>NC_143395.1:267958128-268600628 GCF_052110815.1 Crocodylus siamensis | reverse complement strand
AGAAGTGGAATTATCATATCATATAATAATACAGAAGATTCAAGTTTCAGTGAATGTCAGTGAATTCTATGCCAGCTAACACTTCAAAGACTAATATAAAATAATGCTGACAACCAGGCACAGTTGTCTGATTTTCTGCTCACTGGATTCACAAATAGACAGACAGCTCTATAGCTCATAAAAGAACCTTGTTGACTTGGCAGAGTGGTATTTTTGTGTCACAAAGCAGATCCAAGTAGGGGAATCAGCATCCAAAATTTTGTCCCCCTAGACAGTAGAAACTAGGAAGAGCCTGACTGAGTTGATGACAACATCAATCTGCCACTGGAGGAAAGATTTTATAATGGCTTTCTTTCTGCATTTTTTAAGGTGAGCACATTTATCATTATTATCTGTTAAGTGCCAACTTGACACTTAGCTATACATCAGATCCAAAGGAGACAAGTATCAGTGGGTGTCACACTGATCCTGGATTCAGTGTGATGCATCTTTGAGGTATACCCCTGAGGTGGTCTTATACCTTCAGGGTGTCCTTCAGACTAAGATGCTGAAAATGCTGACCATAAGGAAATCTGGGACACTGCTGCACCCCCACTCCACTCTTAGGGCAGCAGTGTGCTGCAGACAAAGTTGGGGGTTGAGCAGTGTGATGTGCTGGGCAAGTGGTCCCTCCAGCCTGGCACACTGTGTCACTTTGCCTCCCAGCTGGACTGTGCCCCATGACCCTGCATTTCTGGGATGCTCATTTTAATTCTTGCCAGCAGGCCATGACTGGCTGGCCGTGACCGGCCACCAAAATTTGGGACTGCCACAGCTAAACCCAGTAGGGGTACATATGGTCACCCTGTCCAAGGGTCACCTCCCTCACCCGTGGAGCCTCAACTTCACTTGCCTCATTCAGGTCTTGCCGGCTGTTAGCAGAGATGTAAGAACCAAACCCTTGTCCAGTTAGGTGTTCTGACCATATTGGCAAAAGTATATTTGACTGGCCATTCATCTTACTAATGTCAGATGCTATTTCTCAGTGATTACTTCTCTCAAGTGTGAACAGGGGAGAAATGCTTAAATTAATAACTGCCCTACTAAACAGTCTCAGCCCAAAAATGAAACCTAACATTTTCTTTCATATCATATACCACAATTCATACCATCTTAAGAATGATAATTACTGCACAGTAAATTTAAGCTGGCATAAATGCACATGTAAACATGCCCAGCAGGTTGGTGTGAAATTTGCCTCTTTTGTACCAGAACTGTGCTTGATACAGGAATAAGACAAGGAATTGGGTAACTAGAAGCCTCCTTCCAATTCTTAGATTCTTAGGCCCAATCTTTGAGGAAAGATTAATAGCACTGAATAATGGATTTGCATTGTCTACTCCTGTTAGTAGTTTATGTAATAATTTGATATTGCAACAACAACAATCATCCTCTGACAGAGCATCAAAGTAAGTTTTGTGGCACTTGCACTATCTGTTATGCACCAGTGTATTGTGGCACAGGGTGTAAAAGACTTAGGCCCAGAACCACAAAGTAGTTTAGATGCTGAACTTAAAACCTTTGCAGTAACTAACTTTTAGACAGATAGTCTCTGTGACTGAATCCACAGCCTTGAGTTATGGGTCAAGACTCCATATATAATAAATGGTGATAGATATGCACCTCATGATGGGATATATAGAAGTTAGCAGACTGAGCAGAGAGCCATCTTTCTCAGGGCTGCAAAAAACTGCTTACTTAAATTTGGGTTTCACATCCTTGAAACTGAAGAAGTAAATGCCTACCTCTTTTTAAAGAATGGAGTAGGGGCTATGCCATTCCTTCAAAACATGGCTAGAAGACAGTGAGGTGGCAGACTTCCCATACTCCTTTATGATCCAGACGTAAAGCACATCCTCAGAATACTGAAAACTTGGGTCCAACTCTTTCTTCTGCTTAAAATCCATGTTTTCCAATGAATCATGATAAACACAATAATTGAAATAAGACCTGGAACTCTGGAATCTCTTCTCCCAGGGAAGCACACAAATGATTAGATAAGAGGCAAACTCACCTTATATTCTTCTTTCTGGCCCAATATCTAATTAAATCTTTTATACAAAGTGGAACAGCTTGTCAGGAAGGACTAAAGTTTCCTCTATTCTTAGCATATTCTTTAACCTCATTGTTAGGCACTCCTCTGGGACACGGAGTATATGGGCTGGATTATCTCAAGTTAAGAGTGAAATAGAGTCCAAAAGTCTGTCAGGCTATTTTATAGGGAGTATGAGGCACCACCACCTTTTCTGGCTGTAGTGTTTTGAAGGACATATTCTATTTTGTGCAGAACCTAATCTAGATTGAGTTTCTGAGGAGAAACAAGTGGAGGAATGCCTTGGTTTTGCATCCTGGTGAGGCCTATATGTGAAATAGGTGCTAAACTATTCAGCCCTTCCACTATTGAGGTGCTTTTGGGCATGCCCCATGAGTGGAAATGCCTCTGCATATGTGCACTCTGGCATGCTGCAAGTTGCCCTGGGTGGGGTAAGGGAGGTTGGGGCCAGAAGCCTTACCTGGGGACAAGGCCTTCAGACAGGACCAGGCCAGCTCCTGCTGCCACCCAGGGCTGCTAGCACTGTAGGCAGGAACCGGACTGGTCCTGTCTGAAGGTGTGCACCAGCAGGCTGGGATAGCTCTGTGTGCCATGTGTCACCCCAGGGACTCAGGCAGAGCCACGTATCACTATGGGGCTCTGCCTCCAGTGGGCCATGAGTGCCTCAAGGGCCTGCTGCTGGCTGCTGCTACTACCCATGGCACAGTCCCCCCAACCCACACATTCCTCCCACCCCCACACAGCACTCAGTCCCCTCACCCCCATAGTCCCCCCACCTCCACACAGTCCCCCCACCCCCATGTCTCTGCTTACCAGGGACACAGCCTCAGTCTGAGCCACCACTGCCAGCTATGCCTTACTTCTATTTGCTCCAGCGCATAGAGGCATCATGCTGGAGCAGCAGGGGCATGCGGCAGGTATACAGGTGCTTTGGAGGACCCAGCCTCCAGTTGCTTTGGGACATGCTCCAGAAGCGTGCCCTGCACCACTTTTTTCCGGTGTGTTTTCTTTTGATACTGGGATTTCCCAGTATCAAACTTAGAGTCCATGCTGCAAATATGCAGTTCAGAGAACATTTTAAAATTTGTGGTGCGCCTCCTGCGGCATCTCAAGCTGCTTGCCTGTGTGGATGTGGCCCCGGTGTCAAAACCCCCCACCACACTGCAAATCAGTAATATGGCAAACACCTGCATGTGCAGACAGGTCTGTGGCACTACAAACTACACATGCACTCTTGTCTGGATGTGTCCTAGGGGTCTGAGGAACTTTTAGTAAATCTTTAAGATTTTGGTAAATCTTAAGCGCTGACCAGACTTTATGAATGTCTGTGGTTAGGTGTAGATTGAACTGAGATTTTGGGATCACGATTTAAAATTTAAGCATTTAAATCATCTCTAATTTTACTATAGGTGCCTAAATACTGTTGCGGACCTTCATGTCTTCCCTAGCTAAATGAAAGGGAGAACAAATATAAAATGCCAGATCCTATTCCAGCTATTGGGTGTTTGAGAAATCAGTTCTATAACTTTATAAAGATGGGGACCTGAAGAACTTGTTGGTTCAATGACTTTCCAAGGTTACACAGAAAGTCTGGTAGAACTAGGAAATTAACTCATAATTTCCTGACTCCCAGTCCAATGTCTGAGTTAGCCATTTTAACATTTTTGACTTAAAAAATTCAGATTGCTTTTACATGGAAATTTGTCAGTATTAATTTTAAAGCATGTTTTCCTTGTTTTGCATTACTTGTTAAGTTTTCTTCTGTGTTAAGAAACTGAAATATAACATACTTTTGAGGAGCTCTAAAAGCTCTTTCTCATTCTAAATGAGATTTTTGCCATTTTTTTCTTCAGATCCGTGATGGAATGAAACACAAAGAAAGGGGTTTTATGCTGCTTAATGAAATTAAATGTATATAGTGATGAAATTAAATGCATATAGGGAGAAAGGCATCAAATATCTGCAAACGTTATTGCACAGCCTGAGATATTCACAAGGTATGCAGCAATCACAGCAAAAACCACACAAGCGTAAAAGCAGTAAACTGATGAATCTCCTAGAACACATTTCCACTACATGCTTCACCTTTCTGATTTATGAAAACATCTTCTGAAATCAGAGGTACAATCACTGGTTAACATCAGTGACTTTCTTCACAAGTCTCCCATTCATGAACTTGTACATCATCTTGGTTATAAACTGTTGGTGTGAGAAGACACAGACTAATATCATATCTGTAGCTGTAGCAATGCATTTCACCTTTGTCACTGCCTATGTGCAGAATGCAAAAAAGGCAGATGTTTGAACTTTCACTTTCAGTGGGTGCATCTACATGAGACGCTACATCATTGTAGCGATGAGCTACGGCAATGTAGTGCTGGTGGGCACAAACTGTGATGCCGCTGCTACTGTGCAGTAGGATCAAAAATGACCCATGCATCACCAGGACTGCTAAAGCAAGTACTAAATGACTGCACGGTACCAAGCGTGCAGTGGGGTACACATGTAGACATGCCCGGTAATTCCTTGTCTTACTGAGATAAAATAAAGAAAAGAAATGGAATTCCTTGGCTTGAGTCTCTCTTACTGTGCAGCTGCAATGATCTATTACATCTTCTGCAAAATGGGTATAAAATGTGATCAGATCTTAATTTTCCACTTGCTTACACAGATGATGGAATTTTATACTCATTTTTCATTGACTTGGCATAGGTGCAAAGCCAGTAGAAAATCTGGCTGAAAATATCAAAAATAGAAGGTAAACTACTGACTGTGAAGTTTCTCTCCCTAGACTGTAATTTACACAAAAGCATAACTCCCTGCTAACGTGTTTTTAATACAATACAAAGTAGGCACATTAATCTTCCATTGTTCAATAGGACATTTGTAGCTACATCTCACCAATGCATACTTGCATTCTGTCATGTAGTCACAAAAGACTAACAGCTCTTGTCATGCCTATACCTAAAGAGAATGTTAATAGACAAACTTTACAAAGGGGCTATGTTGGAAAACTAATTAGTATTGAATTAGAGAAAAAAATAACACTACAACCAAGTAAAAACAAACCATCCTAGAAAGTATGTAGCAAAACTCGAATATCCAGTGTGTAAACAGAACATTTGGACTTTCCTGTACATGAAACCAGAGTGAAGAAAATTCACCCAATGTCACCAAATGAGAATTTTACATTCAATCTAGAACAAAATACAAACATTCATTTGAAAACTATCACTGTAATAATAAAGTTACAAAACTGAGATGAGAAAGGGATGAGTGGTATTGCAAAAGAAATAATAGGTGCTGGGGTTTTTTTTGTTTGTTTTGGCTGGGGTTATTTTTTCAGAGAAGGACCTCAGTTCATTCAATTTTAGAACTGTGTGTGTATTAATTCAGAGTCTGAAGTTGTGGAAGTATTCAGTTTTTTTAATGGAAATAGTTAGGCAGGAAGCGTTTCTCATCGGAAATGTAGAGCCGTATGACTTGTTCTGCTTTTTCTTTTTTTTAGAGATTTCAAAAAGGTAGGGAGCTTCATATCTGCTAAGGCTTCTTTCATGAAGGGTTCTGCAAGGTACCATCCTTTATCTCTTTTTCAAAGTCTCTATGGTTCATTTAGACTGTTTGTGAGGAATGAATGATTTCAGTATCTTCTATACACTGATGACAGATGTATATACCCATTTTTTTGACCATGCTGTTTCAAAGTGGAAACATAGATGAATGCTAAATAACAAAGAAATGACCTAAATAAAGTTTAGGGTACGAGAAACAATGGAAGGAATCACACAACATCTTCCTCCCCACCAACCTGGTTAGTGTCAAGAAGCGTATATCTTAGCGGTTGTGCAGAATCCCCAGCTGCTTATGGGTCTCCAAGTAGCTGCAGCTATCAAGAGTCCTCTTTATCATACGTGTATGTTAGAAAGTTGCATTCTGCGTGTCGTCCCCACACCTCGATGTAGATGTCTTCCCATTTATTTATTTGACTCAGTGTTGAGTTTGCTGCAATATGACCATCATAGGTCTGCCTATTGGAACGTACATGTTATAAAGGCGTGCTATTAAATTGTCCAGTGAAATAAACAAAAAGTTTCTATGCACCTTCTGCTGAAGAATTCATTTTCAAATAGATGTACTGAATAAAACAATATAAGCATCCAGAGTAGCACAAATCCTTAGGCCTGCCACCTTTTCTCTTCATGTTAATTAATGATTATTTTCAGTAAAAGTGCTCTTTAAGTATTTCCAGTAAAGAGATCAATGTACACTGTGGTAGGATGCACACTTTAACCTTGAATTTCATAGGGCCAAAACTATGACAAGACAATTTTAAAACACGAGGCCTCTAACTTTGTGCGTTCGTTAAAGAAAGCAGAGACTGTCAGAAGTTTAAGACTTCAATACAGGTTTAGCATAGGGCTCAAGAGAAGATAAATCAAGACACATACCCACAGATAAGGTTTGCCTTGAAGGGAAATGTTAAAGAGCAAGGGGATATAAGGAACCATCAGTTATTAATATTGCACTGAACCTCATCCCCGGAAACAAATCCAGGGTGGAAATGGAAAAGTAATAATGAAATGGAAAGGGCTCAAGAACACACAGTAGTAGGGAAAGGTATGAAATGGAGAAAGGATTGAACAACAGAAAAGAAAGTGTGGAGGGATTAGAGTTAAACTAAAAAAGAAGATATAATGACCATGTGGTCTGACAATGTGACTAAGACTTTACCCTCAGACTGGAAGGGGTTACTGATACTTTGTTTACTTAATTTAGATTTATGTTATTCTGCAGGAAAACAACAGTCTTATCAGAGTAAAAGCAGAGATTTCTTAGTTTAATAAGGAAGTGTTAGGGACTTGAGGAATTCATCTGCAGCAGGCAGTCTTCCTACTGGCATGTAATTCCTTGCTATGATCCCTGGACTTGTGTTGGTGGGGGAGGGAGAGGGGAAACACACATCTGTATATTAATACGTTGGAACAAAGGAGTTACTGTGATAATGTTAGAGGAAGACATACAGGAAAGATACTTAAGCAAGTCCACTATATGAAAGATCTTCATACATTTTTAAAGTATTTTTTGTTGCTCTCAGTTGGATGTATAAGCCATCATGGTCATCACCAGTCATCAAACTGAGTGCAGTTTCTGTCCATTTGTTCAATGGCTACAGAGAGAGGGATTTCTGAAGCTTATTGGCTTATTTTTAAGTATATTATTTTCATTTTTGATTACCTGAAATCAGATATATGTTTGAGTCCTTTATTTTCCATCTTCTCTCATTTTTTAACTTTTTCTTTTATCTCAGAAATCTTGAATAAATCTGGACTTTATTTCTACATGTACACTTGAGTTAGCAAAGACTGAACAAACCAAATTTGGCAAGATCAGACTTAGGCCACAAGAATTTGCATATTTTTAAAATTCTTTCTTCCTAGCTGCACAATTAGTAGGTTATGTTTAAAGATGAGGAAATTGTTAATGAAGAATTGACTTCCATACAGCTTTAGGGTACCTTCTCAATTGGGATGTGTCCTTAAAATGTCTTGCTGTCAAACATACAGTCACATGGATGAGGTGGGATGTAGTGGTTGGATCTGACATGGCTGTACAGCTTCTTTGGCTAATTGAGGCTATACCTTCTTTTGAGTGAAATAAGAGCACTGAACTGATGAATATTGTGGAGTGGGACATTCTGATGCAATCAAACTGATTGAACTGAGGCAAGTGAAGTTTATATGGGAAGCTATTCCTTCAATATTACAATTATTATTAATATTAATATTTGAAAGAGTTGCATCATAGAGTAATGTATAGCCTGGAAACTCACCTGGGAGATGGGAGATTTAGATTCAAATAGCACTGGGGATAGGATTGAATTGCATATGGGTCTTCTGTGTTCTAAGAGAACTTTTACCATTGGGAGATTAGGTAGAAGGGGGAAAGCATTAGCTTTTTAATCCATCTGTATTTTGAGAGATAAGGCTAGCCTACGGGAGTTTTTACATATGTTCTGGGAGGTCAGGAGCAGTGGGGAGAAGAGGGACACAGGCGCACGTGTGTCCTTCCCACACGTGTGCCTCCTTTCTGGACCCGGAGCGGAGGAGAGTGCAGCAGTAGCAGCGGCGGCGGCGAGCAGAGCAGCTGAGGGGGCAGCAGCAGCTGATCCCCCTAAGGTAAATGGGGCTGAGGGACTGAGGGGCCGGCGCAGCTGAGCCGGATCCGGAGGGGAAGCCCCCCGGGTCCCTTTTAGCCGAGCCGGTAGGGAGCCGCGCTCCCGAGCCGCGCTCCCGAGCGCGCAAACAGGCGCGGTCTGTAAGAGCGCGCTGGCGTTTGCGGCGGCGTTTGCGCCGGCGGGCGAGCAGGCGGGGCCCAGAGGCTGACCCCTGCTCTGCTAGTAAGGGCAGCAACTCCTGCGATGGTGTCGACACGGAGTTCTGCCAGGGCCCCTGCCCGGGGGGCGCGGCCTTCCCGGGGCTTGTCCGAGGCCTCCACCCAGACAGAGCCCTCGGGGGAGCTGCCGTCCTCCAACCCCCTGGCCTGCGGGAACTGCCCGGCAAGGTCTGGGGGGGCAGGGACTGGGGACTCCTGCACCTGTCCTGTAGGTATCCGCCTTAGGACCCTGGAGGAGCGGGTGCAGGAGCTCCTGGAGGAGGTTAGCAGGCTGAGGGGAATCCGTGAGGCAGAGGAGGAAATTGATAGGTATTTTCTTTCTCTGCAGGGTGGTATGACAGAGAAGAGGGCAGCCCGGGATGAGCCCTCCACTGCTGAGTGGCAGACGGTCTCCCGCGCCAGGGCTATTAACCATGTTGCGGCACCAGTTCCTCCTGTCCATCTGGAGAACAGATATGAGGCCCTGGCAGCCCTGGAGGAGGAGGGAGCAGTGGAAGATTCCAGGGAGGAGACTTTGCGCACACAATGTCCTGTGCGGGCGGCGGGAGTCAAGAGGCCTAAGAGGAGGAAGCGTTGCGTCATCGTGATTGGTGACTCCATCCTGAGAGGTACGGAGGGCCCCATCTGTCGCCAGGATCCCTCAGCACGTGAGGTCTACTGCCTGCCTGGAGCGAAGATTCAGGATGTGAAGGGGATGCTCCAGTCCATCATCCAGCCCACCGATTATTACCCCATGGTCCTCGTCCATGTGGGTACTAACGATGCGGCCAGGAGACCCCCTGATCGCCTGATGGAGGACTACCATGCTCTGGGAGGCGTGCTGAGGGAGATGGGCGCACAGGCGGTCTTCTCTTCCATCCTGCCAGTGAGCGGTCGAGGCAGACGTCACGAGATGTGCATAGCGGAGACCAACTGGAGGCTACAGGAATGGTGCTTCGAGGCGGACTTTGGCTTCCTCAGCCATGACCGGCACATCGTGATGAGAGACATGCTGGGATGGGATGGGCTCCACCTTTCCCCTAAAGGTAAGCGTGTGTTCTCTTCCAGGTTGGTGAACCTCCTTCGGCAGGCTTTAAACTAGGCTCGTCGGGGGAGGGGGAAGATGCGGGTGGAGGAGATGATGAACTACCAGGCCCAGCAACAGCCAGCGAGCCCAGACCAATGGTCAAAAGGGAGAAACAGGTAAGTGATGGGGGACGGGGCATTGCTGAGACTAGGGGGTCAGTGGGCACAACCGTTGGAGGCCTCAAATGCCTCTACACGAATGCTCGAAGTATGGGGAAGAAGCAGGAGGAACTCGCCCTCCTCCTAGCTGTCACCAGCCCTGACATAGTAGGGATCACAGAAACGTGGTGGGACTCATCGTATGACTGGGCGGTGAGTGTCAAGGGCTATAGGCTATACAGGAGGGACAGGATAGGAAGGAAAGGTGGAGGAGTAGCACTCTACATCAAGGAGGAATATATTTCCTCGTTAATTAGCAAGGGGGTAGAGGGGGGGCACTCTGAGGTGCTCTGGGTTAGAGTAAAAGGCAGTCCAGGGGAGAGAGACTTAACGGTGGGAGTCTACTATAGACCTCCCAACCAGGGAAAAGAGCTCGACCAGGAATTCTTAGGTCAGCTCGCAGAGGCAGTGAGGGCTAAGGATGTGGTCATCATGGGGGACCTGAACTTCCCAGACATCTGCTGGGAGGAGCAGTCAGCCAAGTCTGATCGCTCACGTCGGTTCTTAGCCAGAGTGCAGGACCTCCATCTAACCCAGGAGGTGCACAGTCCCACCAGGGGAGACGCCTTGTTGGACCTGGTGCTGGCCACGGGTGATGACCTGGTGAGGGGGCTGCGGGTGATGGGCCACCTGGGAGACAGTGATCATCGCTTGCTGGAATTCACCATCCAGTGTAAGGTGGCAAAGGGCTGCAGCAAGGCAACAGCCCTAGACTTTAGGAGGGCTGACTTCAACAAGCTAAGGAGGATCGTTGGGGAAGCGCTGAGGACCCAGAGGGGAAGGGAATCAGATGTCGAAGGTGAGTGGTTGCTCCTTAAGGAGACGATCCTCCATGCCCAAAGGGAGGTAATCCCAACAAGGGTCAAAGGGAGCAGGGGGGCACATAAACCCCCATGGCTCACTAAGAGCATCCGGGAATGTCTCCTTGCTAAAAGGGAGGCATATACCCAATGGAGAGATGGGGTCATCACCAAGAAGGACTATGTTATAGTCGCCCGAGGATGTAGGGGGGCAGTCAGGAGGGCCAAGGCAGAGATGGAGATAGGACTAGCTTCCCGGATTAAGGACAATAAGAAGTCCTTCTTCAAATACATAGGGGGTAAAAAGAGGGTCCCGGGTAATGTGGGGCCCCTGCAGGACACGATGGGCAACTTAGTCATCACGCCAGATGATAAAGCTATCATATTTAACGATTTCTTTGCCTCTGTCTTCCTAAGTAGGGACCAGTTCAGCCACCTCCCTGCTGGGCCCCCCTCGGGCCCCGGGAGAGACACGCCTGGGCCAGGGTTAGCGAGGAGTTAGTTAGGGTACTTCTGGAGAGGCTGGACGTGTTCAAGTCCGCTGGTCTGGACGATCTTCACCCTAGGGTTCTACAGGAACTGGCCGAGGTCATTGCGGGACCCCTGGCACGGCTCTATGAGCACTCGTGGTGCTCTGGCGAGGTGCCGGAGGACTGGAAGAGGGCCAATGTGGTCCCTATCTTCAAAAAGGGAAAAAAAGAGGACCCGGGAAATTACAGGCCAGTTAGTCTTACCTCAATCCCGGGTAAGCTCTTTGAAAAAATTATCCTGGCACACATCCAGGAGGGCCTTGTGGGGGAATGAATGCTCAGGGGCAACCAACATGGGTTCATCAGTGGCAGGTCTTGTCAGACCAACCTGGTGGCCTTTTACGATCAGGTCACCAAATCATTAGACGCAGGGGTTGCTGTGGATGTAGTCTTTCTGGACTTCCGGAAGGCTTTCAACACTGTCTCTCACCCTGTCCTCATCAAAAAGCTGGGAGACTGTGGTGTCGATGCCCACACGGTCAAATGGGTCGCCAACTGGTTGGAGGGCCGCACCCAGAGGGTGGTAGTGGATGGGTTCTTCTCGACCTGGAAGGACGTGGGCAGTGGGGTTCCGCAGGGCTCGGTCCTCGGGCCCGCACTGTTCAACATCTTCATCAGTGACTTGGATGACGGGGTAGAAAGCACCCTGTTCAAGTTTGCTGATGACACTAAGATGTGGGGGGATGTGGGTGCACTAGAAGGGTGCAATAGGCTACAAGCTGACCTTGACAGGTTGCAACCGTGGGCGGATGAGAATAGGATGGGGTTTAACACTGATAAGTGCAAGGTGTTGCACATGGGGAGGAAGAACCGGCACCACACTTACAGGTTGGGGAACTCCCCTCTTGCCAGCACGGAGACGGAAAAGGATCTTGGAGTTGTCATTGACTCCACGATGAACATGGGCCGGCAGTGTGGGGAGGCAGTCAAGAAGGCCAACCGTACCCTGTCATGCATCCACAGATGCATCTCGAGCAGGTCCAGGGAGGTGATCCTCCCCTCTATGCGGCACTGGTCAGGCCGCAGCTGGAGTACTGCGTCCAGTTCTGGGCGCCACACTTCAAGAGGGACGTGGACGATATGGAAAGAGTTCAGAGGAGGGCCACTCGTATGATCAAGGGTCAGCAGGGCAGGCCTTATGAGGAGAGGCTACGGGACCTGAACCTGTTTAGCCTCCACAAGAGAAGGTTAAGGGGGGACCTTGTGGCCTGCTACAAACTGGTCAGGGGGGATCAGCAGGTATTGGGGGAGTCCCTGTTCCCCCGTGCGCTGCCAGGAGTGACCAGGAATAACGGTCACAAGCTGGCGGAGGGTAAGTTTAGATTAGATATTAGGAGGCGCTACTTCACAGTCAGGGCGGCTAGGGCCTGGAACCAGCTTCCAGGGGAAGTGGTGCAGGCTCCTAGCCTGGGGATTTTTAAAAGGAAGTTAGATGAGCACCTTGCCGGGGTCATCTGACCCCGGTGCTCTTTCCTGCCAAGGCAGGGGGTCGGACTAGATGATCTACCTAGGTCCCTTCCGACTCTAGCTACTATGAAACTATGAACTATGGGCAGGGATGCTTTAATTAGAGCAGTTCTGAAAGACACTCTAATTAAAGTGTCTGCAGTGCCTTGTGTATCGGCATCCCCACGCTTCAAAATGGTGGCAGAGGCACTTTAACTAAAGCTCATCGAATGAGTTAAAGCACCTCTGCCGCCAATCCGAAGTGCAGGGACACTGATACACGAGACATGGAAGTGGCTACAGCATGCTAATTAGCATGCCCCAGCAGACTTGATTAACTGAGTCTGCTCCAGTGTGCTGTCAGAGCAGCCTCCCCACACGTGTACAGATACCCTAAGAGACTATGTTCATGAGAGGAGTGCGGGCTATGATCCCAAACTTTTGACTGGAGGACTTCGCAATGTTAAACATAAAGCTGCACCTTCACAATCCCAACCATTCTTAGACAAACCATTTTCCTACTGATATGGATTCTTTTTGATTTTCATCTTTTCTTCTTTCTTTTGGCTAGCTTAAAAGGTATGTATGATCTTGAAGGGTAATTTCTTTTGGGATACTTACAGAAATCTTAGCTTGATTTTTAGAACAGAGTTTCTTAAAGCTTTCAAATGCCTATAATAAAGTCTAATAACAGATATCAGTTCATTATTGTATGAGAACCAAATTTCATTAAATTTATTTGAAAGCTGAAGCAAGAAAGTCACACCTACTGCAGTCTTTGGTCACCCTGGAGACTGTGCACACAAAGATGTTGCTTATAATACAGACACCAGTTCATTAGGAATTGATTTTATGCAATCCTTTATTCAATGAGGAATTGAATTCATCATTTCATGCAAAACCACCGAAAAAGAATAGGTCCAATATTTTTCAAAAATATGATTTTTGCATTTAAAAAGATAGTGAAGCAAGGATGCCCCTAATCACTAGGTTATAGAGTTACTCTCACTTTATCTCTGCCTTTAGCCCAATCACTATTTAAGTACATGTACAAAGTGGAACTGCTTCAACAGAAATGTGGACAACTGGTACCACTAGAATAACCTGGTTGTTGGTTATTGTATAGGGAGGTAAGAGATCCATAGTTGAATCTCCATGGACAGTTGAGGGATTTGAATCTGTCTTTTTCAAAACCTAAATGAGTGCTCTAACTAATGAAAAATTATGTAAAACAAGAAAGGAAGTGCAGCCACATGTTCACAGTTTTGTGAATATGACAATTTTTACCTCTTTGTTTTTTGCTTAGAAATCTGAACTGAAACTGAAATGTCTTGTTCTGGGGTAAATGGAACATTTTATTTATCTTGACACACACACACACACACACACACACACACACACACAAAGTATATTAGGAGTGCATGAAATGGGCCATATTCGATTCGGATTTGGATTTGGACTCAGCCCAAATCAGGGACAGTGATTTGATTTATTGACTCAAATCACTGTCCCTGATTCGATTCAACCAAATTCGAATCTGAAGATTCAATGGTGATTCAGAGAATCAGCGATTTGGCCATAGACACAGCTTAAAATGTTTTTTCTACATACCTTGAGGTACCAGGTACAGTGTGTGAACGCTGCAATGGTGGGGCAGATGGAGCATGCCACAGGAGCATGGGGGCGGGCCTGCATACTCGGTGGTGAACCTGGACCCCGGGTGCCCCACCCAGGCCCAGGAGCCACCAGTTACTGAGCTGAGGGGCCTGCAGGGGTGGGGGTGGGGGGGAGATGGGCCCAGCACACTGCCTGGTGGACCTGGAAGTGGACCAAAAGTGCTTCTGGTCCACTTCCGGATCTGGTGCCGAGTGTGCTGGGGAGCCCCCCGTACCCCTGCGGGATGCTCCAACCACCCCACCATCTCAGCATTCACGCGCTGCTTGGTACCTTAAGGTATGTATAAAAATAATTTAAAGCTGTGTCTGAGACGTAGAGATTCAGTCACCAAATCAGGCCAAATCTCCATCGAATTGAATCAGTAACTGAAGCTTCGCAAAGCCCTAATGTATATGTATATGTTCTTTCACTTTAACAAAAAAAAAGACTTATTTTAACTTGATTCAATTCAAAATAATGTTAATTTCCTAATGAAAGATGAAAAACAATTGAAAATCCAATCATTCTGCAGAAAATACACTTTTGTAATCTGTGTTCTAGTTTTAATTCTCTGTTTCTAATTCAAAAAAGTATATGATAAAATAAAAAAGCATACTCTTAATGGCATTAGCATTCTGCTTTTGAAGTATGTTTGAAGATGAGAGGATGTGTTAAAGATTGCTGGGGCAATGCTCATTATTTTTGCAGAGGAAAGTCATTACTCCAATAGTGTGGCTAAAGTGTGTGAACAGTGGAATCCATGCTGGCCATGTGTGAATCTAAATCACATACATACTTCTTTTGTACTTTTTATTTCTGAAAACCCAAAGTATAATGTTTAAATGCATGTAAAATTATTTCTATTTTATTTCCACTGACACTATTTTTAAAATTATAGAGCCATTATTATATTTATGGGGTTTTTTGCATTATAAAAAAAGTCCTAAATAATGCTTTAGGAGGCTACAAAATCCTCACAGACCTTTTCTACAGTTTTTCTTCTACGACACCATGATACCAATTAACAACTGACCAGCAAACCTGTAAAACATTGTCCCTTTCAGATCTTGCAGTGATTAAAACATATCCAGTATAACAAATGTTGTTTTTAGTAAAATATATCCAATAAGCCAACATATTTCTAGAGTGACCATATTTATGATATTTCCACATGACTTTTAATTATTGTGTTCAATTAAAAATCAGAATAAGGGATTTAATTGGTCCTTCCTATATACTCTGTGATTAATTAATTAAAGACAGGTTGTGAAACCTTATTCACACTTTTAAGCATTTATTCATTCATGTAGTCCCTTTGACACCATTATGTTTCAGTCAATGAGTGACTAAAATCATGGGAATTTCCATAGACTCCGCAGTTTGTCCTTCAGATTCAAATGGAAAGTTACAATAATCACCTCTTCTATCTTATCAAAAGAACCAAGCTGACATTAATAAGTATAGTGTAGCAGTATAAAATACTGGGGGCTTGGAAAAACATCTACAGTTAGCAGCACAGGGACTGGGAGAACAGAAAGAGGGATGGTTTGTCATACCAAATTTGAAAGCCACAGCGGCATACTGAGGCTGGACCAGGAACCTGATTAACAGAGAAGTGAAACAAGTGCAGGTCCTGGCATGGACACTGAGTGTAAGCACAGAGAGTGTTCCTGGTGTGGCGTGAGTTATAGAAGCTGGAGGAGAAGCAGCTCTGGAGTTGTTTCCTGCATTGGCAGAAGGGGAGGCACTACTTTGTGACCCTCTGAAACTGACCCAGACCATCCAACCTCACAATGGAAAGAGTGAATGCACTGAGTTCCTCTTCTGAAGAAAGCCTGCCAACTGAGTGGGGAGGACTCTCCAGCAGTACCTGAGGGGGGATAGTCGATGACTGAGGCACCATCCACACCAAGGAAACAGCTTTTGGCTTACCAAGAGGACATCAGTCCATCTCACTGAATTACACCTACCTCCACCAGCCGAACCCTGTGAGTAGGTTTTTGGGGCATTTTTATTACTTTTACTTAGTTTCTAGGGATTTCACGCTTAAGTGCTGTGTGATTGATTAGTTTCTTATTTAATTTTTATCACCGATTCATTCACTGTCTTCCTCTTGCCTTTGCAGCTTGTCTTTTACTCCGTCTCTCTTTTTTATCTCCTGACTTTGCTTGCTCCTATAATCTGATAGTCCTTGATTCTCTGAAATTTATATCTGCATTTTCCTAGAGATCATAGGTCTTTTCTTTTAATTTATATACCTAGCAACCAGGTCAATGTATTAAGTGCAAAGTGCATTGAGGTCCATTAGTTCTTAGCTATCTTACTGGAACCACAGGCATGAGAAGCAGGTCTAGGGGAACAGGAGTGCCCCTGGTGGAAGCTAAATTGGGCATGTAGAAACGGGAATGAAGTGGTAGCTACAACAATAGAGAGAATGCCTAATATAGAGCTCAATCTACATATAAATAACTTGTGCAAACCTATTGGGTAAATAAGGAGAGGAGGTATTTGCAGGCATACAGGTATAAGGTATAAAACACAAACAGCAGCAACAAATAGATTCCAGGACCCTCCTTTGTCTTTAGTAGTATAGTATTGATTCGACATTTCTTCAAAAGACAGAAAAATATTTATTTTTTTCACTAAAAGAAAATATATGCCTGTTTCATTTAATCTCTGTATATGTGTACACACACACACACACACACTTCACATATATTTTCTCTCTGCAACAAGATTCTTTATGATTTCCACCTAACTAGAGCAACACTTGTCCCTCATGTATATATATATATCTATTTATTTTTCATTGTGTTTTGCTTTATTGCATGCAATACAGCATATCATAACTATGCTGATATCATAGAGATATGAAGTGGCTAAAAGCAATACTGGTAATTATAACACTATTTATTACAAAAACAAACCTCCTCTAAGTTAAAAACTGAGCAGATAGAAAAACCCCCATACACATATCTTATAAAAAGGTGGAAGTTTTATTAGAAAATTCAGTTTCTGAGTGTATAGTGACAATTAGCTGGGCATTTAGGTACGGAAGACACCATGGAGACTAAATAATGGATAATTCCAGTCCTAACCTTTCTTTCATTCTTGTCCTCCTTGTAATATTGTAATTACAAATATTATTTACATCCAGTGTAAATCACATTGCGATATCCTGATTAAAGTGTTCTATAAGAGCTAGCTGTCAGCTAACAGGCAGTAGAAATGATACCATTTCTTGTTCAGGAGATCAGCAGGAATTCAGGATCTCATGTAGTATGACAGCCTTACAAATGGTGGGTCACATAAGTAGTGGAGACTAATACAACTCTTAGCCTCAAAATTATCATCTTCCTGGTTAATTCTATGTATCAAAATAGTATAATGCCTATTTCAATCTTGTATGGAAGCTGATATTTTGGTTTGTTGGAGGCTGTATAAAAATACTTAATCATCATCAGGTACAGAAAAGAGCTATAAACATATGGGTAGTAAAACCTAAAATTCTCAGGGAAAAATCATCCCTGGTCTATTTCCACTGAAATTAATGTAGTTAGACCACAAATGTATGTGTTTCCTTATGCAGAAGTAACACTTTTATGGTCAAGTAGGGAAGTCCAGAAGGATTGATGCTAGCTGCACCCTCTATGCACCATGAGTGACAAAGGTGTTTTAGGAGTGACCAAAAGGCCTGACAGGAACATACAAGGTGTCTGGGGGCCTGGGGTATATTCCCAGTGGTCTTGAATTAGAAGGTCTCTATAATTTACATCAGCTGAGGCCCTAATTTCTTGAGTGTCATTCCCGACTAGATCATTCCATCCATGGCTTTATTGAACTGAGCCTCAAAAACCTCCAGGAATGGAGATTCTACCACCTCCCAACATACCCTGTTTCAGTGCTTCACCACCCTCCCAGTGAGAGCATTTTTACTAATATCTAACCTAAACTTCCCTTGCTGAAACTTGAGACCATTGCTCTTTGTTCTGTCATCTGCTACCACTGAGAAGAGTTTTGCTCCATCCTCTTTGCAACCCCCTTCAGGCAGTTGAAGGCTGCTGTCAAATACCCTCTCAGTCTCCTCTTTTGCAGACTAAATAAACCCAGTTCCCTCAGCCTCTCTTCAGAAGTCATGTATCCAAGCCCACTGCCCATTTTTATTGCCCTCTACTGGACTCTGTCCACCTTTTCCACATCCTTTCTGTTACTCCCACATTCCAGTCCCAAATCCTAATGTAATTAACTTCTTTAATTTGATTCTTTATTTCTATTTAAATTCTTTTTTTTTACTTAATTTTATTTTACCCTTTAGTGGCTGACTTCCTTCAGTTCACCACCCTTTCCCCACCCCATTCCCTTTTCACCTCCCATTTAATTACCTACCACAATCCCATTAACTCTGCCTCCTAGTTCATGTTCTTACTCTACCCCGCAATCTGTCTCTCACCCGCACACCTAGAACAGAGATAGAAACCTGTAGTAGCAACTTACAGCTGTAGCTCCTAGTCAGGCCCCTGCCCCCCCACTCTTTACTGGCAAGTGTGGGCTGTGCAGGTGGGGGACAATCAGAGAAGGTATTCAGCCTTAAGGTGTGACTGCTCCAAAGTTGAGCTAGCACTAACGCTGATCAACATTTGAGCAGCTTAAAGTGCAGTGTGTAACAAGACCCTCAGGTCCCTTGCCCTTGTATCGGACCTCAGAGCTGCAGCAGGAGAAACTCTGCCAGCTCCAGTTGGATTTCTTTTGGTTATGAAAGACTATGTAGGTCCCCCTTTCCATAGAATGGGTATCCTGAAATATCACTCACCCTAACATCGCTCTTTATCACGGGCAGTCAGTAAAGAGATAAAACAAGAAAAATATTTATTATATGGAGAAAATAATTAAACAAGAAAAACTGACCATAAGTTGAGAACAGAAACAAAACACAAGTTTCTTATCCTTTCATCTGACTGCCACCTAACCCTTCAGAGAGACCTTCCAGTATTTTCAGAGATCACTCTTCCTGCTGATCGTAACAGCCCTCACTGCTGTGGACCTGGACTCTTTCCAAAGCCTGGGATCCTAAGACCCTTGTTACTTCACAGATAGCCCATAAAATACTTCCAAGTGAGCACATGCTTAACAGGATAGTCCCAATTCCTTATGAGCCTCATAAACCTCAAGAAAATTCTTTCCTTCCAGCTGGAATTCCTTTGGCTAATGGGCCTTTGCTGTTTGTTACACAATTGTTTTTTCCATTACAAGCAAATAATAACTTGGGTGCCAATCCCATCAGTGGCCCGTTCTATCTGTGATTGGAGGGGCAATTGCCTTTGCCCTAATAATACAACAACCAGAGATATTTAACAGTTGTGCCTATTCTCACTTCCTTAAAAATGCATCCCACGTTTCCTTTGGCTAAACCATGTTCAAAATGATAAAGATATATACAGACAACATAACATAACTTTCTCTACAGTAAAAGAAGCAACATAAATGCATACATCAAACATGGGCTTTTCAATAAGACCGCACACACCCTACATCAATACAACATACATGAGAGTGTCTGCATGACATCCCACAACCCCCCCCGCCGCCCAAGATTAGTGGGGTTTGTGACAAGGAGCAATTACAGTAGATGGCAAACATGTTGTAGTCCAGCTTAATGCCTCTGAAGTCCTTGGTAGAAAAAAACAACACCCCCCCATAGAAGAAAAAAGAAAAAAGGGAGAAAAATAGAACCTCTTTCAAATCAAATTATTCTCCATTTTCCCCTTCAAGCATATCCTGCTGTTCTTGGTGCATTAAGGATAGAAATATTCTGTTCATTTTAAAGTAACTCTTCAGCAAAGTTTGAATTGGATAAAAAGTCTTCAGAGTTCATTGTAATGGTCTTCCACTGATATAAGGGTAATTTTAGCTGTGTTCTGCAGCTTGATAGAAATTGATTGTGAAAAAAACAGAAAGGTGACAGGGTGTTATTTCCACACTTGCCCTGTTGCTCATAATTGTTACATTTCTACCATTTAAAAAAGTGCTCTTATTCTCATGAACAAGACAGACCCCTGCTTATAATATGAAAAGTAATTGTCATGTTAGCTTCACCCACTAGTAGCAAGCTATCTCCTCCTGATGCCCATAACAAAATTGAGTAGTGCCTCCCTCCACAGAAAGTCCCATTGGAATCAAAAGTTTTGCTTTTTGAGTAGCATGTGATCAAAATTAGTGGGGACATGGCCCACCCAGTTATCAAAATCCTTTTATAACATGATACCATCTTCTATAGATTTTTTATAAACACATTTTAGGACAAAACTCAGAATTTAATCCAAGAATAATTATAAAATTGAAAGTTGTACTAAGTTAGGAGATGGGGAAAAGTATTTTAATTAATGGTCATTGAGAGCATGCACAGTTTTAACAAATATCCATCCAACCAGTAAGACTCCTCAGGGCAAATAAACACCCCTATTGGTGGTTAGTAATTTACATTCACAGCTGTGCAGTCTTGTTAGTCACCGGAATTGTAATGCATAATTCTAAAACTCCTGACTGAATTCACAGTTGCTAGCAACTAGTAGTGGGTAGCCATAGAAACCAATCAAATTATAGCAATTTGCTGCTCCTTTATCAGAACTTAATTTCAAATAGCCACCCAAGAAAACCTGTAGATCTTGCACCTGTGTTAGATATAAATAAGTAACATTTCAGACGTAGGTAAATCTGTACATAAAATAAAGTGGTCAAATTGGTGTGCAGTATAAGTAGATGGTGCTCAAATGAAGTCAAGGTGTGTGGAGTGGGGCAGACAAAGGCACTTAAATCATTGGCTTGAATATTTATTTGAAAGCAAAATCCACTTGCAACAAAAATGTTCCTAAAATAATTGTTTTAATAGTACCAGCTGGTACTGTCCCCCCCTTTTTTTAATTTGAAGGTATATGGAACATTTTTCCTTTCCAAAAGTCAGATAACAGTATATGTGGAAAATTTTAGGGCCTACATTTTATTTTAATCTTTTTCCAGTGATTATCTTTAGTAATATTTTGCTTTTTATAAAGCTATAAAATAGAAACCGTTCATTGACTCTGTTCTATATATTGAGATACTAAAGATGCTTGGGGTTGATGATGGGATTTTCAAAAGCTTCAAAATTAGTCAAGTGCCCAGATCCCTGTGACTTCAATTCAAATGTGAGGCCATTGTATCATAGATCAAGTTAGAGAGTGATCTAGATCTTAGTCAGGATTGAGATTTGTATCTTCTGCCCTCCAGGCCTACATCTCCTTCTCAAGAGCACATTGCAGCTCTTGGGCTAGTTCCTTTCTAAAACCCAAACCTTCCTCCCTGTAAACTTAAGCCAATACAAGTTAGTAATGGAAAATCTGAAAATATATACAATTAAAGATCTCTGACTGCAATCACAATGGTAAGTAATAACTGCTTTATTATTGTTTTCCCCTAAGAGATACTATACTCTGAGAGCATGGGCACATAAGCCACTTAAAATTAATTACACTGGTGTGGAGTGTTAATGCCTGTCAGCAGGTTTGCAGTAACTGTCCTTATGCACAGTGTTATCTTATGGGTAAATGAAAGCAAACCTGTGGTAATGTAGTTCTCCATAAAAACTGGCTAAGCTAGTAAAGTTATCTTTCATTTAGCCCTGAATAAGAGCATGAATATGCAATTACAGCAGAGCAGCTGATACATAGCAGAGCTCTTCTGCCGTTTAGTAACTTGTGCATGTAATCAAGCACTGAGTGGACTTAAGTGTTGGATATGCTTCATTTCAGAGCTAAACCTGTGTGATATTGAGCATGTCATAGACCCCAGAGGTGGGCAGTTATTTCAGCTGGAGGGCCTCTTAACAACTTTTGGAGATCTGTCGAGGGCTGCAAGGGTAGTCCCATCCTTTGACAGGGGTTGCCATATTGGGACTGGAAGTCTTATCCCTAACCCCTGACCTTTGTCATGGGACAACACTTTCCCTCTCCCCATTTGCCCCTGGAAGTACTCCTTTTGGGAGGGGGGGGTTGCTACCTTGGAACCGAAAAAAGAACAATCATATACTAAAAATTCAACATCTACTATAACATATTTTAATTTTATTTCAAAAAATAGTTTGTCCTGTTTTATGTGTGTTTGCATAGTATATATAGAGATGATTATATACTATGGTGGGGAGAAAGGGAGGGGGTATATGCAGCAAGGGGTAGGGCTGGGGAGCAGAGATGATAGGGGGAGCAGAGGCTGCATTCAAATCCAAGTCAGTAATGTACTTTTTTCCTTATGTGTATGGGGAAAAACCCCCTCATCTTGGATTTCACTACATATGGTAATATGTGAACGTTTACTACATGAGGTTCACTGAGGAAGAATGCTTAACTCATTGTTGGACAGGGAACAAGAGCTAAGGAGCCAATATATTAAATATGAACAGTATAATAAAAAAGAATATCACATAGATGATCCTTTTAACTTTACTAATTATCAAACAAACAGGGAAAAGCTCTTCTTTAAACTGTGATTCTACCCAATTAGTAAATCCTCTGCATTTTATAGGGTGAACCAAAAATGCATATCGAAAAATTGCTTAGAGCTGTCTTCATGAAGGGTGGAAATAAAATCTTTCTAAAAAAGACTAGATGGACTAGACAAACTCTGCAGGTCCCTTCCAGTCCTACTTTTCTGTGATTCTATAAATCTATATTGTAAGGTTATTTGTAAGTATCTCAATGAATATGCATAGATATAAAATTAATACTTGAGTGATAGCAATTTGTTTACAAATCCATATAACTTGAGAGCCTGCAGGTGGTGTCACTAGCAGGGTTTTGACTTCTTTCATAGTGGAATGTTCTTCCGAGAAGAAGGATTGCTGGGAAGAAATGGGATCCACTTGATGAAAATGGGGAAGAACATCTTCAGAGACAGGCTTCACAGACAACATAGTGAAGAGGGCTTTAAACTAGGTTCACTGGGAGATGGAGACCAAAGCCCTGAGGTAAGTGGGGAAGTGAGAGACCTAGAGGAAGAACAGGCAGGAGAGGGCAAAAGGGAGGTGCTCTCATACTTCCTGAGCAATCAAGGCAATCAACTAGTTACCTCAGGTACTTGTACACAAATTTGTGGAGCCTGGGAAACAAGCAGGAAGAACTGGGAGTCCTTGCACAGTCATAGAACTGGCATGATTGGAATAACAGAGGCCTAGTGGGATAGCCCATATGCCTGAGGCACTTTCATGGATGAATACAAGCTCTTTAGGAATGACAGGCAGTGGAGAAGAGGAGGAGGAGTTGTACTTTATGTAAAAGAGCCATATGATTGCTCAGAACTCCAGTATAAAGCTGGACATAGGCCTATTGAAAGTCTCTGGCTTAGGGTCAGAGGAGAGAGCAACAAAGGTGATGTCATGGTGGGTGTGTGCTGTGGACCACCAGACCAGGAGGGAGTGGTGGATGAGGTTTTCTTCAAACAGCTAGTGGAAGTTTCCCAATCACAGGTCCTGGTTCTCATGGGGAACTTAAATCACCCTGACATCAGCTGGGAGGGCAATACAACACTGCACAGGCAACCCAGGAAGTCTTTGAAGAACACTGAGGACAACTTCCTGCTGCAAGTGCTGGAGCGGGCAATTCAGGGCCATGCTCTTCTTGACCTGCTGCTCACAAACAGGGAAGAATTGGTGGGGAATGTAGTAGTGGAAGGCAACTTGGGCAGCAGTGACTACAAGATGATTGAGTTCAGGATCCTGAGGAAATGAAGGATGGAAAGCAGCAGAGTAAAGAGCCCGGACTTCAGAAAAGCAGACTTTGACTCAGTCAGAGAACTCATGGGTAGGATCCCCTGCAAAGCCAGACTGAGAGGGTGAGGAGTCCAGGAGAGCTGCCTGTACTTCAAAAAAGCCTCACTGAGAGTGCAGGAAGAAACCATCCCACTATTCAGAAAGACTAGTAAGTGTGGCAGAAGACCAGTTTGGCTTAGCAGGCAACTTTTCAGTAAACAAAATCACAAAAAGGAAGATTATAAGAAATGGAATCTTTGACAAATAACTAGGGAAGAATATAAGAGCATTGCTCAGGCATGCAGGGATGAAGTCTGAAAGGTCAAAGGGGAAGTGGAGTTACATCTAGCAAGGGATGTGAAGGATAACAAGAAGGGTTTCTACAAGTGTGTTGGTACCTGACTGAATGGGAGAGGCAACCTTGTGACAGGATGCAGAAAAGGCTGAAGTGCTCAATATCTTCTTTGTCTCAGTCTTCACTGTTGGCTCTGGATTTAGGACCCAGAGGCCTTGTTTTGGGGGGCAGAGGGAAGCGGACCTACCCTCAGACTGACCATGACCTATCCATTCGATAATAGGCAAGTGTATTAATACACAATGATAACAGAAAAGAAGCAATACAAACAATCAAGCAATTCTATATATCTAATCCTAGTGCTGTCATCAGAGTCAAAGTACATATGATCAGAATGCAGTCTTCACTCTGAGGCTCTCAGGTGTCAGATGTCAGCATGTCATTAATCTGGAGTTGAGATACTGAGGCCCACTCCCCACCCAGTGGGTTGGATGAGACTGGTAGGTGATGTGCCCTCTGTCAATGGTAGCCTTGGGAACTCTTCCCAGGGGATGAGGACTCATAGATGCTAGAGTGAGAAAGGACCTCAACAGATCATCGAGTCCAACCTCCTGCCTGGACAGGAAAGAGTGCTGGGATCAGATGACCCCAGCCAGATGCCTATCAGCCTTCTTTTAAAGTTCCCCAAGGTAGGGGAGAGCACCACCACCCTTGGAAGCCCATTCCAAATTCTGGCCACCCTTACCATGAAGAAGTTTTTCCTAATGTCTAGCCTTAATCTGCTCTCTGTCAGTTTGTGAACAATTGTTCCTTGTTACCACAATAGGTGCCCTGGTAAACACAGCCTTTCTGATTCCTTGTTGTGCCCCACTAATGAATTTGTAGGCAGCCACAAAATCACCTCTCAGCCTTCTCTTGTGGAGGCTGAAGAGGTCCAGGTCCTTAGTCTCTCCTCATAGGACTTGGCCTGCAAACCCTTAACCATATGACTGGGCCTCCTCTGGACCATCTTGAAGTTATGCACATCCTTCTTAAAGTATAGCACCCAAAACTGGATGCAGTACTCCAGCTGTGGTCTGACTAATGCTGCATAAAGGGGAAGTAACACCTCCTTGGTGCTATTAGTCATGCATCTGCTGGGGGGACTCCTTTCAGGGATCAGGATGGGAAGGGATGCAAAGGAACAGGAAGGGACCCCAGCAGGACAGGGAGGGACTTTTTGTTACTCTGAAGTTTCTGCTTTTGAATTCTCCATCCCTCCTGATGACTCTTGATCCATGTCTATCATTGGTTGGTCCCTCTGTGTGGTTGTCGTAGTTCACATAGCTTATAACATGCACACATACTAATTTGGTCTTTCTCGGTCTTCTCCTAATTTGGTGTGTTCCCCTGAAACCAGGACCCACCCTGCTCTGGGGCCTTGTTAGCTAGTGCTACCTTATCTTGTGTTATGGGCAGTGTAGTACATACTCCCTCTGTTTTCTAGACTATGTGTTCTTGTTGGCTTTGTTGTGTTAGACAGCCTGTCTGCTTCCAAGGCTGGACAGAAACTGTGTGACTGTGTGGCCCAGAGTCTTAGAAATTAATTAACCCCTGCTGCCCAACCTGAATTATTCTCATGCCTTTAAGCCAATTCCCAAAAAACAAACCTTTAAATATCATTTCTAGGCCAACATTCACAGGGAAGGTTGACTCCCAGATTACTGCACCAGGCAGCACAGTTTGGGGAGGAGGTCAGTAGCCCTTAATGCTGAAAGAAGAGGTGAGAGACTACTTAGAAAAGCTGGATGTGTACAAGTCCATTGGGGCAGATGGGATGCACCCAAGGGTGCTGAGGGAGTTGGCTGATGTGATTGCAGAGCCATTGGCCATCACCTTTGAAAATGAATGGCGATCAGGAGAGGTCTTGGATGATTGGAAAAGAGCAAACATAGTACCCCTATTTAAGAAAGGGAAGAAGGAGGATCCAGGGAACTTTGACCTCACCTCAGCCCCTGGAAAAAAACATGGAGCAGATCCTCATGGAATCCATTTCTAAGCACCTGAAGGAGAAAAAGGTGATTAGGAATAAGCAGCATTGATTCACCAGGGGCAAATCATGCCTGACCAACCTGATGGCCTTCTATGATGAGGTGACTGGATGTGGGGAGACTAGTGGATGTGATGTACCTTGATTGTAGCAAGGCTTTTGATACCATGTCCCACAGCATTCTCACAGGGAAGCTAAGGAAGTATGGGCTAGATGAATAGAATGTAAGATGGATAGAAAACTGGCTGGAGCATCAGACTCAGAGAATAGTAATCAATGGCTTGATGTCTACTTGGCAGCTGGTATCAAGTAGAGTGCCCAAGGGATCAGTCCTAAGGCCAGTTTTGTTCAGTGTTTTCATCAACAACATGGAAGGTGGCATACAGCGCACCCTCAGCAAATTTGCAGATGACACCATGCTGTGGGGAGTAGTAAATAAGTTGGAGGGTAGGGCTAGGATTCAGAGTAACTCAGAGAAATTGGAGGATTGGGCCAAAAGAAATCTCATGTGGTTCAACAAGGACCAATGCAAAATCCTGTGCTTAGGATGGAACAATCCCATGCAGCAGTACAGGCTGGGGGCTGACTGGCTGGGCAGCAGCTCTGCAGAAAATGACCTGGGGGTTACAGTGGACAATAAACTAGATATGAACCAGCAGTATGCCCTTGTTGCCAAGAAGGCTAACAGCATACTGGGCTGCATTGGTAAGCGTGCTGCCAGTAATGTTAAGAGAAGTGATTATTCTCCTCTATTCAGCACTGGGGAGCTCACATCTGGAGTACTGTGTTCAGTTTTGTGCTTACAGAAAGGATGTGGACAAATTGGAGAGAGTCCAGAAGAGGGTAACAAAAATTGTGAGGGGGGTGGGGGACATGACTTATGAGGAAAGACTGAGGGAAATGAGAAAGACTGAGGGAAATGAATCTAAGTGTATAATCACTTCTCTTAACATTACTGGCAGCATGCCTACCAATGCAGCCCAGTATGCTGAGGGGGGATTGAGACTGAGTTGTGGCAGATGACAGAACAAGGAGCAACAGTCTCAAGTTGCAGCAGGGAAGTTTAGGTTAGGTATTAGGAAGAACTTTTTCACTAGAAGAGTTATAAAACACTAGAGAAGTGGCAGAATCTCCATCCTTGGAGGTTTTAAAAACAGGACAAAATGAAGCAATCTAGTAGGGCATGGTCCTGCTTTAAGCCGGGGCTTGGGCCAGATGAACTCCTGGAGCACATCCACACATGCAGGCACAGCAGTTCAAATAGAAGTGGTGCAAATTTGTGCTGGGGCTTTTTGCCTCAGCACACGTGCCCAGACATGCACTTTGGTGTGGGGCAAACTGTGCCTCTTGGAGCAAAATAACCCTGCCTAGCTTCTTTTGGATCTGCAGCCAGGGGGAGCTAGACCCCAGGGCCACCACCTGTGCCGTCCCCAGCTGTATACAAAGCTGCCCTGTTTTGGCCCTATCCATACAAAAAGCTGTCCTGTCAAGTAGCTCAGAGCTACTCACTCTCAGGAGCTTCTGGGGCCCAGCCAACTGGTACCTGGGGACATTACCCTTTGTGCTAGCTGGACTAATAAAGCAGCCCTGAGAGTTCCCTGCACCCTATACCCACTGCAGCAGTCTGGCAGTGGGGGCTGCTGCCTGGCTGTGACCTGCTGTGCACCTGCCAGACTCGGATGGGGACTGCAGAGCCAGTAGAGGTATCTGCCCCTCTGGGCCAGCTGCCAGTGGGCTGTGGCTACAAAGTTGGCCTTTGTGCGGCACACCATGTATGCCCTCTCCTGCCTTGCCATCTGGGCACCTGTCACCCGGAAGATGTTCCAGGTGTGGTGGCCTGCTTTGAACTGTCAAAGCATGGCCTCCTGGCCCCAATTGGCCAGGAGGTTAGCCACCTCCAGTTGGGACCAAGATGCCAGCTCTGAGCAGACAGTGTCCTGCCACTGGCCTCCCTAGCAGGAATTCTGGTGTTCCCTATTAGAAAACTGAAAAATCCCTGATAAAAAAAATCCCAGAGTCACTCAGTAAAATACCCCCAAATCCATGTTCCTCTACAATTAAAACAAAAGGCCACTATACATATATATATAGAGAGAGAGAGAGACAGAAAGACAGTGATCAGTTGGGCAATATTTTATTGATATATCTACAGCGATAAAGCAATTTGGAAGCCTGCCAGTGCCTCTATCATCATAATAAAGTGAATTCTAAATACTTACATGTTTTTCTGCCCCCAACAGGGGCCACAGCCCCCACCACAGGGGCTACCACCACCCCCCCTTGCAGGGCCCACATGCCGCACCCCTGCTTGCTCCCTTAGCCCCCTGGATTGCTGTCCCACTTGACCCCATCCCCTATCGGCTCATGTAGCTCCCCCTGATGGCTGCCTCACCCCCTACCCACTCCCTCAGACCCTTCAGTGGCTGCCTTGCCTGGCCCCATCCCCTGCTTGCACCCCCAGTCTCCAACACTTAAAAAAAATCCTCTATTCACTGACAGTAGCAGGGGCTGTAGGGGCTGTGGGGCATCCTGACAGAGCCCTCACCATGCAGCACTGGGCAGTGGGGGGCAGCAGGACCAAGGCTGGGGTCGCTGCAGCTGTCACTCAGCCCCACGCTGTGTGGGAGGGCTCCACTGACCCCAGTGGCAGCTGCTACTGCTGGTGAATGTGGGGGTTTTTTGGCTTTTTTTTTTTTTCAATTGATGGAGTGCTGGGGCCTGGAGGGGCAGTGATGGCGAGAGATTCAGGAGGGGGGGCAGGTGGGGTGTGGGGCTGGGCAGGGCAGTGATCGGGGGCCTCTGGGGGCAGGCAGAGGTTGGGTCCAGGCAGGGCAGTGACCCGGGATGCTGGGGGAGTGGGCAGAGCCAGAGGAGTTCCCCTCCATGGTCCCTTCCCCTCTCCTCCAGCCCTTCCAGCCCGACTTACCAGCACTAGAGCCTGAGTCCAGCTCCCTGTGACTGGCATGCTGCCTGCCCTGCAGGGGTAGGCAGCATGCTTCAGCACCAAGGCAAGGGCCAGCCATAGAGACACTCTGGCTGTTACCCAATCATCTCTGTGGAGAACCTAGCCTCCTGCTGCCTCAGAGCACAGTCCAGAACCGTGCCCTGCCCTGCTTTTTTCCACTGTGTTTTTTTTGACCCCTGGATATCCAGGGCTCTAATTTTGCCCCTTCACTGCAAATTTGCAGCACGGGAAATGTTTTTTCATTCCCGCACGTGCCTCTTGCAGCATCTCAAAGGGCTTTGAGATGCTGCCAGACACACGTGTGTGCTCATCTGGACATGCCCCTGAGGTCCCTTCCAACTTTAACTTTCTATGATTCTATGACTTGCATGCATTTAACAGACATTTTACTTAGTTTTCAATCCAAAGAAATCAAAAGAACCCAAGATATGCTGGGGGGTCTTTGTCCTAGAATGATAGGCACTAACATCTGATATGAATTCCCAGACTCACTGTCACTAAATTATTCTTTTCTTTAAAAGAAAGCTTTTAGCCCAAACCAAGCTATAGAAATAAATATGCTTTTTGAGCTCCTATGGTAGATCATGTTGCCCAGAATATTTCATTGTTTTAATAAACAAGATTTATATAGTCTTCCAAAGAGCTATTTTTTCATTAAGTTTTTGAAGAGCTAAGGAGATATAATACTACGTGGCATTTATGTAGTTCTTTTAATCATCAGATTACAAAACACTTAACAAAAAGGTCAGTGTTAAATCCCCATTTTTCAGATGGGAAAACACAATATCTGATATTATATTTCACTAGTGGTTTAACATTGCTTAAGGGAAAGTGAAAGAGTGAAAAGTGCAGAAGTTGACAACACTTGTTCATTTTCTGGAGACTAAACACTTGATCTCAGCAGGAGTCTCCATTAATGTCAATAGGCTTTGGACTGGGTTATAAATATTCCTCCTCCATTTTCAAAGTGAAAACCTGATACATAAAGAAGGTCTGAAATACTTTAGCAGTTCTAAAAGGTGCAGTAATTTCTTAATTAAAATAAAGCTTTAAACAATACTTACTTTCCAATAAAATGAATTATATCAATATACTAATCTAATCTGCATCTCCAGAATATGGCATAATACTGTGTTAATCATAGAATCATAGAATCATAGAAGTAGGGTCGGAAGGGACCTTGTAGATCTTCAAGTCCGACCCCCCGCCTGGGCAGGAGAAAAAACTGGGCTCAAATGATTCCAGCCAGGTAGGCATCAAGCCTCCTTTAAAGACCCCCAGGGTAGGATCCAGCACCACTTCCCTTGGAAGCTGGTTCCAGATCCTAGCCGCCCTGACTGTGAAGTAGTTCTTATGGATGTCTAATCTAAACCTACTCTCCAACAACTTGTGGCCGTTTTTCCTTGTTATGCCAGGGGGCGCTAGGGGAAACAAGGTCTCTCCCAAACCCTTCTGGTCCCCCCTAGTGAGTTTATAGATGGTCACCAGGTCCCCCCTCAGCCTTCTCTTGTGAGGGCTGAACAGGCTCAGGTCCCGCAGTCTCTCATTGTAGGGTCTGCCCTGTAGTCCCCGGATCATGCGGGTGGCCCTCCTCTGGACCCTCTCCATGCTGTCCACATCCCTCCTGAAGTGCGGCGCACAGAACTGGACACAGTACTCCAGCTGTGGCCTGACCAGTGTTGCATAGAGGGGGAGGATCACCTCCTTGGCCCTGCTTGAGATGCACCTCTGGATGCATGACAAGGTCCGGTTAGCCCTGCCAACCGTGACCTTGCATTGTCAGCCCATATTCATCTTGGAGTCAATAATGACTCCAAGATCCTTTTCTGCCTCCATGCTCTCAAGAAGGGAGTTTCCCATCTTATAAGTGTGCTGCTGGCAATTGTCAGTATTGAAACGCATCCTGTTTTTGTTAGCCCACTCCTGTAACCTATCCAGGTCTTGCTGCAGTCTTTCCCTCCCTACTGGCATGCTCACCTCACCCCAAATTTTGGTATCATCAGCGAATTTAAACAGGTTGCTTTTCACCTTGTCGTCCAAATCGCTGATAAAGAAATTGAACAGCGCAGGCCCAAGGACTGAGCCCTGGCGGACTCCGCTGCCCACTTCTCCCCAGGTCGAATATGACCCATCCACCACCACCCTCTAAGTACGACCTTTGAGCCAATCTGCAATCCATCTGACTGTGTAGGCATCAATGCCACTGTCGCCGAATTTTTTAATGAGGGTGGGGTGGGAGACAGTGTCAAAGGCCTTGCTGAAGTCCAGAAAGACTACATCCACGGCGACACCTGCATCCAATGCTTTTGTGACCTGATCATAAAAGGCAATCAGGTTGGTCTGACATGATCAGTAGCATCTATTTAGATTTTCCTTGTATTTTATTGGATGTGGGGCAGAAAGGGAGAGAAGGTTATTTTATTTCTTTCTTTGGGAATCAAATGGAAGTCCCAATCCTACAAGTTCTTGAGCAGGCTCATAATCACACTGAACTCAACGGCACAAGAATCTGAGAAACATCTGACTTTTTTGCCATATCAGCCTAATAATTAGAATACTTCCCTTGGATGTGAGTGATTCAGAATCAAATACACATCTCCCCTCCCTGAGCACCAGGTTATAAAGTCTTCTGAGGTGTAAGTACTCTATACTCTTCCCCTTGAATGTTTTTAATTGTGCAGATAATAATTTAAGAAAGCCTAGGCCAGAGAAAAATAAGAAGAAGGTGTTTGAGCCTGTAGCCTAATGGTTGGTCTCTCAGAATGGAGGATTTCTGAGTTCCAGCCCCTGCTCCACAGGTAATTTATGCATTTTATTTTATATGATATGGTCATTTGATAAAATATATGAAGTGTCCTCAGAACAGAGATGGGAGCCAAGACATGATCACTCTTGCTAGCCCAGTGAATGCTGAGTTCCTTTCTGCATCCTGTATAATGGATGAATGCTATAATCATTAGCAACCCTTTAACTGGGGTGAGGGACAGTTACACTATTTCTCCTTCCTAATGCATCTTTAAAAAACTGGCTGCTATGATTGCATTTTGTGCTGAGCCTGTTCTTACATCCTAAATGTTCTCTGGGACTCAGCTGCTTAGGGAGCATGCAAAGGTTGAAGATTAACTGGTTGAAGTTCATGCTCTGCTTGTAGCCTGCAACGCTAAAAGTGCCTGGCCGGAGGGAACCCAAAGCATGCAACCTAGCATGCTTTGTAGGCTTTTCTGTTTACCCAGATACAGGTGACAGCAGCCAAAGGTACAGGTCAGGGCTGATTGCCTGGTGCCCCAATGGATCTCCCCCACACCACAAGAAGATAGGTGCAGGGGTTTGGGGGAAACTGTACCTCAAGCTGCGGACAAGCAAAACTTGTGACATGGGTGACACTGTGTGTGTTAAGGTGCAGCAGGGTGAAAGCTGCAGGCCTGTTAGCCCCTGCTGAGGCCACAAAGCCTGCTAGCTTTCAAGGAGATAGGTGCAGGGGTTCTGCGTTCTGGGACCCTGCACCTCTAGCTGCTGACAGGCAAAACTTGTGTCACGGGTGCTTGTGCAATGTGTCTGTCTTGGAGCACAGGGGAGGGGAGGGGCAGAGAAACTACTGCAGGCCTGGCTGCTAGGTCCTGCTGTGGCCACAAAGCCTTCCAGCTGTTAAGGAGATCAGTGCAGGTGGGTTCTGGGACCCCGCACCCCTAGCTGTTGACAGGCAAAACTCATGACATGGGTGCTTGTGCCAGCTTGCTAGTGTGTTACATAATCAGTCATGATTCACTCAGGGACCAGCTCAATATACAGTAGCTAATGAGGATAATGAGTTAATGAGCAAGGATTAACACCTACAAAACCACAGGCTAAGGAGAGGAAAGAATCAATACAGAGCCAGGAACTGCTTCTGCCCCAAGACAGAGACAGTCAGCTGCACAAGCACCCATGTAACAAGTTTTGCCTGTCAGCAGCTAGGGCCCCAGACGCCCCCTGCACCCATCTCCTTAACAGCCAGCAGGCTTTGTGGCCACGGCAGGGCCTAGCAGCCAGGCCTGCAGTAGTTCTGCCCCCCACCCCATGCTCCAAGACGGACACAATTGCACAAGCACCCGTGATATGAGTTTTGCCTGTCAGCAGCTAGAGGTGCAGGGCCCCAGAACCCAGAAGCCCTGCACCTATCTCCTTAACAGCTGGCAGGCTTTGTGGCTGCAGCAGGGGCTAGCAGGCCTGCGGCTTTCACTCTGCTGTGCCTTAACATGGTGTTACCCATGTCACAAGTTTTGCCTGTCCGCAGCTCGAGGTACAGTTTTCCCCAAACCTCTGCACTTATCTCCTTGAATATTGGCAGGCTTTGTGGCCTCTGTGGCCTCATTTTGTTTCAAGGCTGTTTCGACTATATCTGTTCCATTTTGATTTTGCTTTTTCAACCTCGAAATGGGTCGAAACAGCGTCAAAACAAAACTGGTGGTGAAGTTTCACACAGCCCTAGTAAGCAGTGAGCTGCTCAGCTCTTCCTTGACTAAATAAATCTTTGTGGGCGTATCCCGAAACACAACTTGAAGCACTTGATCTTAAAGATCAAAATATTCTATCGCTTTGAAGTTTTGGCACTACTAAAGTTAGGCAGCAGCTGGAAGATATTTCTGAAGACTGCAATTCTGGTCTTGGGCAACTAAATTCCCCTAAGTTCATCTGCTTAGCTTTATGCACAAGCTTATGTTTCATTGAAATCATGCACTAGACCTGAACTCAGTAGAACTTAAACACCTACCTATGTGTGCTGTGCTCTTTATTGAATCACAGCCTATAGGAAACAGCTAGAATACAACACTGGAAAATGATTTAACCAAATATTTAATGTGGATAATATAAATACTGGTCTGGAATATTAACAAGGAGGTAGAGTTAAGATTACTTTTATTCTAATATTGTCAGGCACTGTCAGCTATTGACACAGTATAAATGAGACTGTGATAAATGTCATCATTTTATATGTAGTGCATATTACCATGGCAGCAGAATTTTCCTTAATAAGTGAAAAGATTTCAATCATAAATTAGCAAAGATACAGGTAAAACATAACTCTCATAGCAAACTGAGTCACAGTCTACAGAGGAAAATAAAATAAAATAAAATAAAATATGATTTTGTCCTATGTATCACATTTGCTTTGTGAAGCTAAGTCACAGCTGCTTGCTTGCTTTCTATCCATTTTTGACCTTTGCTTTAAATGGTGGATATGTAAGCATGCACACTTAGGGCTTTGTTATATGTTAATTTTGGGCTTCTCAAAATAGAAATTACTATTAGTACTAGCTCAAGTTTAAAGCAGTCACATTCAGGCTAAAAACCTCTGACTGTCCCAGACCTGTTCAACAGTGACTTACTTGCCCCTGGAAAGCAGGGACCTGCAGGACTGAAAGATAAGACTCTCTTCTTCTCCCCTCCCTTCCCATTCCAGACTCCCTCCCTGCCCTTTGGGATTCCCTCACTCCTGGGGCTACCCCTTTGAGTCCCCCCAGCCTTAATGGCTCACCTGTGCCCCCTTCCCCAGCCTTGTCCCTTGATTCATTTGTAGCTGTAGGCAGGCAAGGCAAACCTGCCTTTCCAGCCACCACAACAGCTGCAAAGTTGCAGCTGCTCTCTAACCTGAGCCAGAGAGCAGCCATATTACCATAGCAGCAGAATTTTACTTAATTAGTGAAAAGATTTCAATCATAAATTGACAAAGATACTGGTAAAACATAACTTCCCCTTCTCTGCCTGCTGCTTCAGGGCAGCGCCAGCAGCCACAGGTGAGCTGGGAGACATGAGGTCCCAGTGGGGGACAGCAGTACAGGATGGCATATCTGATCTGAGCCAGCGATGGAGGGGGAGGTGAGCAGGGTATTATGCTAATGTGTAGCCTAGAATGGCCACACCTTAGTTTAACATGAGCTAGGTAACACAGATAAAACTACCCTGGAGTGGTGTTACGTTAAGACACCTAAAGGGTGCTTAAAACTAATTTTGCATCTTAATGTGTGGATAATCCTGGAGCTCAGTGGTAGGCCTCACTGGCTCAGAGAAAATTTTGAACCTAGGTTTCTTTAGCCTTCTACTACAATGCTTAAGCCACCACACCACAGATCAGGTACTGTAAACAGATGCTGAGCCCTTGCCCCTTGCCTTTAATAGGCATTGGATAAATTAAATGGAGGACAGTGCAGAAGAGATGTTTCTCCCTCACTGGGAACACTGCTAGAACTTACTCCAGCTCCTTTCCAGGAAAATAGTCATTTTGTTGAGCCACACACTCTCCAGCTTGAATTCTTACTCTTGGCAGCTCAACTGGGGAAACTTCAAAAGAAGAACCAGAGAGTGTCTGGCTAACAGCTCACCTGTGGTGTGGAAATTAGCATACCATACTGGAAAATCAAAGAGCTATAGGTTCAAATGTCCTCTGGGGAAGGCAATCAGGACTCATAGTAGAGATGATATCTTTCATTAGACCAACAAGATTTTTGCAAAAAAAAATCTTTAATTGCAAGGTTTCAGGCACAAACACCCACCATCAGGCATTGGAGAAAAGATTGTAAAAGTTCTCCTGGGTAGAAAAGAAAGCTCATTTTTCATAGGATTTCATAGAGGAGTCAATAGATGGAAAACTGGAGAAGGGGAACTTTCGGTGAGAATGTTCTAATCACTCAGCAATTAGGGCGAAAACATAGAAGGCTCCTCTGTCCCTATCAGGCACCTACTAGCCATGGGTTTTTGGCCAGCAATATTTTTCTGTGGCTTAGATGTACACATCCACCGCGGGTGTAGATACATGCCCAGTGGGTGTTTAGGCTACTGAGTATGCTCAGCCTGTGCATGCAAGTGTGTATGTCCACAGTGCTGGGGAAATGGAATAATTATCAGCATTTGAGTGCCAAAAATACCACTTGTTCAGGTAGCAAGCCACTTATGCCTCCATTTAGATGCACAAAGGAAACAGAGTTCCACTCCTAGTGCCTGAACTAAATAGGAATTGATGTATGCAAATGATATTTCTAGAAATGGGGATGAAATTAGTCAAATTTCTAAGCAGAAGATGTTTCATGGAGATTTGAAGAAAACACAAACCTTTGGCACTCAGAGACATTTAGGTCAACTGTTAAATGTGGGTGATGTATAGTTGCTCCAGGGTAATAATAATTAACCTTTTTTCTTTATGAGATATGGGAAATAAAGTGCAGTTAAGAAAGCCTTGCAGACCTCAGTTTAGGAGTTCCCATAGCTGATTTCTAACACAGCTTGCTGAATACTCTAAATATCCTAACAATAACCCTAGAGCTGGCTTCAAAAACATGAGTGTGAGGCACATAAAATGACTGGCATATTTCTAGCATTTTGCTGACTCTGAGAATTTGGGCTTTCAGAATCACATGGAGTCAAATAGTAGCTAATGTCAAGTGTTTTCTTTAGTAAGACTTAAGGAAGAATAGTGTAGCCTGACATCTTCTCAAATCATTGCCCAATCTATTCTATTTAAGTTCCCTGACTCATAGTTTCTGTGGCAAAGTAGATATTCTGTGGGTAATAGATATTACTAACCCATTTATAACATTTACCAGAAAAGAGCGGCCTAAACGTGATAGATGATAAAGTTCTGGAAAAAGTTTAATTTCAGTGTTATTACCCTGTAAATCAGGACAGGTTTTTACCACCTAACATGATTAGGTAAATGATAAAAAGAAAAAGTGTAAAACGTTACATCTTTTCTGTTCTAGATCACGGTTTAATAACTTATCCTTAGACGCAGCAAACAGCCAATCTGTTCCCTCTAATAATCAACTTGAATATTATTCTCACTTTTAAATACAGTACAGGATTGGCTCCAGTGGAACATATTACAATGTCTCAAAATAATGGGTTAATGATAAGTCAATAGACATTTAGATAGCACATCTGTTGTTTGTAATCCCATTCCCCAGAGCTAGCTGCAGTGAATATGTGTTTTCTACAGTGTAGTTCTAGCTGTGTGGCCTTTTGTTCATTTCATGCTGAGTCTCTGCTCTGTTATGACTGCTGAATGCTGTTACTTTGGTTGCTGCTGATACTAAACCAATTCTCTGAATAAATATAATTATATCTCAATACATTTATTTGTAGGTATTATGCATTCCTGGAAACCTCTGCTGCCTGAATTGCTACTTTGTCTCTACTGGGGTGTTGCCAATTAAACAGCTTCTATATAAAACAGTCTTTTATGTTGGAAATATAGTAAACCTGTCAGTTGCATTTCAGTATGGTAAGATATGTTGAACTATAATTTTGTATTCTATGGCCAGCCATGTTATTATGGCCTTTTATGTTATCATAATTTTCTATATCTGCATGTGTTCTACAATGTGATTCAGTAAATCTTCTGTTTTGAGATAAAAATGCAACATCAGCTTCCATCACTGGTGCAGAAATTGAGGGTTCGTAATATGAATAATAGGATATTATGATTTCCATTTCAGTTCAAATCTGGCATATAGGTCAGTAATGAGACTGACCATGAATTGTTATAGTGTAATGATTTTTTGGGGTCTTACAAGAAATGAGACTGGTGGATTCAGTCCAGCGAGGGCCATCTGCACCCCAAACAGTTGGGCCTAGCAGTAGATAGATTTATAAAGGATTCACTGACTATAGAAACAGATTTTTTTTTTTTTTCATTCCAGCTGAGGCCCTTCCTAGTCTATCAAAACCCCCAGGTAAATAGATTATCTTGAGTCTCCAGAGCTGTCCATTTAGACATATCACAAGTACCACATGAATATGCTAAAAATCAACATTGACAACAGCAATATATTGGGCGGATCAACACTAGACATTTAAGGCACATTTGCCTAAATTTAAGGTGCACTAGGGTGCACATCTACACTTGTGCATTCTTAAATGAACTTTAAAAATGGTGAATTTGAGTTATTTGTGTCTAAATTTGAGACCTAAAAATACAGGTATCAAATTTAGGTACGAATAGTTAAAGCAAATGTGTAGACATGCTAAAGTACATTAACACTGTGTGTGTAGACCAGGGGTGTCCAACCTTTTTGAACGTGGGGCTGGATCATGAACTTTTTATCACCCAGTGGGCTGGTGAGCCATATTCAAAGACCTCACAGGAAGCGGTATCACCCCTCCCCCCCAAAAAACCCCATAACCCTCAAGTATAACTAATGTAGTTAGGGCTGCCTGAACAAGTAGACAGTCTCAGGGCTTTGAAGTCTATGAAGTGTATGTCAAGTCTCCCCTGCATTAATATGAATATACACTCTTCTGGGAGGTCCAGAGCAACACAAGATTCCCTGCAGCAGAGTAAGAACTCTGTTAAATTCAGCCTATACACCCAAATAGACATGGCCTGGCTGTAAATAATAAGGATGCCTGCCACTGCTTTGACTCTCCAAGGGGTAGACTGAGGGGAATATAGAGTCTTCTGCTATTACTACTTCTTCTCTGAGACCAGAGAGAATCCCACTGCATCAACCAAAACTTCAAATTGGAGATGGAGCCATGGTCCAGGTGAAGAACCAGAATGATTAGGTTCCTGGAATGTCTTAATCCACTTCTGACAATGATCCAGGTAACATCCATCTGAGAGGATTGCAAGCCATATTCCCCTCACTTCTTTGGTGCTACAAAAAAAGTAGTTTATGCTCTTTCCTACATACATGTATATAAACTTTAGATTCACACCTTCTGAAAACTCAATATCCTGCCAGTGTAATACAGAAATTGTATAGATACACACCCCCAGTCATTTAAATCTAGTACCTACACATAAGAATCAAAACAAACTATTACAGAAAAATCCCTGTTATCTGACATTCTACTATCCAGACCACTCTACTAACCATGATTTCTGGATGAATGCAGGGGGGAGGGGAGCTCGCTTGCTCACTGCTGCTGCCACCCACCACCCTGTGCTGCAGCCACTCTTCATGCAGCCACTGCCACCCCCTGCTCCGCGTGCGGCCGCTGTCCACCCCTCCCTATTTCCCACTGGTGCCAGATAACAGGGATTTTACTGTACATCATTTGTAATTTTTACTGCTTCTCATTTGCCACTCAGCCATGCAACTCTGTTTATTCTTTTCTCCAAGAAATTCTATTTACTTTTTCATTTTTTTATGAGCCCTTATTTTTCAGCTCTGTTTCTCTGTTTCATTTGACTATCTTTTCTATGTTGTTTTGAATCTTTTCTGCATTCCAGAATTTCTCCCGACCATTTTTCTTCTTTAGTTCTATTGTATCTTTTTAAAATTTGCCCTTGAAAACTCTCCTTCTTTTATAGTTTTTTAATCAGGGCTTAGAGTAGGCTTTGTCCCAGCAATATATACCTTTTGAATTCTCTGTGAAATCTCCCTACCATCTGGCTTCCAGTGTTATTATTACCAAAGTATTATTTGTTTTTCATTGGTGTACCACATTGTATCATACATATTTTTTGTGTGAAAATGACTCCCAGTCCAAACTAATTTCTGATGTTCATTTCATATTAGAGGTCAAATCTGAATATACATTTGAAACAAACACATATTAATGGAAACTTATTAAAACACCTATCCATTTCTTTTTACTTTGTTTTTCTACTTTTAATATTCTCTCCATTCTGACTTTTTCCACTTTGCAAATTTGTTAGTTTTTTTCCCATTTTCTTTTCTCCTTCTTTCCAACCCAATCAACTTTTAAAGGGGAAATACAGTACATACAGTAAAAAAAAGGTGGCTTCATTTGTTTGCATATATTTCATCCACCATTTCTCCTTTTTTTTAACAGATTAATTTTTCAAGTTTTCAGGGCAACCACATACTTATACATGTGTGGATTAAGGGTCTATAACATGCACTTCTCTTAATTTCATTTGCCACAATTTTTACGGCTCTTCTGCTCATGGCCCTTTAAGTTCTGGTCTTTTTAAAAACATACATGGGGACATCTACACGTGAAATTAATTTGACACAATAAACTGTGGTGCAGTTTGTGCCAGGGTTTATTGCTCCCGTGCAGTGTTTACATGTTTGCCCAAGACCAAAGCACATTGAGCTGGAGTATAGCAGCCCTGGCTGGCATGAATGCATATTTTGCTCCCCTCCTACAGGATGATGGCCCCCACACAAGGGGGTGGTCCCCCACACAAGGTCTATGACCCCCAACATGGAGTTTCAGCCTCTACACAAGAGGTTCAGCCCTCACACAAGGGGTTCAGCCTCCCAACAGAGGGTTCATTCCCCACACAAGGGCTACATCCCCCAACAGGGGGTTCAGCCCCCCAACAGGGCGTTCGCCCCCCACATAAAGGGTTTAGGCCTCTGAAAGGGGTTCAGACCCCCAACAGGGCATTTGGCTCTCTCAGAAGGGGTACAGCCCTCCAACAGGGGGCTCATCCCCCACACAAGGAGTACAGCCCCCAATGGGTGCCAAATGGCCCCTGCAGGGGCTACCACTCCCCCTGCAAGGCCCACATGCCCCACCCCAGCCCCCCAATTGCTGCCCCACCTGGTCCCATCCCCAACCAGCTGCTGCAGCCCCCCAATGACTACCCCACCCAGCTCTACCCCACAATCCCCCAGACCCCTTAATGGGTGCCCCACCCAGCCCCACCCCCAACTTGCACCCCAAGGTCCCCAAAGCTACCCCCACAACCCCAGGTACCATCACTTAAAAAAAACAGAAAAAGAACAGAAAAAAAGAGAAAAAAAGCCTCTGCTTACCTGAGAGGCAGGGGTGTGGGGGCTGCAGGGCCTCCTGGCAGAGCCGCCCCAGGCAGCACAGGACAGTAGAGGGCCAGGAGGGCTCAGGATGGGGCCTCTGGGGCTGTCAGCCTGCCCTGCACTGTATGGGTGGGGCCCCAGGCAGCTGGACAGCAGATCCAACTGCTGGTAAGTGCGTTTTTTTTTTTTTTAAATGTGTGTTTGTGGGGGGGCAGGGATGGGGCCAGACAGGGCAGGGGTCGGGGGGCTCATGGCTAGGGGAAGGGCCACCTGCAGCAGGGGTAGGGGGGCTGGCAGGGGCTGGCAAGGGGACGGGACAGCCCCAGCAGGGGTTGGGTGGAGAGGTGGCTGGGGGAGTGGGTGAGGCCATTGGGGGTCCCCTCTACAGTCCCTTTCCCCCACCTCCAGCCCGCCCTGACCCCTTACTCACTGGCACCGGAGCCCTGGTGCTGAAACACACGGCCTGGCTGGCCGCTTGTTTCAGCACCAGGGTGAGGGCCAACCATAGAGATGCTCTGGCAGGCAGAGTATCTCTGTGGAGGACCCAGCCTCTGGTTGCCTCAGGGTACGGTCGGGGACTGTGCCCTACCCTGGTTTTTTAAACCGCTGGATATCCAGGGGTCTAATTTTCTCCCTGCGCTGCAAAGTTGCAGTGCAGGGAACATTTTTTTGTTCCCGCACATGCCTGTTGCCTCGCCTCAAAGGGGTTTGAGGCGGAGTAAGAGGCACATGTGCATTCATGTGGATGTGCCCACAATGCCTAAAATTTAACACAGTACTTCAATGGGGGCCTACCTAATTTTGAATACAAAAGAACAATTATCTTGAAGCTTTTATGTCAAAATTTTAGTCAGAATCAACTCATTTGTCTTTCTGCAATAATACTCTACTTTTGGGCCCTGATCAGTTTTCTACTAACTCAGTCATTACCCTATTAATTCCTCTTCTGAAGTGCTAGTGCTAAGCAATTCTATACTTGGGTATTTCTATTTCCTTAAAACACTGAAAAGTTGGCTTTTTAAATTCACTTTTACTGGTTTGGTCATTTTTTCCAGTTTGAAAAGATTACATTACAGTCTTTATAATGTCTTCTAGTTTCATACTGTCCATCAATATAACTCAACATCACTAATTCGTTAAGGCTTTATTGAATATTGGGGGCATGCTGAGACCATGCATATAGCCATGAAGGACTGTTTAGTCTCCCACATTCAAAAGGATCTGTTAATGAACACTTTCACTAACTTTTTTTTAAAACCAGATTAATAGCCATGGTATAAAGAATGTTTTGGGTTTGGTGAGCTAAGGATATGTGCAGAACAAATAGATCATGTTTTAAATAAAGGACAGAGGGGTTCTGAGTTTACTTAATTGAAGCAAAAAGACTTCAAACAGACAGAGTTAAAAAAAAATAGCCAAAGAGCTGTTCATTGTCAGTATGGCTCTTAGTTTCCTTGACTTTGAGGGTCCAATACAAGGCTCATCCCTCTAAGAAATAAGAAAAAAAATGCTGTCATTCATTCCTGTCAAGCTCAAATGTTTTCCTCTCGTGGTAATCCCTGCAGTGAAGCCACAGTACTATATTAGTTTATGTGCTCAGCGACAGATTGTTAAACTTACTCTCCCCACTACCACATAGGCACTAATGTGAAACTGATAAGAAACATAACCTTATTAAGCACCTGTGAGAAATTATTTAACTTAGTAATGAGTGTGCTATATAGGTCAAGATCCTGCAGCTATCTGATGCTTTTAGGGAGAAACTTAAAGTACTTAAAGGTCTTATTTTTAATGCTTTGTGTGTGTATCTACATGTGCCATTAACACAGCATCATAAACTCCAGCACAATTTGTGTCAGAGTTAACTACTCCTGGGCATAGCATTTACATGTGCACTCAGGACCACCCTCCTTGGGCTGGCAAAAAGCTTGGAGGGTCAGCCCTGGGTTCCAGGTAGCAGCTCAGGTGGTGACAAGGCTGGCTGGGGGATGAGAAAGCCCAAAGACTGGAGTTGTGTGGCTAGGCAGCTAGCACCTGGCTGCCCAGGCTGACCAGGTGCAATATATACCTGGGACAGAATTTACACATGCATTTAAATGTAGTTATTTTTGTAGCACTGTCTTACAGTGGTGAAAATTAGTTTGCTGCAGTCTAATAGCATCACACGTGTAGACTATGCTTCTTTATACTGCAGCAAATTAGTGCACTGCACAGTTAAGTGCACATGTATGTACTATTACTCATATATAGCAATAAAAATCATTACATAACAAACAAATATATGCTGTTTAGAATTATAATACAGTCAATGTCACCGTACCAATCAGCAGGCTCTTTTGGCCCCTGTGCTTTCATATGTTCGAATTCCCCATTACTTTGGTGGTGAGCTTAATCAGAAAATGTGCATAAAGGCAACAACAGACAATTAGCATTCTTATATCCTCGTGCCGGTTTAGGTACTGGTTAACTGTGCATTCTTTGGCAAATCATTTGAAATTAGTATGTCTCTATTTCCAATTCTAAATGCTGATCCATTGTCGTACCTGTACTTGTCAAATGTTCTGAGCCTTAATGAACTGTTAGTAAGCCACCTTCCAATCCTTAGATATAAGGAATTACTTAAGGTTGTTTTGGAATCTAGGTACATGAGAAACTGCCTCTCTGCTCATGTTACTGCCACTGAAATTCTCAGAGGCTGTCAAGTTGGAGATCCCTCAATATAAATGACAGGTTTTTGCTATCAGGTCATTCTCTGTGAGGAGTCCTGTATTTTGATACTTCCTTGGTTAGTCAGAGATCAGTCTTGATAACTGCTTAAGCATTCTGCAAAGCCCAGCTTTTTTTTTCTCTAGGGCCACACAGGAAATTAAGTAGGGGCATGATAGCAGCTTTCAAATATTTGAAAGATTGCCATAAAGATGAAGGAGAAACATTGTTCTTTTTTGCTGAAAAGGGCATGATGTATGACAGTGGGTTCAAACTGCAGTAAGACAGACTCAGGTCAAATCTCAGAAGAAAATTACCCATTGTTAAGCCAGTAGGACAATGGAATAAACTGCCTTGGGAAGTTGTTGAGTCTGTCATTGGAAGTTTTCAAGAAGATGATGGGTAGGCACTAATTCTGAATGATGTAGGAATAATAAATCTTGGATTTGGCTAATGGATTGGATTTTTTACTTTTAATCCTTTGCTTCTATAGCTATCAAGAAAGAAACATGCTGAGGGTTGTATTGATTACATTTGGGGCAGTCATTTTAATTTTAGGGTTTTGATTCATTGGATAGACACACAGAATGCTGCAGATATAAAAAATAAATCATACAAAATTGTACATACAAACTGGTAAATCCAAAACTGAAAAATGAGTTCATTCAATGGGTTAAATGATTTCCTGTATAAATGCATTCCCCCTGCTCTTCCCCCTCTGCCAAAATCTATTGCCAAAAGTAGTGGTTTTACAAAACAGGGGAAGTTTTGATACTGGGAACAGAAAAGAATGGAGTATCTTCTCGTGGAATGATCTTTAGTATATCTTCAGGTTTAGAACTTTTAATGCTGAAATATATAAGAAAAGATGTAGTGTAATTTCATTCTAAATATAATGATGAGGACCCACAGCATGTGCTGCATGTGGAAAAAAAGGACCAGCCCTGGAGCCATCACTCAGAGCTGGTCTTGCATGGGTGCCGCATGCAGCACATGCCCTCTACTGATTCCCCATGCTGTACACAGAATGTGTGGCACTGGATCCAATCAACACACCAGACACCCTCACACATTATATGCAGCTTGTGGGCTCAATCTGAGACCCATGGGCTGGATCATAGGGCTCCATGGGCAGGATTTGGCCCATGGGCTATATGTTTGACACCCCTGTGTCAAACTGCTATGTATAGTGGTAAGATTTCAGGAGGACCAGCAGATTCTTGGTAAAAACCTGCTAGGTTTCCACGAGCATTTTCATTTGATCATCAGTGAATCAGCAGTTTTTTAAGTGTCCAGTCTGTTTTACTTATGACCTGGAGCGAAAGCCTATGCCAAACTTTTTATGGCCCATCTAGAAGAAGACTTCCTCAAGAACTGCACCATCAAACCCTTAATATACCTGAGATACATAAATGACATCTTCATCATTTGGACCAAAACCCAGCAGTCTCTGATTGATTTCCACCAAAAATTCAATCATCACCCTTCCATCAGACTATCACTTCAATGCTCTAACACCAGCATTTCCTTTTTGGATACCATGATCAATATCCAAGATGGTAAAATTCAAACCCCCATATATAAGAAACCCACAGATCAACATACATATCTACACAGAACCAGCAATCACCCCAAACACACCAAGAAAGCAGTAATATATAGCCAAGCTCTCCAATACCACCAAACTTGCAGCAAGTAGAATACCTGTGATCACCACCTCACTAATCTCAAAAGGGCCTTCAGTCAACAAGGACACGCCTCAAGAGAGATAAAATCACACTTTTGAAAGATCCACCACGTGAAGATTTACTGCAGTATAAAAAGAAAATCCCCACAAATCGCACATCATTAGTTATGACATACCACCTTTCCCTCAAAAACACAAAAAATCCTCAAACAATTGCAACCCATAATAGAAGACCCAATTCTTAAAGAGATCTTTCCAGAACCACCCATCCTAGCCTTCAAACAAGCACTGAACCTCGTTAACCTCATCACCAGAAGCAAACTCCCTATGACCCAAACCACATCAACAGATGGATCCAGACCATAGCAGGACAAGAAATGCAAAACCCACCAACATTTCTCCACCAGCGCCATTATAACTACACCCCATGGCAGAACCACCACCATTCCTGGATCTTACAGCTGCACCTCCAGACTTGTGCAGAATTGTTATATATCTCATCCAGTGCACCAAATGCCCTGAGGGAAAATGTGTAGGAGAAACCAAACAACTGCACACCAGAATGAATACATACCAAAAATCTATCAAAGACAGGAACACCCAACTATCTGTGAGGGCACATTTCTCACAGGACAATCACTCCCTCTCCAATCTCTCAGTTCTAATCATCAAAGGGAATTTACAAAACACCTTTTATAGATGAGCCTAGGAACTTCACTTCATAAATCTCTTGGATGCTAAAGATCCAAGACTTGACATAGAAAGACAAAAGGTGAGGCAAAGAAGTGAAGCAGAGGAGGGAGGGAGGGGAAGAGAGCAGGAGAAAAAGACTGAAGGGAGATGGTGCAGTGACAGAATACAAGGTAGAAAAGAGGCTGTCAGGCAGGTACCTGGTGAATCACATGTCAGGCTGGTTGTAATGTGTCATAAAACCAATTTCTAATTCTACCTATTTACATTTTCACTGACATCCTATCACACTTTTAGCTTCTTTCAGTTCTTGGAGTCTCAGAACAGCAGAGACTCCCCATGCCTGAAGAAACGTGACTGTGCCTGAAAGCTTGCCAAATGTTTTCCCCAACTACTCAGTTGATCTAATAAAATATATCCCATCTACTCAAAGAACTTTGCCTGCCTATGTCAAGCACGGCTACAATCAAACACCCAGCTTTAATCACATCCTGTTTTCTGAATGATCTACACTTATATTTCTTGTTCATTTGTTTTGCATGACTATTCTTCCTAGGCTGCTATACCTTTGTTGAGTATAGTTCATAATTTTTTCTATAGGTAAGATTATCTCAATTTTTGGTTATGCGTTACAGCAGTAACAACATAGCAAAAGTATTTCTAACTGAATTGCCCTTCCTAGAGGCTCAGGAGCTTTTGAGACCTCATGTTGCTAATCAAAAGGGGATTTTATTGAAAAGGGATTTGTTGCACCTGGGAAATGAGTTATGCTTTCTGCTTAAAGATGATCCTAACAGTGAATCTTGGCATACACTTCTGCAAAAGTGTCAGGACACACTGTCTTTGCTCTCTCATTGAACAAAAATAATGAACAAAATTATTTTACAAATTAAGGTTTTCGCATAACTCTGGAATCCTTGAAGACCTATTGATGTGCTGTAACCTGTATTGCCTGACTTATGACACGCTTCTGGTAAATGAAGAGATCACAGTCAACATTAAAAACAGTTGATGCAGACTGTGCAAAAGATGTATCTTTCTATCATGCCTCTTTCCCCTCTAATAGCCTCCTGTTATGCAGAAAACTTTGTAATGAAACAAAGAAGTTATCATTTGAGTGAATTTTCTCCTAGCATATTTTTATCTGTTATCTCAAGGGGAAAAGGGCACATCTAGTATTGCATAAAGGAATCATCACCAATCAGTACATTTCATGAAATGCTTCAATGTCACATTGTACATCTTCCATGCCAAAAAATCCCAAACAGGAATACATCTGAGATTTCAAAAATTAAGAATCAAAAAGTGTGGCATTAAGGCTGAAAGCTCAAAGCTCAGCCTTAACTCTGCCTCCCATGTATTCATGCCTCAACAGATGGTCTTTTTTAAAGTCACTAAAAATCATAGAACTGACTGAAATATACATAACAATCTCTCCCATCTAATCCTCTTTTTCCCTTGGCTTCCCCACCAAGAAAATATTTTTGCATTTGAATTATGGAACTAGAGAACTATTTGGGGTAGAAGAAGAGAAAGAAAGACTGGAGATCAGTGAAGTTTTAAAGGTATTGATAAAAGAAGAAAAATGGTATAAAAGTAAAAGACAGGCAAAAAAATGAAGCAAAACAAACAGGAGAATAAGAATACAACAAAACAAAAAGCAAGCACACCTTTAAACTTAGATCATGTTTTATTTCATGTTCAGTACTGTTTATAGCCTATCTGACAGAACACAGGGAGTCCAATTTTAGCTCATGAGACTTTTGTGGTAGTGAAAATGAGAATTTGGAGTTAATTACATCCAGCCTTAGTGAGTGGAAGAATTATTTGTGAGCCAGGAATGAAAGTTGGGTCTGGTCCAAGAAAAATAATTATTTACCATGCAGATCAACAATCTGTCCAAAAGACAGAGGCACTGTCTTTCTGTTAAGTACTAGCTACAAACAATGAAGGACATTTCTGTGCTGTAGCAGATGCCTGCTAATTAGTTGCTTTTTTGTGTGTTTCTTTAGGAAACATCATTCCCACCTCTTTGCCTTTGCCTCTCACATTTATATTGCCTTCATTTATGATATTTACTTCCTGAGTTTAACTTTCACATTCCAGTTTTGAAGGGGTCCACTTAATCCATCTGCTCAGAAAAGCTACAGCAGTGGAGAGACTTGTTATAGTGAAGTCTCTGACCCATTCTGATTCTAGTGACTATACTCCTGACAGAAAAAAATAGTGATGTTCACATTATAGTTTCATAGTTTCATAGTAGCTAGAGTCGGAAGGGACCTAGGTAGATCATCTAGTCCGACCCCCTGCCTTAGCAGGAAAGAGCACCGGGGTCAGATGACCCCGGCAAGGTGCTCATCTAACTTCCTTTTAAAAATCCCCAGGCTAGGAGCCTGCACCACTTCCCCTGGAAGCTGGTTCCAGGCCCTAGCCACCCTGACTGTGAAGTAGCGCCTCCTAATATCTAATCTAAACTTACCCTCCGCCAGTTTGTGACCGTTATTCCTGGTCACTCCTGGCAGCGCACGGGGGAACAGGGACTCCCCCAATACCTGCTGATCCCCCCGACCAGTTTGTAGCAGGCCACAAGGTCCCCCCTTAACCTTCTCTTGTGGAGGCTAAACAGGTTCAGGTCCCGTAGCCTCTCCTCATAAGGCCTGCCCTGCTGACCCCTGATCATACGAGTGGCCCTCCTCTGAACTCTTTCCATATTGTCCACGTCCCTCTTGAAGTGTGGCGCCCAGAACTGGACGCAGTACTCCAGCTGCGGCCTGACCAGTGCCGCATAGAGGGGGAGGATCACCTCCCTGGACCTGCTCGAGATGCATCTGTGGATGCATGACAGGGTACGATTGGCCTTCTTGACTGCCTCCCCACACTGCCGGCCCATGTTCATCGTGGAGTCAATGACGACTCCAAGATCCTTTTCCGTCTCCGTGCTGGCAAGAGGGGAGTTCCCCAACCTGTAAGTGTGGTGCTGGTTCTTCCTCCCCATGTGCAACACCTTGCACTTATCAGTGTTAAACCCCATCCTATTCTCATCCGCCCACCGTTGCAACCTGTCAAGGTCAGCTTGTAGCCTATTGCACCCTTCTAGTGCACCCACATCCCCCCACATCTTAGTGTCATCAGCAAACTTGAACAGGGTGCTTTCTACCCCGTCATCCAAGTCACTGATGAAGATGTTGAACAGTGCAGGCCCGAGGACCGAGCCCTGCGGAACCCCACTGCCCACATCCTTCCAGGTCGAGAAGAACCCATCCACTACCACCCTCTGGGTGCGGCCCTCCAACCAGTTGGCGACCCATTTGACCGTGTGGGCATCGACACCACAGTCTCCCAGCTTTTTGATGAGGACAGGGTGAGAGACAGTGTCGAAAGCCTTCCGGAAGTCCAAAAAGACTACATCCACAGCAACCCCTGCGTCTAATGATTTGGTGACCTGATCGTAAAAGGCCACCAGGTTGGTCTGACAAGACCTGCCACTGATAAACCCATGTTGGTTGCCCCTGAGCATGCATTCCCCCGCAAGGCCCTCCTGGATGTGTGCCAGGATAATTTTTTCAAAGAGCTTACCCGGGATTGAGGTCAGACTAACTGGCCTGTAATTTCCCGGGTCCTCTTTTTTTCCCTTTTTGAAGATAGGGACCACATTGGCCCTCTTCCAGTCCTCCGGCACCTCGCCAGAGCACCACGAGTGCTCATAGAGCCGTGCCAGGGGTCCCGCAATGACCTCGGCCAGTTCCTGTAGAACCCTAGGGTGAAGATCGTCCGGACCAGCGGACTTGAACACGTCCAGCCTCTCCAGAAGTACCCTAACTAACTCCTCGCTAACCCTTGGCCCAGGCGTGTCTCTCTCGGGGCCCGAGGGGGGCCCAGCAGGGAGGTGGCTGAACTGGTCCCTACTTAGGAAGACAGAGGCAAAGAAATCGTTAAATATGTTAGCTTTGTCATCTGGCGTGATGACTAAGTTGCCCATCGTGTCCTGCAGGGGCCCCACATTACCCGGGACCCTCTTTTTACCCCCTATGTATTTGAAGAAGGACTTATATCTCTTTTTAAAGAAAAGACTAGTTAAAATGGAACAGGTATATGGAAAGAACACTAAATTGGCTAAGAGAATGAAGATTTTTATCTTATTAAACACTCAAGGAGCGTGGCTTGTTTAGCTTAGCACACTTAAGATTGAGAGATCGTGTGGTTCATTTTTGTAAATAGGTTCATAGAATCAATATTAAGGAAGGATAAGAGCTATTTAGGTGAAATAACAGGGCTACAAACTGTTTATGAACAACTTTAGATTGGAAATTGGAAGAAAATAGGAATACTTTATTGACTTCTGGTGGAGAAGGTTTTAGTTTAGTTTTTGTTGCCTGAATGTACAGAGAAAAAATAATATTAAATAGTGTCTTAGATTTTCAATGATTGCCACTTTCTACGGTCTTTCCACAAAATTATTGTGGAATCCCCAGTCACATAATCCTAATGATGGGCTAACATCAATATCTGTTTGTGACCAGGAATGTTCCCACTGTTGATTTACAACATCATGTTCTCCTGAAGATTAAGATATTCCTTTGAATGCAAGTGTGTGCTGGTGTTCTTGCCAGCACCTAGAAACTTTGCTCATATATGGGTAGAAGGTGTGTGTTCTTCTACTGAAGTCAAACCAAATTTGCCCTACAGTAGATTGGTAAGGGCTTTGGCCAAATTTGCCTCCCTCTGTAGTGTGGGGTTCATGCTTTTCTTAAGCTGCTTTGAACATATATTATCCAATTACAAAGCACTTGAAGCAGGCTTGGCTCACCTGTTCTTTACCTCCAGCAGCTGCTGATGTGCTCTTTGTGTCTCTAGGCTCATGTACACATGCAGATAAGTATAACTACATTTAATGTGCTTTAATAAGGCCTCTGGGACAACTGAGGTGAGGGGCTGGCCATGCCACCAGCTCCCAACAGGGGCCTTTCTAGGGAGGTGCCCTCAGATCACCCCCCACCTCTCCAAAGCACCATTGGACCCCAAGCATGCCCCTGCTGCATGTGTCCTGGGCAGTGCACAATGAGCCATTTGTGTAGGCTGAGGGGTGCCTGAATCACTACACCCTACTGCTGCTGTTCCTCCTGGTACCCCAGCACACCTACACTCCTGATTCAGGACCCTGAGGTATGACAGCATGGGGGGCAATCCCAGGCTGTCCCACAACCTCCGCTGCCACCCGGAGGGCTACCTATGACAGCTCGATATATCCCCACTGCCAAAAAGGACAACCCTGCTGGCATCAACACCTTCCTTGGGCTGTGGGAAGTCCATGCCTGCCCAGCTGCAGGGAAAAAGATTGCTCAATAAAATTCTGAACTGTGTCCCATCTCTCTGTGTGCTATGTATGTGGGGAGAGCGGAGGAAGAGCCCAGGGCCAGGGGAGTGTGGGCAGGCCAGGCAGGGAGGGGGGCCAGGGAGTGAAGCAGGTGCTGGGGCCAGGGGCAGGGGCTGGTAAGGCCCTTTTCTATTATGGGACTTACCACATGTCCAGGGCTGGTGAGGCTGGAGGCTTGGTTCTGGCCTCCCTGCTGGTGAGGGCAACCAGTTGCACCCGGTATCCAAGGTCCATAGCACACAGTGGGCTGGTGCCTGGGTAGGAGTTCCCTCGGGGAGGAGCTGGGATTTTTAGAGGCCGGTAGTAACATTGCCAGCCACTCCTAGTGGTGGGGTTTAGGGCTGGATTGAGAGTGAGGCAGACGCTGGCCAGGGCTCAGTGGATGCAGCAGCCAGGGAGGAGGGCAAAGTGGTGCACTGAAGCCCCAAGGGCCCTCCTCCAGTCACGTGTTATTGGAGGCATCAGGGTGGGGCAAAAGTGCTGCCCTTGCTAGTGGCAGGCTGCCCTTGCTAGTGGCACCCACAGGGGTGTGGCCTGGCTCCGGGGGTGTCAAAATGTGAGTCAACTCCTGCATAAAGAGCATGGTGTTCTGGGCACAACCAGATCAATGCTTGAAGTCAGTCACAGCCATCCACTGTACCCACAAGATGCTGACCTTTATGTGGCACTGCTGCACCACATGGCAGCGGCCTCATGCACTCATTTCACCTGAGATGGGTGAAATGCTTATAAATGTGAGCATTTGAGTGTCAGCCTCAGGCAAACTACCTCTGCACGTTGGCATGACCCCACAATGCCATATATTTGCGCACCTTCTTTTAGATCCATTTTGGGCCTTGGGTGGTTGGGACAGGGGTGTGCATGTGGGCTGGGGCTCAATGGGAAGAATGTGGTGGATATGATTACTATGCCAGCTTTTGGGGTGTCTGTGTGGCTGGCCATTTGATGCTGGCCCTGTACAGCTGCCAGCAGTACTCTGGACAGGGGCACAGCTAGGGACTGGGAGCTGTGCAGCAGAGGCTCTTTACCACAGCACTGCAAAGAGACACTGCTGGGGGTGAGGAGCACCAGCGAGCAGGTGCTGGCCCTGCTGCCAGAGACAGCCAGGCAGCAGCCCTGGGAGGAATTTCAGGGCTGTGCAGGGAGTGCAACAAGCTGCAGCCCTTTGCAACACTCACTTGTGGTCAAGCAGGAGCTCTGGCTAAGGGACAGAACTGGCAGAGGGACAGGACTGGCACCCTGAGTACTGTCCAGGGGAGCACATGGGGCCTGCTGGGCTGCTGCACACAGCAACAGGTTCCCTCAGGCTCCTGGTCTGCGTGTCCCATGACACAAAATGGATTCAAGCTTTTACAGCCTGCAGCTAGTGGCTGCCACAAAGCAGCCCAGCCCTGGGGGAGGAGAGTCAGGAGCATGGGGCTGGGCTTAGGTTGGCCCCCTAGTGGTTGGGTAGACCTAGCACTAAAATTAGTGCTAGGTTGTGTCTACCTGTGCATTAATGCACTTTAACTAATCACACCTGCATTTGCAGGTATCAAATTTAGGCACGATTACCTTAAATTCACCATTTTTAATACACATTAAGGGTACGTACATGTAGATGTGCTCCCTTAATGTGCATTAAATTAGGCTAACGTGTATTAACGTGTCTCATGTCGATGTGCCCTCTGGTTTGGGGACATGTAGCTGTGGTGTGTGAAGGTTTGGAGTAGATGATCTTTAGGAAACTCTAGATAAATCACAGACTGCAAATGCAGGAGTGGTGACTCAGAGGAAGGGAAGGGGATTCTGGTTCTATGTGACCACTGAAAATTTTTACTTTTCATCAGGAACACTCCACTGTACCCCCCATAACCCCCCAACTACTCGCATAAGCGCATGCACGCACGCACGCGTGCGCGCACACCCACCCACCCACACACACACACACACACACACACACACACTTTGGGGGCCCCCAGACCAAAGTTGTTCTGCTTTTCTGGTGCTTGGCTTTTCAATGCAAAGCCTAAAATTTTGAGAGGAAAATACCACTCTATGAAAAACAAGTTTGGCAGAATATCTGACCAGCTGTAGAAAATACCCATTATTATTAATTTACAAGGCATGACTGTCTGTTTTGTGTTTTTCCTTCCTTTTTTTTTTGTATCTTTCTGTGTATCATCTATCCAAGGATTTTTGTTTTCTTCATCATAAAATATAAATGTCAAATCATCAAATATAAATATTGGAATGTACACTAATTTTCTTGCTTATATATAAAATATAAAAAGACACAACAAACTAGGCAACACTAGTCAAAATAGTCAAAAGACATTGTTTCATTAGTCCTGTAGTCATTCTAATTAAATGAATATCCCTTATTCGGTCATAAAACAAAATCTAGCCTTCTTGAGCATCTTGACAGTGCCTCCAATACTTTGCCATCTGTCATTTCTACACCTGACTTAATATTACCATGCCTGAGTTAAGGTTTTCAGCTAAAGGTAAAAACTCTCATCAGGGCTGTGAAACAGATGAGAGATTTTACCAGGAATGGCTAACAGACAGCAACATTGCAGGGAAAACTATAGTTTGAATAGTGGAACAACAGGATAATTAAAAAGGAGAGAAAATCATTAACACTTATGGAATTAAGACACATTATCAGGAATCAGGTTGATTATAGTAAGAAATCAGTTGACCCCCTCAGTGCTGCCTGAATAGAAATGACAGTGCCTCCCACTCTCAGGCAGTTTAAAAGTCTGGGTGCAACAGGAATCAAAGGTGGGTGCAACTGCACCACTGCAATATTTCCCTGCCCTTGGATATACCCCTGCCACTATCTGAGTCAATGTAATTAAACAAGATGGAGAATCTTAGTAAGTATGTTCATTTATGATTTGTAGTTTATTGTTCATTCCAGAATCCCTCCGGTTTTCTGATCAATGCTGGGTCAAATGAATTGACAAGAACAACTTTGAAATGTGCCTGTGGCATCACAGAACTTAAATGCTGCAGATAGTTCTGTCTAAAGTATCACAGTCAAAAATGAAATCACAAAGCAGAATGGGAATGCTAATGCAAACTGACAAAGCCAAAAGCATTTATGCTTACATGGTATTAAGGCCTTCATCTTTTGTATTCTAAAACAATAGGTGCAACTGGAAACATACTTAATTCAGTGTGAAATATTTTCTATCAGCATGGGGGCCTGTCTAAGAACAGAAAGGAGATTCTGCCTTCAGCCTAGAAAGTAACTCAAAGTTAAGAATGCAAGTAGTCCATATCCACATATGTATGTCTGAATGTTCAGGCCTAAATAAATTGGGCTGTTTAGTGAAATTAATGAATGAATTCTTGAAGGACTGCCTAAGGTAAAGAGCTCATTAGTACAGGTACAAAACATCAAGTATAAAGTCAGAGGCATAACTAGCCAGTACATCCCCCCTTCTCCTCTCCTCCTGGACCTTAACTCTTGCTTCATCTCCAGCTCTGGCAGAGGGAAAGGCAGAAATGTGGAGGCATTGCACCTCATTTTTTGCTGCTCCCCTGCATCAAGCACCTGAAAAATCCCACCAGTTCTCAGTAACAAAAATGACCTCTCTCCTTCTAGCAACAGTGAGGTTCTGGCTCCTGCTCCTGTGCCACCACCATTTTTATGCCCTCCCCACTTCCAGTCAGAGATGAAGCCACTGCAAGGAAGGTGCAAGGGATGAGGGGATGGGGAACAGGAGTTTAAGATGCCTCCCTAGCTCTATTTTGGCACCATCACCCCCTTAAGCAGCTCCTGTGACTCATGCCTTATTTGCTCCCCATCCTTATGCTACTGTGTAAAGTGCAGAATATCATTATTATAAAGGATTAATTTTAGGGTCACTGGGTTCTTGCTATTATTTGATTTAAATAATAACAATACTTTGTTTTAACTGAATTAGTCCTTTATGCTTTATTTATTGAAATATGAGCAGTCAGTAATGTACTTGGAGAAATGTTATTGATTTAGGTCTTAAAACCCTTAAGCATGTGCTTAATTTTCTCTTTGGAGTAGTCCACATGAAGTCAAAGTTGAGTAGGTGCATAAAGTTTGAAAGAACAGAGCCTTAGGACACCTATACACCTATACACATGCCCAATGCCTGTTCCAACATATGCTAATTTGCATGCATAAATGCAGACTTCATGAATTGAGACTGCTGGATTGCGCTAATTAGCACACTTCAGCAGCCTCAGTGTCACATGTATGCAGCATCCCTGTGTTTCAAACTCGCAGTGAGGCTTTAACTAAAGCTTGTTGAACTATTTTTAGTTAAAGTACCCCTGACATCATTTTAAAGTGTGGGACACAAGGCAGGCACATATATTCAGCGCCTCCCCCATCCCGAAGCACGGGTAAAGATACCCATCTATTTTAAATGCTTCAGGGAAGGAACTGTTCTTTTTGTGGCTATGGATGATGTTACCTCAAATTGACCTCTACAACTTTTAGTGGAAAGTTCGCAACAAAAATAAGTTTCTACATGATTTTGAATCCACTAAACCACTATTTTAAAATCTGAGTTATTAGCCCAAGTTTTTGAGTGAAATTTTTTCAGTAGAAACTATGAAAAATAGTACAATGAAAAGAATGAATGGAAAACTGGAGTATTGCTACTGAATAGAGGTTCAAAGATCATCTTGAAAAAGAACAAGTTTTAAATGACTGTGAATCATTTTTTTGCAAAACAAACAGAAATTTTTAAGCTTGAACCAAATTTTGTTCATCCCTAACAACATGTTGTTAAATGTGACAGTGAACATATTTCTGAAGTTTTCCCGTATGGCCTTAATTTTACCTTCACTCATTCTTTTCAGTTATTGCCAGAACTTTTCATCATAGAATAATCTTTTTTAAAGCTGGTGAATTCGTGTAGCCAACCAAATCCAGGAAATACAGGACGATGATCAGTTTCTTCCTTCATTGCTTGCATGAAGCAATTTCCAATGTTCACTGATACTAGTATACTAATCTGTATGATTTCTCTTGGAATTTCAGATACCTTATAGAACAGTCATTAGTATTCCAGTAATGGCAGATCTACTTTGCTGTACCAAACTGGTTAATACAGTGCTGCCATTAAAATAGACTGATGTGTGTCTGCACATGCAGGGAGAGAGAAGCATCTCTGCCAGACTACTTTTGAACATAGTTCTCCCCTGTAGCTGTTGTGGCACAGCTTTGGTCCATAACAGCATAGCTCCATAGATAAAATGGTGGTAACATCATCATAACCCAGTCTGGAATCTGGCTCATGTGAAAGAAGAGTCTATTCTCTAACTTTAAAACAATCAGCATCTAAATGCTGATAAAATTTGTTTTGGGAAAATATTTTTCATTAAAATCAGGGAAAAGCACCTTTGTGACTACTATGTATAGAGTTAAAAGGGTTGCGCTAATCAGGACTTGCAAATAAAATGCTTAAAGAAAAAAACCTCTAGGCTTTTGAAAAGGGGTCATTCTGAAAGGCGTTTTCTCCCCATCCCACTAAGAAATGCTTGCTACTCATAAGAATGCTTTTACAATAGATAATATTGAAATTCAAAATATTCCTGTAGTGATTACTACCACAGATATTAAGATCCTCAATCTGCCTCTTACTCACACCTAGAATCTAGTTTTGATATCTCTTTTTGCATTTTTTGTAACAATTCTAATTACAAATGCAGTAGTTCTGAGTAACAACCCAAGACAATAGACTGACTTTTTCATTATTCTTCCTTTCTCTTTTTATAAAAATTCCTATTAACAGGAAATGTCACATTCCTTATCTAGGCCTCAGAAGTATCTTGGAAGAGCTGCCTGTAATATAAAAACATGATGTAGAACTACTGGAAAAATAAAATGATTATACACAAAGAAATAATAAATCAAAAGTCCCTGATTACTTGAATCCCTTGTGTCTTCTTCACACATTGCAGGCTCTGCATTATTCATCAAGAAGCTAGCCATCTTATGGGCTGCTTGCATAATAACACTTTTAATTATTACTTTATTAGTTTAACTAAACATTGATATTTCTGTATGTCCAAAATGTTACTTCAGTACTTAATAACTTAGAGGACTGCTAGAATCTTCTTCCATATCAGAACTTTAGACTAATCAAGACAGCAGGGGGTGGAGGCAGGAGGGAGATTTCAAAGGAGGCTAAACTGCAAACTCCTAAAGAAGTCTGAAAAAAAAATGATAGCATGAAACATAGAACCTGGTCATACAGCATTGGTATAAATGGCAAAACTTCCACTGATTTCAGTGATGGAGGTGGAAGCATTGCAAAGAAGCATTGTAAAGAAGTGGAAGCATTGTAAAGAAGGTTGTATGTGTGACTACATATTTTGTAACCCTGATTTACAAATAGAAATCTCTCTCATCCTCAGATTCCTCCTGTTTCTCTACCAGACTATTCCAGTTCTGCCCATTCTGTGGTTAAATATTCAAAAAGTATCCAACAAACCGGCTTCTCCAATACTTCTTCCACTCATCATCCAAGGAACAATTTACTGTTTCATCTATGACAATTAAAACTGTGGAACTGTCCAAAGAAGCAGAAAACAGAATACAGAGTGCAGACTGCATGCAGAGCAGAACTGCGAGGATCAGGGGTTGTCAGGTTTCTAGAGGGCAGATCCCCTTGGCTCCTCCAACCAGGGAACCTGGCAGCTGCTGTCCTGGCAGCTGTTGTTCCAGCATCAAGACTAAGGCTGTCCTAGTTCCCATATCAAACCTCATCCCCAGTCAGATGATTGTCCACATTGGCACAGGCATGCTACATGTTCAATTTGTGGTACAATACAAAAAAGCCACAAAGACATTCCAGATTTTGTGTAGAATAACTTTGTGGCTGGTTTGCCACTTTATGTCACCATATATCAACTGAACGTGTAGCACTATTATTCTTTGCGGTGAGATTAACACATTAATTATACTTTATCTAAAAAGTGCATGTTAGCTAAATGGTGTTTCTCCTCCTAAAGCAGGAAATCGGATAATATCCAAACTGTGACTACAGTGCTACATTAGCAGGTCAGAGATGCACAGTTTCAGATACTCCAGAAATGGCAGCAGACTTAGAAACCAGGTGTACAAATTCTTGGGCAAGTGGCCTAACCATACAGCTGTCACCTCCTTGCCTTTTTCTCTGATTTTGCCACATACTCTTTACCACGCAGGCACTCCCCTTAATTTTCCAACTCCAAAGCAGTCTCTGAACATAAGCTTACATGTCCACACAAGACAAATTGAACTTCTGTCTGTGTGGGAATGCCAAAAAATGCCACTTACACAGGTAGAGAACTAGATCTGGATGAAAATGGGAAGAATTTCACCCTAAGTTGCTAACTTTTCTTTAAAACTCATTAGATTGACTGTCATGCCTTACCGGTGACTAAAAGTAGCTAAATGTAGTCATACTGGGACCTGATACATCTCTCTTTCAAGGGTGTTTTATTACATTCTAAAATAGTTTGAATTAAACTAAACAATAAGGGAGTTAATTACTGCAAAGCTTGTTGATTCATTATGAGACAATAGTTTTTTAATACAATATTCAGCAGCTGACTCATCTAAGCACTTGTGCCTTACATAACACATGATGCTGCAATTGAGACAACATATAAATTATGTAGCACTGAATATTGTAAATAATACTAAGTTACATGAAGATACTCAACATCAAACCCAATATTCGTTTTCTATTCACACATAATAGGACACTGCATACAGAATTCCTAACCCTGTCATTGCTTATGAATTTCCTGGCTACTTTTTACATTAGAATTTCCCTTCTATCTCCAACATCTCACATAAATAAACATCTATGCAGGTTGAGAGTTTTCTCTTATCAAATTAGAACAAAGCCTCTAACATTGTTTCAATCTGTGCCATGCAAATTAGGCCTAGGAGCAAAGGAAAGGAACTTACCAGCATTATTCATCATTATGCTACTTCATCTGCATTAAAAACACACAATATTACACTTAAGGAACATTTTCCTGTGGCAAAGGCTGACAAAACCAATAAAGTTCAATGAAGGATGACCCTTCCATCCTGCTGTGCTTGAGATTTCAGCCCATATGGTAGTGTTCCATGCTTTTTATTATTTAACATTTGTAAAGAGATGTGCCTGATTCTTTGATATAAAATAAAAAATCCCTCACATATGTATGTAAGTGTTTGAGAAGCGAGGAGGTTATTTCCTTTTCGTCTTCCCCTCTTAGGTTATGTAGTTCAGCCAAACAGTTTTGTTTCTTCTGTGAAGATTCTGTGACAGATAAGAGCACAATTCAAGGCTCCTGATTAGTTGTGGGGTAAAATGCAGAAACTTTAGATTCAGATTTTAACTCTGCCACTAGCTTTCTTTATTATGCAGGAACTTCCATTAGTTTCCAGATGTTAAATAGGGATTCCCACAGGCAGCCTTGTATGCCTACTTGGATATTAGGCCTTTTGTGATAATGGACTGTTACAGTACTTACTGTGCCTAACACAACATGATAGTCACCTTAGAGCTTCTGAAGTTTTGAGCACTAGGTAATACAAATAAACAATAATAGAAATAAAACCTACACTGCTAATACATTATTTTTACTACCATGCATACTAAATTGAGTGCTACTATTACCAACAAACCTAAGGAGTTCTGCTTCCTTATCTGCCTGCTTCTGGGGGGAACAAAATTAAACAGATTGGAAATGAGGGAGGAGATGTGGTATGTAAATTAGGCTTTGCTTCTCCTTTTGAAGTGATGCACATTTTACTGTGCCAATTTATTTTAAGACCATAATGACTCATTAAAAGATTGAGAGGTACATGGGTTATAGAATCTTAGCCTTTTAAAATGTATGCGAGTGTCACAATTCCTTTGTAAATCATACTATTTCTGGCATTAACAAATTGTCTTTTATAAAAAAGGAATCTATAAGCCTAAAGAATTGAAATTTTCATAAGCAATGTTTTGGAGATCAAAGATATATTGTACATACCCTAAATTCTCCATGTGAGTACATACAATATAATTTACATTATGAGATTGATAATACCAGTACAGTATATGGCTGAGCAAAGCTGCCACTAAAGAATGAAAAAGCCCAAGAAGTAGAGCTACTACAAGTTTAATACCAAAATACATTTAAATGTTATTCAAACCTTTTGTTGAAACTATTACAAATCTGCAAAACAGGACATCTGAACCCTAGCACAAAAGCTAAAAAGTAATCCAAGAATAAATACTATTTTTTTCTGCTTTCAGAATTAAATAACTCATAGGCAAAAATGTACTTGCTTAAAGGAAGAGTGTTTAGGTTTCTATCTTTTTATTTTAAAACATAACAGGGAAGTTAGATGTTTCCTTTTCCTTCCAACTGACTTTGGTATAAAATCTGAATGGTTCATACATAAATGAAGTGGAAAGATTAAATAGTTAAGATGACTTCAGTTCCTAAAGTTCAGGGCCCATTACAGATTAGACACTAGTTAGAGTTTCAGTTAGATGTCCATAATATTAACTGTAAAAAGCATCATAGATTTACATGGCTATAAAGTTCCCTCATTATTACAGTTTCATTAGAAGATGATTGTGATTTATACAGTATTTTCTCAAATTGAAATTACAGAACCTACACAAAGCCTACAAACTTTTATTTAAGTAATACACTGGGAGTTCAGACTGATATACATCACCCTGAGAATGTTAACTGGACTTTGGATATTTGGGGAGCTGAAATAACAACCATTATATTCAGTAAATATTTTTTAGAGAAAATATAAGGCATTTTACTGCAGCATATACATAGTAGGTATGTTTCTGGGAAACCGGACACCTCCAAGTTTTGTTTAAAGCAGATAGTGAACATATAGGTCAAAGTGACAATGGAACAATATCTTGGACACTATGATCACTCTACAATAGCACCTTTGATAATTTCCTGGACTTCTGTTACACTACTTTACATGTATATGAATTACTTTGCTTGCCCATGTTTCCTTCTCTTCCTTTTTTCTTGAAAATATATTTCATAATGTATGTCTAATGTGCAGAGCTAAAAATCAGTAAAAATATGTGAATGAAAAGGAAGGTTTATGAAGAATGTTTCAGAAGCTACTTCTAAGTATTGAATGATTGGGGAGGTTCAATCAAATAAGAAAAAAAGATTAGCAATTGTAAAAGACTCTGAAAAAGAAATAATTAGTACAAAAACTTACATACCACTACAGGAAATTCTATGGAGAGAAACACTATACTATATTACCTTCTGATAATAGTGGGGAGTCCAATAAAATATTAAGCAAAAGAAAATAATGTATGATGTAATTGGCTAAGAGGAAACTGTTAAATAGGACCAATAAATTGGCTATATTCTTGTTCTGCTATATGTAGAGAAGAAAAATAATATATATAAATACAGAAAAGGGGGAAATCTAGCTTGGTAATAGAACCAATTAAAAGAATCTGGATGTTTTGTCAGATCATAAACTCAATGTGAATCAACATTTTGACGTATTAAAAAAAGGAAAAGACTATTTAGGTTTAATTAACATAAGCATTAGAGGCAAGACAAGTAAAATGATATCATCAGTCACTTGGAACTGTTTAGGCAGGGTTACCAACTGTTCATAAATTTACAGACAGTCAGCAAAAATTCAGGCTGAGAAAGCCTGCCCATGAAATCCATAATAAAAAGAATGAGCCATCCATAAAAACTCTAAGCAGTCAGAGCTGATTGAAGATTCCTGGTTAGAAATAAGTTTGGTGCAGTATTAAAGGATAGACAGAGCATGTCACCTGGTGTCTAAGTAAGAACACAACACACTAAAGGGAACCTTCTCTCAGTAGATCCCTTTGTAGATCCCTCTGCTTGAGCCATTTACTGATATTCCTGCTTCTGAGTCTTGTTGACTGGCTATAATACTGCTGGGTGGCAAATAGATTTCTTTAGGGGTAGATGCCAGGGCAGAGGGAGAAGGCTCAGGAGAGGTAATGTGGGATGATAGGTTGGGGGATAGGGCAGCATGGTGAAGTTGTTCTGGTGAGTAGGGAGCTCCTGTGGAGGATGGTATGGTGTAAAACTATTGCCATAGTCAAATAGAATTGTCAACCGAAGAAAAGCTTTTACTGCAAACATTTTACTGATAACTATTTTTTTTTTACTATGGATGGTGTTAATACCCTGTCTTTGAACCCAGCTATTCCAACTGACAGAAAGGCAGGGCCTGACAGAACTGTTACATTTATAGTATGTAAAACATATGTCAGGGGAAACCAGTATCAGTAAAAAAGTTTGTTAGTAAAAAACTTGCAGGTAAAAAAAAAAGCTTCTTGAATTGGCAAAACTGTGGTTAACATTCAGATAAAATACTGTGTTCAGATTTGGGCATTATACTTTAAGGAGATTGTAGAAAAACTGGAGAACATTGAGAGACAAGTGATGAAGACATAAAGGAGTTGAAAAAAAGATACATGAAGAAAAGTTGAAGGAACTAGATATAGTTTGAAGAAAAGGTGATTAAGTGAAGATGATATAGCAGTTTTCAAATACTTTTAAAAGCTACCATATGGAAGATGGAGAAACATTGTTTCCCCTTCCTACAGAGGGCAGGGCAGAGGCAATAGGTTTAAACTGTAGCAAAGCAGATTTAGACTATACCTCAGGACATACTTCTTAATAATAAAAGCAGTAGAACAAATGAATAAGTTGCCTAGGGAAATTGTGCAACCTTCATTTGATGTTTTTTTAAGAAGAGATTGGATAGAGATTTCTCTGGGATGGTTTAGGAATAGCAAATCTTGTAACTGTGCAAGGGGTTGGACTAAACCAGGGGTTCTCAATCTTTTTCTTCCTGAGCCCTCTCCTCACCCCAGCATGCTATAAATCTCCCTCTCAGCCTTCTAGTGAAACCCATGCCCAGGCCCCAATTTGGCAGAACCAGGAGGGCATGAACAACCTGTGGGGCTTGGTTCCAGTTTGGCACTATGGAGAGACATGAGCATTGCAGAATAAAGTGAAGAATAAAGGGGAGGCTCTGGGCCAATGGGAAAGACCACTTCTGTTCTAGTTTTTTCATTTACTCAGGGTGGAGGGCTGCAAAGGAAAGGGCTGGGCACTCTGGCGAGTGGCAGGAGGTGGCCTCATGACCAGGCAGCTTGGGGTGAGTGGCTGCAAGGGGCAGGGCAAGACCACAGAGCTCTAGGGAGTGGCTGACAACTGCCAGATGCCCTGGGAAGCTTGTTATAGGTGGCAGGGGCAGAGTGGAAGCTCAGCTGCTGGTAGCCAGGGAGGCTGGGGCCAATGCTGGGAAAAGGCAGACTGGCTGGGGTTGAGACCAGGGCTGAGGCTGGGTGGGGTTATGCTGGGCCAGGGCTGTTTTGAGGTAGCTTCAGTCCCTTCATCCATTGCTCCCTTGTGCAGCCATATGGAGTGGTTCATCTTGAGCCTGATGAAGTGGGAATGGGGCCACAGCAAGATCCGTGAGAGAAGCCATGGACACCAGGTGCAAGAAAAAAAAGAGCCTTGCATTGCCTTACAGTATTTGAAGACTGACTGTGGGTTTCTGTGAATTTCCGAAAAAAAGGCATTATAGAAATTAATTGGAAAAGGTCAATAAATGTGGAGCCCTCACTAATACTTACTAATTCAATAATAATACTTAAATCTGGAGGGGCCCAAACCTAAATGGAATTAGATTTATGTAAAGTATTTTCAGAAAGGAGCTATTCTAAATGTGTTTCAATAGCAGAGCAATGCTGAATGCCCCAAAGGAAATCCTGCCCCCTTTGAAGTCAAGGGGAATTTCTTCTTTAACTCCAGTGAAAACTCTTTCTAAATGCTTGTGCTTTTTAAATAGACAAGTAACGTGAATATTTTTTAAACTGGCCAGTATTACTGAAGAGAAATGTTAAAATGGTGACAAGATTTTTTCCACAGCTGGTATAGCAGGAGAATATGTAGAGCAACTAAATGCTATGTAATTCTTAAATTTCAGAGAATTAAGAATGCTAGGTAGTTTCATCCACTCTATTTTATGATACAAAAAAGGATCTGACTGGGTTTCATAGTTTCATAGTTTCACAGTTTCATAGTTGGTAGGGGTGGAAGGGACCTGAGCAGATCATCAAGTCCGATACCCTGCCATGGCAGGAAAGAGTACTGGGGTCAAACGACCCCAGCAAGGTGATTGTCTAGCCTCCCCTTAAAGACCCTCAGGGTAGGAGCCAGCACCACTTTGCTTGGAAGTTGGTTCAGATCCTAGCTGCCCTGACAGTGAAGTAGCGCCTCCTGATGTCTAATCTGAATCTACCCTCTGCCAGCTTGTCACCATTATTTCTAGTCATTCCTGCTAGTGCTCGGGGGAACAGGGACTTTTCCAATGCCTGCTGGTCCCCTCTGACTGTTTTGTAAATGGCCACTAGATTCCCCCCTCAGCCTTCTCTTGTGGAGGCTGAACAGGTTTGGGTCCCTTAGCCTCTCCTCGTAGGGGCTTCCCTGCTGTCCCCTGATCATGTGAGTGGCCCTCCTGTGCACCCTCTCCAGGTTGTCCACATCCCTCCTGAAGTGCGGCACCCAGAACTGGATGCAGTGCTCCAACTGCAGCCTGACCAGTGCTGCATAGAGGGGGAGGATCACCTCCCTGGACCTGTTTAAGATGCATCTGTGGATGCATGACCAGGTATGGTTGGCCTTCCTGACCATGTCCCCACACTGTTGGCCCATGTTCATTTTGGGATCAATAATGACTCCAAGATCCTTTTCTGCCTCTGCACTAATGAGAAGGGAGTTCCCCAGCCTGTAGGTATGCTGCTGGTTCTTCCTCCCCAGGTGTAGTACCCTACACTTGTCAGTGTTGAAACCTATCCTGTTCTCATCCACCCACGCCTGTAACCTGTCTAGGGTTGAATGTCTTTTATGCAAAAGATGGGAACCATACTCAGACCAGAAGGAAATCTAAACATGAAGCTTACTAAATGATTAATGATGCATTTTGACAGGTAGTTTAAAATGAGTTGGCTTCCGTAGCTGGTGCAATGAGGGATTCTGTATTTTTTTAAATATATATATATATATCAGGCTGGACTCGATGATCTCCCGAGGTCCCTTCCAGCCCTAATGTCTATGAAATCTATGAAATTGTTTTCCTATGTCTACTATGTCTAAGGTGGGAATAGTAATATCGATCTTTTTATAAAGAGCGCTTTGAAATCTGCAGGTGAGCAGTTTTATGCAAGAGGCATGATGCTGATGATAATAGCAATAATGATTTCAATAATGTATAACAGCATAGACAGCAGCTCTACCAGTCGCCATACAAGTGAAAGGAAAACCTTATTTTCACCTTTACTAAGTCCCCTTTACACCAATGTAGCAGTGTAAAGGAGTCTTAAAGTAGATAGAAGTATAATTCCTACCCACTTTAATGACTCTGTACTCTATGGCCATGTCCACGTGAGTGCAGATGTTTGTTTCCTGGGGGACCAGAAGCAGTGGCACACCTTGTGCCGCTGCTTCTGGTCTCTGGGGAATGCCTGTGCCATGCCCTCTGGGGCACAGCATGTTACCCTGGGTAGGGTAGGGTAGGCTGGGTCCAGCAACTGTGCTGGCCCCAGCAGCCTTACCTAGGGTCCTGGGAGCCTCAGGTAGCTGCATCCATGTAGCTCTTGTTAACTGTGTACCTTAGAATAAGCGTGTTGAATGAAATGATCAGAATTCAAAATCATTTTGACAACTTGAGATATGGTATGAAATATATATACAAAACAGGAAATAACTGGCCAGGCAGCAGCATGGCAGTAAAACACCTGGGATAAGAGTAAACCACAAACTGAATATGAGTCAACAATGTAATGTTGCTACTGCAAAAAAGATGAAACTCATTCTGGAATTTATCAACAGGGGTGCCCTACATAAGACGAAAGAGGTCATTATTCCATTCTACTTAAAGTTATTTAGGCTTAAGCTGGACTTCTCTGTCCAGTTCAGGGCACTACTCTTTAAAAAAGATGTAGGGAAGCTTGAAAGAGTCCAGAAGATAGCAATAGGAATGATATGAGGTTAGAAAACATGGTCTCTGAGGAAGTTTGAAGGATATGGCTAATCACTGAATAGACATCAATCAACCACTTAGGATTTGGGGATTTATTTATCTGGTATTTGTATAAGTGACCAAGGAACTCAGGAAAGACTCCAACTGGCTTCAGGTTGGACTTCCTCTGAAAGGCCCCAAATTCCTTCCCCAACTTACCAGTCTATCCTTTTTCTCTTGTGCAGCTAGTTTAAGATAATGTTGGATCTATATTTTTATATACTTTCTATTTCATATTCATGTTTGGGGAAAAAAAGCTTGAGAATTTACTCAAGAAGTAAAAAACACTTGTTTAAAATATAGGATATCTATTCACTGTCTTGAAATTTAGTCATCTTTGCACTGAACCATAAAGCTGAGATCATTTTTAAATGCGAACTCATAGCATGTCTGCATGCATCACTGACTGAGTTGACTTTTAGATCGTAGTTATGACTTTTGAAATGGGTGCATGCGGGAGAGTATAGACTCCTTGGAAAATAATATGCTCTCATCTCAGTGCTCCCACTGTCCCAAACACCAAATAGTATTCTTTATTCATTAAACAATTAATGCTATAATCCACATACAGCTATTAGAGCCCTTTAAAATTATTTAAAATTGCTACTGTCAAGTGGAACTTTCACAATATTGTGACAAAAAGCAAACCCGCAAACAACTATGGACTTGATTCTTCAGTGGTATAAAAGCCTCTAAATACTGGCACAAAGCAGATCTGAGAAATACTATGTAAAGGCCATTTGTATCAAGAATGCATTTAGTAGCAGTGCTAGCATGGTAAAAAAATACATAGAGCCAGCCTTAACCTAGTTTAAATGGCATAAAAGATCCCAAAATAAGGATAAATATGCTTGTTTTCTGTATTTAGTCATGCCAATTTGCCTTTATTTCTTCCTTAGACTGAATACTTTCCCTTTGTCATTGCCAGCTCTGTGTTCTTCCTGGACCTGAGAGGATACTGTATTGCTGACCACTGCAGAGTTAGCCCTGCATTATCTCAGGGCTTCTCTCACATAACCTATTTATTTATTTTAGTTTAAACCCATAGAAATGCTTATCTCAGGATATATCATATTTATTGAAATCCCAGATGATATTTTTCTCCCCATTCAACATGGGGAGAAAAGCTCCTTGTTTTGGATTTAAGTACAAGGTTGGGGAGGGGAAGGGGGAGTGGGCAGCTGCTGCTGCTCTGACTCTGGCCTTGATCTGGGCTCAGGATCAGAATTGGAACCATGGCCGCTGCTTTCTCCTGCATCTGCCGCCATGCCACCTCTTGCAGGCTCTGCTTCACCCTGACTGCCTCCTGCAGCCTCTTTGTCCCTAGGAGCTTTCAGATAATCACAGCTCCAGCTGTATTCTGGCACACATAGCACATGGTAGCTCTGGCTCCAGGCTGGCCATGTAGTGGCAGTGGTAGAAGCTGTGAGGGTAGGTGGGGAAAGAGGCTGGTGGGTGGGGCAGAAGTGGCAGGCAACGTGCAGAAGTGGGCAGACAGCGAGGGGTGCAGGCACAGAGCGGGCAAGCTTGGAGGGGAGGTGGCAGGGGGTGCAGGTACAACAAGAAGGGCACATGTTGAGGGGAGAAGGCAGGAGGTAGGGGAAGGCAGCAGGGGCTGTAGGCATCATGGAGGTGGGGGGTAGGTGCCAGGTCACACAGGTACTGGTGGGGACAAGTGGTGAAGGGGGAACGTGTTGGGGTCTAGCCACTTGCTACCCCTGCAGATTGTGCCCCTCCTCCCCTGAGCCACTGCCTGCTTCCCTGCTGCTACTTTTCCTGCTGTTGCAGCAGGGTAGGGGGAGAGGGAAGGGGGATGAATTTAAGATGGTCCTCCAATAATGAGATTCTATACATGGAAATGTTAATAAATGTATACATTTTCTATATATAGAATCTCATTATTGGGGGTTATCTTAAATTCAAAATAGTCTTGGATTTAGGTAAATGCAATAGCTTTCTTGATTGGTCATGAAAAAGTAATCCATAGCTACAGTAGAAAAGAGTCAGGCAACAAAGACGTGCTCCAAATTATGTAAGCTGGGGTTGTCCAGTCATATTATCTAGTTATGATGGTTAGAAATACACAGTACAACCTTTGATTGACTTAGTTTCTTTTACATCATCAGCATGCTTCACACTTCCAAAATAGATTCTGTAAGTATCTTTCATGTTTTGTTTTTAGTTTGTGGACACTTTCCTGAAATCTATGATCTGGCACATGGGTCCTTACTGTGGGCATTCTTACATTGCAAGTTATAATGCCAAGCAGAAGCTTCCTCAAACATGCTGCCATTGCTTTTAATAGCACAACTGGGTTCATACCACACCATTAATAAGCATTACATCTTAGCAATATTTGTCAGTGAGGTTGAGGGTGCTGTTGCTTTTGCAGTGTAGATTTCCTATATGTGCAGTGGTTGCCTGCTAAGACTACCTGCTCTGGTGGCTGATGACCAGGGATTGGGGTTTCCTGTTCACTGTAGGAAAATATAGTAAAACCTGGATTTCCTCATTTTAAGGAGAAAAACCCAGATTTTAAAGGAGACAAATGCAGGAAATGGTGGGTTTTCCTTTGCAGGCTAGCAGAATTCCAGCCTGCAAGGGACGGGGGGAGCAGGAGGAGAGCAGTCAGGCAAGGGGCAGAGCAACTCCTGCAGGTCTGGTGGGGTAGGGGGGAATTGAGGCCCCCCAAGTGAGGGAGGGAGGGAGTTAGGCAGGGCTGGGGTTGCTGCTCAGCTCGAGCAGTACATGGGGCTTGGGGCCTAAGGCCAGAATGCATGGATGCAGTGCCTGGGCAGGGAGTGGGATGGGGCCATGGGTGGCTTGTCCAGGGGATGGGGGTGGGGGCTGGCTTCCCACCACTGCATGCTCTTCCAGGGGAGGCATGGGGGGCATGTGCCCCAAAGTTGTGTGCATGAGTGATGTGTGGAGGTTGGCTGCCCACTGCAGGAGTCCCAAGCCTGCATTGGGCAGCCCACACCTACCCCCCATGATGGGTTGCTCTGGTCATGCCACCTGTGGGGAGGGGGAGCTAGGTTTCTCACTTGACTTTGGCTGCAGCAGATGACACCTTCCACAGGCAGCAGCTGGAGCTGGGGTGTTGGTGTGCGGGGCAGGGGGCTGCAGACCCAGGTACTTGGTCCTGTAGCCCTGGCAGCTGGAGAGGGGAAGGAAGAGGGGTGGGGGGCTGTGGGTCAAGAGTTAGGGGCAATGGCATGGTCAGGACACCGACATATCAGGGCTGCTCAATGCCACAAGAAATTGTGTGGGGGGGGGCGGGACAGCCACAACTGGATCCTTATCTTGGTGAGCAAAGGAGGCAAGGGGACCTCTGATTTTCCATGAGAAAAAATGCCAAATCAAACAAACATTTTGGGGTATTTAGAATGTATTTTAAATATGGTGATTGAGGCTTGAGGCACTGGTAGGTTTCCAATTTGCTTTAAAATTGTAAATATACCAATAAAGCATTATGTTCTACAGATACCATACTCTCTCTCTCTCTCTCTCTCTCTCTCTCTCTCGATATATGTGTGTGTATGTGTGTGTGTGTGTGTACATACACAGTGGAATTTCATTTTAATCATAGAAAATGTGGATTTGGGGGGTTTTAATCAGAGAATTTGCAATTTTTAAACAGACAAAACCAGGATCCCAGATGACAAGATTGTCTGTATATATTTGCTGATAAAATGCATGTCTCTATTATATTTGATCCCATCAGTAATTGAATGATAGAAACAAGGTCAGAGAAGGTCATTTTATAGTCATAACTATATTATGCTGTCTTTTCCTCTGTTTGGGTGCAACTTTGCCGATAAAAAATTATTAACGCTCATATCAGATGCATAGAACTGAATCCCAAAGTGTATATAGTAAGGTCAAACTTTGGTTATTTTGCAGTAGAAATACCTGGAGGTTAAAAAACAGCTTTGCATATTTTGAAAAACAGCACAGCAGTTTATTGGTTTATTGTTGTTGCAGCTCATAAACCATAATTTAAAATGTAATTTAATTGGAGACATTAAAAATACAACAAATACTTCATTGGGAAAGAGTGAATTTTAATTTCAATTAACCATTAACAATAGCTGGTTTTGACATTTTATTCACTGTAGGTTATTTTGGTTGCTCCTTGCTTATTATCCTGGGATGATAATCTCTCAAATCAAATATATTTGCTTAAATTAGATTTATTGTAATTGTTACCATTTATGAGCCAAAGCACTGATACACTATAAGCTATTAGGAGTTTCTGAGTGAAATCCCACCCAGAACTCTGGATATAATTTTTGTGGTGCTGCATTACCCTCAAGAACAATACGCCAATCAAGGCAAGAGGTGGCTCTGAGTCAATCACACAAATTGTTTCCGTATTTTACTAACCTACTTCTATCTTCAGTTGCAATTAACATGGCATCTGGCAAAGTACTGGGTTTGAGCACTGATTATTCCAATGTCACTCATTAGTAATCATTAATAACAGATGAATAATTCAACCAATTATCAATTAACCTCTTGCTAAGTCTTCAACCACTATTTTTCCTGCTATGCAGACCCAAAGCATGTAACATTTAATACATTTGATCTTTGATGTTCACTTGATCTGACTTTGAAAGGCACAATTTTCTTTCCTTTTGCTTTGAAGCAAAACAAGTGTACTTGGATTGAATGAAAACCAAATTTCAGGAGCATAATTGTCACATGCGATACATAGTGAGATTAAAGTTTTAATAGCAAGGGTATAAATATGAAAAACCCCAATCTTAGCCTACCAATGAGATACTTGGGCCTGGGCTGAGATGTTTGAGGCACAGCCTATCACAGGATGGGGGGCAAGTCCTAAACTAAGGAATGCTTGATAGTCAGACCCAGCCTGGAATGTTACAAAAGTAGAGGGAACAACCTAGAAGGACTAGGACAGTGGTTCTGAACCTTTTTCAGTTGACGTATTCCTTGGTCCCAGAGTGTGACATCAGGTACCCTTTCAATGGAAAATTATTTTTTATGTCAAACTACATGTAATCCCATGCACATGTACATTTTAGGGCAGTTTTAAATTGTCATAATGTGTTTTCTAGGCCCTTCGACCTGTGTTAGACAATGTATGAAATATATCTCATGTGCCCCATGATAAGGCTTCATGTACTCCCTGGGGGTACTTGTATCCCCGGTTCAGAACTGCTGGACTAGGAGGTTGGGGTGCTGGTGTTGGGGGCAGGGGGCTGCAGACCTAGTTAAGGACTGATTATTGTAAACACTCTGTATTCAGTACCTTATTAATAAGGATGTAATTTCCTGGATGCCTTGGAGGTTCATATAATAGTCTCAGATTGTAGAAAAAAGATGAAAATGGTAATGCATTAATAGGCAAGAGAAAAGAATAATATCTAGAAGTGTGCACATGTAAGCGTGTGATTAGATGGATCAAGGAATAATATATGTATAAACATGTATGCTTTTTTAGAAGTGCTTTAAACTGGTATATCCTCCCATTTATTACATCTCCCAGTATGCTTTGGGGGATGAGTGTTAGCCATCTGCACACAGTGGCCAGCCCAGCAAAGCTGATGTTTCATGATTTTTGCCTCAATGTTGGTTATCTTAGCTGCAGCGAGGATGCTGTGGTCTTTCCATTTAATGTGGCGAATCTTCCTGAGGCAACACTGATGGAACCATTCCAGGTGCTTAAGATGTCTTTGATATGTCACCCACATCTTACACCCATAGAGGAGAGTTGGGATAACCATTGCATTGTAGACCTGGATCTTAATTTCCATCTGCAGATCTTGGTCAGCAAAGACATGGTGAAACAGCTTTCTGAAGGATATGCTGACACAATGAATTCTATTTTTGATTTCTACATCAAGACTGACTGACTGGGAGAGGTGATTGCCAAAGTATGGGAAACTCTCGGTGTTTTCCAGGGTTTCTCCACCAATAGTAATTTGGGGTGGGAGGATGGCAGCTTGTGCTGGGTCATGCTTATGGAGCACCTTGATCTTCCCAATGTTAAGGAAAAGTCCCAGGCTGTGATAGGCACCTGAGAAAAGGTCAAGGGTGGACTGCGTATTGGTTTCAGTGTGCATGAGGATAACAGTCATCAGTATTAAAGGTTGATGATCCCAGTCTTAGTAACTTCCATTTTTTCTGTGAAGGTGCTGCAGGTTGAAAAGCTGACTATCCATTCAATATTGAACCCCAATTCTGGAAGGATGGTGGTCATGGATGATAATAAAAATCACAGCAAGATAGATGGAAAAAAGAATATAGGTGATGACAAAGCCCTGCTTGACATCAGTATGGATGGTAAATAGGCCTGTCTCTGATCTATTGCAAAGGACTGTGGCAGCCATCCCATCATGCTGTAGTCTCAGGACACTAATTAAATTCAGTGGATAACCAAACCTAGCCAGCACCTTTCATAAGGCTTCATGACTGATGGAATCGAAGGACTTTGTTAGGTCAATGAATGTCATAAACGACTCTTGGTGTTGCTTTCTATACTTCTCCTGGATCTGCCATGCAACAAAAATCATGCTGGTGGTATTCCAAGATGGTTTAAAGCCACACTGGGATTCTGGAAGAACATCTTCGTCAAGGGGGAGGAGGTGATTCAGAAGGATGTAAGTAAGAATTTTCCTGGCAATGGAGAGGTGGGCAATGCCTCAGTAGTTCCCACACACTGGCTTGTCCCCTTTGTTGAAGATGGTCACAATATTGGCATTCTTTAAGTCAGGTGGAACTTCTTTGTTAAACATAGGCAGAAGGAGAATTTTTTTTGAGGGGGGGCTGAGCACACGCTCATGTGTGCATGTGCCCCACCCTATGGGAAAGTCTGTGGGGAAGGGGCAGGGGGAGGGGAAAGGGCTATGGTGAGGGAGTGGAGCTGGGACCAGGCAGGGAGCAGAGCTGAGTTTGGGATCAGGGCTGGGGCCCACTGCACCTGTGTGGCCACCCTCTGTCCAGAGTCATTGCCGTCCTGGGATTACAAGGGGGTGGGCCATTGGAATGTAACCTGTGGATAGATTTTATTGCTTGAAAGAAGTTTCTCATGTCATTTGGTCAGTGAAACTCTGGATCTCTATGGACTTTGCTTGCCACCACTGGTTCTTGATGTCCTGTAGCCTCCTCTGAACTACAGCTTTGAGCCTGTGGTAAGCCTCTTGTTTTTGCTGACTGGAGGGTTCATTTTTCCAGCTGTAGAATGTGGGTCTTTTCTGATGGATAAGTGCTAGGATTTCCTCATTATTCTTGTCAAACCAATCTTGGTGACAGTAAGTGCAGTATCCAATTGATTCAGAGCATGCCTTGTGAATAATGTTATTAAACTCCTCCCAGTGTGCCTGGATGTTCTTGATGTCATCAGGCATATCAGAAAGCCTCTCAGTAGGGAACTGCTGAAGAGCCTCACATCTAGCTTGATCTTAGAGTGCACTGATATTAAATCTCTCCCACGTTCCTTTTGGCTGTTTATGGAGTTGTGGTGCAAGCTGCATGTCCATGATTGATCTGACTAAATGGTGGTCCATCCAACACTTATCTGCACCTTTCAGGACTTGGGTGATACAGACATAAGTATGATCATGGGCTCTGACAATAATATAGTCAAGAAGGTACCAGTGATTGGAGTGTGGATGTTTCCAAGTGGTCTTATATTTGTTACTGTCTGAAGATGATATTTGTGATGAGCAAGTCATGCTCTGTCCATTACTGAGGATGACATGGAGGATATCACTGGAGTTGACTTTCCCCATCCCCTCTTTCCCAGTGGTGCTACTTCAGAGTTCAGAGTGTCGCCCAACTCTTGCATTGAAGTCACTCATAAGGATTAGCTTGTCTTCCTTGGCAGTGGCAGTCAGAACTGTGTTAAGAGCACAGTAGAACCATTCCTTGTTGACTTCTTCATTGTCAAGTGTGCACTGATGACCATAGCATACTGGTTATTACTGACCTTGAGGTGGAGAGTCATAAGGAATGCCCACAGGGAGTTCTGAAATATAACTGAAAATACTGCTCTTAATGGCAAAAGCCAACCCCATGAAGCATCTTATGTAGACACACCCAATAGGTACAAAAATGCTGCTCAAAAGTGTGCTTATGGATGTCCTGTGCTGAAACAAATCACTACAGTCATATAGAGCTTTTTGGTCCCTTGCATTTCAATTTAACAAAGGGGGGAGTGGGGATAGGCAAGAACAGGATCGGGGCTACTTAGAAAAGCTGGATATGTACAAACCCATGGGGCTGGATGGGATGCACCTGAAGGTTCTGAGGGAGTTGGCTGATGTGATTGCAGAGCCACCAGCCATCATCTTTCAAAACTCATGGCAATCAGGAGAGGTCCTGGATGACTGGAAAAGGGCAAACAGTGTCCATATTTAAGAAAGGAAAAAAGGAGGATCCAGGGAACTACACACCAGTCAACCTCACCTCAGTACCTGGAAAAATCCTGGAGCAAATCCTCAAGCAAACCATTTCTAAGCACTTGGAGGAGAAAAAGGTGATTAGGAACAGACAGCATGGATTCACCAGGAGCAAGTCATACCTGACAAACCTGACTGCCTTCTATGATGAGGTGACTGACTCTGTGGATATGGGGAGACCAGTGGATGTGGTATACCTTGATTTTATTGAAGCTTTTGATATGGTCTCCCACAACATTCTCACAGGCAAGCTAAGGAAGTATGGGCTGGATGAATGGAGTGTAAGGTGGATAGAAAAATGGCTGGAACACCAGGCTCAGAGGGTAGTAATCAATGGCTTGGTGTCTAGTTGGCAGCTGGTAGCAAGTGGAGTGCCCCAGGAGTCAATCCTGGGGTTGGTTTTGTTCAATGTGTTCAGCAACAACCTGGAAGATGGCATAGAGTGCAGCTGGGGGGAGTAGTAGATATGCTGGAGGGTAGGGCTAGGATTCAGAGTGACTTAGACAAATTGGAGGATTGGGACAACAGGAATCTCATGTGCAGGGATCCTGGTTTTCCCTGATAAAAAATGGCAAATTCTTTGATAACCGTCCCCCACCCCCATGCACACACAAATCCATGGTTAAAATGAAACACAGCCCCCTATCCCTGCTGATGCCACTCATCACCCCACCCACAGCCCCCCCCAGTCCTGATGGTGTCCCTCACCCCCACCTACAGCTCTCCCATCCTCTTTGGTATCCCTTACTCACCCCCACAGGCCCCTGGCCCTGCTGGTGCCCTTCACTTTCCTTCACAGACCCCCCACTTGCTCCTGCCCCTCACTCCCCGCTACAATCATCCAGCCCTACTAGTGCTCCTTGCTCCCCACCCACAACCCCTGCTCCCACAGCCTTGTCAGAGGAGGCCCCAGCTTCCAGGGCTATGGGGCCAGGGACCCGATCTGGGGCTGCACCACTTGCCCCTGACAGGAGGCAACAGCTGCCGTAATGGAGTGGAGTCTGGCTCCTTCCTGGTGCCTGCTGTCTGCCTGTTGCAGGTGGGAAGGGGGCTGCTCTCCACCATGGCATGCACTCCTAGGGGGCAGGGGTGACCCACACCCCTCCAGATCTATGTGCAGAATGGGGGCTGTATGCTGCCTGCTTCAGGCTCAGCCTCCCACCCTGGTGCCCTCCCTGGGGCCTCCTCTGCCTAGTGTGTGTGGCCTGGAACTACGAAGAACAGCGGAGCTGTGCAGGAAGCTGCCTGCCTCTGCGAGCTCTGCACTGCCCTGGTGAGGCATCCCCTGCCTGTATGGCTGCAGCAGAGGCAGCACTGTGGGGGGGAGTGTGGGGGACAGGGCAGTGCAGAGCTTGCAGCAGCAGGCAGCTTTCTTCATAGATTTCATAGACATTAGGGCTGGAAGGGACCTTGGAAGATCATCGAGTCCAGCCCCCCACCCAAAGGGCAGGAAGTCAGCTGGGGTCATAGGATCCCAGCAAGATAAGCATCCAATTTACTCTTGAAGGTGTTCAATGTAGGTGCTTGAACCACCTCCGCTGGCAGACTGTTCCAGACCTTGGGGGCTCGGACAGTAAAGAAATTCTTCCTTATGTCCAGCCTGAAACGGTCTTGCAGGAGTTTGTGACCGTTCGACCTCGTCATCCCTTGGGGCGCTCTGGTGAACAGACGTTCCCCCAGATCCTGGTGGTCACCCCTGATAAACTTATAGGTGGCCATCAGATCACCCCTGAGCCTGCACTTTTCCAGGCAAAAGAGTCCCGTGGCTCTTGTGCAGCTCTGCTGTTCTTTGTAGTGCTGGGTTGCACAATCTGGGCTATGGAGGCCCCGGGGGAGGGCAGCAGGGCAGGAGCCTGAGCCCACAGTGGGCAGAATATGCCCTGTACATAGAACTGGGGCTGCAGGTATGCCCTGTTCCCCTGGGAGTGCACACCATGGCAGCAAGCAGCCCCTGATGTCTGAGCCCACAGTGTGCAGCTCACCCTACCCCTGTCCCTCACACAGATCTGGGGGAGAGCACGTGGTGGCGGGTGGGGGTGGTGGCCCAGCCCTTCCACCCCCCAGGTGATCTGCCTGTAGCCCCGTCTCTCCCTCTGCTGGAGCCCTGTAGCTGCACATCATGGATCTGGGCCCCAAGCCACAGGAACTGCTTGGCTGGGCACCAGCTCCAGGCCCAGCCCAGCCTCCCTCCCTCCTTATGGGGGCTCAATCCCCTGCCACTCCTTACCTGCAGGAGCTGCTCTCCAGGCTGCCTAGGTGTAGGCATCCCTTGCCTGACAGCCCTCCTCCCAGTCCTCCAGCTCCCTGAATGCTGGAACTCTGCCAGCTTGAAAAAGGCTCAGTGCAAAACTGCAAAATCTGTGGGTTGATCTGGTAAAATGAGAAATCTGCATTTGCCTCTGGTAAAAAGTAAAATCCATGGTTTACTTCATTTTTCTGTGGGAAATGGAAAACCTGAATCCCTTCTCATGAGGTTCAACATGACAAGTGAAAAGTCCCGCACTTAGGATGGAACAATCCCATGCACAAGTAGAGGCTGGGGGCTGACTGGCTGGGCAGCAGCTCTGCAGAAAAGGACCTGAACATTACAATGGACAATAAGCTGGATATGAGCCAGCAGTGAGACCTTTTTGCCAAGAAGGCTAATAGCATACTGGGTTGTATTGGTAGGTGTGTTGCCAGGTCAAGGGAAGTGATTATTCTGCTCTATTCAGCACTGGTGAAGCCACTTCTGGAGTACTGTGTTGAGTTTTGCCCCTAACCCTCCTACGGAAAGGATGTGGACATTTTGGAGACTCCAGTGGAAGGCAACAAAAATGGTGAGTGAGCTGGGGCACATGACATGATCAAGGACTGAGGGAACTGGGCTTATTTATTTTAGAAAGGGGGATTTGATAGCAACCTGATGAGAGGTTCCAAAGAGGATGGAACTAGACTGTTCTCAGTAGTGGCAGATGACAAAACAAGGAGCAATGGTCCCAAGTTGCAACAAGGGAAGTTTAAGTTAGATATTAGAAAGAATTTTCTCACTGGGATGGTAGTAAAACACTGGAACAGGTTACCCAGAGAGGTGGTGGAAGGTTGTAGGCTTTCCTTGGGGATTTTCCAAACCCGACTAGGTAAAACTTTGGCTGGGATGATCTAGATGGTTCTGCTTTAAGCAGGGGTTGGACTAGATGACCTCCTGAGGTCCCTTCTAACCCTCATTTTCTATGATTCTATGAACTAATGCAGCTCTGTCTCTGGGCATGAGTCTGGGTCAGGGCCAGAGTCAGACCCTTGCTCCCCTCTGCTTGTTCTCTGCAGTTTTTCTTTTCTTTTTCTTTTTTTTTTACCTCCTTACTGTCTTATGCTGTGGAGCTCACCTCTTTTTCACGTTGTGTTTTGGGGAGGTTACAGACCCTCAGTAGGGTCTGACCATAAGGGGAGGAAGGAAAGCTGCAGGGGGAAGATATGGGGGTGGGGCAAAGGGCAAAGGGGCTACCTGGGCTCCTGCCTCTCATTATTTTATCTACTGTGGCAGTGGGAAGGGGGTGATTAGATAATTAATCCTCCAATCATCAGATTTTACACCTGGAAAATTATAACAAATTCATAAATGTTTCATATCAAGAATCTAGTTATTGGGGGATGGTCTTCTAGTCAGGGTCATCTTATAGTTGAGTAAATGCAGTATATCAGAGTGGTAACAAATTTCATCCACTTAGCACTATTGTAAACAACCAGAGTGCAGCGTAGCAACATTAGTGCAGTTATTTGTGAATATCTTTGTAAATATCATACATCCAACTCTAGTCATTTTGATTCATGTTTTTTTGCAAATGCTATTATTTCACTCTCACTAGTCATCCCAATGATAGTGCACATATTGCCTTCAGGTAGGTACTTAATGTGAGCAACTTAGCAGGGTGCCATGCGTCATCACAATGACAGGAGACCCTCAGGAAATGTGAAGTGATGTGGCTTACTGGCAGACATGGTTAACAAGACTATGACTGTCAGATAAAATACAAAAAGAAGGAAGATAAGAGCAGTCACCTTGTCTATCTCTCTAAATTATATTTAAGAAGAAAAATACTTAAGATTTTCTTAGAGTAAGTGGGTCAGCTGTTCCTTACAACTTGACTGTCAGGTAGAAGTGAGTTGAGTGGCACTCTAGAAACTTGTATTAGGAGGCAGATTTTCCGTGGGACAGATTACATCAATCTCTAATTAATTAACAGGTTAACAGGTAAATAATAGGATGAACATCCCGTTGTCTCACTTATGCATGCCTACCTTCACCCAGGATGCTTCCACATAGTTTGGTTTAGGTGAAGTGGGAGAACTGTGGATTATGCATTTGCTATTCCTCCTGTCTGCTGGTACAGTATTCATTCAACTGAATTTAACAGAAGTGCTTTCTCTTACTAAGCCTGGCAAAATCAGATGTATCATGTTTATCAAGAACCCCTTACAACAGGGTTATTCAAGTCATATACAGGTTTCCCTCACTTTATGCTGTACATGTGTTCCTGGAAAACAGCGCATAACTCAAATTCACGTAAAAGGAACCCACTTTACAATGTAACAAATAGGGATACATTCCAAGAACTAGACTGACCCCCAGGCCCATATCTATCGCTTATACAAGACAATTTTGGTACTCGCCAACAGCACACAAGCACATGGCACTATCATAATGGGGATGGCAACTACAGAAGCGTGTCGCAGACAATGAGCAAGTAGCACAGATCCACACAGAAGGCTATATTTTGGTGCTCATAACTTCCACAACATATCACACAAAGCAGCTGACTGCAGGCTTTCACCACACAAATCGCATAAGAGTGAATTTACCTGTATATAATGAATTTTTGGTATAAAAAGCCTCATCACATAAAAGCAAATTTGCACATACAGAACCCACATAAAGCAAGGGAAACCTGTATTTAAAACTTTATTAGAAAATGTTAAAAACAAAACAAAAACATAGGATCATAGAGTCAAAGGAAAGTAGGGATGGAAGGGACCTGAGAAAGTTATCTGTTGATGTCCCTGCTTACGGCTGAATCATCCCTAATTTAGCCATCCCAACCAAGTGTCTGTTCAACCTGCTTTTGAAACATGCAGTGATGGAGATTCCACAACTTTTCCACTTTCACAGTCAGGAAGTTCCTTCTAATCTTCAGTCTAACTTTTCCCTCCTGCACACTGAGGCCATTGCTTTTGATCAAGTCCCCTACAGGCACAGAGAAGAGCCCATCTTGATTTTCTCTATAAATGTCCTTCAGGTTATTGAAGACTATTATCATATCCCAGCTTAGTTTTTTATTCTGTGGGGTAAACAACCTTCATTCACTCAGCATTTTCCCATAAGTCTTGTCTCCCAGAGCCATGATCATTTTTTTTTGGACCTATGCTGAACTCCCTGCATATTGTCCACATCCTTCTTACATGTGGGACGCTAAACTAGATACATTACTCCAGTTTAGATCCTGCAATTTCTGAATAAAGCAGAAGAATCACTTCCCTTGATTTACAAGTTACACTCCTGTTGATACAACCCAGGTTGCAGTTGGCTTTTTCTGCAACAAGAGAAATGTTGGCTCATATTCAGATTATTGTCCACTGTAACAATAGGTATTGACTTTTATTTTTGCCGGGGAGGCCTAAGATGATGCCCCCCGAGTGGCATGGCTGAAGCAGAGCCCATAAGGGGGTGGGGGTAGATGCAGGTTACCTGCTGAGGCCTCAAGGCCCCCCACCCTATTGCCCTCCCCATGGGAACCCCATGCCAGCCACTCCACCATGGCAAGGCACTTCTGCCTACCTGGTAGCAGCAAGAGGCACAACTCCACACTTCTGCCCCCCATTGCTGGGTAGGCAGGGGGCACCTTGCCATAGTGGCACAGTTGGCATGTGGCTCCCAGGAGAAGGGTAGTAGGGTGGGGAGCTCCAAGCCCACAGCAGGCAGCCTGCATCCACCGCTGCCCTGCTATAAATCTGAGGTGGGGGGCGGGGCATGTGCTCCCTCATGTCCCTCTCTCCAGGAGTGCATGCAATGGCAGGGAGCCAGCTTCTCCCTCCCACCCCCAGATGAACCACCAATGGCTCTCTCCCACTCCCCACCCTGACTGGGGCCCTATGAACCATCCCATTAACCCAGGCCCAGCCCCTGCCCCACTCTGTCTGTCACCATGTACACCTCAATCTGCCCCCCCCCCATAGATTTACCTGCAGGCAGCTGGGGGAGCTGCTCTCCACCACTGCTGGGGGCTGTATTAATGTCCACATGCATGTGTGCAAGGGGAAGCCCACTGTTTCCCTTGATTTTCCACGGTGAACATGTACAGTACTGGATTTCTGAGAGAAATACTGTCTTGGAGTAATGCAGCCTGGGACTGGGACTTTATATTCCCATTTCAGGATGGTTTCACCCAATTAAGGATGGGTGGTCACCTTACTCTGTTCCTGAGGGGGGCCAGGGCCCTCAGGCCCCCACATACTCAACATCTATGACTGTCCTCATCGACCAGGTCCTCCACAGACCTAGTCAGTCGTTTTCAGTTTTGTATTTGTTTATGCAGTTATTCCATTCCAAGTGCAGAACTTTGTATATGTATTTGTTGAATCTCATCTGATGGATTGCAGACCATTTCTCAAGACTATTTAGGTCATTCTAGATCCCTAGTTCTGTCCTCTGGAGTGTCCACAATTCTTCCTAACTTGATGTTCTCTGCAGTTTGTGCACTAGTTCCTATCCTCCAAATCATTCATGAAAATGTTGAATAATACCAGACTCAGGGCAGACCACTGGGGAGCCATACTTGACACCACCTGGACGTTGAAACATTGAGGACTACTTGCTGAGTATGATACAACCAGTTATTTATCCATCATACAGTACTTTTGTATAGTCTACATTTCTTTTAGCCTGTTAATGAGACTATCATGGGAAACCATATCAAAACTCTTGTTAAAGTAAAGGTATATAACACCCACTTCTTTCCCCCCATCCACACAGCCTGTAACCTTACCATAGAAGGAATTCAGGTTGATCAGGCATAACTAGTTCTTGGTCAATCCATGCTGACTGTTTCTGCTCACTTCGTTCTCCTCTAGGTGCTTCAGAATGGACTCCTTGGGGGCCTGATCCATGATCTTTCCAGATATAGTGGTCTGTAGTTCCCTGAGTCCTGCTTCTTTCACTTCTTAAAGATGTGCACTACATTGGCCCTTTTCCAGTCCAGGACCTCACCTGACTTCTCTGAGTTTTTAAAAGGATAGCCATAGGCTCTCATCCAATTCCTTCAGCACGCTTGGTTATATCCTTTCCTATCCTGCCTTAATCACTTGAAAGCATCTAGTTTCTCTAAGTAATCCCTAACCTGTCCTGACATTACTCTAGGCTGTTGGTCTATTTCCCTATCTCTGCTGCCAACTACATGCATCATATGGTAGCTTCCCTTTTTCATGAAAATTGAAATAAAAAGGCATTAGATACTTTAGCATTCTCTGTGTTGTCTGTGACCCAATTGCTTTCTGCATTCCATAACTCAGTTACCTTCTGCATTCCACAAGGAGCCTATGGGATCTAGTCTTCTTCTTACTTTTGACATACCTGAATGACTTTGTAGAGTTGTAAGATACTATAGGACATCCTGTGCATGATAGCTGCACAAGTACCTGGTTGATATCATTAACGCAATCCAAGAAATTCAGTTAGTCATGCAACCTATACTAGCCCAGGTTATAGGGGTTTTAAAAGTTCCAATGACATGCCATAATAATAAGAGAGAGAAGACCCCATGCATGGTAGGTGCACTGGTGGTATTGTAAGGTGGTAAGACATTCTTAGCAAATTGTTTTAGCATGTGGTGTACTATTGCTGGACTGAAAAATAAACATTTATGTAGTTCAAAATGTCCAGATATTTAGTTAACCTTTTAATCACCCTTTACTCAGAAATAAACTCTTGTTGATCTCAGTGTTTCGAAGATTACTGGATAGAGGAAACTTTGGTGTTCATATCAGCTCCTTATCTTCTTCACTTGTTTATACTAAGTAATGTAACTAAAGACCAACTTAGCCAGGTATATAAAGCTAATAATATAAGTTTATGCCAGGAAGATTGAATTAGTTCAAGCTAAATGCTATATGACTCAAGTACTGTACTGAAATCCTGCTCAATAAATTAGAGGAGCCTTCTGGTGTTCTGAATATTTGGTCTAACTGATGAGCAAAATAAGAAGAAATGGGTTATTCTGCTCATTAATACTTTGTTTGGCCTCACTGATATGGCAAGAACAGAAATATTTGAGCTTTATAAGCACAACAACCATCCATACTATACCCTGGGATTCTGGGATCTACAAAGAGCTGGGGCCTTCATTGTCCTGTCCTGAGCAATATCCTGACCAGCTGAGCCAAAGAGTGAGATCTCTAATGACACTACCATCTTCACTGACTTTGGCAAAGTCCTGAAGTTTCTGATCCCTTCTCCCTTCTTGTCTTTTCTTTCCAATCTTATTTTTAATATCCTCTTTATATCCTTTTGCCTTTGTTTTCTAAAGAGTCTGCCTTCACTGGCCAAAACTGGTTCTTTTCAGACACTGAGACCAATGGAATGCATTTGCAGCCAACTACTGATACAAATTTGCCTGATTTGATAAAACAATATCTGGGGTCTTTTTTCCAGCAGAAAGTTTACAAAGAAGAGTCAGCACAACACAGATATGGCTTTTTCTATCTTTGTTATTCTTTCCTTTCCATATTTATGTTAGCCTACTTTGACTTCCTCTCTTTGTGGAACTTTATATATCTTTAACTGTTTAATGTTGTATAGTGTTAGTATCGTATTACTGCTTAAACTCTTGAAACCTGTCAATTCTACTGAAGTTAATACAACCATTCTTGGTGTTTCCCTGTTCTTTAGTCTATGGATGCCTTCTATGGCCTTAGTGATATGCATTCATAGCAAGTCAGAGGGTGCGTCTACATAAGACTCTTACTGTTCATTAGCCTAATAACACTGCACAGTAGCATGGAGGTTAAAAACCATGCTAATAGCCTACTGTGCAGTGTTATTAGGCTACTCTGCAGGAAACCCATACAAAAAACCCATAAGCTGGAGCTACTGTGCAGTAACTCTAGTTCTTGTTCATTTAGTTAGTATTTTATTAAGCAAGTACTAAGCTAATGCGCAGTACCTTTAGCACATTAATGAATGTGTAGACACACCTAGAGAGAAACATACTCTCCTTTCTTATTGTCCTTGCAATAGGGAGAGATTCTCTCAAATGAAGGCACCTTCTTGGAAACCAATAGGTGCCTTCTTTATAGATTGGGGCTTGATAGTCTACATCATTTGGAAAGTAAAAGCAATTTAAATGCAACAGAACACATTTCTAGTGAGCATGTGGCCTTTGAGACTGACAGAGAAGACCGCAAAGCAGAGTCCTAATTTCTATATGCGAATAGTTATTCATGAGAATATTCTTATTGGGTTTCCTTATATAAATACTCACTAGTGTGAATGGGAGGGAAGGACAGGAGTTCACATTCCTGCTCTGAATTTATTTCATGAAAGTAAATCTCCATGAAGGAACCTAAACTGAATATTTTTCTCTTCAAATCCTCCTTATGCAGGAGGGTAAGATATGGAGCATTTGGCTGTTTATGAACAAATATATTGTACAAATTATTAAACAGAATGAGGAGAATTATCATTACAATCCAGTTCAGTGAACTCAGTCATTATTAAATTGTAAGTGGGAATACATGTTGTTTTCAATAGATTTCTGGTTTGTTTATTTGTTAGTTTTTTCTTTCAGTGTTCTGAAGGAAAATTTTTTTTTTATCAAATTTTGCTGACCACTCATTCGTAATACTAATGTTCACATTTGACAAAACTGTCAAGATATTAATGTAACAAAAGCAACAACTGCACTTGGACAGAAACCTCTAACGCAGTGGTTGTCAACTTTTTCAGAATCAGGGCACCTCCTCACCACTTTTTTGAATGTGGAGGACTCCTGAAGGAACCACTTTACGTACTTCCTCAGGTATTGCAGTACTTCACAACAGGATTCTGCTGTCTCCAGATAAATTGCCCCATACTTGCTGTTCAACCAGCAGGAGAAGGTCTGTGGCATGTGTGTGCATTCCTCCTGCATCAGAGCTGTGATCAGACTTATGTAGACAAAATTTTCTCATTTTATGTAGCCCTTCACAGTCTGGCCCTGCCCCAGGATGCTCCTAGAATCAGAGGTGGGTAGGTGGAACTGTCTCACACTCCTCTGTTTCTACAGGGCTACAGAGGAGCTAGTTCCTGCCGGTTTTAGACTGATCACAGGGCAGTTTTACCTGGGAGCTGCCACCATGGTGGCAGTATCAGCATTGAAGCACCCCTGAGGGGCTCTTGCAGCACCCCAATTGAGAACCACTACTCCCAAGTTTGAAGAGCTGACTAAGAAAGTGCATACACTTCAGATGGTTAGATTTACAGTTAATGCCTCAGCCATGCTGCTGCAGGAAACACAATACTAGTAGTAAATGCAAAAAAACCCTTTTGGAGATCTCTGTTTTCACTGTCAGAGCTCAAGATAATTGCCCGGATAAAACACCATTATAACACACTGCCCTTTTCCCAGTGTTAGGGCTGTGTGGGCTGGACTAGGAATAGAGGAACTGCATAACCTCTATGGAGATGACAGAGAATCTCTGCCTGGCTTGCCTTTGCATTACTATATGACTTTAACTGAAGAGACTGTCTGATGTTCTTAGAAGTGTGGCTTGCACTGGGCTGCCCCAACAGGAGGTAAAGTCCCTCTACCAGGAGCAGAATTGGATGCTAGCTCCTTGAGTCAGAGCTAGGGAGAACAAGAGAAGCTGAGTTATTGAAAGTTCATGGTTTCAGAGTGGAAAGAAACTTGGGCTTCACCTTCATCCTTGAAGTCAAGCCTAGTCTAGCTTTAAGGGGAACTCTCAGAGACTAGACAAGGCTCCAGTGGTTCCAAGCAAGCACCCCACTGGAGGGTAAGCCATGACAGGAAATACTACGTCTTATAGGATGTCCCTTGATGTTCTAATTTAGTTCTGGGAAGCTGCAGAAAAGATGCTTTCTATTGTCCATTACCCTAAATAGGAGTTCCTTTTTTCAGATCTAAAAAATAATCTGACATGCAGGACAGTGTCCATTTATGTTGGCATCTCTCATTCCTGTGGAGGTGAGGCCAGTCTCTGGCTCATGAAAAACTTGGAAGGTATCCACCCAGCCTAATGAGAAGAAATTATATCATCTAGGCCTACTCAGAGATTATTTAGGAGATATCAAGAGGATAAGAGGGTAACAGTCATGAGTCACCAAGTCATCAGTGAAAATACTGTTTCAGTCTTTTGTAGTAGACCGTATCAGATCTCAAATGCATTCTCACTTTTACCAGAATTAAGATTTCATGCACATGTCTTATTTGGCTTTAATTATCATGGGACTTCTAGTTTAATGCTTGATACCAAGAGATTTGGATAAGCATGGAAATATTCTGATGGTTATTTGAGAGAAAAGAAGCCTTCCTGTCCACTGTCACCACTCTTCTGAACCATGTGAGATTTGCACATTAGGCATAAGTAAATATACTTTTTCTCATATTCTGTGGATACTCATAGTAATGATTTACAGTAGGGATTACTTAAGGATTCATAGCTATGGTTTGCAATTTCCCTGATGAAATGTTTATTTTGGACCCTGGAAGGTGTTAATTATACAATGGGATCTGACAAATGTTATCCCATATCCCCAAAACTGCACATCCTATGATGCATGTCTATGATTGCAGAATGTGCTTGTTGGTACCTAGGATAAAATTTGTCAGATTCCATTGCACATCTGCCAGCATGGGATGCCTGAGACTAGAGACCTGGATCCTGGTCCCCCTACACTCCAGGACCTTCAAAGGGTACCACAGAAAATCTGTCCTTTTCAGTAATATTGAACTACCTGTAGTACACTTTGATTTTGCCACTGTGCATGGAGCCCGTGATCAGGGAGCAGCTCACCTATATTGGACTCCCCATGTCTCATCAAGATAAAAGGACCTCAGAGGACCAGCAGATGTGCACTGGGTTTGGATTAATTTTATTCTAGAAAATGATGCATTGAGCAAGTGCAATTGCAATGTCAATGCTTATTAACTGCATGCTCTTAGGATTATTTTATAAACGTATATAAAATAATATATATTATATATTATTTATATAATCACCTAATATGAAAAGTTATTACAAGTAACACTTAATCCTCCCCCTTTTAAAGTGTTGCATAAGATTTGCATTCAAAAGCCATTTGGACAAATTCACTATTAGGTGTCCTTTCATCACTTAGATTCCTACAGAGCTACTTTTAGACATCTAATCAGTGTCTAAGGGAGTAATTTGCACCTTAAAATTATTCCTTTCAAACCTTAACAATTTAAGATGCGCTTAGATTGCCTTGAACATCCACCTACGAGGGGGGTGTAAATAGCTTTAAAGGAGTCTAGGTTATATCACTCTTATATTTTCTCTGATTTTCCCCAGGTGCCAGCATTTTCAAAGTCTCTTCCTACCTTTAAACACTTTGGTGTTCAGAAAACCCAAGATGGGGGAACATCTAATCTTGAGCACACTGTAAGCTAGTATGTTCAAAAGATGAGAGTGCATCTTTGTGCATCCTCTGTAAACATGCCATATGTGCAACTTAAAGCTCAGTACAACCCAGCCACAAAGATGCTCCATATTTAAATGTGGAACATCTTTGTGGTGGTTTTGCCATTTTATTACATTAAAAATGCTTACACATGTGGATATTATAATTTACCATGCAATTAACACATTTATGGTATGGTAAATGTAATGTCTATCAGGAATATTTAATATGCCTTATTTATTCAAATACAGAAGAGTTCCCCCCCCCATTCAGCATGGAGAAAAAAAGGCCTTGGTCATACCTTCCCATACAAAGAAACCTCACTAAATACACTGCCCACCATTAAACTGCTGTCAAAAGCAGTAAGTGCTTAGTAATGGAAACAAGCTATGAAGTGAATTAAATGCAGCTAACATTGAGCATACCTATAGAATACATAGCCCATATTGAACATACATACTGATAGGAACCTTTTTTTATTGAAGTAAAAATGTTCGTGTCCCAAGTCAAATCAATTCCAAATCTGTGAGTCATTTAAGAACTAGATGTGGCCCTACTATCGGCAAGTATCCTTCACCCCTGCTTGGGGCTTCAGATGCTTCCAAATCCTTTGCCAGGTGTCCTACATGCAGGCCCAAGCCCAGAGGCTGGGGGGAGTTATATGTCCCTAAGTTTCACTTGCCCTCAGCCACATGGTCACAGAAGCAAGTAGGGAAGAGTTTCTCATTCCCATAATGTTGGCATATAGCCAAGATCTTCCCACTAGAAGTGAAAGTGGGAGACTAACTGTGTATTATCTTGGTCAGGGTACTACCCCCTGGCACAATCATGTTTTTTCCCAGCCAGTAGGAAAACCACCTTGGTGGTCTTGGTATTTCCCCTGTAGGAACCTACCAAAGTATAAGTAAGTGCAGCTCATCAAACAAGCTATATGGTAGTGCCCATTAAGCACAGCCCCCTCAGCACCAGCTCTTTTACAAGTCATTGTGAGTCACTACATTGTATACAGTTTTACTTCTTCACTCTCACAGCTGAGCTGCACCTTTCCCTCATCCCCCCATTTCCAATAATTCCTATTTCTTCAACAACCTTAAAAGTCTGACAAAGATCACCAAATAGAGTCCCAAACAGTCCACCCAGAATCCCATTGTCACCCCCTTTCTCAGCCTGTTACATATGATTAGCTTGGCCCCACCCTTTATGTGCTAGACCAGGGTGCCTGTGCTTTATCTGCATATACATTTTTGGAGGATCCCAGGACTCATGATAAGAGCACCGATTTCCAGTCATGAGTGGAGGGCTAATTAGCACATGGCTTCTTTGTGGGGAGTATCTGGAGTGCACATGTATACTGAGCAGTGCTGAGCTATGGAGACACCATGGCTTTAAACAATGTTCTCTCTGCTGGGGCTCAGCCTAATGAACTCTATGGAAGTAATAAGTCTTTAGATGAATGTCATGCATAGTTTGTACTCCATATATATAGGTACAGGAATATTGCTTAAACCCATTTTAAAACTTGTAACAGTTTAAAAAAGGTAAAATGCATCAATTCTGGATGAGCTAAGGCTATAGGTACCTATAGTAATTTGCCTATATGCAAATTCCTGCAGGTATGTTTATTTCAAGGTCCACGGGTGTACCTGCATAAGACATTTAATGCAGAGCTGCCTAATCAGCTCAGCAGTAAAGTCTCACTGTCCACACGTGGCCTTATTAGATTCAGTAAACTAAATAACTCCACTGCAGGTTAGTACATGTAAATACAAGTACTGTCCTGTGGCAGTGGGCAGTAATGCATGTGTAAATGCTGATGGGACTCATTGGGCATGTGGGTGCTTCAGTGCAGGGCTGCCTTCTGGCTAGACCCACACTGGAGCACCATCATACCTCAGCCAGCCTCGTCATAGCATGTTGAACCAGGTTGGAGCAGGCTAACCCCTCAGACCTGCTTCCAGCTGGGCCTTCTCTGACTTGGCTCAATGTGCTGAGGACCTGGGCACATATGAAGACACAGTGCCTGGAATCAATAGACTCCATCACAATATGCGCTGGAGTTTATTGCTCCATGATAATAGCACATATAGATGTATTCATTGTTTTAAATTTTACTTTTCATTTCCATATGCTCAGGGAGAGCAGGTCTGACAATTAGGAGAAGGGGAGGAGGTTGCAGGGGAAAGAAGCTGGGGGTGGGCAGAAGGCAAGAGGGCTACCTGATCCCCCAGATATAATTTCCCTATTGTAGTACTGGGAGCAGGACACATTTATGGTAAACTCCAATAGTTAGATTATATACCTGGAAAATTATAACAAATTTATAGATTGTCCATGTATAGAATTTATTGGGGGGGGGGTCATCTTATAATGGAGTAAATATGATATTAGTGTCAGTGACTGGTGTTATTTCACCTCCTAGTAAGGTGCTACTGAATGGATGCCAGGTGTTTGCTATATGTTGGCAGTTACTGATTTTGCTTCCAGTTATACATAGGTTAATAAATAATTTATTAATGAGTCACATTTAATCTCATAGCAATTATTCAGTTTCATCGTTTTGGTAGTATGGAGGAGGACAGAAGAGTAAGGTAACAGAAATCTGTAATGACAAGTCAGAGGGACAGTCTTAGCTTCTAACACAGGCAGGAAGCGAGGCAAAGGGGAAATGGGAGATTGTGAAGGTGAGTTAAGAACAGAAATAAAGGGTCACTTGGAAGAACTGGATGCCTTTAAGTCGGCAGGCCCGGATGAGCTCCATCCGAGGGTACTGAAGGCACTGGCCGACATCATTGCAGAGCCACTGGCGGGAATATTTGAACGCTTGTGGCGCACGGGTCAAGTCCCAGAGGACTGGAAAAGGGCCAGTGTGGTTCCCATTTTCAAGAAGGGGAGGAAGGAGGACCCGGGCAACTATAGGCCAGTTAGTCTCACCTCCATCCTTGGCAAAGTCTTTGAAAAAATTATCAAGGCTCACATTTGTGAGAGCCCGGCAGGGCAAGTTATGCTGAGGGGAAACCAGCATGGGTTCGTGGCAGGCAGATCGTGCCTGACCAATCTAGTCTCTTTTTATGACCAGGTTACAAAACGCCTCGACGCAGGAGGAGGGGTGGATGTCGTATACTTGGACTTCAGGAAGGCCTTTGATACGGTATCCCACCCCATACTGGTGAACAAGTTAAGGGGCTGTGACTTGGATGACTGCACAGTCCGATGGGTGGAGAATTGGCTGGAGAGTCGCACCCAGAGAGTCGTGGTGGATGGGTCGGTTTCGACCTGGAAGGGTGTGGGCAGTGGGGTCCCTCAGGGCTCGGTCCTTGGACCGATACTCTTTAATGTCTTCATCAGCGACTTGGATGAGGGAGTGAAATGTACTCTGTCCAAGTTTGCAGATGACACTAAGCTATGGGGCGAAGTGGACACGCCGGAGGGCAGGGAGCAGCTGCAAGCAGACCTGGACAGGTTAGACAAGTGGGCAGAAAACAACAGAATGCAGTTCAACAAGGAGAAATGCAAAGTGCTGCATCTAGGGAGGAAAAATGTCCAGCACACCTACAGCCTAGGAAATGACCTGCTGGGTGGCACGGAAGTGGAAAGGGATCTTGGAGTCCTAGTGGACTCCAAGATGAACATGAGTCGGCAGTGTGATGAAACCATCAGAAAAGCCAATGGCACTTTATCGTGCATCAGCAGATGCATGACAAATAGGTCCAAGGAGGTGATACTTCCCCTCTATCGGGCGCTGGTCAGACCGCAGCTGGAGTACTGCGTGCAATTCTGGGCGCCGCACTTCACGAAGGATGCGGATAATCTGGAGAGGGTCCAGAGAAGGGCCACTCGTATGGTTAAGGGCCTGCAGGCCAAGCCCTACGAGGAGAGACTAGAGAAACTTGACCTTTTCAGCCTCCGCAAGAGAAGGTTGAGAGGCGACCTGGTGGCTGCCTATAAGTTCATCAGGGGGGCACAGAAGGGAATTGGTGAGTATTTATTCATCAAGGCCCCCCCGGGGGTTACAAGAAATAATGGCCACAAGCTAGAAGAGAGCAGATTCAGATTGGATATTAGGAGGAACTTCTTCACAGTTCGAGTGGCCAAGGTCTGGAACGGGCTCCCAAGGGAGGTGGTGCTCTCCCCTACCCTGGGGGTCTTCAAGCGAAGGCTGGATGTGTATCTAGCTGGGGTAATGTAGGCCCAGCACTCTTTCCTGCTTATGCAGGGGGTCGGACTCGATGATCTGTTGAGGTCCCTTCCGACCCTAGCATCTATGAATCTATGAATCTATAAAAATGGAAGGGTAAAAATGGTGAAAAGATAGAGGAAAATAAGGAAGGCAAAGAACCTTGCAAGTGGGCACAAAGATCATCAGTGGCACGCACCAAGCCATATTACAGAAAAAAAATGAGGCAATTAAACAAAAGAGTGGGGCCAGACAATGAAGACAACAAATTGAAGGAGCAATGAAATAAAAAAATGTATTCACTCCCCCATACTCTCATTTGAATGAATTGACTTTTATTGGTAAATGTTTAGGATTGGGAATCCAAAAAAAAGATGACAAAAGACAGTAGGGAAATTCAGAATGCCTGAGCGAGGGACTAACAATGGAGGGATGGGGGTGAGAAGGGGAGCACAACGAGGTTATAGGAGATACAGTGTTAGCCAACTAAGCCCAGGGGTGGGGGAAGGGGGAAGAGAAGGGAGGGGGTTCATGATGCTGAGAGAGAAAGGAGATAGATACACACAAACCCAATGGTCCACAATGGTGGAGGAATTGGTTCAAAGGAAGTGTCTCAGTCCATATAGAGTCTCATTGCAGGCGTCCTCTTTGGGTGGAGTGGGGTCGTTTGTTGTTGAAGAATCCTCTCGAAAGTGAAGGTCCATCTGGTGTGGAGGGGGGCAGTTCAGGCAGTTCCCTCTGGGTCTGGTCCAGCAGTGGTTTGTCTGCTGGGGTCAGAATACTGGCGGTGGCCCATGATGTGTTCTACTAAAATCTCACACCATTTAGAAATAACCAAAATGGCTGCTGCTAAAGTATCCTAAAGATGCATCTCTCACATAGGGACATAATGGACTGTGGGACCCAATGGGTGCATTTACATGTGCCCCTATGGTGCTGTTGTTACTGTGCCATCATTTAATACTTCCCTTTGGAGCTGCATGGTTATTTTTAGCTGCTACATCACTGTATCAATACGCTATACTGAAGGAGTGCATTGCTACAGTGACGTAGTGGTAGCAACACAGTTTTTTGCCTGCAGACGTTATAATGCTATAGTGTATTGCTATGGTGGTGTAACATCACATTTAGACGCATCAAATCAACTCTTTTTCACCTTTGCCAAACTCATTGGTACTCTGGTGATTTACTGTATTGATGCTATAGAATAAGATCTTCAGAAACCAAAGCCATCTAGCTAAAGTGGCATTCCTGTTCCTCTTGCAAAGAACCTCAGAGTCATTTTGGCTCCAGGGGAAGAAAATGAAAATGTTATTGCCATTTGCATTGTTTTGAACCCTGTATTTACTATTTATCCCTCTTCCTTCTTGTGTAGTACAAGCATTATGTATGAAAGGCTTTAACACTTGTATTTTGTGACACTGAACCAGGACACTATTTTTTTCTGCTCAGTTGCCTTGGTTCTACCTCATGTTGTACGTGAATCAAGACCATAGATATTTCATTTTGAATTAGTCATTGTTATGTACTTTATTTTGATTATTGATTGAAAAGATTAATGGAAAAATCCCACAGTCTGTGAGTTCTAGAATAAAAGATTAAATATTTAACTTCCCATATAACTATTATGTAAAGAGCCTGCTCCAAGGCCCATGCCTTGGTTAAGTGCCATTGAAGCTTCCTTATGAGTAGAGCTTACGTGGTGCATAGGTATTATGTAGGATCCCTTAACCGCATAATTTTCACTTGGTAAGAACAAACGTCATAAATTGAATGAATTTCTGAGTGTTTCAGAAGGGTGTTCTCGAATTTTTCTGATAGGTTGTGTTGCTAGGAAACCAAATCTTTTGTCTAAGCCTACTCAGAGCAGCTAGCTCTCAAATGATGTAAATTAGTGTACTTAATACTTAACACTATAATAAAGGAGAGAAATTAATTAAAAATCTAAAATAAAAGTTTGGTTTGATTACCATATATATTGATGATCATGTAACAACATGCAAAACATGCACGTTGGTAATATAACAGTAAATATAAAAATGTTCTATTCATACATATTTGTCATATAACTAGGAATATAACATTATATTAGAATATTCATTCTATTCTAATCTAATTTATTTTAAATTATTAATGTAGTATGAGATTTCTCCAGATTACAAACATACAACAATGAAGTATGGCATAGCCCAATTTGGCCTTGTCTTGCATAGTCAAGGACAACAAAGTAGATGAGTCATTGTTCTTTTTTGTGTGTGACCCTTTCTATTTATGGATACTCAATTTTTTGGCAATTCTTTAAGGAATTATGATAAATAAGAGAATCCCAGATGTACAATTACTTGTTTGAAAATCTGGTGAAGTTTCTGTGAAGTTCTTTAAAAAATGGTGGAATAATCTTGTGGCCTTATATGTAAGCAAAACTCATAATGAAGTCAAAGGGAGTTCATCTATTGACTTCCCTAACCATTGAATCAGACGGTTATAAAGTATATTCTCCAGATTACAGAAATATATTTTTAAGCCTCATATGACATACTGTAGTAATAATGTATAAGGTATAATATGCTCCTGATGAAATATATCTTTATTAAATAAAATATTATGGTTAAAGAAAATAGTGCACACATTTTACAGGAATTTTTCATGACACCATTAAATTTTACTTACAGATTTATTATACACTTTAATTCTTAGAAGGCAGTTAGAAGATATAGCTAATACTTTGGCCCCTACTGTGCCTTTGTTAAGTACTATATTTGTATAGGTTCAAAAGCTACTACCTACAAATCTTTAAATCCCTCCTTCTCAATAAACACTTAACATCCTTTCTCAAGTATACGTTCAACTAAAATAGGAAAATCAGTTGAAACAAATTAATAAATAGACTGTTAAAGAAAAATCTATTTGTAAATGTGTGATTTAGAACCTTACATATATACAATGAAGATGCAGGAGAGTAGAGCTAATCTAACTCTGTAGGAGTCATCAGGACTTTTTACAGTGATTTTTAATGGCAGTAAGAGTGAAGCATGCCCTTAAAGTCCAAATATAATGGACCACATCATAGATTCAGAGAAAAATAGGGCTGGAAGGGACCTCATGAGCTTATCTAATCCAAACCTCTGCTCAAGGGACGATCATCTCTGTCTAAGCCATTCCAGACAAGAATTTGTTTAACCTGCTCTTAAAAACTTCAAAGGCTGGGTATTCCACAAGCTGTCTAGGTAATCTGTTCCAATGCTTAACTGCCCTCACAGTGAGAAAGCTCTTTCTAATACCCAACCTAAATTCTCCTTGTTAAGGCCATTCATTTTTGTCCTGTCCCCTGCAGCCAAAGAGTCCATCTCATCCTTTTTATAACCACACTTCAGGTATTCGAACACTGCTATCAGATTCCCCCTCATCTCAATATGGTGTTTTTGACCGACTCAGTTCATAAATCTGCTGCAAACATGGCTTAGAACCTTAAGAACTATTTTGAAGATCAGTAAGTGTGAAGGTAGCATAAAAACACTTCTACCTTTCCTGAGGTTGTAAAAAAATCCTCTGCATAATATAAGTTATGAAATTGTATACTCAAGATTTTAGTATTCATTTAAAATCACAGTATTCTTTGGTGCTATAGTAATGTAAACTTATGAAAAATCCTAGCTTGATATGCTAAGACATATACTTGCTGTTGTCTGTGGACCATGATCGTTTCCCTTCATGCTAAATCTCAAGATTTTTTAAAACAAATTCTTTTATTGAAGAAGAAAAATCACTTTTCTCTTTTTCCTTTCACACACAAATTTATTTCATCCATATTATTCTTGTTCTTTTCTCTTTCAATAAAAGTATTTCTAAAACACTACTTAGATTGCTAGCTCTCAATTAGAAATAAATGCACTTTTAGTATGAATTAATAAACAGGAAACCCATATCTTATGCCATCAAGTGTTTAAAATAATATATTTCTTAAAGTTTTTTTCCCCTAAGGAAGTCATCACTTCTTGTGCTTCTTTTGTTTCTCTAGGACTAAAGTATTCATGCGGCCTTTTTGTTGTTAAAAAAGTACATAAAGTTACCTGGGGTCCCAGACATTTTCCTAGTCTAATTGCCTGTTTTTCTGTCATCAGCAGACACCTGTGGTCTATGTTAACTATGTGGTTTCAAATGTGGAGCCTCCTATACTTCAGGTCATAATGGACCCACAATTTTGGATTAGTAAGTTCTTTGGCAAGAACCTCACATTCTGCAGCAATGTTAACTTATTCCACTTCCATAAAAAACCTTCATTCTAATTTTTCCAGCCCTAAGACTCACAGCAGGTTTGTCTACATGTGCATGAATGCACTTAAGCAATGCACATTAAATGTAGCACCACCGTATGCCTGTATATAAGCATGGAGGCTGCTCTGATGCATTGCAATCACAGTGCATTGCAGCAGACTCGATTAATCGAGTCAAGTATTAATCGAGCCAAGGATTAATTGAGCCATGTAATATACCAGCATGGGTGGCCTTCCTGAGTCCCCACCATGGTGTGGAACCCCCAGTGCCATGTTAGTAGGGGAGGGTCCCATTGGCAGCCAGCAGCCCATCCTACTCAGCTCCCCAGCTGTGGTTTCCACCAGCAGCTCATGAAGCCCTCGCCTGGTCCACAGCCCCAGGGCCAGCCATGGGGTGTAGCCATCCATGATACTTCTAGCCACCAGCAGTGCCAGCTCCTCCCTGGGGTAGGCCTCTGGCCTGCACACTGTGCCCCATGGACCAAGGACACTGGCCACAGCTACACACCACTGCCGGTAGGGAGGACCAAGTTGCCAGCCATGCCAGCCCCAGCCATATGGCAATCTCCACACTGTTGGAAGGGCTCTCCCTGCCCCAAACCCTGACCCTGCTCCTGGCTCCCCTCCCTGCCCAATCCACCCACACTCCCCTGGCCCTGGGTCATCCCCCACCCCCACCACAAACAACAGATATAGAGATGGGAGACAGTGCCAAACTTTATTGAGAACTGGTGCCCAGGCAGCTATGTGGGCATGGGCCTCTCATGCCAAGGAATGCATCGATGCCAGCAGCGATGTCCTCCTCAGTTATGGGGGGGAGGGGGTGCAGAGTGCAGCAACAAGTAGTCTTCCAGGCTTTGGTGGAGGTTGTGGGGCATCCTGGGCTTGCCTCCCATGCTGTCATAGCTCATGGTCCCATACCAGGTGTGCAGGTATGCCTGAGGCACCATAAAAATCAGAAGCAGCAGGGTGTAGTAGGTTGGGCTCCCCTCAGTCCCCCCACAAACAACTCTTCACTCACAGCCCAGGGCAAACACAGCTTTGGTTTAAGTGGTAGCTCAGCAGGGGGCTGGCCCCAAGGCACCTTTCCAGATAGGCCTCCAGTAGGGTGGGTGGGGGTGTGGAAAGCTCCTTGTCCTAGTTGTCCAGGATCCCCATGACCCCTGAGACAAGACACTGTGGGCTGGGTGGCATCGCAGCAGAGAAGTTGGTCTGCAGGAGAAAAGGGAATTTAGTGGGGTCTGGAGCCATGGCAGCAGGTGCTTCCAGAAATCTGGCCTGTTCTGCCCTGGAGAAAGAGTAGGGGAGGCAAGCTGCCTGTGTCCAGTAGCATGCAGCCCACTGGCCCCAAGGGAGCACACAGGGATGAGAGCCCTTGGACAGCAGTGTCCTGGGACTAGGCCTGCCTGACCCACTTGCCATGGTCCCTGAGCACCCGTGTATGCCCAGGTCCTGAACTGAGGCTGGGTAGCAAATGGTCTGGTACAGAGCATCTGATCTCTAAAATGTTGCAAACTCTCACAAAATGCTTCTGTTTTTTGGCTCTGCAGGTCCTGCACAGGGGAGAGACCACCTTTGGCAGTGGCAATGTGGCCTCAGGGTCACTGGAACCCACAGGCAGGGCACTGTGGATACACTGGCTCCACCAGAGGCACACAATGGATTGCACTGTCCGTCTGCAGCTGCTGATGGCCATCTCGGGGAAGCATGTGGAGGACACTTGAGCCTAGCAGGTGCAGGATGTCACCTACAAGGATGTGTGGGACTGGTGTGAAGAGCCATGGAACCAGTGGTAGGAGGAGTGGGACTGAGTGGACCAGAAGTTCCAGACTGAGCTCCTGTCTCTGGAGAATGAGCAGCTCCAGGGACTGAAGGAGCAGAATAGCATCCTGGGCCAGGCAGTGTGGGCCATGGATGGTGACCAGCAGATACTGGACACCATTCTGGTCCTGGTGTTTTCCTTCATTCTGCCCTCCGCCTGGCTGCTGAACCTAGTCCCACACACCTTCTGGCAGCTGCCTGCTGCCCAGCAGCAGACCCTCACCTGGGCCTAGGAGAAGGTTCTATGGTACCTCCAGCTGCCAGGAGCCTCTGGCTCATCTTCTTCCCCTAGTCCACTTCCACTTTGACAGCTGAAAATTATGTCTGTGTGTTAAAGGTGCTTGCTGAAGGCTCTATGAAGATTAGATCAAGTGTTTTTCTGTCAGTTGTTTAGATATTAAGCTATATGTTGTTACTAAGAGCCTAATTAAAGTTTAAGATGTAGTAAGGCCTTGCATAAAGTAAGGCCTAGTAAATTTAGCAAAGCTTTACAGAAGTAGTAATAGTGGGCCCTGTGGTATAGTTAAAATTAACCTTATCAAAAGAATGCAAGGCTTGTACTGCTATTGGTCAATCTAAGGACAGTTAAAGTAAAAAGAATCTGAATGGCTGTAACTTATCAGCACAGCTCACAAATTATAAATTGGCTGGCACATCCAGAAATCATTCAGAAGGAAGATACAGCTCTGTGAAAGGAACTACTAATTAGCTGTTGGCCTGGATCAGGGGGCCCGTAGATCTTGAGGTACCCAAGGACTGAATACCAGTGTCCTTCCCGTACCTTTCGGACAGCGCTGATCAGGGACGTCCTCCACTGGTGGCTAGGACAGTCATGTAGCCCCCTAGCATAGGCCCAGGCCTGTCACTTGCTTCAGCTTTACACAGGCACAGAGCTGGAGCTACCGCAAGCAGGGCCTGGGCTTTATGCTAGCTCTGCTGGGCATGGACAGCACCTGGCAGATGGGGAGCCACCCACGCTGCAGGACTAGGGGATGCTGTTGGCCTTGGGGAAACCCCCCACCTGCCACAGTTTTTACTGCATCTGTATGTATAGGGAAGGCCCAAAGACCAGGATGCTGGGTGCCTGACCCCAGGCTCTGCCCACTAGGAACTCCCATCCCATGGACCCCCACTCTGGGGCACCACAAACAACATTTTGTACATAGTTTACACAGGGACACAGTTTTTTTACTGATGGTTCGAGAGGGTGGTGGAGGAGCTCTGTTTGTTGGGAAGTGAGTGGGGAGGGTGAGGCTGTGTGATGTGAGGAGAATAAAAACTTGTTTTTCAGACATGTGTCTGTAGTTATCATGGTGCTGAGGGTGGGTAGGGTGGGGGTGGTCTATGGACAGCAGGGGAGGTGGCCTAGAGTGGGGAGTGAAGCAGGAGGTGGTCAGCTAGAGCCTCCCACACCCAGTGCCCCGGCCCCCGCTACTGGGTGTGTGATTCTCCTAGTGCTTTGGTGGCAGGGACCCACTGCTGCCACTGCAGGTGGTGCTTCCATCCCCAGGCATCCTCCACACATCACACCTCTTCTGCCAAAGCCTTGTGGAACTGCTCCCCCTGGGTCTCACAGATGTTATGCAGCACACAGGAACTTCCACCCAGTGATGATGACCTTGGGGAGGTTCTCCTCAGTGACCTTTAGGCAGGTGGTAAGGGAGTGCCAGTGGCCTTTGAGGTAGCCAGAGGCACACCAGGGCACAGGTCTGGTCCAGGCATCAGTTAAAGTGGGCCTGGTGGGGGTCCAGCTGGCTGCTGTAGGGTCACATGAGCCAAGGCAGGAGCAAGTAGGTGGGTGCCCAATGAAGAGGGGATGGACAGCTACAGTGCCCAGCTGCAGATCCAGCACCCCAGGCATGAAATCTCCTCTTTCTACCAGGCCCAGCATGTGGGAGTTCTGAAACACATGGGCATCATGGATACTGCCTGCACAACTGGCACTTATGTGCATGAAGGCCCTATGGTGGTCCATCATGGCCTGGAGCAACATGGGGTGAAATCCCCTGAGGCTGTAATAGGGGCAGTTTCCATGGTGTGGGCAGGTGATTGGGATGTGGGTCCTGTCCAGGGCCCCAATAGATTGGGAGACTCCCAGTGCATGGAACCCCACCACCACCACCAAGGGGTAATGGACGCAGAGCACGGTGTGCCCCAGCACATCCTGGAGGACATTTCACGCCTTCTGGATGGCCTCCCCAGCATTGGCCTTGCGTTGTGCCAAACATGTGTGCAATGTACCAGAGACTGGCAAGCATGGCCAGCTTGAGCCGGGTGAGGGCCAGCCAGGTGTCTGTGGGGAGGCACAAGCTCGTATCCTGCTGTTGCATGTTAGGCTGGAGGTGCTGCAGGAGGTCCCAGAAGGTGGCCTGGGTCAGTTCAAACATGTACAGCCACTGCTTGTCATCCCAGGTGTGCTGAAAAATGTGCTGCCACCAGTCCTGTGTGGCACTGCAGACCTAGAGATGGCGGGGCTGGAGCTCCAGGAGAGTGATGGTGGCCCTGGAAATGGCATCCTGGAGTCCATCACTGGTATCGCTGCTGGGGAGAGCTGAACAGCAGTGGCCCTGGGATAGTGTGATGCAGCCAGGCAGGTGGTGACTGCATGTGAGGGAGGCAGGTGAGGCAAGATGGCTGTGGGCCAGGAGGCAGTTGGCACAGTGGGTCAGCACGTCCAATGTGGTGGCCAGCAGGGGCATGGGGTGCTGGTTGTTGCTGCTACAGGCAGAGGCTGGAGCAGTCATAGCACAGGGAGGCAAACTGGCCAAGGAGAGAGCTGCTGAATGCTGTCCCTGTGCTTGGCATGCTGCTTCTGAGCAAGGAATGAACTGTCCAGAATGCAGAGAGAGGGGCTGGCTTTTAAAAATGGCTGCAAGGTGTTGGTAGTTTCAGCCAGAGCCTGGCGCTCCCCCTGGTGGCAGTAGGGGCCTGCAGGAAACCTGGTGCAAAGAGCAGCAAATCTGTTCCCTAATCTCTGCATGTGTAGGCCCCTGCCTGAAAGGGTTTACAACAGAGTAGTTTACACCACAATAAATTTAGGCTGGATTAAATGGATGTGTAGATGCACCCAGTATGTAGTATATTTTATTATGTGCTTGCTCTTCTTTAATCTTCTGATAATATGGCCACCACAGTCATTGTTTCCCAAGTAGCCCAGCTCAGAACTTCTATGTGTATTAAGCAAAGAAGGATCTTGCAGCTCATCTCCTGGATCTCAGATACTGCAGTATTCCTGAGAAATCCTTGCTACTTAATTCCCTCTAACTTCTGGAGGGAAGTTAGACTACAGTACAGGAAGAATATACTATAATACAACAACATTCTTCCATTGTGGGGAAAGCTGGAGAAGAAAAACAAATGATAGCATAGGAGCCTACATAGAATAAAATGTAGAAATACAACCATTGTACATTTGTACTCTGCGTGCCCTCTGCATTGGGGGCCTATAGAGAGTCAGTATGTTGGCTCTACACAACTTGTGTATGGGAAGAGTTCCTCCAGGACTTTTGTGACCTCTTTATTGAGTCATATAGTAGTCAGGTATAGGCCAGGATGTGGTTTCTCTATTGGACAGATTAAACATTAATATACATGTACAAACATGGTCTAAATATACATCGGAACATTATTTATTTATTTTAAAATGAAGAGTTTCGTATGAAGAAGCATCTTGATGTGAAATAAAGTGTGGACTGGAAGTGGAGGAAGCTGACTTCTATCTAAGGGGAAGAATATTCATGTATATATTTGAGGTCACAAATGTGGAATTGCAGATGATATTCAAGGTGCTAGTTCATGACCGATCACCTGAAATCTGAAATCCACAGGGGGTCTCCCAGCAGTAATTATTCTCTTAGAATTGCAGACAGTAGAATCCTGGAAATGTTTGGAGAACTGCATCCAATCCTTTATACTTCCAGGCTCAGGATTGTTCTCACTGAAAACACACAGCAGCATTGGTTCTGATGTAAGGAGGGCAGGCTAGGCTGATCTATATTTGTCAAATAATAAGTTTTAAGAATAGGCAATGTAGGTACGAATGTTTTATGAGATTTTTATAAGCTCTTTTAAAAGTCTTTACACTGACTACATCAGTATGGTACTCATAAAACAAAGTTCTAACTCACAACATTTTAAGGTAACTTGAGGTATTCTTGAGAGGTTTTTTAACTTAGGAAGATGGGGATTTCAGTTTCCACTCTAAGTACTGTTTCATTTGTCTTGGTGTGAACAGAAGATGGCTCTAGCTGTAGAAATTAAGTTATAAACAAATTTGATGAACAAAAGAGCTTATTAGCTTATTTGAAAATACTGTTACAATGAATTGCCACACAGGAACTGAGCATTGGTGATAGTGCTGTATTACAGTAGCTATAATTGCTTTATGTTGCTAATTGCTTTATATTGGTATTGTTATAACAAACTATTTAGCTATTATGATAAGGTTAACCCTGCTATGATTTATTTTTCATAATGTTTTAATCACTTATTATTATTTTATATCCAATATTAAATAACCATAAAGTTAGGCAGCTACTTTAAATGGTATACCTATTTAAATATAGCTACTTTAGCATAAGTATACCTGACCTTTTGGTCTCATCCTTTTGGAACTTAAATTTAGTACAAGGAAAATATTTATGTAAGGTCTGAGGTATGTCTGGTATGCGTGAAAAGAGATAAGGAAAGAATAAGTAATGCATCTATGTGGCAATATGAAGGAAGAGAGTCCTCTCGCACCCCCAACCAGAAGGTGAACATAGCCTTCTGTGGTTTAAAAGTTAAAGGTTGCAGCAATGTCAATTCAGCAGCTAAGAATTGCCAAATACTAAATCACTGTAAGAAAGCTATCACTATAAGGAATTAACACAAACAAAAAGGCTTTGGGGTCTGTCCACCTGCAAGGAGGAGATTTGGGCATGTCAGACGAGACCTGACTCCGCTCCTCATGGTTGGTTTGACTGGCCACCAGACTGACCCAAGCAGCTTTAAAACTTGGTAACACTTTAACCTTTGCAGAACTATCTAATTGTCTGTGTGTGTTTATTTCTTTTGTATGAATGAATAAATGAATAAGTATGTATGGGAATGAGTGAAGCAGATAACCTTGCTGTTTTTATTCCTTTTAGGTTTTTTATTCCAATAAATGTGGCGTTGTGCCTTACACCCTGATAAGATTCCCTCTTGTTTTTAATTTATGCTGTATGCCGTGTGTGTACAACAATAGCAGATGCACCTTTAAGCAAATCCTACTAACTTATCTTAAAATAAATTTCAGACCAAGGTGGAACAAGTTGTTGCAGTTCTTTCTGCATATGTGTCATTTCTGTTGTGGATGACAGCAACACTTTTCATGACTTTGTAATGGAGAATCAATTAGATCCAGAACTTGAGAACTGACTTGAAGATGCTGATGTAAGCCAATTTTGGTATAAGTTGTTTCATTTAAGAACTCAGCCATTCAGTGACCTGCTAGACAATCAAGAGGGGGAGATGCTGTTATATCTCATCTAGCATATGTGTTGCAGGGGCACTTTGGTGACCTGCTCCTAGAGAGATACAGGTGTTGGTTGCCGGGGTAACCACAGTCGGTCAGATGACCGGAAGGGGCAGGGCCTGGCCTATATAAACAGCCTAGGCTGAGGCTAAGCCAGAAGTTCTCCTCTGGCAGCTGATGGAGTGGGAGCTCTGCATCAGCGCCCGTCGGGCACATTTCCACCGTGGCGGTGCGCTGTGACAGGCTCTGGGTCGGCTGGGAAGGCCTGGGCGGCAGGTGGCTCGCTGCTTCTCCTCACCCGGGAGCTGTTTCAGACCCCATAACCTCCTCAAATGTGTGTATGTACCCTGAGATACTGCAGGGCAAGGAGTTCACTCCTGGCACATCTCAGTCTGATCTCATTGATCAAGTAGCATGGGCAATGAAGGATGAAGGGCATCTCCTTTGTGTCTCAAAGTTGCATCTAATTTCATCTGGGTTCAGAGCGTGTCACATTTTAAAATAGTTTAGGAAGTTAAATAATTCAACATAAAATTAATCAAAAAAGTCATAAAATCATTGTCAAGACTTCTTCTTATCTGGAATCTTTCATCACATTCAAAAGATGTTAAAAAATTTTGATTTACCTTGCATGTTTTTAAAAATAATCCTTTGTTTATTTTGGGGGTCACTCTCCAGCTTATGGCTGTATTTTTATAGAAATTCATTCTAATTTCTAACTGTGGGAGTTCTCTCCCAGTATAACAAAATAGGCAATTGTGTCTGTATTTTTCCAAGATATAAAAAAGAGGTTGTCTAGTCATATCACTACAAGATGCTTATTTCCATAGGTTTCTTGATAGTGGCTCAATGATTGTGTTGCAGATTCTGAGTTATCATTGTGGGAATCTCTCACACTGCATTTTTCCAGCCCATGCATTTTTTAATGCAATTCTGTCTTCTGTCTCATGTCAAGCTGTGATAGTTTTTTGATAGCATATGTCTTTAGACTGCTGAAGCCTCAAAGACCACCTCAAAGACAATTTGAGTATTTCTCATCCATTTGAAACATGAAATCAGAAGTACTGTGAATCTTTTAAACACAGAACTCATTGGGGTTTTTGAAATGTTGAACTTTCAAAATAATTCCTAATTGAGAATTTCGGAATATTAAAGGGAATTGTTTTGCAGTTTCCCTTTTTCCTTTTTTTTTTTCTAAGCAGCTTCACTTATTCCTTGTTACAAAATATTTTTTCCTGAGTTTAATCATATACTAAGTTAAGCTTCTAGATACTTTCTGAGCCATCTCTTTATGTAAACATTTGTTTCACAAAATGTATTTAAATATGACTTGGGTTCTCTTTAGTGCTAAGCAAAAATACAAAACAATAATTCCCATTCATACGTAGTGTTCTCTCCCAACAACTTGTACCTACTGCAAAGTTATTTTAGTTCTGGTTTAGAAAAAGCTGTTATATAACAATGGACCTATGGTCTAGCTGACGAGGTAGTAACACTTTTGTTCCAACTCAGAATAGTTCTAAAATAAGAAAATACTCCATTATACAAATATTTAAATTAAAATTTTTAAATTTAAGTCTCCTAAGTAAAGCTTCTGTTTAATGTGAATGAAAAGACAATGTTCAGCATCAAACCTCAATTTTGGCCTGTGAAGGTTAATACATCAAGTCTGTTCTGAACAGTTTGTCACTTAAAATTGATCCTATTAAAACATTTGTTTCCCATGTATAAAGGTCTATGCTAAGCCACCAGTACATTATAAACCAGAAATGAAGTTCTGTGTACACACACACACACGCACACATGTACACATGCACACAAACACATACACGGAGACTAAATGGATAAAGCTCCATATACCATGACTTATGCATTTGGAGTGTTTGGATAATATAGCGCTAAGAAAATTGCAGGATAGGAACATTTTCCTATTCTGTTATCCATCTAAATGAATTTCATCTCCCTTTCCCTCTGGTGAATAATCCAAACTGAACTACATGGCATTTCCTCTCCTAGCCATGAGAATAAGCTGATAATGCTGAATTGTCAGCAAATCTTTGACGTACTTCAGTGGTCACAAGAGACTTCACTAGACAGTAAAAAGAGGAATATAATAATGTAACAATCAGCTCATCAAAGGAAAGCCTTTGCCTTTTCAAAAATAGCTAACTTTTAACAAGCACAGTCTAAATCAAGTAGTCATATAACCTCATTACTGGAGGATGTTTCTCTTTCAAAGTAGCTAATACCATTGTAATAAGATATTTATTTCTGACAGTAGTTAGAATGAAAAAAAACCTATAAAACATTACTGGTATTTTTTTGTTACCCAACCCCACCTCAGTACCTGACAGTTATTTAAATATCCCAAAAATGGCTTCAGAAATAGAATTTGTGGAATACATTGCCTATCATTATTAGATCCTCAGGACAAGAAAATATCTTTGTTTGGGCTGTATCAAAACACTCTTGAGATTCAAGCCAATAAATACTTGATAATAAATAATAATACAATCAAAATTAGGAGAAGAAATGAAGGAAAACATTTACTTGTGTAATATCCATCAACTGTTTTTGACTCATTGGATACGTGAGACATCAACATTGCACAAAACATAATGTTACTTATCTGCCCTATATAGACTGAGGCTCCACTGTGCTAGGCATTGAATAACTTCATGAGACAGTCCTTGCCCTGATGAGCTTACAACCATATAGACAAAGAAAATTGGGGTGGCAAGCAGAGGGACAGTTGGGTAACATGACATGCTGAAGGTTGCACAGTGCTAGGAATAGAATTTAGGCTCAATCTAGGTTCTTTGAATTGCATGTTATTACTCTATCCACTAAATGACACTGCTTCTCCCTTTGACTATGTAAAGTATTTCTAGGGTATCTCAAGGTTAAGTCTTCAACATATTTCTATATAAAAGATCCACAAATATATATTTGAAACTTCTAGATGATGTGTTTTGTTGGTTTATGAATCCAATACAACATAGATTTCAACACCAGAGGATGGAGCCAGACTGGTTGGATTTTAGGAACATTTTTCTCACTCTTACTTGAAGGGTGGTGATGCACTGGACTGGTTACCTAGAGAGGTGATAGAATCTCCATCCCTGGAGGTTTTTAAGGCCTGGCTTAACAAAGGCTGAAATAAACTAGTTGGGGGTGGTCTTGCTTAAAGCAGGGGGTTGGACTAGATGACCTGCAGAGGTCCCTTCCAACCTGAATTTTCTATGAGTCTCTGATCTTATATATAAGCCAACTGCATAGTCTTAAGCTTCAAAGTGAGAGGGCAATCAACTGGTATTTTCCAATATTACTGCCAAGGATATGGTGGTTCTTTTGACTGTTAAAAAGTCAGTATATTTGATGCACTCAAAATTTCAAAGTCATATTGGCAATCACGTTCACATTAGGTCTGTGACATATTTCTAGGAATCTCTTTTGGCATAATTCCATACATGGATGCCCTTCATGAAAAAGTTATAATATTCTTTTTCCATGTTGTTTGGAGTCGCTTATTTTCCTCCTTCGTACATTATGACAAAGCCCTTGGGTGTTAGGATGCTCCCAGAGATACACCCTGGGTTTATGTAAGCTTCTTGGTTCCCCTCTCCACTGAATGGGTATGCCCAGGTTATTAAATATGCCCAGAAATCACAATTTACCACAAGCACAACAGTAAAATAACAGAAAAAAACCAAAGGGTTTATTACACAGAGAGAAAAAGTGATCGAGTGCGTTGATAACAGAAAACTGTCAAACAAAAATGACAAAAAGCTACAAAATCTTTACCTTAATATTGGACTATTACCTAGCCCTCATAAAATATCTATGAATATCTCCTAGGGTCAACCTCCCCTTGATCACAGCTATCTCCCTCCACGGTAAACATCTAAGTCCACCCCTCCTCATAGGGAGTCTTCTCCTGTCACTCATCTGAGAACGTTCCACATAGCATCCTGCCCCCCCACCTACCTTCAAGGGAGTCAGAGAATCCTTTTGAGTACCTCTGCCTGTGGTTCTGTAACGTGTTTCATCACAGCATGCCTTAAACTCAAAAGTAATTATGCACTAGAGATGATTTTTTTGCTTCTGAGCATTCCTTAGATATTTTGATTTTGAAGGCTTATTGTTCTACATATGTAGAACGTGCACCTGTCAGCCCTTACATTTTGTTGGTAGATATTGGTAGGTGTTCAGTAAGCATATGCATTTGTGTTTCTATGTGCTCATTCAGATTACTCTTAGCTTCTAGCAAAATGTTTCCTAGATAACATTATGGCCACAACTAAGACTTTATTATGCATGTCCTTTTGGTTTGAAAGCTACCTCTCTCATATTAACAGCTATCTGTGTAGTCTGAGGGAGCGCAGAACTATTCGAAGCCATTGTAACAATGTTAAAGCCTCATGGACAGTTTTGATCTCAAATTATTTATTATAAATATATTACCGCATCTGTCAAAGCTTAATACTTTAATTATTCCATAGAAGGTTTTGGTTTTGGAGGCTTTTTTGTGGGGAGCGGTTGTTTTTTACCCTTCTTTATTCTACGTGATCACTCTGGGTGAGGTGTGGGGGAAGCAATCATTAAAATCTTTTCTACATAGTAAATCATCAACACTCAATTTAACTAATTTATTTTGGTTTAATAATGTCAATTTAGGAGCTTCCATTAACAGTTTCATTGGCTTTCTCTACATCTGTAAGTGTAAACTTCCCAACAGCCATTCATACTGTCCCACTACAACAGTCTACGACAGGGACAGACACTGTCTGGCCTGCAGTGGACTCTGTTTCCCAGCAGACTCTGCTCACATTGCTGAGGCTGGTTTCCATGGAGACCCCAGCAGTGTTAGGGTTGTGACAGCATGGGGTTAGGGTTTCCACAGAGACCAATCCCAGCAGCACTGACAGGGCGCACAGCTAGGCAAGGAGCTGCTGCAGGGCCCAGACCAGGATCTTGCAGTGGTGACTGAATCATCTGGAGCTGGGGCAGAGCTATGATCCACTGCCCGCATGTCCCTGCCTGAAGCATGTGGGCAGTGGATTGCAATTCTGCTCCAGCTCCAGACTACACTATCACCACCTAGCCCAGGACCCAAAGCAGCTCCCCATCCAACCCTGCACTCTGCCAATGCTGCTGGGACCAGTCTCCGTGGAAACCCTGGCCCCATGCTGTCACAGCCCTGACACTGCTGGGGTCTCCATAGAAACCAGCCTCAGCAATGTGAGCAGAGTCTGCTGGGAAATGGAGTCTGACCACTGGCCAGATCCACGATTTTGCCCACTACTGGTTTAAGAGGTAAGCATATACAGAAAGAATCTGGAAATATTCAGAACTGAACTATTCCCACAAATTGCAAATCCATAAACATATAAAAAATGGTCTACCTGCTGTTGTGGCCCAGCGGTAAATTCCTTATTTCCCATGTGGGACACTGGGGTTCAATTCTTGGATGTGCCTATAGTTGCAGTCATCAAGGCCCTAAACATCTGAACTCAAGCAGGTCTTTGGGTACTGTCTAAAGGGGGTGTGAAGGATTTGAGCAGTCTCGTCTCCTGTGTAGGTGTATGAGATCATTTCCCCCTGTCTTTTAATCTTTTATATAAGTCTTTGTTTTATAGCTTTACATTTCTAGGCCTATTCACCCTATTATGCTAGTGTTTAATGTCTCACCCAATATCAGTGCTAGATGTGATTGTACTAGGCTGCCTATAAAACATTTATTAGAGACTGCCTATAATGAAGAAAGAGAACATGAGTGTATATCTCTTATATAGATTAGCTACACATACATTTTTATAAAATGTGAACAAAAGAAATGCATATCACAAACTATTACTACCCACCTATTTCTACCTTTGTCTCGACTAGATTTCTTAGCATGGCATTTATCATCCCAGAATTCCAGAGAACTAATAACACCAGATTTACCATGATTAAATCCAGAGTGACCACTATCATAAAGATGACTATGTGTTTTCCTGGTGTTGTCCAACCATTAGCCATAAAATAATTTCCAAGATGCTTCCTGCAGCACACAAATGTTTGCCTTTTTTACTTTATTTTTAAATAATAAAGTTATAATTTAACACTTCCCATTCTTCAGGAAGGTTATAGAATGGAGGTGTTAGTGTTTGATTGTTACCGGGGAACCTGAAAGTTTTCTACATTCTATGTGAAATTTTTATGAACTTTGATATAAAAACTTATATTTATAATCATATCATTTGCTTCCCAATCCCCATTCAGTGATGAAACATAATTATGAAAATGATTCCAATCTTTTCTATATTTTTACAACCATTTCTACCTGGTAGGTATATCAGCATCATTGCTACTCTAACTTTATTATTAGTTATTTTGCAAATATGATATGAAAGTGGCTGATGTGATTTGATGGTATGATTCATATTTTTCCATGCTATTTTCACCCTCTATATTTTACTTTCAGAATGCAGTAGGTGATTTTCATTGATTCATTCAAGTGTTACATATTTACTGGGTATTGATATTTGGTCTAAGACTCACAATAAAACAGAATAACTTTATTTTGTGATTTTGATCTTTCCTTGTCAAGATAAGGCAAACAAAATGGACTAAATTTCAGAATTAATATCAATTCAACCTCTAGCTGTCAGATAGTACTCCCACTGAGAGAACATGCTCTATGCCATGTCAAGCTGAAGTTGTGGTTAATGGGAAACAACAAAAAATATTCCTTTTCTCAGCAATTTGTCTTCATACATTTAAAGAAAATATAGTATTGTGCCAAGTACTCTCTGCAGCCAGAAGCCCCCTTTTTCTTGATATATTCCTTCTATTTTTGTCTCTGTGATTTTTAAGGAGGTAGGCAAAGTCTTGAAAGATGTAGAATAGCACATTTTAATGAGCAATGTTGAGCTATGGAAAACACATTACTGCATGAAATAAGCATGCAGCCCACATAGTCTAGCCACAATAACCACACCAATTTTTGTTTTCAAAATGTTCATGTTCTTGCTTTACTGCTCCTGTTGTTCATAGGGGATCACCTAAAACTTCCATATAAAATCCTTACTGACACAGAGATGCACTATACACCCAGTAGATACAGTTAGAGAAACATAATTTAAGTTACAATAGCACTAACATTGCTTATTACCATACACAGACACCAGGTCAAGTTTTGTTTAACATTCTTCAAAGAAACTCAAATGGTTGTACAATGGTTGAAAGGTAAATACAAAGAAAAAATGGATGGACTATTCATAATATAAGATTTGCTTGGAGATACGTATATATCTGAATATTTATTTATAAATGTGTACATCTTTTACATTTTGTGAATTATTCTTCTAGCTAATTGCAACACCAGCACTGACACTTGTTTTGAGAACTTAGTCATAAAATTGCCTATCTATGATCAGCACATCAGCGGTATAATTAACTTTCTTCCTACATAAAGAATAGGAAATGGCTAAATACTTGATGCCTGGCCGTTTTCTACACCATATTGTCACGGTGCGGGGCCCTAGGAGTGGCTGTGATCTCTCCTGGCACCCCTACTGTGCCAGGTTAGCATCCAAGCATCCTCATTCTCTCCCGCCACGTCTTTGCTGGTAATATTGTTAAAGGGAGGCTGCCTTTTTGTCTCCTTGGACACGGTGTTCTTATTTATCCTGGCCCTAATGAGCTGTATAGCTTGATCTTTTTTGCACCCAGCCTTATGGGCTATGCATGGCTCCTACCACCCCTTATACCATGCCCCAAGCCTCTCCGGTGTACCGGACGTTGTTAGGTCTAACTATCATTGTTACGCTCGCCCTTCTGAGCCCTTGCCCTTTCGGGGGCCTTCTCTCAATGCGCTCGCCCTCTCGGGGGCCTTCTCTCAATGCGCTCGCCCTCTCGGGGGCCTTCTCTCAATGCGCTAGCGCCCACCCCCGCACTGGGGTCTTGCTTGCGCTCACGCAATCGAGGCTCAGGCAGCCTCAGCCTTACCTGGCCCCAGACCCCCTTCTCTGGGTCTTGCGCCCACTGGGGCCTTTCACCTATGCCCACACTGGGCTCCTCCCGATATTGCCCACACTGGGGCCGGGGTTGGGACACCCCAAAAAAACGTAGCGCCACTCTCTGGCACCAAACTGCTGTGCCTTCTCTGGCACCAGATTGCTGTGCCCTCTCTGGCACCAGGAACCCCCTCGCTACTGGGGTGTTCCTATGAGGCCTCCTCCAACCCCTACAGCCTCATCCGGTCCTCCGGTGTAATATTAAAGCAAAACCATAAGCCAATCAGCTGTAACACAAAAACCAAGCCTCCTGGCTGAAACACAAGCTCTAGCCCTCTGGCTAAATCTCCCTCAAACCCCTCCCAGGGGTTTCTCCTCACCCGGGAGCTGTTTCAGGCCCTTGGACATCTATAGACTGTAATGCTTCTGCAGAGCTCCCACTCCATCAGCTGCCAGAGGAGAACTGCCGGCTTAGCCTCAGCCTAGGCTGTTTATATAGGCCAGGCCCTGCCCCCTTACGGTCAGCTGACCGACTGCAGTTACCCTGGCAACCAACACCTGTATCTCTGTAGGAGCAGGGCACCAAAGTGCCCCTGCGACACACCTCCCCCCTTAAGTTCAAGACTCACTGGGGCTGCTCTTCACTTTGCGAGGTGTGGCATCCATCAAAGGCTCTTCTCTTGGCTTTTTCTTAGGTGTTCAGCAGCTCATATACTGGAGGCGGAGGTTATCAGGCGCCTCCAACTCGCCTTCTCCCCAAGGCACACCGTGTGGGATTTATTGGGATTTACCCGCCACAGGTAGTCCCCCCACATTAGCTGACCTTGGTAAGTTGCAACCTTGGTAAGCTGGCCGAGCTCCTGCCTACTTTCAGAGACTTCTCCCTCTCTTCTCTAGCCCACCTTTGTTCCCTTCCTACACACCTGGGTCTTATTCTCTGGGTAAATTGTAGGGTTTCTGGTCTTTCTCTGCCTCCCTGAAGGTCTTGGAGCCTTCCCCAGATCTCCCACTGTCGACTTAATGCTCTCTGGGCATCCTCTTCTCTCCAAAACTCCACTTTTCCCTGGCCAGTGGATCTCCCTCCAGGTCCTTGATAGAGTTTCACGTAGGCCACTCCTCCAACTTTCTCTTCAATAATCTTTCTTAGTGCCCTCCACCCGGTCTGTCTGGGTATGCTACTCACATAGAGCTGTGGTCTTTTCTCAGATTTGGACTTCCCCTTGGATGCTTGTTCCTTCCTCCTCCTCTCACATGCCTTGGCTCTACTTTCCTTTGTGGGCTGAGTTGCTGCCCCTTTCCTGGCCTTTGGCTCATGTTGCCCTAGGTCAGGGACTGCGCACAGTCCTGATAAGTTGAGCAGGAGATTTCACTCTTAGAGGAAGTCTGTTCATTCTTCCTTGCTGTTCCTCTCTCTGCTAAGTCAGCCACCTCTGGCTGTCCTTGACTAGGCGCTCCCCTTCTTTCTTTGTCCTGCAATAGGGACAGTTCCCTCAGCTGGTGTCTTAGCTGGCTCATTTCTTGGGAGTGACAATTCTGCCACTGGTCCCACCTCTGGTCCCAGTAGTCTAAGAAGGCTGACTGGGTCTCTCTGTGTAAGGCCATCAATTTCTTTTCCATGGGACTCTCCTCCCTGATGCTCCTCCCCAGCTGTCCTGGCCCAGCTTCCTCTCTAGGGCCTTCTTGGCACTGGGAAGTTCTTCTTTCTCTAGGCATCACGTAAGTTTGGGCCAGATGTTCTCAACTTGTGCCTCTGCTTGCTTCAGAGACTCTATGCGTAACTCCCTCTCGTGGAACTCAGATTTAGCGGCTCTCACATACCCCACTAATTGAATTTCAAGAGCCTCCAGCCTTTCCCTTAGGGTATCCATATTCTTCATGGTCTGCAGTTCTTGTCCTGTGATTCCCTTCTCCTTTGACCTCCCAACTTCCTTAAGTTCTCGGATGTTCAGGGTCATCTGGTTATTTGCCTCCTGTAGTCTCTTATTGTCAGGTTATGGGGAGATTAGATTGAGTTAAAAATGGCCATTCACTCTAAGGTAAGTTGGGATGGGGGAGCTTGGGAGGACTGGGGGGGGAAGGTGGGTTCTATGGGGGGCTTAGGGATTGGGAGGCAAGCATCATGCTCAGGAGGGACTGAGCTACTGGGGTTCTGTGGAGGTATTGTGGGGATTGGAGGGATAATCAGGTTCCACAGGGTGTTGCTGAGGTCCAGGGTCAATTGGGGGGATCAGGGGAGCTCATGGGATGCACAGCAGGGATATTATCCCCCCTGACTTCCCCACCCCCAGATGAACAACCACCCAATCCCACCTGTCCTGCTTCCCACCCCAGCTTATTTGCTCAGCTTCCAGCACTGGCAAACATGGGTAAAACTGGCACTGGGAGGAGGACAGTCCTTGGCTGTGTCCAGTGGCTGGGCTTTTGCAGCCCTGGGGTTGCACTGGGAACTGTGCAGAAGACCCATACAGTTAGCCCGGTGTAAAAATGGCCAACCTCAACTAAATTAGGTGTTCCTCAGACCATGAATATTGCATGCCTCCCAAGGCTGGGGGAGGGGGGCCATGATAACCACCTGCAGGTGGCGGCAGTGCTGGCTGTGGGGCCTGGTGGCGATGAACAAGGAGCTTCCGCAGGCAGCCGTGGTGGTGTCGGCAGTGAGGGAGGGATGACAAGCTCCAACTGGCAATCAGTGACCACCCACAAACACTGCTGGCAGCATCACTGGTGGCCAGCACAAATCGGCAACTGCGTGCAGACGCCACTGACAGTGTCGGTGGTGGTATGGGAGGGTGGTGAATGGTGACTGCCCATAGATGTCATCAGCAGTGTTGGCCAATCTCTGGGGGTGCACGTGCACCTGTGTGCACTTCTTAAACATTGCCAGTGCCTCAGAGGTAGGGTTAACTTAGATTGTGTTGGCCATTTTAGAGTGATCTAACTGTCCTGAACTGCTGTACAGTTTGCACTTAGATCTACGTAACTAGTGTAAGGTCCACACTTAGATTAAACCAGATTAGGTTGGATGGTCATTTTTAATGAGATGTAACTTCCTTCTAATCTACCTAAATGTCTGTACCTAACTCAGTTTTAATAATCTTACCCAGGTCTTGCCAGCTCTTAGCAGAAGAAATTTTTCCGTTTAGACGGATCACACCTTTGTCTGGTTATGCACTCAGAAAAGACATATTCCCCCCTTCCTGGGGAGAAGTCTGTCTGTATAGTCAAATGCTCTGAAATAGCAATTATCATTGACAATAGGTGTGTTATAAGGATAACAAAAAAAGTTGTTATAGAAACAAGAACAAACATAAGAAATCAGTAACCATATGCTAAGATACAGATAGAGATATAAGAATAAACAAGCAAAAGAAAATATTAGAACAATGATTATACCTTATCCCTGCATCTTAGTGGTAAGCTCTAAGGGTATGGAGACATGCAATGCTTGGAACATTCTATATACACTTCAAAACCCAGGAGTCTAGATGTACATACCACTTAAGACTGATTTAAACTTCCTGAAACTTTTCAAAAGCTCACCAGGAAAATCAAGTGGTATTTTGAACTGGTCCTTCTTGAATCAATTCTATGTTATGTGTGGAAATGGAACTTTCTGTGTTTAGCTTTTGTTCAATCCTTTAGGTATCCAAAATTCCACTGCTCCTCATCCTCCACCTCCAAAAGCATGCAAGGCAAGGGCCTGCTTTGGTATGTAGCCAGGATTATACTGATTATACAACCCACAGTCCTCTAGGGTGGGGAAGCAGAAAGCCAGATATCCCTGCTCTGCCCTGCCTTGAACTATGGATTTTGTTTTTGTTTTTATAAGACTTGCACTGGAAGACATTTTGCCACTTTCACTTCCATGTGGTATGCTGCAGGTCTTAGGCTCATTTGAAGCAGCTGGTACTGAGAGTGGAGGGATTGCGTTTTCTGCAGGTATGTATACCACCTGGCTTGTGGTGCTAGGGAGGGGGGCCTCCCAAGAACTCCAAAGCTTTTCAAACTCCTGCCCTGGAAAGCCACATTGTCAAATTCATGTATCTGGTAGGACCCTAGTCACCACCGCAGACACCCCCCCGCCCCACTCGAACACCACAGGCAAGGGACCAGGCAATTCCTTCCCCCAGCATGTGGCTACCCCTCCATTCCACCACCCATCTCAAATAAGCCTAAGACCCATAGCACAGGGTCTAGGCAGTGAAGAGAAATTGCCAAAATGCTTTCCAGTGCAAGCCTTGAAAAAACAAGGGGAGATCTTTGTGATGCCCCCAATACACCCTGCCCCGCAGAACTAGGGAGTCACACAGCCCCCCTTCCATCATGTGGCAACTCTCCCCCCCTTTTTCAATCCCTCACCCCAAAGGAGCTTGGGACCCAGCTGCTGCAGGGCAGAATCAATTAAACAGCTTTTAGGACAGGAGTTTAAAAGCTTTGCAGTTCTTAGGGCGCCCCCAGAGCACCCAGCCACCCAGAAACCATGGGTAGGGGTGGTCAGAACCAGCCTTCACAGCACCTAGTAATCCTCCACCACTCTGCCCCAAATAAACCTGGATGGAACCTTGCAGCATAGGGTCTATTAAAGGCAGCACAATTGACAAAATGCTTTCCAGTGCAAGCCTCGCCAGTGAAAAATGCAGAGATCTTGGGGACCCTCCAAAGCACTCAGTCCCTCAGGCTTGTCAACACAACAAGGGGCTAGCTGGATAATGGTATAAATTCTAAACAAATAGTGAAATAGTATTTAAGGTACTTGTATTCACTATGTTTTTATTTTCTTATAAATTAGTGTATTTGACAAATCATATCTTGTGATACAGGGGAAATTTTCTAGCTGGTCGAAGTGTTTGTTCATAAAGTATCTGAGGAATAATTGCAATTATTTTATTCAGCTGTTGTATGCAACTTTCAGGTGTTGAGGCTACTGCAAATGCTAAGATTTTCAATGTAGCAGAAGAGGCCGAAGATGATAATCTGAAAGCACCTACTGACGTTTCAGATCTAACGCTGGACCTGCAATATCTGTAAAAAGATTCCCCTTGTGGGCTGAAAATGTCACCCACCCACCATCAAGAAACATGTGAAGACTGCATTGGTACAAATACATTTTAAGGCTTTCTTACATGTGAAATTCCTTTTTTAGAGCTTGATTGAAGCATGAAGCTTTATGATCTTCTTAATTGTTAATGCCACTGGTGATTAGAGGAAATTTGGAAATGTTTCCCTCAAAAAAGTATTACAGGTAAATCATAGAAAATGATGGTTGAAGGGGACCTCAGGAGGTCATCTAGTCAACCCCTGCTCACAGCAGGACCAACTAGATCATTCCAGCCAAAGCTGTGTCTAGCTGGGTCTTGAAAACCTCCAAGAATGGAGATTCCACCACCTCTCTGGGCAACCTACTCCAGTGTTTTACTACCCTCCTAGTGAGAAAATTCTTCCTAATATCTAACCTAAACTTCCCTTGCTGCAACCGGAAACCATTGCTCCTTGTTCTGTCACCTGCCACCATTGGGAACAGTCCAGCTCCATCCTCTTTGGAACCACCCTTCAGGTAGTTGAACATTGCTATTAAATCCCTTATCAGTCTCCTGTTCTCAAGACTAAATAAGCCCAGTTCCCTCAGCCTGTCCTCAGAAATCATGTGCCCAGCCCCCACACCATTTTTGTTGCCCTCCCCTGGAGTCTCCAATTTGTCCACATCCTTTCTGTAGTAGGGGACCCAAAACTGAACACAGTACTCCACATGTGGCCTCACCAGTGCTGAATAGAGGGGAATAATTACTTCCCTTAACCTACTGGCAACACACCTACTAACGTAGCCCTGTATGCCGTTAGCCTTGGCAACAAGGGGACACCTTTGGCTCATATTTAGCTTACTGCTCACTGTAACCCCCAGGTCCTTTTCTACAGAGCTACTGCCTAGGCAGTCAGCCCCCAGCCTGTACTGGTACATGGGATTGTTCTGTCGTAAGTGCAGGACTTCGCACTTGTCCTTGTTGAACCTCATGAGATTCCTTTTGGCCCAATCTTCCAATTTGTCTAGGTCACTCTGGGTCCTAGCTCTACCCTCCAGTGTATCTATCGCTTCCTCCAGCTTGGTATAATCTTCAAATTGCTGAGGGTGTACTTTAAGCCATATTCCAGGTTGTTGATGAAGACACTGAACAAAACTGACCCAAAGACTGACCCCTTGGGCATACCACTTGATACCAGCTGCCAACTAGACATCAAGCCATTGATTACAACTCTCTGACCCCAATGTTCCAGCCCATTTTCTATCCACTTTACAGTCCAGGCATCCAGCCCGTACTTCCTTACCTTGCCCACGAGAATGTTGTGGGAGACTGTATCAAAAGCCTTGCTAAAATAAAGGTACTCCACATCCACACATCTCCCCACATCCACATAATCAGTCACCTTGTCATAGAAGGCAATCAGGTTATAACATGATGTCACTTAATTCTAATTTGACAGCTCAGAAGGAAGTGGGTCTTGTTGCCAGATTATATACCTCAAAGTTTCTTCTTCCCTTCCAACAGCTCTTGTAGATTTTAGCTAATAGAAATAGGTTTCTTTTTTTTTTTCCTTTTTTTTTTTTGCCTAGAGAATCAACAAGCTGCTAATGCAGCACCTGGGAATGTCTTTAATTAAAATCTTAATTATTCCAAAAATTCTAATTAGTTACATAAAAGAATGATAGCTACTTTTTCCTCTAGTTACTGATTGACTATAACATGATGGCAATTTTAGAAGCAGAGCATTGAAAAATTGAGCTACAGTGACAGTATGAAAAATAGCCGTCTTAACTAGGCTGAAGACAACAGCAAACCAAGAAGTTCAGGGATCATGTATAGGATGGGGTATCTAAATTAAATCAGTAATATAAGTCAATCCTGATCCTGCAGACTGACTGACACTAATCTTCTCTTTGTCTCAGAGATTTTAGTGAGACGTCTATACCTATTATTGCCATTGGTGGCTTTGAGTGGAGGAACATGTCCAGTGAATGGTATGGATGGTAATTCTGAAGTAGTTCCAGAGATTGCACCCAGCCTAGGAGCCCATGACACCAAGCAGGTTTGGAAGAGTGAAGGAACAGGGCTGGAATGTATATGGGATGCTTGACTTAGGTTCTGGACATGAGTTGGAGATTTAAGCGCTCAATGTGCTTGTGTCTCTAAATCAAGACCTAGCTTGCATTCATGCAGCATTAGGAAAGACACACCAAAGTGTGCAGTATTAGGAAAGACACACCAAAGTTAGATAACTGTTAAACTGTTCTATTTTTGTAATCTCTTTTTTCTTCAATTTGTTGAGAATTCTGATAGCTAGCAAGCATATCTTTAAATGTGTTTGTCTTTACATTTTTCATATTTTTACTTATGCCTCATCAAGTTGCAGAACACAGATAATAAAAGAGTGAGATTATGAATATAATTGGCATCTGTATCATAAGTAAATGATGACTTTTATCAGGACAAAGATTCAAGAACTGTATAGTTTCAGAAGAAAGCTGTTGGCTGATGTTGATTTGGTGTTTTTTTCTGGGGACGGAAGAGATGAGGAAGTCACGAAACCTGCCTATTCATTGAGACAAGCCACATTTCAGTAACTAGAGTGTATTTTTCTTAAATTGATAAAATACATATATATATTTGGAAAGCATTTTGATCTTTTTACATCTATACACAAAACAAAAACATGAAATCATCTTTGAGATGAGATCAGAAAGAAGTTCAACACAAAAGAATATTACTTGAAAATGTTAAGGCACAGAAAGAAGATAGTCCATCCCTAGAAATCACAGCTATTACCACTATTGCTACCTTAAAAATTAATGAAAGAAAATAAGAACAGCATATTTAAAGAACATATGCAGTATATGCACATTAATATATATATATGTTTAAATAATTTATGAACCTTCTAATGGTGCTCACTGTGTTCTGTGTTTTAGTAACTAGTCTTAAGCAAAGTTGCAGAGTTGACTTATTAGCTCTACAGTAAAGCATCACAATGAAACTTTGATGTTTTTGCATATTTCATCCTTTGGGATGGGGTAGATTCTGTTGCATTAAAACTGCTAAAACCAGTGACTGAGGAAAGGTACTTTGTTCCCAAAATCTCTAAATCTCCCAACTATTCAGTTCATTCAGTAAAAGATATCAACAAACAGCCCAGGTCCTCATATATTTCCTGGACCATCTTGGCTGCAACATCAATCCAACACTACTAAATGCAGTTTAGTTTTTTTGCAGCTAGCAGATGGCTAATACACAGCCATATAATATTAATATAGAATATGGATTCATATTGAGACTCCACTATTAGAAATGTTAAGTATAGAGTAGACCAACATTTGTCTGGAATAATTTAGACCAGTGATCCTGGGCAGGGAGATATGGCCCTTTGGGATCCTCTCCAGACCTATTTTTTTCTATTATTCTACATAAGTGTTATTCATAAATATTATAAACACAGAACATATTACAATTAGCTAATGTTTTAAAACTCTTTTAGAATGTGTATGTGTGTGTTAATAAGGATATATATTTTATAAACTGTTGCCAATACTGGTTAGTAGTTACATGGTATTGAGTTACAGAATACCGTGCCAATGTGAATGTATTTCGCCATAATGTGATCCTGTGAAAAATACAGCTTTGTATTTTTTGAAGCCATCAAGACTGCCAACTTGACTATTGTTTCTAGTGCTACTTTAAGGGCTATGGAGAGCTTGCGTTCTTAAGTTTCAGTTTTCTTGTATACAACAGCATGCTCTGTTTAGCTCTGCAGCCCAGGCTTAGTTTCCCTCAAAGTCGACAGAAAATCCATGAATATATCTAAAGTCAGAATTTGGCCTGCAATGTCCAGGTCTGTTCATTTAAGTAATTTATTAGAACTGACATGAAAATGGGAAAAATAGCACACATTTTCTATTTTTAATTGTAACATCGAATTTATCATTTTTGTTCAATTATACAACTGATTGAAAATGAGGATGGGTTTTTGACAAAAAATTAATTTGGATTCTCTTGCTAAAAATCAGTATTAAGAAAAGATGTGACCAACTCAATTCTTATTATTTTTTATCAGACAAATACATATGTAAATGATAAATACTATCATTTTGCTTCCAAAGAATTTGAGTTAATTAAATTCATAAGACAAATCATGGTCTGTAAAGTATATTTTACCAGAATATGTTTCAATCAATGATCAATGATACTTTTAGCTAGAATAAGGAGAAGTTGGGGCTGTACTTGTGACTATGTCATAAAAAGGTTCTTTAGTATAGGTCAGACAGTGTAGATCTGGGTGAACCTTTACACACAGCAGATTGTTACAGTTCCTACTAGGCCCCAAAGTACAAGAGAAAACATAAATCATTTAAGGTCAATAGTATTATATATTCCTTTAACTATAATAATTTTTATAGGAAAAAAATCACTTTAAAACCATTTTTTGATTTGCTTAAGCCATCGACAGAAAAAAAAGCAGCACTGAAAACTAACTACGGTGCACACAAAATTTACACTAAAATACCACACACTGAAAAAAAGAGAAAAGAAAAACATAAAGAAACAGCCTATGGTCACAATCTAAAAAAAGCCAAATTATTTTGGGGTTTTTTAATCACTTGAGATTGGCTTTTAAATCAACAAGACATGCCCTTCATAAAACCTTTTGGTACTTAATGGGCATATCTACACAAGATGTTTACTGCAAAGCTGTCTATTTAGCTCAATAGTAAAGTCTCAGCATCTACAAATGCGGCCTTATTAGTCTGCAGTAAGCTAATTAATGCCGATGTAGGGTGGTTCTTGTAAACACAAGTACTATCTTATAGCAGCATTATTTAGTGCACAGCAATGTACATGTAGACACTGATGGGGCTGGCTGGGGCACGAGGGTGCTTTAGTGTGGGGTTGCCTGCTGGCTATCCCTGCACTGGAGCAGCCCTGTGCCCCAACCAGCACACTGAGCCAGGCTGGAGCAGCCCCGGGTTAGCAGGCTGACCTCTTAGGCTAACTACCTTTCAGGGCTACTCCTTTTTGGCACAATGTGCTGTGTTCCTGGGCACATGTGAAAATGTAACACTTGGGATCAATGAACTCTGGTGCGATAAGCACCAGAGTTTATTGCTCTGCCTGCATTTCATGTGTAGATGCACCCACAGACTTGAATTGTTTGCATGAAATAAAATGGGCATTAGAAGGATGGAGGCAAGAGAGATATGAGTTGCTCAAAAGACAGTAGCTACAGTTTGGAATAATTTTGAGAGATGCAAATAAGAATAAGATGTGGACTCGAGGTACAGAATTAGCTACAATCAAAATGTATAATTGTAGGAACATTGAAAAAGACAAACATGGAAAATGCCAAAAAAACATGTACATAATAGGCATGTTCATACTAATTTTATAATTAGTCTGTACACTTGATACATGAAAAATGACATGAAGAGGTGTTTAATAAAACAAAGTAGTAAAAACAAATCACATCATGACAAGTAATAAATCAGTCACACGATACCCTCCGTAAGAATGCAAAGAATAAAAAAGAACACTTACAATATACTTTTCATCAACCACAAAGAAAGAGAGAAAAAATCACTGAATAACCTATTCAAGAACTTAAATTGAACCAGTGGGATTCTGTATTAATGGGGATGTTTTAACTATATAAGGATCTGTTGTGTGTGCGAGCTTATTTTGGTTTCTTAAGATCAGCTCCTTACCCCTAATAGAATCTATCTAGTCTAACATTTTTTTCTGCTGGGTTCAACTACACAAGGATGATTATTATTCTGCTGTTATTTACCTCAGTTTTATTAAGGCTATACATCTATGCTAAAGGTTAACTCAACTTATATTTTCTGCTGACTGGTTTTATTGAGGACTGTGTCTCATGACATTAAGTGAAAAACCATGCAATAGCAGGATCATAAGCAATTGCACAGAGTATTAACTTCTAATATGGCATAAAACAGCCTTGATAAAATATGGGTAGCTGATGACACAGTACTAATTACCCTATTTTAGGAAAATGAAATATCATCTAAGTAGCAGTACTGTTTTTCAGGTGTAAAAAAAGAGGGGGAAAATCTCATACGCTCAGCATTCCTTCAAAAATGGTAAGAGTTGGCACAAGCACAATTTCTATGCATGACCTAAGCAGCATTACTAAAGGATACCCAGTTGCCCAGCACAGCAGTGACCATTCAACTCCGTATTCATCTTCAGCCACTACACAGAGATATCAGAGATATCTATTTTCTACGCTTGGAAAAACAAATTCTGTCCTTCAAGGAGGTAAGTATTCTTCTAAGTGCTGTTCACATTCAACTTCCAGAGTTTGTTATGGCCCAGAGTTTTATGGCCAAAATGTCCTACTAATTGTTATTCATAGATATTTTGCCTTTGTTCAAATGTTTTATAAATGGATTGAAATAGTATTTATTTATCCTATTGTTCCCATATTAAGTGTTTTCTCATAGCTTGTGGAATTGCATCTACCTGTAGAATACTGGATGCTCTTGTGACTTGATAAATAAGGATATTTAAAATGACAAACCAATATTTTCACAGGTCTCTGAAGACCTTTCTCCCCATTCCTTCATCCCTCCTCCCTATTTAATTTAAAAGGAAAATTCAGCATCAGTTCAGCAGCGTTTTTTCAGCAGAAAACATTTTTGTGGCCCAGGTTTTAAAGTTTTGAATGATGGAGGCAGACAGACTTTAACTAAGCTGTCCGAAGTCCTAAATTTGTTGGTAACTTAAAATTCAGTTCATAGGTTTATAGGGCTGGAAGGGGCCTCACAATCTCCATCCTGTCTATCATTGCCCTTTAGGTAATTGAAGCCTGTTATCAAATCCCTTCTTAGCCTTCTGTTCTCTAGACAAAACCATAGTTCTTTCAACCTTTCTTCATAAGTCTTGCTTCCCAGGTCCCAAATAATTTTTGTTAGTCTGCACTGAACTCTTTTCAATCTGTCCACATCCTTCATGCATGAGATATGTTAGTTCTTTTGACTATGTGTCCTTGTGATAACAACTATAACATTCTGTGACTCTGGAAGGAGGCCGACTAATTATGCCAAATGAAAAAAAAATGCGAATGACCTCTGCTTAATTTGATGAAAAAAATCTGAAGTACCTTGTCAAATGATGGCAGTCCAGAAAACAGCTGAAAAAAGGAGAATGATGAGTATCATTATTTCAGAGTACTTTACTTAAGTGTCTTATGTTTATGAGTGACCATTATTCATTACATATCACGAATCTCACTAGGAAAGAATACCATAGCATATAGTTAATAATATTCCATTGTAAATCAGCAACTCTTAAATGTGCCTTCTGAAGTGCTGATTTTCAAAAGGTATTAGCACACAATGGTTGAAATGAGACATTGCATCCTGGATATTATTTGTTCAAATGGGTTACTGAAAATTTTTGTCCTCCACAGGAGCTTTTAGTGTCCAAACTGACCCCCCCCTTTTAATTTTTATGATCTGGCAATAAAAAAACTATCCTAGGTTTTAGAATAACCAAAATATGGTTTCTTATGCTAATTGACTATAAAACTTACATGTCCAGCTGCCTTGACAGACCTGTATTTCACAAGAATGAGCAAATGAAGGGACTCATAAACATTTTCATAATATACAATAAAACAGCCAATGAAGAGAAAATAATACACTACCCTAAATTTGAATGATCACTTTTGTATTTTTCTCTATTTTTAGTAAGATGTCAACTTCAAGCCTCTTTTCTGTGTCTGCATTGGGCATGACCAACAAGTTAGGGTTTTTTTTATTTTGGGGGCTGGGGATAGCTGCCTTCCCTAGAATCTGTTTTGCAAATGCAATGGAAACATTTCCTTTATCTTTTCACAACTGGTCACATGCTCCTGAGGTCTGTATACATCATTTCCTGCTATTGGACCAGTTCCAAAATGTTATGTGATAATTGTAGATTAATAGCAACATGGTTTAATTGATAGAAATAACACATACATGGCCATTCAAAAGGATGCAAAAATAACCCCCCTCTTAGTTTTTTACAGCCCAGAGTATCATTGCCGATATCAAAGTATTTATTCCTTTTTCAACCGTGTTCTTCCATTTAACTCCACTTGGTTATGTCTTTGCATAATGATATCCAGTCACTGGACAGGTGTTGGACTCTAGGCTATAATGAATTTAGGTGCTCTAAAACCTCAGTTTGCTAGTAAAAGTGATAATAGAGCCTAAAGCAGTCACCTCATGGGCAGATCTAGAAGTTTGAAAAGGGGGATGAAGATGGTGAGGTGCATCATCACATATAAACACGTTTTTCAGTTAAAAATGAAATAGAAGCTTTGTTAATATGCTAAGGTCCTATAGCTGCATTTTTCAAGTTTAAGATTAAACAAAAACAAAACAAATATAACTTCATTGGAATGAGTTATAAACAATCTGCAGGTCTGTGAAATAGGAGCTTTATTATCAGGAGCAGAAAACAGACAGAAGAATTGCAGAACAAAGGACAGCTTTATCAAGACCAGTAAAAAGAAGAGAGGGTCATTAGCATCCATGGAATGAAGAGGTTTAAAAGGGATCAGGTAGATCATAATGATCCCTGGAGTCAAGTGCCTCTCTGAGCATCATCTGACAAGAAATTCTTCAGCCACTTCCAGGCAGTTGGCTTTAGGAGCAGGAATCAAAGGGTGTTTTTACATTTACATAAGCAGTTCTGAAGTGGTTTATTGGGAGGACATAATGCATTGCAAACTAATGTCCCTATGTATCTTCAACCCAATAGCTATTAAGGTTACTCCAATGTATTTCAGATTGTTTTATATAATCCGTACTTTGCATACCTTAAATTGTCCAGGAAGCAGTGGAGGTCTTGGGACAATCACAAAAATATGATGTAACTGGAATTTCAGAGATGTGGAGAGAGTTTACATGATTGCAGTATGGGCATGGATGGGTATAAAGAGAAAGAAAAGAAAAAAAGAGGAGAGAAGTTATGGTGGGCATCTGTTACAGGTCATCAAACCGGGAGGACAAAGTGGATGATTTCCCTCTATTCAGTACTGGTGAGGCCACATCTGGTGTACTGTGTTGAGTTTTGGGCCTCCCACTACAGAAACGATGTGGAAAAATCAGCGAGAGTACAGCAGAGGGCAACAAAAATGATGAGGGGGGTAGGGGACATGACTTATAAGGAAAGACTGAGGGAACTGGGCTTACTTAGTCTAGAGAAAAGGAAACAGAGGGGATTTAATAGCAGCCTTCAACTACCTGAAGGGGGTTTGAAAGAGGATGAAGCTAGTTTGTTCCCAGAGGTGGGAGGTGACAGAACAAGAAGCAATGGTTTCAAGTTGCAGGAAGGGAAGCTTAGGTTAGCTGTTATGAAAAAACCTCTCACTAAGAGGGTAGTGAAACACTTGAACAGGTTACCCAGAGAGGTGGTGTAATCTCCATCCTTGGAAGTTTTTAAGACCTGGCTAGACCAAGATTTGACTGGGCTGATTTAGTTGGGGATTGTCCTGCTTAAAGCAGGAGGGTGGACTAGATGGCTCCTGAGGTCCCTTCCAACCCTACTTTTCTATGATTCTATGAATCCTTCTTTAAAAGAATTGAGGGAAGCTTCCAAACTGCAAGACTTGAAGGAATCCAGAAAATTATCTGAGTGTGTTATGGATAGATTTTTGATACAGGTGGTAGCCAGATCAACTAGGAAGGACACTCTATTCAACTTGCTATTCATAAACAGGAAGGAATTGTTTGATAATGTGAAGGAGGAGAGCAACTGATGTGAAAATGACCATAAAATGATAGTGGTCAAGATCCTAAGGGGAGGAAGGAAGGACATCAGAAAAGCAGACTTTAGCAAATTGAGGGAACTAGTGGACAGAAGTCTGAGAGGTAAAGTGATTTAGAAGAGCCGGCTGCACCTTAAGGACATCCTCTTAACAGCAGAAGCAATTTATCCCAGTGTGACAGAAGAATGGGGAGTGCAATTGGAAGCCAGCCTGGCTAAACAGCAATCTTTTCAATCAGTTGCAGCTCAAAAAGGAATCTTAATAAAAGTGCAAACTTAGTCATAGTACTTGTGAAGAGCATAAGATGATCACACATACATAGGGAGAAAATTAGGAAAGCCAAGGAATGATTTGAGATGCAACTTGCCAGGGACATAAGGTCATAAAAAGTATGCTAAAAATAAGAGGAAGACCAAGGAAACATAGGAAGGCAATCTAGATACAGATGATGCAAAGAAAACAAAAGCATTAATGCCTTTAGCCTTCACAAATAGAGGTATCTACCACATGACAAATGTTGTTGGCATCAAAGATAGGGAAAGAGACAGACAGCGAGGGTAGCAGAAGAACAGGTTAGGGATTACTTAGAGAAGCTACATACTTTCAGGCAAGCAGGGCCAGATGCCATGCACTCTAGGGTGCTGAAGGAATTGGCTGAGCTAATGTCAGATCCATTAGCTATTCTCTTTGAAAACTCATGGAGGTCAGATGAGGTCCCAGATGACTGGAAAATGGCAAATACAGTGCTCATCTTTAAGAAAGGGAAGAAAGGAACATCCAGGGAATAACAGACCAGTCATCTGGAAGAATCATGGAGCAGATCCTCAAAGAATATGCTGTGAATCACTTGGAAGAAAACATGGTGATCAGGACAGTCAGATTAGCACTCTGGACCCAGCTGATCCCAATCAGAAACTCAGAGCAATTCACTCCCTGAGGAACCAGGGGATTATGCTTCACCTGCAGCAAACCTGGATGTTTGGCCTGGGCCTTGAGGAACAATCAGAGAGGCTTATCCCCTGAGGCCATAGACCCACTCCAGCCTTTGAAGTCTAAGGACAGACTGAAATACTCTGTCCAGGCAAAGATTTATTTACTTGTTCATGATCCTCATATGCTTCCTTGCTTCATATATCCAATTTCTGGTTTTTACTCTGACTTTGGCTCCTGATTCTGGTCCTGACTCCTGGCAATTCTGAACCTGGCTCTGGCTCCTGATTCAGGTTTTAGCTTCTGACTCCTGTTCTGACTCTTAACATCTCTGAGCCCTGAGATCCTTGGGAACTCAGTCCCAGACTTTGCCTTTTTGTTATACAACCATCCCTGACTGTACATGCCCTGGTCCCTAACTCTGTTGGTGGGGATAGAGCAGTGGATGTGATATTCCTTGACTTTAGCAAGGCTTTGGACACTGTCTCCCATGACATTCTTATTAACAAGTTAAGGAAATACAGACAAAAGTACTGTAACAAGGATACAAAACTGGTTGGATAATCATGCTCAATGCCTAGTCATCAATGGCTGAATGTGTAGTTGGGAAATGTATCAAGTATGGTTCCCCAGGGGTCTGCCTTGAGTCTGGTACTGTTCAATGTCTTCATTAATTATTTGGATGATTGGATTGAGTAGACACTTAGCAAATGTGTAGGTGATACCCTGTTGGGTGGAGTTGCAAATACTACAGAAGGTAGGGCTAAGATCCAGAATGACCTGGATAGACTGGAGAAACGATCTGCAATCAATTAGATTCAACAAAGAGAAGTGCAAAGTCCCAGCACTTGGGATGAAATAACTGCATGTACAAATACAAATTGGGGAGTCACTGGCTCAGCTGCAGTGCTGCAGAGAAGGAACTGTGACTTCTAGTGGACCATAAGCTATATATGAGCCAAAAACAACTTGTTGCAAAAAAACCCAATAGCATTCCTGGATTATTTTAACAGGAGTGTCACTTGCAAATCAAGAGAAGTGATTCTTTTGCTTTCTTCAGCACTGGTAAGGCCTCAATTGGAGTACTTTGGCATGTTTTGGGCCCCATACTTCAAGAAGGATGTGGACAGATTGGGGAGAGTCAAGCCCAGAGCAATAAACATGATTACGGGCCTGGGAAGACAGACCTATGAGGAAAGTTTGAAAGAACTGGAGAAGAACAGAAGACTGTGGGGGATTTGATAACAGACGTCAAATACCTGAAGGGTAATTATAGAGAGAATGAAGATGGACTTTTCTTTGTGGCCACAGGGGACAAGACTAGGATCAATGACCTCAAGCTGAAGAAATTTAGGATGGCAATTAGGAGGAACTATTTGATAATGAGGCTGGTCAGGCATTGGAGGAAACTACATAGAAAAGTTGTGGAATGTCTACACTTGTGTGGCAGGCTGGCCCGTTGGCTCACCAGCAGACTGGATTGTTAACTTGAGCCTGAAATGGCTCAGGCTGACTGGTGGAACATTTCCACCAATTGAGAGGAGGCAGGAAGCAAGCTTTCCCTGCTCTGACCCAGGGGCAGGATGGAGAAGAGGACCTGAGAGGGAACTAACCCCTAAGCCTTCCTTATTGGTTCATTTTCAATCTGTGGGTGGAACATCCAGAAGGGATAAATGCCTATGTACCCAGCATGCAGTCAGCTGTTGGCAAGGGAGAACGAAGATGGGGGCTTGTGAAGATCTGGTTGAACTGACCGGTGGGGTGAAGCAGTTGCCCCAGAAGCACCCAGAAGATGCCTTGCAGAAGTGGACAGCACCTCAGTGGCTGCATGAAGCAGCACCGGTTGCCAACCTGGCATGAGGCAGGACCCTCAGTGCACAGATTGGTGCACAGGGCTTGTGAGGTCTGGGAACAGATGGGATCTTGGCAGCTGCAGAAGGCAGCTTAGGTGCCCAGCTCCATGAGTCGTAGAGATCCCACAGTACATGGGTCTGGTAGAGCTGGAAGGGAGCCAAGCAGCTACATGAGGCAGCACAGGTCCCCAACCATGCGTAAGGAGCTGGACCATTGGTGCCCAGGGCCATAGAGCTAATGGGTTGCCATGGCTGCATGAGGCAGTGTGGGTTCCCAACCATGCCCTAGGCAGGCACCCACTTTGGTGCACAGGGGGGGGTGCATAGCAGGCTGAGAGGGGGCTGAAATGCTCTGGTGGCTGTACAGAGCAGCTTGGGCTTTCCTGCTGCAAGTGGCAACTGGACAGATTGACCACCCCTGTAAGGGAGGACACTGGGTGTCATGAGTTACCCAGGGAAAGGGTGATTCTAACAGGGGAGGAAGGGCCTTTCTCACTGTAAGTGATCAAGGGGAAGCCCCTGAGGACTGGGAATGATTTTCCCCTGGGAACAGAGGGGAGTTGAGGGCCCCTGTTAGTTAAAGGTGGTGTCATGGTTATGGGTGGCTCCTAGTTGAGCAACCTGGAAGAGGGTAATGATATTCTATTTGGTAATGGATCTCAACAACTGTAAAGGTGGAAGAAGGTTGCAGTAAGGTGGAGGTCTCCTGTCATCTAGAGTTCTCCCTTGCCACTGGGCCCAGATTTCTACCTTGGTAAGATCATGTGGTTACTGTTTCTGTGTACCAGCTTTCTCATGTTAAGTCATATGCAAGTTTCTACTACAGGAAACAACATTCTCTCTTGTACCAACCTCCAAAACCTTGGGACAAAGGACCAGAGGTGACAGAAAAGGACTAGTGAATCCAGCAGTCTCCAGCCATGAATCTGTATGCAGGTGGTAGTAGCCTTATGGTTGTCTTGCACCTGGGTTCAGCCAGGGGTGCAGTTTGGCAGCTTCTATCATGACCGAGATGCTACCATGACTATTCAGGATCTCCTTTGCTTACTTCACATGGGGAAGGGGCCAAAAGGTATCCCTAAACCTAAGCTATCTTATTTTCTCCTAGCTAGATAACTCTGTCTGGTGGGATCACTCTCTCTGTGGTCAAAAACAACAGAAGAAGACAATGATTTCTGCATTGTGGAATGTTTGCACCTTGATGGATAACTAAGACAATGAATGATTAGAAATAAGAACTGTCGACATCTCCAGCTAACCATGAGATAAAACATGTATTCTTCTCCTCAGAAAATGTGTGGAGCAAGGTCTCATCAACGTGAACACCATCTTCAGTCAGTAGACAAATACAAGACCATGTGGAGACACCCTCGCTCTAAGCACTGACACCTCCTTGAAGATGTTATTGATAGATCCTGTGATCAAATGTATGTCTGTATTGTGTGAGTCATGTGAGTAACCAGTGACTGCTGGATAGATCACCCCATCTTGTCCAATCCATTATGAACATATGCTTTGCTCTGAAATACCCAGAATAGATCTTTTGGATCTGATTGGACCAAATCGTATCAGGACAGTGATTTGAATCTCCAAATCGAATCCCTGTCCTCTGAATTGGCCGAATCCAAAGCGAATACTTGCCACTTTGCACAGGCCTAATGGATACCACTAGGTCCATCCCCCAACACCTTGAAAAGGGATCCTAGAAGAAGTCTGCCATGCCATCCAGAAAAGCAAGAACAATGCTACTGAACTGGATGCCATATCTAAAAGGCTGGCAATGAGGAACTGGTTCTGAGACTCCAAAAATTTATTCTATGCATTTGGATGCCTGGGGACTTAAGGAAGTACAATACCATGACTATTTTCCAGAAAGAAGATAAGTCTGCATGTGGGAACTATTGAGGTATTGCCGTACTTTCCACAGCAGGGAAAATCCTCTCCTGCATCCTCCTGAGCCATCATCTCCTGGCTGAGGAATACTTACTGGAATCTCATTATAGTTTGAGACCATCCTGTGGGGCAACATAAACTTTGTTGCCTGCCAAGAAAAATGTGAGAAACATCAGAACCTATATATAGCCTTTATTGACCTCACTAAGCCCTTTGATTCCATCAGTTGAAAAGCCCTGTAGAAAGTACTGGACAGATTTTGATGTCCAGAAACGTACATTTAGATCCTAAGTCTTCTCCATGACTAGATGACTATAGCTGTTCTACGAAGCAGATTGAAGACGCATTCGTTTGTCATCCATAATGGGATCAAGCACGGATGTGTCATCGCCCCAACTCTGTTCTCCATATATTAGCAGTAATCTTGATTTTCATTAAGGACCACCTTCCTTCTGGAATTTACACTGAATACTGAATGGATAGAGGCTACTTGAGTCTGAGATGTTTGTAGTCAAGGACCAAAGTACCCAAAACAGCCATCCATGATTCTCAATATGCTGATAACTTGCTAACTCCATCTTTGCTAACCAAACTTTGGGGCTCTTTCATTGAGAAGATTAAGGTGATAGAGCTATTAGCTTATTGCAGGCCATGAATTTTATCCCCTCTCAGAGAGTGAATATTGATGAGGTGATCCAGCATAGGATTCAGTGTGCAATACCTCCTTTTGGAAATTGCTTCAGCATGCTTTTATTGATTGAGATCTCTGGAAAGACACCATGATCCAGGACTACAATGCAGTCATCATCTCTACTCTTCTCTATGGATGTGAAATGTGGGTGACCTACCATTGTCATCTCAAGAGCCTGGAGAGGTATCACCAATGATGCCTCCAAAAAATTCTCCATATGACATGGGAAGATTGTAGCACAACGCCAGCATCCTTGCTGAAACCATTGTTACCAGCATTGAGTCAGTGATCCTCAAGCACCAACTTCACTGGACTGGAGACTGTGTGTGGATGCCTGACTTCTGACTTCGAAAACAAGTGCTCTACTCTCAGCTTAGCAATGGCCTAAGATCTCATGGTGGCCAGAGGAAATGCAACAAGGACACACTGGAGGCATATGTCAAGAAAATGGATGGCAACATTAAGATCTTGGAAGAGCTGGCTGCCAAATGACTCCAGTGGTGCCACATTCTCAACCAAGCAACAGCCCATTTCAAGGTAAAGGTGGCATCTTGCCTGCAAAGCAGAGAAGATAGAATGGAGGAAAGAAAAAGAGAGGAATCCCATCATGTAGCCTATTTTTGTTTGCAGAAAGTTCTGAAACTTCTGCAGACTGATCTGTGGCTCAAGGACTGAACTCGTAAATCATCTCAAGACCCATAATCGAATCATAGAATCATAAAAAATTAGGGTTGGAAGGGACCTTAGGAGGACATCTCCAATCCCCTGCTCAACTCAGGACCATCCCCAACTAAACCATCCCAACCAGGGCTTTGTTGAGCTGGGCCTTAAAAACCTCCAAGGATGAATATTCAACCACCTTCATAGGTAACCTGTTCCAGTGTTTCACCACCCACCTAGTGAGAAAGTTTTTCCTAATATCCAACCTAAACCTCCCTTGCTTCGACTTGAGACCATCACTCCTTGTTCTATCAATGAGCCAAGGTAGAGATCTTCCTCAAATTGAGGGGTTTCTGATGACTATCCTTTGCATTTAACTAATACTCGTTAAGATAAAGGGAGAGCAGTGCATTTCTGTTCTACTGAGAGCAAGGGGGCAGGCTACCATGTGGGACATACCTACAGGTTCAGCCCAGATCCAAGTCAGCATCAGTCTCATGGAGCCATATATCCTTTGGCTTGTTCTATTGGTCCTGGTCCCACATATCTTCTTCTCTTGGTTGCCCAGGAGATCAGTTTCAAGGAGCTATTTAGGTTCAAACATGGGAGGGGCCTCCTTATCATGCTTTTTTGTTGTGTAACAACCACTCACTCTGGTTTTTCATCTGGCTTCAATTTTGTTATCTTACACATATTCATTGAACGTGTAGGACCATTTCTATCTGGCCAATGAATAGCTTAATGAACATGTTCAGTATAAGTGCCTATGCCTATATTTCCACATTGTCTTGGTAATAGAGGGTAATCAAATTGCAAACCATGCATAAGCACCAAAGGCCACTCATGCATCTGGAAACCTGCCAAGTAGATGCACAAAGGGTAATCAGATTTCACCCTTAGTAGAAATACTAGCTTTATATTAATGAGCAGTTCAAAAAGCTAATATTCTACAAAGCTAACGTGAAATGAGCCTGAAAATATGCCTATCCACTGAGATAACTTCCCTTCTTGAACATGAGATGCCAATCTACCCTGAAGTTCTATAGTACCTGCAGAGCACAGTATAAGAAAAAGGAGTAACTCATTTCCTAGTCTAGGGCTGTGCAACCTGCTCTGTGTCTGCATACCATGTGGGCTCCTTGGACTCTCCTGTTATCTGTGCTGCAGGCTCCCTGAGTCTTGCAGGCTACACTGTCCCACCACCAGAGGCAGATGCAGGTGCAGGTGCAGGAAGGAAAAGCTGGAGGAGGGAGGGGAAGCCTGGAGATTCTGAGCAGAGCAGCAGCAGTGGAAACAGTGGTGAGTGTAATGCCTAGGTGGGAACCCATGGCTTGCAAGTTAACTGCTTGTGGGCTGCATACTGTGCATATCCTAGCATAAGCCCTAAACAATTTGTCTGTATAAATATTCTGATTACTTTTTGTCCGTATTTCAATGATGTCTGCTGCAATTTTCTTTCCATTTTTTGACCAGCTGCCCTATTCTATATAAATGACATTCCTTCCAAACCACCTTCTCAGCACTTGGTGTGGCTAATCCCTTTTATATACACACCTTTGCAAGCAGAGATACACATGGACCAAACTCCTGATGATCTTAACTGCTGATGGTACTTTTTTTTCTGGAGGAATTTACTAAGAAATGTAATCATTTTAGTTTACTATAGATAGTCATGCATAGTTAGCACTATTAGGTTTAATAAACAAATTATTGCCTGCTCATTCAATACAAATATGACCAACTCTAAAGATGACAGGCTTATAAATTCCAGATATCTTTCAACTTGCTGAATAGAACTCATCACAGGTGATTTGACAACTACCTCTAATCAATTATGCATATACACATCTCCTTGCAAATTTGGATTATACTCTTAAAAATGATTAAGAAACGATGTGAGTCATCACTCAAGAGAAGGAGTCTGCTACATATCACTAGATGTTTATTTACTCATAAACTCTCAGTTTCAGTTGCAGCTCCTCTGTGCCTAATTGCAATTGGTACTGCAAAGATAACTCAAGTGTATGATATGACTGGTAGTAAAGTTTTGTTTCAGTAATATCAGTGAACATGTTGTAGATTGAAAGATAGGGAAACAATTAACAGTGCTTATCAATAAAATATTTTGAAAATAGAGGCATACAAGTTGGTTAAGTGTATAGCTACTGGACCTCTCATTCTTCCTCTCATTCCTGCAACCTCTCATTCCTCCATTTAAATAATTTTGACTTGAAACTAATTCTGAAGCCATCAGTGTGTGTGTGTATTTTAAATACAATTTTAGGAAGCATATTCTGTCAGAGGCATGGGTTTAGATAATTCAAACAACTCATTGTACACATCATTTCCCATTGATTGAATTAGTGGAGACATAATAGGATGTTACCTAGAATTTATTTACTTCTGAGTTCATTTTTGCACTCTCAGATTGAGTGATTTATGGATTAGATTTCTTGGGTTTGTTTGCTTGTTTAATTAAATTTTCAGTCTGTACATCAACCATGTTGTTTTCTGATATTGTCAGGTTTTTTTTCTTATTCAGATGTGTATGATTACGCCTTGGCTTTCATTTTGAAACAGCAAAAGCTTGTTTTTGTCTATAATTCAATTTCTCTATTAATAGAAATCCCAGAACCCACAGATGCTTTCCCATTTGTTTTGAAGAGCTGGCATCATAGGTTTTTCCGTTTTCCCAGGAGCATATTTACTTTCATGGTAGCTGCAGGAGACCCTGACAACCATTACACAGTTTTACTCAGATAATGGTTCTTGCATAGAGGCTATGTCCCTTTTCAGTTTTCTCTTTCTGCTTTTTGATGTTTTGCCCTATAAGAGTTGTACTTAAGTATCATTGCTTTTACATTAATTATACCCAGATTCTTATTTCTCTTTAATTCCAACTGTATGAGAAGCATGACCCAGTCTACAAAACATACTTACCTTTGTTACTTTAACTGCGCTCATTGTTTTAGTCCATTGATATGCATCCATTTAGAAGCACTGTGACCACGTAACAGGTGCTAGTGAAAAGTTAGTTGGCATTAGCTTCAAGAATTCTTTCCTAATTAAATTACTTGATGGATACATAGAGGGAGTCAGAAAAATAGTTTTCAAATAATAAAATCTGTCTTGCATTTATATCTATGGTGTTATACTTTCATATCATATATTTACTCAAATCCAAGACAAAGGTTTTTCCTCCCCCCAACAAATGGCATAGGGAGAAACGGCCTCATCTTAGATCTGAGTACCATCCTGAGGCAGGTGGTGGCTTAGGTCAAGCCTTGGTTCTTAGTTTGGGGTTAGGGAGAGGGCTTATAGTCAGGGGAGGGGGGGTGACCATGGGCTATGTGTAAGGGAACAGGGGAGATACATGTGCAACTGGGAGTAGGGCATGGGAGATACTGTGTATCCTGCCTCCTGCCACCCCTCCAGCTGACCCCTTTACCCCTTACCTTCTGTTCTATCTCCAGTCCCTCCAGCCCTAACCTGGTTGGACAGGAGCTGCTGCCATTTCTTCCCGGCAAGGCAAATCCCAGCTGAAGTCTGGCACTGAAGAAGGGGGTTAAACTTCCCTTCCCCTGAGTACAGAGCTGTCCTGCACTGCTAAAAACTTGCTTCTGGCTGTGAATGTGGACTATACATCCCAGAGGCAGCTGGAAACAGGAAGAGGAAGTTATGAGCAACCCAGAATAGTCCTGCTGTTGTGATTCTGGACTGCAAATCCCAGAGAATGCGGGGACAGCAGGAAGAGGAAGTGAACACACAGCACATGCTGGCTATGTCCCAGATAGATGTTTTCTAGCACACCTTGGGTTTTGGCATGAGCCACTGCAGGTATGTGGCTGCATTTCCTGAATAAAAGGTCAATGTCTGTCCAGTTGTTTCTCAGTTTAATCTCTGCATCTTAGACTAACCTGCAAAGATAGAATTGATTCATCCTCAGGTTTTTTGACTGTCTGTACTTAGCCTTAAAGGGAGGACAGGGTGGCATCTCAGAGATTCAGTAACTTATGAATTCATAGCCTCTGATTAAGTAGTCTGTTGCCTATGAAAGTTTAAGGCTTTCTGGGAGTCTTGTTGCACAAGCCACTTAGGATGTGTGTAATCCTTCTGCCAGGCACTGGTTGGCAGCAAAAAAGGTCAGGTTTATGTTTTGTGGTACCTCATAAATTATACCTGTAGCTCCAGCCCCCACCCAGAAATCAGGCAACACTAAATTTGCTGGGATGCCTCATATAAACAAAACTCCGTCCTTGTAAGCAGCATAAACACAAAAAACCTACATTTATTACAAAGAATAAAAACAAAGAATAAAAAAAAAGGAAAACATTAAACATAATTTTAAAACACTATTAACTACAAAGTAAAGTCAATAGGTGGCACACTCTTTGGGGGTGGCTTCACCCATACCAAGGCAGACAGGGACTTGAGGCTCCCCAGTGGGTAGTTCTGGGGGCTTGAAACCCTACATCTGCTCTTTAGTAATGGGTTGTAGAGGAGAGCCCACACTGGAGAGTCCTGAGCTGCTGCTTGAGGGAGCTGCTTAATAGTGTGGACTGGACAGTGAGGGTCTTTCAGGATTGCAAGGGACTTTGTTGCTCCTGGAAAGGTGGTAGTGCTGACCTCCAATTCCATGTTGTGGCTCTGAGAGGTTAACGGCTGCTTTTGTCAGCATATTGCACCCCAAAATTCCTAGTTCCCATCCTAGCTCTGCTGGGCAGAAAACTAAAGAACTCGAAGCAAAAGTCAGGCCTATCCTGGCTTGAGCCTGAACCACAACTAGTGCCCAACCACATCGCTTGGTTGGGACATAAGCTACAAAAGGGATACAAGGAGGTCCGGGCCTATCTTGCTGGCCTGAACTGGGCAGCAAAAACCCAACCAGGTCTATAATACACTGAGGCCTGGATAAACAACAAGTAGTGCCAGGTGTTACCCTGGCCCGAATCTGCCAGCCAGACATATGGCTGGGGTTCAGTCATGCAGTTAAACTAAAATGCAATAGCTGTAAAACAACAAAAGGGGCCCCAGCATATGGCTGTAGCCTGGACATCCAGTCTCAGCTACACCACTATGCTGAAACACTACAAGTTACAAAACAGAGGGGGCCAGGCCCATGTGGCCAGTAACTACTAGGACCCACTCCTGGTCAGTCTGCTCCCAGGAGACTGGTATTATGGGGATAGGTTGTTGCTGTGTTGGTCTAAGGACATAGGCAGACAAGGTTCTTTAGGTAAATCTGTTGTATTTTATTAGACCAACTCAAATAGTTAGAAAAAAATTCTTCTTTGCAAGCTTTTGGGCACAAATACCCTATGTCAGGCTTAGGAAGCATCTGCAGTTGGTCTGTATTCTTCCTGGATAGAATGAATAGTAAAGAATCCATAGGCTGGTATGCATGCAAGAAAGCCAGTCAGTGAAAATGTAAATTGGGGAGTCAATGGGTAAGGACAAGTGCATTGTGTGGGTGGGGAAGGAACGTAGCTGGTAAATAGTGGAGAGGTACCTGGGGAATCAGTTGTTAAGCAGGTTATAATGTATCATAAATCCAATGTCTACATTTAGTTCATGATTTTTTTGTATCCAGTAGGTTGATGAAGTGAAGTTCATAGGCTTGTCTGTGAAAGGTGTTTTGTAAATTGCCTTTGAGGATTAGAACTGAATTAGCGGAGAGAGAGTGGTTTTCTTGTGAGAAGTGTGTCCTCACAGGCACATCTATCCATGTCTTTGATAGATTTCCAGTGTGCATTCATTCTGGTGTGCAGTTGTTGTTTGGTCTCTTCTACATATTTCCCATCAGGGCATTTGGTGCATTGGATGAGATACATTACATTTCTGGGGGTGTAAGTATAAGATCCAGGAATGCTAATGGTTCTGTTGTGGGATGTAGTAATTGTGGGGGTGGTGGAGATATGGATCCAGACCATGCCATGGAAAGAAACATAAAACCTGCTAACATATCTTCACCACACCCACAAAAGGGTGTGGAATTTACATAACCCACAAAAGGAATTTATAAAACACTTTCACAGATGAGCCTATGGACTTCACTTCACTTCATCAACCATTGGATACAAAAAATCATGAACTAAATATAGATATTGGATTTGTGCAACTTTATAACATTGGATTTGTGACACATGAGGCCAGAGGGTTTTACATATTTTGCCCAGATACAGGAGCACATGAGCTGAGGACTTGGCCAGAACAACAGGGGCCATCTTGCCCACATAATAGCATGCACAAAACAAGCACAATACACAAACAAAGCACACACTTTCCCATATAAAACACAAGGGTGGGTGTGGATGTTACATGCATTAAACCTGTGCAGTATTAAAGTTAGAATGTTATGAGAAGTCATACAGTAATGTTTACTGTGATATCCAACATATGCAGCTTGTTGATTGTTGGTCCCAGCCCTGGCACAACACTGGAGTCTTGAACCAGCTCTGTTTTAGTGAAGGATTATGACCAACAATCAGCTGATTGTCCATCTCAGCCCCAGCACCCCAGGATAGTCTCATATTAGTCTAAGGTACTACCCAGTCCTGCCTTCTGTGTGACTTAAGACTAACATAGCTAACTACCTCTCCTACAGCAAAAGGTTATCTGCATGTAGGGTAAGCATTCAGGCAAGATAGAGGTGTAGCCTGTCTCTAATAACATCTCTAAGAGCTTTTCCCCATGTGTTAATATATAAGTAACTCTTTAGTTTTATTTTATTAAGAAAAGTATTGTTAACTCTGTATGCCAGTGATGAGAGAATACCAAAGCAAGAACTCCAGGTGTCAAGCCATTCAAGCCTGTTGGAATTTGAAACACAGTCTAAGATTAGGAGAAATCCCTGCCTTTACCATAGGTAAAGACACAAGGCCTGAGAATTGTGGGGGTGTATTCAGAGTAACCTAAAAGGAGACAGAGATGAACTGAACTGTGACAGCAGTACTCATGTTTTATAATCCTGATCCCGGCTAGTGATCCTGGCTGAAAATTATTTTCTTACTAATATTCTTATGTCACATCTTTTATCCAGCCCTCTGCTAATGTTAATATGGCCCAATAACCTTAATATAATCTAACTATGACATCTTTCTCCTATTGTTTTTCTCCCTCCTCCTTCATCTAACCCCCTATTTATAGATGGCAAATTCTTTATGGCAAGGGTTTTTTAAACTTTTTTTTGTAAACACCATTACACTTTTGGGTATAATCAGAAAGACAATAATTTAATTGTCTACCTATAATAATATATTTACCTATACACACAGCATATATTCCCCTATGTACAATACTTTAGGTATGATTGTGGGCTTTTTGTCTTATTGCAATAATAAATCCTATTGACATTATCTTTAATATAACTCCCATCTCATTATGTTGTGATATATGCTGAGCTTGGAGGACCATCATCTAAGGAAGATGTGTAGATGTAACATGGAGCCTAGGGCTCCCTTTACTTTGAGATGAGACATATTGCAAACAGAGCCCAAGTATCTATCTAGAGGCTAGATACAAGAAGATATACAGGAAAGAAACCTAAGCAGGAAGCTGAAAGGTGAAGGCAGCACCTGTAGCCCACCTAGGAAGCACTTTACAACATGAGCTGCCTATAAAAAAACAGGAAGTTAGAAGCCAAAAACTAGGAGTGCCTTTTGCAGTTAGTTACCCTGGAACGAGATAATAGGACAGAGCCTAGCTTAGGTACAAGGGCATTGCTAAGGTAGCAGCTGTAGAAGCCAACCAGTAAGCCTTATTAGAGAACACCTGCAGGTAGAGGTGTTCCCACCTGATCTGAGATGGGCAGGGCTTAGGAGGTATATAAGCCCAGGGCTTTGGGCATGGTGTGGAGTCTGGCCCTGCAAGTTGCAGGAGGAAGAGTCCTACAATCAGATTGCTGTGGCTGAGTGGGTGCCTGAGATCTGGATACTTTTGGGAACTATAAGTAGAAAACAGGGCTTGTAGGGACTAATTAGTGGAGGTAGAGTTCCCAGTGTCAGAGAAGCACACGTATCTTGGGCCTGCTGGAAGCAGGGTGCAAACTGCAAGGTAGCTTCAGAGGGCAAGAACCAGGGCCAGGGGCTTGGTGAAAGAAAGTGAGAGAGAGAAATGGATATAAGACCATAGGGTCCAGTAGCTCAAGAAAGCAGAGATGAGGTCCAAGTAGCTCAGGAAGGGTACAGATTAATGAGTATGTAGAAGCCTTAGAAGGTATGATACTGGACTGGGGCTGAGGGCCCATTAAACTGAATAGTTGGTAACACCTGTGAAGCATGGGCATGATTACAGGGAAGGTCAGGGGTCACAAATAGCCCATAAGGAAACAGGTGCTCTGGTGGGAGGCATGTACAGGTCAGGAGGACCCACTAGATTTGGGAGAGACTGGGACTTCCTCTAGGACACTTGGGTGGCCTCCCTTTCTAAAATTAATTAAGAACCTCAAGGCATGCCAGGTGGGAGTAATTTCTCACCCTAGAAATAGATGAGACATGGGCAGGAGCAGTATGGCCATCACTGGAGGGCATCATGGATACACCTGGAGCCATGGTCTTGTTACAGCAGACAGAAAGAGAAACTGAGAGAAATGTCTATACATATGCTTAGCAATGGGGGATGGGTATTTAAATTAGAGTGGTTCCTAGAGATGCACCACACCATCATATGTATGAAGCTCCTGCATATTTAAAAATGACTGTGGGACACTTTAACTAAAGCTCATTCAACAAGCTTTAGTTAAAACACCCCAGTGGCCACTTTTAAACCTTCAGGGGCTTATACACACGACACAGCGGCAATGCTAAAGCATTCCAATTGGAATGTGTTGGAGTAAGCATATAGGCACCCCTTGTGTCCTCTGAAATAGTGGACTGGATAAAGTTAAGCCCATTGCACATTTAAATATAATTTAAGCAACTTACTATGGAACATGTATTATAATTCCATAGAAAATGAAGAAGGAATTAAGAAATGACCTTAAATATAATTGATTTAAACTCCCCCTTCATTCAATTCAATTGGGTATGGCCTGTGGTGGAAGAGATTCTGACCTCTTTGCTATCAATGTTAGTCTGGAGTAATGTCCTTTAAATGAGTAGGGGTTACTTTGGACTGACAGCAATAGAAATGAGATGAGATACTCTGACATTATTTAAACTATTCCCAACACCTGTGTCAGGGCTGCAAAGTGGTATAATTCAAATGAAAAAATATATACATAATAATGAAGCCTTGATCATCAGTTTTGCCTGCTAAGTACAAATCAGTCAGTCTTAACCTATATTTTTGAAGCCTACAAAATCAATGTAAAAAGAGTTTTCTTCATTAATAAATTATAGGAATATATTTTTTCTTGTTAAGAAATAGTTATTTTTTTACTTGAAAAGTGTGTATGCTTTATTTTGTGCACTTTAGTTTCATTGTGCACTGTGTGATTGCATTTTGATGTTATAACCTGCACCAGTGTATATGTGCATTGTGTCTGGGTTTCAGACTTTCGTGCAAGAACATTGTGTGCCTCATGCCAGAAGAGGTATGGTTGGCATTGCAGGTCTGCTTGAACCAGGTTTTGTTCTTTTAAGTATGCCCCACACTGCATCTAATGTCATGGCCCTAAACTCTCACTTCTGCATCAGTCCTTTGGTACACTTCTTACTGTGGCACATGATGCAAAGCTGTTCCTGCTCCTCCACATCCATATGCCAATGGTCTTCAATGGTCCAATTGTATCCCCATCTTTAGCTAGCAGAGGAAGATGGGCCAGCCTCTGACATTGTGTTTGACTCCCTTGGGGTCTGGGTGTCTGTAGGTAAGTCTGAATGTCACTAGGGGGGTGAGTATCTGGCCATAAGGGAGTAGGTCAGGGCACATAGGTGACCATCTTGGCCAGCTGGGTTTCGGTCTAAACAGGCACGTCCCTTACTCCAGCATGAATGGCTGGCCAGGGTCCCCAAGTTCTGAACTTGCCAGGGGCATCCATCTGCTAACCCCAGCATAAAGGGCAAGCCCAAGACCCAAATTTTCAAGGGGTATTCACCTGACATCCCCAGCTTAGTTGGACATGCCATGCCCCAAAGCCTGAACTGATATGGCAACAACCATATCAGCAACACCCACTCATGTCCCAAGCTAGCATGACTCTCACACCCTAAATTCAGCATGGTCACCTCCTTGTTAGCCATTCCCATCCATTTGCCTTCCACCCTGGATCTGAAATGCCACAACTGGCTTCTCATATTGAGGGAGGGACTGGGATAGGATATAGGTCACAGGTTGCTTGGGTCTGGATCTTTGATTCAGGTTTTGAGTTTGAGTCTTTGGGTCCCAGGTCTATCTGAATCATTGGGGTCTTTTGGTCTGTGTGTGGGTCTTGGGGTTTCATGACGTTAAGGTAGTCCAGCTCAGGGTCTTGGGTGAGTGGAGGCCAGAGTGCAAGATCCAGACCTAAGCATCCTGTGACCCAGATCCCAGCACAGCCCCTTCACCAAAAGGAGGAAGCCACTTCTGGTATTTCAGATCCAGGGTGGGAGGTAGATGGATAGGAATGGGCTAGCAAGGAGGTGACTCTGCCAAATATAAGGTGTGTGTTGGCCATATTAGTTTGGGGTATGAACAGGTGTTGCTGGTGTGGTTGTTGCCAACAGATAAATGCCCTCAGAAAGTCCAGTCTTTGGGGGAGGGCGTGGCCAACTGGAGAGAGGGGCTGGGCTTTCTTAGCCTTGAAGCTAAGAAACTCTGGACCTTACACTAACTTGTAATCACTGAGAGACTTTTTTTGTGTGGTTCACAAGAGATACAAGTAGCTGAACCAAAATTTTGGTATTTTGACTGTCAAATTTCCCCTATAGAGATCTGGAGCATGAGCCAAAGTATGCAACTCAGGCCTGCTTCCTTCTTTCAGAGGTTGATGAGTTCTTATTCCATATTCTCTCTCTTTATATTACCTTCTCTACTTGTAGGATAAGGAGTTCTACCAGTCTTACTTACCAACCCTTTTACTCAGCTCATATTTTCTTAAAGTTTAAATGGGGGCCATTGGGGTTTTAGGAGTCTCAGACAGAGAGGGAAAAATGTTTTCAGCCCTTAAATACACAAAGCAAAACTTCCATTTCTTTCAATCTCCCTCCTTACAGGCTTATAAGACCCAGGTAAACAGAGCCTTGGCTGTGGTGATACAGCTGGGGAAGGCTAGGCTTTGAGCAAGGGGTTGAACTACATGACCTCCTGAAGTCTGTTCCAACCCTGACTTTCTATGATTCTACATTTATCCATCAGAGGGTATATGCATGTATGTAAAATGCATAACTTGGAGACATGTGCAGCTTATACAAATATATATAGTTCAGATATACCTGGCAATATGCCAAGTAACAAAGTTCTGGTCCAAATCCATGTTATGAGGTTGAGGAGATGTAATGCAAGATTCATTAAGGGGACTGAATTGGTTCATAAGAGATACAGGAGTCAACTGACAGGCTAAAATCCAAATTTGGATCTAAAATTCTCCAGGTTCTGGACATGTTCAGATCCAAGATTTTAAATTGCTCCTATCATTCCTTAAAATGTTATAAAATGCATGCTACAAAAGTTCACAGCACAAATTACATTGTTTCTTTAATTATACCCTGTTTCTGAAAAAAAGAAATAATTTTATACCATGTAGTACATAGTATGCATTCAATGTTTTATTTAACAGGAACTCAGGCATGTGAAACACTACTACTTGATGGTATATAATTACTTTTGTTTCAGGTCATAGCAAATTGTTCAGTCTTTTAAAATGATTCTTGATGCCTTTCCTCTTCCTTTTACTGACATATTTCATAGTAATAATTCTTACTAAGGCTAATGGAAAAGAAAGATGTAAACAAACTAAAAGCAAATGGGTAGTACTAGAATAAGAGAAGAAAATACAGAACATATTGCTTTTGTATTCTGACAATGCCAAATTGATTCTTCTTTGGTGCTTTTTAAAATGAAGATTTGGCTTGCCACAAAAAGTCCTAAAATTTAAAAGAAGCATGGATTGATGTATACACATTTAATGCATTGAAGAACTATTTATTTTATTTTTAATTCTACTCTGCTTTTGGTACCACTCTCAGAACAGCCCTCAGCACATTTAGGACCACACAGGATTGCATGTTTTCTGGATCCTGGACTGCAGAAGCCAGAGCCCGGTCCTGGTGACCTGACAATGATATATTTTGGAGAACACAGATCCAGAAGCTTATGATAAAGAAGTACAAATCTGCCTGCTTTCTCATTTGGGTGGCCCATAAGAGCTTCCTGCCATAGCAAGTTGATTCTTACCTCTAGCTAGTGCTCTTCTGAATGTTGAGAAGCTTTCAATTTTGATTATTTGCCTTTGCCATATAGGTTTTTGGAAGTTCTGTAGATTCACACACACAACCTAATCAATACCCCAAACAAAATACAATAGAAAACTTATTTGATGATGATATATCTCCCTTCCCAAATGGGGATTATAAATTAATTTATATAAAAGGGGAGAAGTTTTTACTGCCAATTTAAAGAGAGGGAAATTCGTATAATATCATGTTACATTATTTGCTTAATATAACATAATGAATGTGGGGGGATTCACAGAATGAAACCTAACATATCTGAATCTGTGTTTCCTAGTCAGATTGGGGGCTTGTTCATATAGTGTTTTTCCTGTTTCCATGTTACAAAGATTGCCATTTTGCTAGCTTAATTGTATCTGAAGGTCCACGTTGTCACCTCATTTTATTGTGTTAGTCATTTTTTTGTTGTAGTAATTTAAATCACCTCTGATATGTTTTATTTTTAGTGGATGAATTTGTGCCAGGAGGATATTTTTTATTGTATTATTTTTTTCAATGTGGATCTGACATACAGGTGAAAATGGCATTTTCCCTGCTTTGCAACAATTTCACCATGAGGTGCTGCTTGTGTTCACTAAGAAATCCATGGAATTTTTGTTGCAGTGCTGCCACAAGACACCATGTGCAATTACTGCAAATCTTTACTGGTGATTTAGTTCAAGGTCAAGGCTAATGAAAAATACAACTGTTTTGGATTCCAAAAAATATTGTTCCACATCTTCTCATGCACTTTTCCCTAACTTTTCTGCTTCTTTTCACATGCACTTCTTTGCTGCCACTCCCTCTTCCCCCAAAGTAGTGGCTAACCTCGCACTCCTGGAGTGCACCCACCCCTGCTTTCACAACCTTGATGCCAAGCCCTGCTTGTGAGGGGATGGCCGGCAGCCTCTTGCAGAGGTTGTTATGAAAAGATTTCATGAGCCCCTTGCAGCAAGTGCCAGAAAAGGCGTGGAGGGGGGTGGGGAAATGTCTCCTTAATCTCCCCTGCACTTGTGAGTTCTTCAGAACTCCACTTAAGGTGTGATATAACAAACAATTACTAACAAACCTTAGAAAGAAGTTTTCTAGCTCAGTTAAATTTTGAAAAGACAGATAAAGTATAAGTCAATATAGATCATCTAGAACACAACAGCCTGAAACCAACTGATTCCATTCTAGCTCACTTTCCCCTTGGAATAACTTGTAGAAAAATCTATGTTCAAGTAGGCAGGAGTCTTCCCCATCTCATGAAGCTCCTGCAACAGCTTCCTTCAGGCTGAACTGATAACAGTGTCAAAAGATCCAAAGCAGGGAAGCTTGAGCTCTTGTTTACTTAAAATCCCAATGTCCCTTGTCATGGGACTTTCTCATGAACTTCATCATGTGGCTGCAATCCATTAATGGGCTCTTAATAAACCTCTTCTCTTAGTCTTTTTCCAATTAAGGTGTTATTTTAGAGGGAGAACAAGTAAGTAAATTACCTTGACTGTTAGTTGTCTGTCAGTCCAGTGACTAGTCTAAAACTTCTAGTCAACCTGGAGATAAAATGACTCCAAAGAAAGCATGCGCACTCTATATTCTGAATGGAATTTGGTAACAGTTCAAATAGAGAGTCCTCAGTATTAAATGACACTTATAAACTATGGATTCATTTATCAGATTGTAATAAGATCCTAAACCATAGAAAATGCATTGTTCCTCAGTCATTTGCTTGCCTTTGCCAAATTATATTTTCTGTGTAGAAAAAACAAACACAAAACCCCCCCTTTTGTTTGAAAAACCGTGAGTATGAGTCTGCTGTGCACTGAGTCCAGTAGAATGAGTGTACTATGCATTAAGCATCACAAAAAGTTTGCCTTTGCAACTGCACATTAGCACAGCTACTGCACCTTTATCTCGTACCTCATATTAAAGGTACTAAAATGTGCAGTAGCAAAGATGCATTAAGGAACATGTAGACATGCCCAGTAGGAACTTTCTAAGAACACGATAATTTATCTGTCTAAAATGAGTATATTCCATAAGACTATTTGTCTATTTGGCTAAGTTGTTCTGGAGTTTGCAGTAATTATACACAAAACATTATTTGCCAGCACAACTTTGTTCATCCACTCTAGAAAAAGCAAGTTATAAAATGGGGCAAAGCTAAGGGTGGGGATTCCTCAAAGAGTTGCTGAGAGCTCTTAAGTTTAGATTAAATCAGAATAAAAGATTTTCTGAGGAATTAATTTTCTGGTGTTCAAAACACCAAAACTTCCAGGCACTTCAGAGTGAGCTCTCAAAATATTCAGAGCCTTCTTGGTATGCACCCACTTTTTACGCTAGTTATAATATAACCCCCTCCCCCCACTTCAGAAATTTGGGCTCTGAAAAATAACAGTGTGAGACTTCAGATGCGGGGGGTTCACAGTTATAAATGAAGAAAATAAAGACTTGGAGAATATTTCTCAGTTAAGTCTATTGTTACAATCTAACCCGTAAGGAAGTTAAACCGATTTAAGAAAAACAAAGCTATCACAGGTGGAAAACAGTAAATTGGAAGAAGCATCATATGGAAAGTATGTTCTTTTGTGCATTCTGACTTTCCCATAAATGGAAACTGAAATGGATTGTAAAAATCAATGAAGTATCAGAACTGTGGTTGACTATAAGACTTATACACAATCTTTTATGCGTGTCAGGTTCCCAGAAATGTAAGTCCCCGATGTTAATCTTTCCCAACCCCAAATTGATATGCAGAGGGGTGATGTATAGGCTTTTACGTTAATTTGCATGTCATTGGATTGTCTCTCTCCCCTGCTATACAATAGGGTGGCAACTTCCCCCCCTCAACATAGCAGGCAACAGTGATAATTTTTGATAACTTCCTAGTAATTACATGACCCTTCAAGTGCTCCTGTGCAAGATCCAAAGATATTCTCCCAGCTTGAGTGTGAATCTTGTCTCATTTGTGGTTGGCACATAGTTATTAGCTTTCACTTAGCTGACAGATGTAGTGGGCGATAGAAGAACAAGAAAAAGAAATACAAAGAAAAAGAGGGAGTCTGAACCAACAACTTTAATCTCAACAGAATAAGAAGAATAAGAAGAAAAGTTGGGGGTTTGTTTTAATCTACAGATTTAAAGATTGATTTCAGTCAAATATATTTACTTATTTGCATGTGCTTATCTTCAAGGTGTATAAATGTTCATATTGCTTGAATATGTCTACATAGCCTACCCAAATAACTCTTAGTTCTTTTCCCTGTGTGCCTTTTACAGTAATTAGCACAGAATGTTGAGTCATTATGTGGGAGGTTTGGGGTTGGGACTCACCTTGGTAATTTTCACTTTGTTGTCTGTGAAAAAGCTGTCATGATAGTACCAAGATGATACGCTTGGTCTTCTCTCCAAGAGGGCATGCGTGACACATTCTTAAACCATCTCCTGCCAGACAGTCCCTGGAACAGTCCTGCAGGTGTCTAGCTGCAATCTCTGAAGAGATGGCAGCAAATCGTATCCTTTTGTCTAAGGTGTCATTGCTGTTGAAGAGGAAAAATCGCTGTTGGCGAGAGACAATTCATAATACAGAGGTTGGAGAAAAACTCATATGATTTGTAAGATAACCAGTGCCACCAAAATATTGTGCAGTTTAAATGTAATATATATGCAATGTACAGCTTGACATTTCCCACATTATAGTAATGATTAGATGATTGCAGCTGTGCAATAACCTTTATTGTAGGCTGCAGCAGACATTTAACTTAAAATCTGAGCTAAGATCAAGGTGTTTAGAAGAATTACACTTCCTTTTTTTAAATATTCACTAGTAGGATATGAAGTCAAATTTATTTGCTTTCAAAGGTCATACATAACTTGCAGAATTATTTTGAGCCCATCTATCTGTTACTGTAGCCATTAGTGTTATTATCACAGCAGGCCTATGCCTGTTGCCCTATAGGCAAGGGTCTTCCAGGATTTCTGTCCATTTACTATGGAGATTACAAAGCTGCACATTAAATCAGTCTGTCTTAGCATTGCCCAATATTACTTTATCTTTATTCTTAATAATGCTAATATATACATTAAATACATTAAGACTTATTTGGTTCTAGGCATCCTACAAATACTAAACAAAAGACACTTCCCTAAAGAATTTAACATTTAAATAAACAAGACAGAGAAACATGTATAAAAGATGGAAAGCACAATTTAAATGGCTTGTCCAAGGTCATGGAGCAGATCAATGACATGGATAGGAATGGATCATTGGTGTCCTAAATTTCCATTTAGTGCCAAACTCATTAGACCATTGTGACTGTCCAAAACACAAAACACATTTTGTTGCTCTGTCATTTGCTAGAGTAGAGAAAGATGATCTTTTTCCTTGGAATGGCTTTACCAGTTTAAATGCCAACATTTAAATGTTTGATCAGAATTACACACGTGCACACGCATGTGTGTGTGTGTGTGTGTGATTTTTGTCTTAAAAAAATCACACTTGTTAGCACCACATCTGAACTAGATCTGGGTGCTGTGATAGACAACAAAATGAACATGAGCCACTAATGTGATGCCGTAGCTGGCAGAGCTAATCAAACACTGGCATGCATCTATTGAGGCATCTCAAGCAAGGCTAAGAATGCCATCCTCCCCCTCCACTCAGCCTTTGTGAGACTGCAGCTGAAGTTCTTCATCCAGTTCTGGGCACCACACTTCAGGAAGGATGTGGAGAAGCTCAAAGAGAGTCCAAAGGAGGGCCACATTAATGATTAGAGGCCAAGAGACCAGGTCATATGAGGAGAGGCTGAAAGACTTGCAACTGTTCAGCCAGGACAAGAGAAAACTCAGAGGGGACTTGGTGGTAACCTATAAGTATATTAAGGGTGTACATCAGGGCGTGGGGGAGCAGCTGTTCACCAAGGTCCCCTGGGGGAGGACAAGAAAAAATGGACAGAAGCTGATTGAGGATTGCTTCAAGCTAGACATAAGAAAAAACTTATTTACAAGTAGAGTGCTGAGGGTCTGGAACAGGCTCCTCCCAGAAGTGGTGTAGGCATCCACCCTGGTGATCTTCAAGAAGCGTCTTGACACCCATCTTGCTGGGGTCATCTGATCCCAGGGGTCTTTCCTGCCCATGTGCAGGGGGGCTGGACCTGATGAGCTGTAAGGTCCCTTTCAGTCCCTAACAACTAAGAAACTATAAATCGATGGCTTGTCTCTAACCTTAACTTGATGCCATCCATCACTGACTTTGGTATTTTGCAAACAGAAAAATGACCATTATTAAAGTGAGGACTATGGGTTATTTGGAAAATGGGGCGGGGAAAGTTTATTTTCTGACCTTTTTGTGACACTAAACATACATATAACAATTACAGAATGGAATAACTGTATCTTGAGTAGTTGAAACCACCCCATTTGTAGGAAGGGATTGTTCTGAACCCTGTATAAGGTATAGGCAGGGTCATCAGTGCCCCACTTTCTTGTGCCTGCTCCCCATCTTTAGTTAACTAAAGACAATTAAATTAAAAATTAGCACTGGTTCCTCAATTTTAGCTACTCCAACCAAGCTGAGACATTTTGATTATGTAACTTAGATACTTAACAACTAGCAAAATGAGACATATCATAAGAGATTTAGTCCAAAGTCTAAGAGGATATCAGAACTGTTAAGCTATTTATGCAATTAATAATTTTGGCCATTGAAATTAAGATATACATTTCACTAGCTATGAATCTGATGCTTTCACAAAAGTTGTTGCTTTTACAGTTTAATTCAACAAACTCTTGTACGTTATGGTCATAGAGGATACCATCTGCCCTTGATTTTGAGAGTGGCTGAGGATATTCTCCATCTCTTGCAGGATTGTTTTATGGAAATAATTATTTTAGTATTACTATATGCATTGCATGAATTAATAAGTACAAATGAGAGTTAAGTAATTTTGTGTTCATTTAATAATAGCTGATTACATGCTACTATGTGCCATTTAATGAAATCATGCCAATATTTTAGGGGTGAACAGGTGAAAGTATAGTTGAATTGGAGTGGCTTCAAATGGAAAATTGTCTCTCTCTTGCCTAAGAAAAAATAGATAAAATATTTCTATAGGCTATGCCTTAATCTCACATAAAATTATTTTTGTGCCCAACAATTTCTGATTCTCAGGAATGCAAGGAAAAATTCCAAGTTTGGTCTATTGAGTAAAAAAAACAAACAAAAAACACTTAGCTATGAATGTGACTGTGATTGGTTGGCCATGATGAACTGAAAGTATTTTTCTGCTCATAAAATCCAAAGTGAAGCTTAAGATTCTATAAACTCAAAAACCAGAATAATTAATTTTTATCAAAGTGCATTTGCTCTTTCCCTTACATAATGAGTTAGAGATGCAAGCCTTTCCTATCCATCCTTGACTATTATTAATGTTGCAAATACAACGTGAAGAAATAAAAAAATAAAAAACACATTAAAGCTGGTTCTAGCAAGAAAAACATCTAAAGCTTTTTCTTTCTTTGATTTTAAATTAAAAGTTTTAGATTGCAACTGACCCACTTTAGATCCTTCCTAACATATAAGCAGAATATTAACCAATTACATCGCTACCATTGCAACTGCAAATCATTGACAGTGACCTTATCTTTTCTGTTGTCCCCCCTCCCCCAGCTTTCCTGGTACACTGTAGCTCATATTTGCTTTTGTAACATGCTTTGTGGTTATAATGAATGAGGTTTTAGCATGCTTAATTTGTAGGTTTTTAGAGAAATGGTTGCCTGTAAAAGTAAGGGACTAGTTTTAAAACCCCTTCCAGTCTTATCTTCCATAAAAACAAAAGTGTCTTTCCACTCTGGAGCCAGAATAGAATAGACAGTATGTTTTGTAAGCCTATATTTCATCCGGACATAGTAGAAGCAGGGTAGATCCAAGGAGGGTACAGTGGTGCACTTGCTACCTCCACCCCTGTTTTGAGTCCTGCTTTTCCCAAACTTTAAAACCAACTGCTCCAGAGAGGCAGCTGTATTTCTATTCAAGCAGTGCTGAGGAAATTGATTGAGTTCATGGCTTCATATAATGTACCTGATTCCTGCTAATCTCTTTTTACTTCACAGGTGTTGATTAATGGAACATCAAGATCATTAAAAGGAGAGAAGGTCATTAACACCTGTGAAGTAAAGTGAAATTAGCAAGAACCAGGTACATCATAATGAACCATGAAGTCAATCAACTCCCCCAGCACACCCTGTATAGAAACGTTATTCATTTATCATTTCATCTGCGATTTGCTGTCTGTCAGCTATTCCTGGTAATATCTCTTCTATTTTGCAGCCCTGCAGACAGTTTAAAACCCTTAATTCAGGTGTGGTAACATTAACTGAAGTGAACATTTATTCAGTTGTGGAAATGACTAACAGCAAAGTATTGGATACACTGGCAAGGTGCTGGAGAAGGCTAGATTTTCTTTTATGAATCTGAAAAAAAGATTACTAAATAACTAATAAAAGAATATTTTGAACTATTTTTGCCTAGTTTGTTGTGTTTTTTTTAAATTTAATCTGCAAGATTGCAAATTAGTACAGATTCCAATGAAGTTATATTTGTTTTTGTTTTAATATTAAGCTGAATAATATAGCACTGAGCTGTGAACATATTAGTAAATCTTCTAGTTTATCTTTAACTGGAGAAAAAAGATGTGTTGTTATATGTGATGATGCACCATACCATCTGATTGCCACTTTTTCAACTCTTACATCTGCCCATGAGTGGGAAGTTATGTGAGGTTGGCTGTGGGATGGAGGCCAAAGACCTGAGGTAAGTGGAAAAGTGGATGACCCAGAGGAAACACAAGCAGGAGGGGGAAACGGGAGGCATACTCATTCTTCCTGAGAAAGTAGGGCAATCAGCAAATTACCTTGCTGGGGTCATTTGACCCCAGTATTCTTTCCTGCCATGGCAGGGGGTCAGACTAGATGATCTGCTCAGGTCCCTTCCGACCCTAGAAACTATGAAACCTCAGGTGCCTATATGCAAATGCACAGAGCCTGGGAAACCAGCAGGAAGAACTGGAAATTCTCGTGCAGTCACAGAACTATGACATGACTGGAATGACAGAGACTTTGTGGGATATCTTGCATGACTGGAGTACTGTCATGGAGTAGTATAAACTGTTCAGGAAGTCCAGGCAGGCATAGGCACCAACTTTCTTTTCTGCTGGTGTGTGCTTGCAGATGTAACGCTCCTCCCCACACAAAACCCCCTCAAAACTGGCAGCTTACTTTTAACTCAATGCATTCCCATGCCTAGTCCTGTGCACACCCAGAAAAAGAAGGACATTACTTCAAACTGGCTCAGCAGCAGCTGTAAAGATCCGGCTCCTTAGTGGGGCTTTTTTGGTGCTCATATCTAATAACTGATTGAGTCAGGTTTAGTTAAAAGCACCAAAAAACTGTGCTGAATCACCCAATCTTTACAAATGCTGCAGAGCTGAGTTGAAGTAACTCACTGCTGCTTTGGGTAAAGCATGTTTTGGAGGGGTTTTTTGGCCTAACATCTGCAAGTATGGCTCTAACAGTGGTGAGCATCTGCTAATATTTTTCAGTGGGTGTTTAAGCTCTGGAGCACCCCTGGAATTGGTGCCTATCCTGGCAGGGGATAAGAGGAGGAGGAGTTGCACATTATGTAAGGGAGTTGTATGATTGCTGAGAGCTCCAGCATAAAACTGAAAGTCCCTGAGGGTCAGAGGGGACAGCAACAAGGGTGATGCCATGGTAAGCGTCTGCTATAGATCACCAGACCAGGGGGATGAGATGGATGAGACCATCTTCAAACATCTAGTGGAAGTTTCCCAATCACAGGCCCTAGTTCTCATGAGGGACTTCAGTCATGCTAACATCTGTGCACAGGTAATCCAGGTGCAAGTGTTGGAGAGACCAACTAGGGGGCCACAGTCTTTTGGACCTGCTGCTCAGAAACAGAAATTCAGAAAAGCAGACTGACTCCCTCAGGGAAATGATGGGCAGAATTCCCTGGGAGGCCAGTCTGAGGGCAAAAGGAATCCAGGACAGCTTGTTGTATTTTAGAGAAACCTTAATGAGAGTGCAGGAACAAACCATCCCAATGTGCAGGAAAACTAGAAAGTATGGTAGAAGACCAGTTTGGCTTAGCAGGGAATTCTTCAATGAGTTAAACACAAAAGGAAGCTTACAAGAGGTAGAAACTTGGACAAAAGACTAGGGAAGAGTATAAGACTGTTGCTTGGGCATGAAGGGCTGAAGTCAGGATGGCCAACACATAATTGGAGTTGCACGTAAGAGGGGATGTGAAGGGTAACAAAAAAGGTTGCTGACATACTTGTAGAAACAAGAGGAAGATCAGGGAAAGTGTGGGGCCTTAACTGAATGGGTGAGGCACTCTAGTGACAGATGATATGGGAAAGGTTGAAGTACTCAATGCCTTTTTACCTCACTGTTCACAGGCCAGGTCAGCTCCCAGTCTACTGCACCTGGCAGAACAGTTTGGGGAGGAGGCGAGCAGCTGACAGTAGTGAAAGAACAGGTTAGGGACTATTAAGAAAAGATGGACATGTACAAATTCTTGGGGCCAGAAGCAATTTACATCAGGGTGCTAAGGGAGCTGGCCAATGTGACTGCAGAGATGTTAGCCATTATCTTTGAAAATTCATGGGAATCAGGAGAGGTCCCAGATGATTGGAAAAGGGAAAATATACTGCTCATCTTAAGAAAAGAAAGGAGGAGGATCTGGGGAACTACAAACTGGTCAGCCCCATCTCAGTGCCTGGAAAAATCATGGAGAAGATCCTGAAGGGATCCATTTTTAAGCACTTGGAGGCGAAGGTGATTATGAACAGTCATCATGGATTCACCAAGGGTAAGTCATTTCTGATCAACTTGACTGCTTTCTATGATGAGGTAACTGGCTTTTGACATGGTCTCTTACAATGGTCTTGCACGCAAACTAAGTATGGGTTGCATGAATGGATTGTAAAGTGAATAGAAAACTGCAGGATCATTGATATCATTATCTAGTTCGCACCCAGTCTCAAGTCCCAGAGGTTGGTCCTGGGGCCACTTTTATTCAATGTCTTCAAATGACATGAAAGATGGGATAGAATGTACCCTCAGCAAGTTTGCAGATGACACTAAGATGTGGGGAAACAGTGTGTGTGTATGTGTGTATATATATATATATATATATATGTGTGTGTGTGTGTGTGTGTGTGTGTGTGTATACACACACACACACACACACGCACTGGAGGGCAGGGCTGGGAGAGTTGGACCAAAAGGAATCTCGTCAGGTTCAATACAGACAGTTCCAAAGTCCTGCACTTAGGATGGAAAAATCCCATGCGTCAGTACAGGCTGGAGACTGACAGGCTGGGCAGCAGCTCTGGAGAACAGAAAATGGCGTGTTACAGTGGACAATAAGCTGAATATGAGCCAAGTGTGCCCTTGTTGAGAAGAAGGCTAACAACATACTGGACTGCATTACTGCATCGTCAGCAGATCAGGGGATATGATTCTTCCTCTCTATTCAGCACTGGTGGAGCCACACTGGAGTCTTATGTCCAGTTTTGGGCCCCCGACTACAGAAAGGATGTAGACAAACTGGAGAGAATCCAGTAGAAGGAAAGGCTGAAGGAAGTGGGAATGCTTGGGTCAGTAGAACAGAAATCTGAGCGGGGATTTGGTAGCAGCTCTCTACTACATGAAGCGGGGGGGCGGGGCGCTTCTAAAGAGATTGGAGCAAGAATGTTCTCAATGGTGGCAAGTGACAGAATAAGAAGCAAGGATCTCAAATTCCAGGAAGGGAAATCTAGGTTAGATATCAAGAAAAACTCTCACTAGGAGGGTTGTAAAGTATTGGAATAGGTTACCGAAAGAGGTTGTGGAGTCTCCACCTTTGGAGGTTTTTAAGATCTGCCTATACTATGCCTTAGGTGGGATGATCTAGTTGGGGATAGTCCTGCTTTGTGCAGGGGGTTGAACTAGATGACCTCCTGAGATCCCTTCCAACCTTAATTTTTATGATTCTATGATTTTGTCATTGCTATGGCTGGAAATGTTCTGGGGCTTGAAATGCTCATGCTGGCATATTACTGGCTCTCAAATTATGTTGTGATCTAGTGTGATTCAACTCAGCTGCAAGGTCCAGAGAAGACTGTGGAATTTGCTCACCCTTCTTTTCCTGCTGTTTGCTGATGAGATCTCAGAGGTAGATGCATACTCCTCCAGCTATATACCACAGCAGCCTAGAAAAAAACAGAAAGCCTGATCAAATTCTGTTCAGACTGAATGGAAAGGACATTTTATCAATGTCTTCTGTGAAACTAGGAGTTGGGCTTAACAATTTAGACCCTTTATGATGACTGTAGCTGTCTAGGCTACTATTTATGATGAATTCCATATAATCTTTATTTAATTTTCAACCCTAAGAGGAAGAGGGAGGGGACTAAACCAAATAGTTAACTAGCATTTTCCTTTCAGTAGACAATATAGCTATCCATTGAAAGAAAAATGTTAGTTAACTACCAAAGGACTATGGATACTACTTTATCTAAAATTGATTTGTTATAATCTTGACTTTTTCACCTTCCTTGGATGTCTGTCTTGTGTGCTTCCTTGCAGAAAACTCTTTTACTCCCTTGTTATGAGTTAGAGTGCATAAAAAATGTAGATTCAAGTACTTCATTATCTTCTCAAAACTGAACTGCAACAACCCCTTTATTCTAAATTGCCCTTACAAGGTTATGTTGCTGTCATTCTATGTTTGTTTTTAATATTTCTGTTACCAAGTTGAAAGAGAGATAATCAACTAATGAGGCTTACTGGTACTAAACTACACTGACAAATAGGTCTCATCTGTGGCCTTCTTCAGGAAACAAGTTGTAAGCCATCTTGCCTACTAAGTGGAGCTTTCCACGGGAGTCAAAATCTTTCTAAAATTCCATGCCCACAATCCAAAGTTGTGACCTTATACAGGAGCCTTAGACTAGAACTGACTTTGACTTTGTTACTTTAACTTATGTTACATGTATCTCTTCTCTATTGAAGAATTATTCATATACTAATATTCATCTTAATGATACAGTTTGGGGTAGTGTAGAAAGTAGGGACTTGGAGGATCATTTTATGATTTTTTGTTTCAGGTTTCTTTAAAAAAAACCAAACCCAACAACTCCACTAACAACAATTTGTTATACATTTTAAATCCACTTGTGCCTGGAAATTCAAAATCAAAATTTCCAGAGAAATTATAATGTTTCCATATATTATATGCAGCTGTTTGGACTTTGATTCTGCAGCCCTTTATAAGTCTGGTTTTGCTGAAAGCATTGGAAGTTGTGAACACACAAAGGTTGTTAGATCAAGAGGATCTTTCATTGTATTGAATCCAAAAAAGCATGGTAACACTCCAGGGGTGCTAGCCTACTTGACTCAAAATCCAATAAAATATTGATATGACCCCTGTGAAGTGAATCCAATAAGTTTTGTACATCTCTACTGAGGTCTACTGATGACAGTGTTTAATAAATTGTTACTATGAAGTTTATTTGTAGCCTATAAGTCACAAACTCTGATTTTTTTTCTCATGACATCTCCTTTGGGAAAAGGGTTTAGCCAGCTCAGTGAAATAAAATGAATTTATGTATTAGAAAGAGGACAGCCAGGTAAAGAGAAAGACAAATATTGACACTGGGCAGATACTTAATCTATTATCCTGGAAATTATCCGCCAAATTAAAAAAATTAAACAAGATGCATAAACATAAATGTTAGCACTCAGCTGTCACTTAAAGGCATATACCTAGTTACTGTATGTAAGGAGTATAGAGCCATTACTTCTACAAATGAAAGAAGAATTTTGATAACTTGGGGGTGGGGGGGGCGAGGTTGGAAGAAAGTATAACAAGGACATGAAAAAAAATTAGAAGCATCTGAAACTTATCTCTTGGCAATAATAGGTCAATTGTATCCAGAACAGAAAGCAGTGTGGAATCTACAAGCTGACATTTAGGAAAAAGATGTCTCACAGTTTTAATTTGTCTTCTAAATCTAGTTTTTTTAATTCTTCAACTTTGTTGCATCAGGCTCTTACACATAATACATGCCCTTCCATTTTAGCCTCAAATGCCATTCATTTTTCTCTATTAAGCTGTCTGTCTTCATACCCTATTTTACTGAGTGTCCAAACTCCAAATGGCAAGATCATCAATTCCTTGACCATTTGCTTCCTCTTTAGGACACCCTTGGCATGTTGGAGGGGCTGCTGTAAACTCTAGTTTCCGAAGTTGTCACTCTCCAATCTGACAACATTTTCATTTTCCAGAGTGACAATTTACTTTCTGACAAGAAAAGCAAGCAATATGTTCGTATCTGGATGCAAAAAAGTTATGTTCCTAAAGCTCTACTTAGATAAAGAACCAATTTGCAAGGAGGAGGAGGAGATCTTTCACCAATAGATTTCATTGGAAATTCAGTGCAAGTTGCTCAGCAATGTAAGGAGCAGAATTATCTCCATCACTGATACAAGGTAATGCAATTTAACAGCATGAAAAATGAAACATTAAACTTCAAAGAAAGAGAGATAATGTTAAGTTTTTGAAAAGTTTGGATAACTTGAAACCAGATTATTGCAGAAGGTAATTGGTTTATCACTATTCTTATGTGTGTGCACACTTGTGTATGTGCATTTTATCTGAGGTAAAAATCCTTTTCACAAGAAGAAATGAAAAAATCAGTAGTACTATACCATTTCACAAAACACTGAATTTATGACATTCAGTAAAGTTAGATTATTTTTTTCAGTGTGAAAATATTTATAGTTCAAACTTCATATTCTAACATTCATTTTCTCTAAAGAGTGGGAGTTTTACCTTGCTTTAATTGCCATTTATTTTTTTCTGGAAGTACAAAACTTAGAAGTTATCTTGGCAACATAATGGGTATCATCGAATAGTTTTGTATTAATTATTCATTACTGATACACATAATCTGGTGCCTGCCACCTTATGGACCAATAAGAAGACAGGTCCTTTTCCCAAAGACCTTAGAAGTTAATTGAACCTTATTCAGGTTAAAATTAGGGTAGGAGATGCTATGTTAAACAATTGCAATTGATGTATTGGTTCTGGCATTTATCTTGCTGGTTTCCAGGCTTTTTTTGGTGTTCACGTTTTATATACTTTTCCATTTTTAATTTTATTCTTTTAAATTTAGATTTAAATATTGAATATTAAATTAATATTTGATCCCCATCACCATTATTAGTATTTGGTTAAAACTCTGCAATTGTGTCACATCTAATCTCAGACCAACCTAATAAAAAGATACCATGAAAAGGCCTACATTGTACAAGAAAAATAAAATAAGTGGATAATTCACATAAAACACTTAGATTGGCAAGATAAAGAATAACAGTGCAAACTTCCTTCTTCCACCAAAGTTTACTTAACCAGCGCAGATTGTATGATAGTCAAAATTCCAGACTAATTTAATCCCGGTTGGTTTCTCTGCTGAGAATGTCACAAAGGTGTTGGTGAGATCAAGCTGTTATGATGTTTTGATGTGGACATCTGTTCACTTTCTCTTATTGCCAGGAGACTGCTGCAGCTTGCCTCAGAACTTGATTCAGATAATAGGGCACAATAAAGTATCGAGTAAGGCCAGCTATTTTTGTGCAGTATTTATTAATGGGCAGTTTTATGGATAATAATTTTAATTGAAATAATTTCAATTTTTCCCTATGGCAATATTATCTTAATAGAGCTACTGACTGAAGCATGGTGGATCTGCTGTAGGAAGAACTGGTCAATATATCCTGGGGAAGAAATTAAGGACATTTTATCTATGTTGAATCTTCTACTGGCAAGACTTAAGTGTGAGTAGAGCAGACTAGGGACTAACTGCTAAAGGACGGTTCAGTACTAACACGTGGAGTGTGACAGTAGTAACAAAGCAGTTATGGAAGTGCTATGATACCCAGCAGTGGGGTTGGAAGTTAGGCTATGAATAGTGGGTGCGGATTGGAGACATTTGTTGGCAATGTTGACCCAGTGTTGAGGGTCAGTTTATGCAAGTAGTGCCCCAAGACAGTGTAAGAAATATGTATCCAAAGTGAGGGTTTGGAGGTGGAAGGGTGACTGAAATGTGGGAAAGAGTAGGAGACATGTTAGGCTTGTTGCCAAGGAATTCAAGATGACGAGTATAGCTGGAATGTTAAACACACTCTTGGCATAGCTTCTGAAAGTAATATTGGGGTGGCATCTCTGCTTATCTTTCCTAAGGAGCTTGCCTTTTTCCATTTCAAGACTACAGAAACATATGATCGACTTTTTGCCTTACCATCTGCTCTTATCAGACTGCAACGTCTGAATGGCAGGCAGATTTATATGGGCCTTTTTCCACATTGGGATAGCTCAGAACCATGTTAATTTATGCTCAACCCAATAGATCATGTGAAATTTAAGCACCATCCCTATTCCCATCAGCAATGTGCCAGCACATGTGAAGCTGGCTTCTGTGATTACTTTTCACACTGTTTCCACTAGCTTGCGGCTTAATATGTACAGTAACATTTGGCCCTTGAAGACTTACAACACTTCCTTCAACAAAATGCTTTAACATTTTTTCTTTCCTACCACCTTTCTATTACCACTGATCCTGTGGTCTCCCTTGCCTTATTCTGATTTGGATAATAAACCACTTAACGCTTGTAAAGCAGATGGTACCCTTTGTCACTTCCACAGGATATCAGGCTGGGACTAATTGAAAATTCCCCTGATGTGTGGAGAATTATGCTTTGCTCTCCTCACCCACATAAGAAAAGCACTTTCTCATTTGCATATCTCACAATCTCTCACTCATTAAAATTATTAGAGATGGACAAATACCACTGCCAATTCCGGAAGCATTGAAGGCTGAGGAATTTTAATTTGGGCCACAGATCTGAGGTTTCTCAGACTTGTACAATTCCAAGGCTTGACTAAGCATGACTTGGCTTCCTGGTTGGCAACTTAAACTTTTTTCCCCTTCCAAGTAAAATGACCTCCTACTATCAAAAGACATTTCCTTCCTTCTTCATGTATTGGAAATACCATGACAGCTTCTATCTAACACAATTTTCAGGACTTACAAGCTTTATTCTATATAGCTCAAAGCATCTGAAAGAGTCATGTAAGGGTAAAGGACTGGAAAAAATGGAGGAAAGAAATGTAAAGAAGTTGAAAAACCTTTGAAAAACAGATTTTGGGGGCAGGGGAGAATACCAAATGATCCCTCCTCCCTCCCAGGATCCTACTGCCCTTTACTTTGCTGCTTTTAAGTATAATGAATGACATATTTTCCTTGCTAAGTGCATTCAAATGCATGTGTGACTAGAAGTTTTATACTGGCCTTATAGTATCATAATGTAGGAGATTCAGTTAGTGGGTTTAATGCTTGTGCATTTCCCACCAGTTGTTGTTATATGCTGCTGCTAACACATGCACAGTATACCAACACCTGCTTGTTCTATTCAGGTTCTAAGACCACCCTCATTAGTGTACTATCTGAATGCCTTCCAGTAGTTAATTAAGTGATGTGACTAACATCTGTCTCATGTAGTTTATTCTCACTCTCATCCTTGCCCCATGGGATAGATTGTGTGTGCAGTGGAGAATTTTAAGTAGTTTTTTCTGCAAGAGGATTTTTCTTTTTAAACTCACATGCTCATGTATGTTTATAATCAGCAACACTTAAGTGAAAGCAATGGACTTTACATTTGGAGCAGAAATTGCTGAGCTTTGTGGTGGCCCATAGTTCCTGCAGGTGTTGATTCAACAGTCTTGGTGCCTGAGAAAACTCTGTCTCCTACATAGAGCTGTGTTATCATTGTAATAGAAAACTCCACTGTACCTGAGAAATGGAGTTGTAGATGATGATCTTCATCTCAGAAATTTAGGTGACCTTTTAGATGCCTTAGGTCACGCTGAGTTTCTTGAAGATGAAGCCTGATCTTGACTTGATGTTCTATGGGAAGTATATGAGATGGAGGAGTCATTTCGAAGTAGGCTGTACTAGTTGCAGTTTCCTAGAGCTTGATGGCTCTGTGGCTAGGTATGCAGCATTGTTGTAGGCCACCTGGAAAAAGACAAACAGTTATAGCTGAAGCCAATTCATTGCCTAGTAGGTCAAAATAGTTTCTGAGTCATATAGACCCTGTTGAAAACACTGTCCATGGCTGATGATATTTGAAAATTTAGGATCCAATTTGTAAGTGTGTGTAGGAATGTAAAGATAGAGGTAGATGCCTACTGAAGAAAGGACATAAGGGCCTGACTCACCAAATGGATATTTTGAACCTGCAGCTTCAATCAGCTCCTCTTGTCCAGACACTAGGTCATGATAATGATAGTAGTATACTCATGCATCATGAATACAGCTAGAACTATACATCAGCTTTATACTGTTGACATTGAGTTTAAGGTATCTTAATTTAGTGTTGGTGGATGTTTATTTTCTTTTGTGATGGAAAACATGCCAGTTTTCTAGCCCAATACCTGGACATTTTGGTCCTGCCTCTGGATTGTAGATACATAAGCATGTATGCTCAAATGATTGTTTCTCATCTTTTTTAGACTCAAAACACCACCTCAATAGATTGAAAACATCCCTCACTAGATTCAAGACACACTCTACAAAAATGCCAGCTTAGTTTTCACTCTTGGTGGATGGGTCAGTGTGACAGGGTACTGTCTTCTGCTACATTTAAAAAAAAAAGAGGCTGGTAATTGTGCCCCCATCAAGTCTTGCTGAATTTTCCTCCCTTGGGGATCAGCTTTTTCCCTCTTTACTCTCCTGCCACGACTTGATGTTACTTGGTTCTTAAAAAGGAGGGAGGCTGACCTACAGGTTCCCAGACAGGCTTCAGGCTCATCACCTGTAGGATAATGAGCTGTTGCCTTAAGGGCAAAATGCACACTCCTACCTCCCTTTGATGTGCCCTGTGCCTCGCAGATGTTTTATAATTTTCTTTTTATGTTGGGGTCTCAGCCTCTGTGGACTTATCCTCTCTCTCTCTCTAGCTAGGCCTGCCAGTCAAAAACCCACTAAGCAGGGCTTAACCCCAAGGCTCTAGCTCTCTAACTCACTCAGGCTCAAGGCCCTCCGTTACATAGTCTCCATGACACCAGGCCTACTGTACCTTCTACACTGTGTCCCTGTTGTGTCAGGTTTTTGGGGCGTCAGCCCCTTCCAGCTTTACATCTCTTTCTGTAGTTAGGGCTGTTTGCCTAAGTCCACCCACTAGGTACTGCCTTCAAGGCTCCTATCTTCCCTCCAAACAGTTCAGGGCTTGTAGCCCCAGTAGAGCAGGGCTTCTTAAGCCCTCTATCATAGTGCCCCTCAGTGCTATTGAGGTCTCCTCCTTTCCTACAGCCTCAGTCACAAACCACCAGCATTTAATATATTAAATGTAAACCATAGGCCTCTATGGTCATATAATGAAAATAAAAAAAATAAGAGAGGCAAATGCCTGCTTACATGTGTCTGTGCTTCTGTTTTACAGCATGGCATATTCTTCCCAAGAAGGCACCACAGCTATTCCATAGTCATTGGGAGTCTCCCTCTCTGCTGCCTCTGGCCTTCTCTATTTGAGGTTTATATGGTTCTGGCCTTCCCCTTCCTGTCACCTGACCAGCTGGCAGGGTTCAATCCTTAACCCCTGCTCAACTGGTCAGCTGCTCCCAGTAGGTTCTGGATTTAAAGGGGCCACCCTGCTTCCTGATAACAGGACTAGGGTTCCCTGTTTCAGCTGGTATCAACCTCAAAAGATGTGGGAAGTGGGGTCTTCCAAGACTTGGTCCTTGGCCCAGTGCTGTTCAATATCTTCATCAGTGACCTGGATGAGGGTGTGGAAAGCACTGTTCAAATTCACAGATGCCACCAAACTATGGGGCAAAACAAACACACTGATGGGGAAAAAACAGATCTGCCTGGATTCAGACAGGTTTGAGAAGTGGGCAGAGAACAACAGGATGCAGTTCAACAAGGACAAGTTTAAGGTGCTACACCTAGGGAGAGGGAATCACCAGCATACCTATAGGTTGGGGGATGACCTTCTTAGCAGCACAGCTGCAAAAAGAGATCTCAGAGTCGGTGTCAACTCCAGAATGATTATGAGTGATCCATGTGACAAAGCAATTAGCAGAGCTAACTGCACTTTGTCATGCATTAGTAGGTACATCATGAACAGGTCCAGGAAGGTGATGCTCCCCCTCTATGTGGCACTGGTCAGGCCACAGCTAGAGTACTGTGTCCAATTCTGGGTGCTGCAATTCAACAAGGATGTGGACAACCTTGAGAGGGTCCAGAGGATGGCCCCTCATATGGTTAGAGGCCTGCAGGGAAGGCCTTATGTGAAAAGACTGAGGGACCTGAACCTTTTCAGCCTCTGCAAGAGAAGGCTGAGGGGGAAACTTGTGGTAGTATACAAATTCACCATGGGGGGGCAGGGAGGGACAGTGGGGGAAACAGGGAATAGTAGATGCTCTGTTTACCAGATCACATCTTGGAATAGCTAGAAACAAAAGCCACAAGCTGATGGCGAACATCATTAGGTTGAACATCAGAAATAACTTCTTCATGGTTAGGGTTGCCAGCATCTAGAGTGAGCTTCCAAGGAAGTGCTGTCCCCTACTTTGGGTGTTCTTCAAGGGGAGATTGTACAAGCACCTGGCTGGGGTCACATAACCCCAGCACTTTTTCTTGCCACTGGCAGGGGGTCAGACTTGATGATTCTTTGGGGTCAGACTTGATGACCCTTTTGACCCTAGCATCTATGACTCTATTCATCTTTCTTTTGACTACAGAAAAAAAAAATAGAGCAATTCTTCTGTTACAAACTCATCAAGGTCAGAACAGGTCAAAATGTTTTTAACACTTTGGACTTATGTGTGAAAACTCTGGGTTTACTGTGTGAATCATGTTTGCCCAAGTAACAACGCTAACATTGCTTGATACCCTATGACACCCTTGAAAGGCTCTCAGTGCTCTCCAGGGTGCTGGGGTGTTCTGGTTGAGAATCACTGTCCTAGACTGAGCATATTCAACTGGCTACTAGCTGACTGGATAGCTGTTCATGCCTGAGTTCATGTGCAAGTTCAGGAGAAGGGACTGCACAAAGTTTAAGCCAAGGAGATCTAGAACCCATGTTTGAACCTACAAAATTCTGACTACTTATAGCGCACTAGACACTATGCCATGGTTAGATATTATTACTTAGCTCTCTAATATTCCTTTTGAAGTGGAGCTACTGCCTCTTGCATTTACTAGCCATAGCACAAAATGTAGTGGTAAAGTTTCACTCCTAGGCATGGTGGGGAGGAAGAAATCCCAGCTAATATCAAGGGCCTGTTTTCCCTCCAGAGAAGCAGAAATCTTACCAAGCCACATACCATCCAGTTTGCTTGCTTTCTTCTGGACCTGCATATTTTTCTCTTTTGGCTGCCTATACAGCCACCTTCAAAAGGAATGCTGGAAAGCAGTATCTAGATCATACATAAGCTGTGATGTAGTGGTTATAACACTATGCTAGGAAGTCACGGGGGGGGAGGGGTGGTATTTCTTGGGCAAGTGTCATAACCTTTTAGCTAGTGGAGCTAAAATGTGGGAGGACTGCCTCTTTCACCATCTAATGGTGGCTATTTATGGCTTTCTGGCCAGCTACATTGTTATGACATCCAAAATAGACACATATACATAGTTGTATAGCTGGCTGGCCAATGAGTAGCCTACTGAGTATCCTCAGTTTACATGTACATGCTTACACATTCATGCTGCAAAGGCAAAAAAAGAAAAAAAAAAAGTCAGGGCTTGTGTATAAATGCCCAAAAAAACTTACACAACTAAAAAGTTGCCACTTCCTGGTTGCATGTAGAGGCTGATATATCAAGAGACAGATTAGATCTTTGTAGAACGTCAGAAGGAAAATATGTAGAGGCAGAAGTGCAAATTGCTCTTCAGTATTTTTTGGGTGCATCTCTCCAGGAAATATGTAAGCTATTTTAGCATGATTCCCTGTATGCCTATCATCTCTATCTACGTTTTATCTTGCTGTCCATCACCATAGGTTTTAAATATCCTGGGAAATTACTGTTTATAATGTACAGCAATTTCATAGAAAAATACATAATCTTTGAAAACCTATCATCTTAAACCTCTGTTAAAAGTTTCTTTCATATTCTATAATACAAAAAAACCCCCTTATTTACAAGCAGCAAGTTAAGAATGTATAACTAGAATTCTGCTCCTCTTAATGTGGAGTGTTTAAAACAAAGTAAAGAAAAAATACAGTGCCTAAGAGGTTAAATGGGTTCAGAGGTGGACATTCAGGGAGTCCACACTTTCAGAATCGTAAACAATGGCTGTTAATTCCCATCTCTACCTTTCTGTTCTGGTCCTTGATTCCATAATTCATATCCAGGGATCCTAGTTCTCTCTCATTTTAAAAAAGCCCCAATATTTATTTAAAAAAGTAAACCCAAATCCACAATTTCCATGATTTAAAATGAAACACCTCTAATATATAGAGGTGTTTCATTTGAATCACAGAAAAGTGTGCATTTTGAATTTGGGGTTACTTTTGTTTTTAAATCAGAGAAAACCAGGATACCTGTTTGTATCCCCCCATTCCCCTTGCTCCCTCATGCTACTTATTTTTAATGGGAAAAAAAAAAGGTCACCCCTATTCTTGATGTAATGGTCAGAACCATGATCTAAATGGGGAGGTGTTCATGGGCAGTTTTCTTGTGGAAATCAGCAGGAAACTTATGCTGCTCATCACTCCATACTTCTGCATCTTTGCAAAACACCCTTTCTGGGTGAACATATACACAGGATGCATAGCCAAGCTACCTTCCACCCTCCCCTCTTATCTATAACTCTCTCAGTTAAGGTCATTAGTGCTATGTTCTTCTAAATACCAGAGAAATAAGGGCATATAATGTATCCTTTCCCCAATATCCTTTCTGAATTAGGTTTTCCTATAATACAGACTAAATATACAACATTTCCTTCCATCTTTATACAGAAGTCACCTTCACCCAAAGCTAGATTATATAGAGTGCAGCCTGGCTTAGTGGTTAGGCCATTGGGGAAGGACAGGAATCAGGGACCAAGTAATCAAATCCAATAGGCAATCCAAAGGCAGAGTCCAAACACAGGCCAGGTCAGAGTTCAAGAGACTATAAAAGAATTACAAGAAGTAAGGGGAAAAGCCACAAGCCAAAGCCCAGATCAAAGCAGACCTGCGTTAATGTTTATGACTATTCTAGGAGCTGATGCAACAGGTGTGACTAAATGAGTAGCTGCACTCCCAGCAGCCAATCAGGAAGCCAGCCAGGTGATTAGTTGGGGTAGAGTTGTCAATCAAAGCCTTAGGTAGCTGTGGCTGCCTAGGCATATTTCCCAGGCTGGCCTGCCTAATTAGGATCCTTAATAAAATGCTGATGTGGTGAGCCATTTATTTTTGGTATTAACTTGCTGTTATGGAAAGGGGAAATGCTGTGACTGTGTTTTTCACCCCTGGGACTTCCTATATTTGTTAATTTCAAAAACCCTGTATGCTATGAAAAGTTTTCTTTAGTCACAACCTCATTGACTTTCTGTGGCATGATCAAAACTATCTTTGCATTCTTTAGAAAATCCCTGATTCACTACTGCTTCATCTGAAAGACATAGATCTTGGGGAAATCTTATGTATGCAGTTTTGGGCAGGAGATTATTACAGGGTGTATACAGATATTTGGGGAAGCTAGCTGGGATGGGAGGATTGACAGGGAGGCTTGGCGGGGCAATAAGGTTTTGGGGGTCTTGAGGGGGGGCTAGCAGGGTCTGAGGGAGAGATTGGAGAGAATGGAAGGGATCAGGGGGCCTAGTGAGAGGATTGGCAAGGCTAGCAGGGTCTATAAGGGGGATTGTTAGAGGTACTGTTTGGTTGCATGGTGAGGAATGAGGGGGCAAATAGGGCCCACATGGGGGATTAAGGGAACTAGCAGGATCTGTGGGGGGATTGGTGAGATCAGGGGTAGCAGGGGGGTGGGGGAGCTGCCTTTTTCTGGGACCAGGGGTTCTTTTTAGCTCCCTGACTCCCCCCACCCCTAGACAGACAACCACCTCCAGCAAACCAACACTCCTCAGCAAACCAACCATCCCAGGCACTCCTCCCCCAACCCTGACTTGCTTCAATTGGTTCCTGGCACTAGCAAATGCTGGTAAAACTGGTATGAGAACGGCTTGTGAAATGAGGGAATTTGGTGGGCTCAAGGTAGGGGTGAGGGTAGCTGGGCAGTTCACAAGGGCATGTCCATCTGGGGGTAGGAGAAGGCTAAAGGGCTAAAAATAATTCAGTCCTGGTGGGGTATAGGAAAAGTGGAGCCCTGGGGCTGGGGTCAGGGGCTGGGAACTGTAACTAAATTCAGTTAGATCAGTTTGACTATTTTTAGACTGATCTAACCTTGTTGAATTTCTGTGCAGTTTGCACTTAGATTCACCTAATGAGGGATCTAAGTGTGTAGACAGAAGTATAGCTCCTTTCTGTAACTGAGAACATTTTGCAGGAAGTGTTCCAAGTTGCAATGAACCCCCCGGACCAAACAGAAGTTCATGCTTGTTTCCGGGGGGGGGGGGGAAGGACTCTAGCTCTTGGCTGGGAACCTGCAACCAGTTTTCCCCAGGAAACTGGGGGAAACTTCTCTTATTCAGCCTAGCAATGACTCCTCCTCCCTGTGAGGTTGCAAGGTTTTCAGAATGAGTGGGGGAACCAGGAGCAGAGGGAGCTTATTCTAGGGGTTCCCCAGCCAGCATTGGGGGGGGGAAGGGCATGTTGGAGCCCCCTCAATGTTAGGGCAACTCCAATATACCCACCCCACCCTCCAGCAGGGGCTGAAAAAAACCCAAATCAAACTCTCTCCACTCCCTTTCTCCCCTCCCATTCTGAAAACAGAAACAGGCTGGCAGCAGAAGTTACAGAAGACCCTATATTTTGACCTGATCAGTCACTTTTGAAGTTTGCAGCTGTGCACTTGTGTTTGGTCACAGGTAGAGACTGCTTTCTGTGGCCCGACTGAGCCAAAATTGTCACTTCTGTCTGTACCTTAAGTGCAAGGTCTACACCAGGGTGAACTAAGATAGATCAGGTGACCATTTTAACATGATCTAACTTCCCTCAAATCTCCCTAAATGTCTGTACATTCCCACACTGGAGGCTAGATCCATCCTCATCCTCTGTGTCAGGGGCAGCAAGAGCAGTATCTGCCTGTGAACAGGCATGCAGGGTCTTGGGAATGGTTGTTACAGTTTCAGTGATGGTGGTATCCATATTGCCTTCTAACATTTGAGTTACCAGCTGCTATGTTTCAGAGAGGAACAACCTTTCATACTGACACCTCTTTCCTTGTTTTGGTCCTCCTCCTTGCTCATTGTCCACAGCTATAAGGGAGTCAGTGACCAATCATAGTTTGATGCTGTTGTTCCTATAGGGCTCTGTTAGTGTTGTTAGGGAGAAATTAGATTTTACTGGTCATATCAGGCTCCCTAAGTTTAAATGGTCTGTTTGTGCATTGTGAGGATCCATCTGTGATACCATGCCCCTAACAAGCTCATTATTCCAAGAAAGATACTGCTCGCTTTGCTTAGCTTGGCTGAGCTTTTATTTCTATCCACAAACAAGCCCAGACAATACTAACATCTATGGTCTTGCTGCTGTAGAAAGGGATAATGCTGAGGCTGGATTTTTTTCCCCTGGGACTTCCTACATTTGCTAATTACAAAAACCTGCAGCCCCCACAAAGTTTTCCTTTGCTCACAGACTCATTGACTTGCTGTGGCACCATCAAAACTATCTTTGGATGGTGCTATCTGGGTCCAGGATAAGTATTAAGAATTGCCAGGCATCTCTTCTACTGATCAAAACAGCCTTGTTCACAGCATAAACAACCAAGTTCTCACGAGCTGCTGAAAGATATTTAGGTGACATCATCCCCATGATTCTTTACCAATTATTGCAAACTTCCCACCAGATATGGATACCTGTGGCTAGATAACTCTGATCTTCATTTTGGTGCTTTGTACTGGTCCCATCAATTCAGTCTATCTAATCTGAAACCAATGAGCTACTTTCCCAGCATATCTGTCCGGCCCATATATGGTATGCATAGTTTTATTCCATGGCTCATGATGTTAGCAGGACCTCTGTGTGATTTGTATATGCACTGACTAATGGTTGTATTAATCCCTATTAATCCATAGGGAGGCCTACAGTCCCTTGCCTGGATCCTGGAGAGCTCTTCATAAAACTGTCATGCCATTGTCCTTAGTTTGTATGCCATGTCTGTTTTATCCTTAGTTTTCTGGCAGCATTGAATGACATGCATATCTTGCCCACACTATGCCATATGCTCCGATAATTTTTACAGGAGGCGTAAGAGGTCAAGACCTACTCACACCAATTTTGTGACTAGCATGTATGGCAAGACACATCTGCTATTTGATGGGTTTTCTGTTATTCAGTTGGGTTACCGGACTGTGACAGCTGGCGTTCCAGCACAATGTAGCATCATCATCTGCTATTGTACAGGGAAGAGTCTAATGTTTTGCTTGACCCCAAGAGTAGTCAAGAGTGAATGGGGAAGGGATGATAATCAGACCCCACAGTGGAACGTAAAGAACAGTGGGATTTTTTCTGATTGGTCATCCCTCTATTCTGGATAAAGTTAGAGGACATGCCATATAGAACAATGTAACTTTTTATGCTATAAATCTACTACTCTCTTATTCAGGGTAATACCTGTATGCCATGTGACTACTCCACTTTCTCTCCAACATATTTTCAGAAGATTATGAAGTAAATGAGTCATGTGTCTGCACTCTTAGTATGACACACCTATGAGTTTCGTGTTTCCCTTTAAAAAAAATGTGATTTTTTTTTGTGCCTTTGACCTTCTTTTCAATTGTAATAATGTGTTTATCCATTATCTGGAAAAGATCTTTAACGGAGAATTCATGGTGCATGACTACTCTGTTATCAAATTCAAACATGTAGATTATCAGGCCATTTTGGTTACTTATTGGCAATTTGTGGCTAAATATTTTCAATTTTTCTCCCCAAAAACATTCTCACTCTTCTCCTCCCGCCTTTTTCTACCCTCATTTCCAAACCATCATAACAACCATTCCCAAGATATTTCCCTTAGTGCAAGGAGGCTTAAACAAAGATTATCCCAACGGTGGGATCTATATAAAAACTTGCATTAGGAGAGGGAAGAGGTGGATTTTAAATGAAGGCAAGCTACAGCCTCTTATTTTTACACCTCTGGCAGAGTTTCACAGTTCACTTTTGTGTCAGTGCTTTAAAAATGAAAAGGTGGAACATTGCCTTCATGGGAATATTGCTGCTTATTGCCATATTCTTATGAAATGCCAAAGGGCAATATGAAGATAAAAAAGGATGTTTTTTCCCCAGTTCATACTTGCTCTCCTCTCAGTCAATGATGCCAGCAGCATCCTACCTCTGATTCAGGAGGTGTCTTCTAGTGTTTTCTGTAACCTGGCAAATTAGATCAATATGAGCATGGAGTCACTTTAACCTCTGTTGTTTTCTTTGACCTCTGTAAGACTGGAAGCTTTTCCTTTAGGTTTGATAATTTGAGAAGTATTAAAGATGGTAACTTCAACAGGAAAGTGTCAAAGTGGAGTCTATAAATACCAGAGAGAGATGACAAAATAGTTGAATTACAAGCTAAACCCACTGAAAATTGTAGCTACTTGAACAAAAAAATGAAACTATTCATAAATGTGCATGATCCATAGCATTACAATTATGATTTTAAGTATTGCAATAGGTTTAGAAAGGGGAAAAATTTTTATGCATAACCTTCCTAGCTTCATAGTAAAGGGCTGTTTTAAATTTCCACTACGGATACCAGTCTAGGTTACAAATATGCAAGAACTCCACAATATCAGTGCCTCCTGATTTAAACCCTTTCTACTATTATACTATTAATCATACTTTTATAGAAGTTCTGAAGGACCAATGAGGAATAAAAATCCCTATGCTAGGTGCTGTAGAAAGTCATATGAATGAAAGGGAGAGAATCCTGCATTCTGACAGCTGCAAGATACAACCACAGTGCTACATAAGTCAAATATATGATGTTCCATTCCTCATTGCTAACTGCATGAATTGAGATAGGAATTTGCTACTCTGTAAAAGTGGTTTCCTGAGATTGGTACCAAAGCTGCCCAAAAAGATACATAATTTAAATAGGAACAGCTTTTGCTTCGGACAAAGCTGGGCCAAATTTGTGTCTCTGTTACTCTAAGTTTACCATGCTGTAACTCCACTGAAAATAATGGTGTTGCACTGTCAGAAAACTGTTGCAGTGTAGGGATTTTCATAGATTTCATAGACATTAGGGCTGGAAGGGACCTCAGGAGATCATCAAGTCCAGCCCCCTGCCCAAAGGGCAGGAAGTCAGCTGGGGTCATAGGACACCAGCAAGATAAGCATCCAATGTACTCTTGAAGGTGTTCAATGTAGGTGCTTGAACCACCTCTGCTGGCAGACTGTTCCAGACCTTGGGGGCTCGGATAGTAAAGAAATTCTTCCTTATGTCCAGCCTGAAACGGTCTTGCAGGAGTTTGTGACCGTTCGACCTCGTCATCCCTTGGGGCGCTCTGGTGAACAAACGTTCCCCCAGATCCTGGTGGTCACCCCTGATAAACTTATAGGTGGCCATCAGATCACCCCTGAGCCTGCGCTTTTCCAGGCTAAAGAGTCCCATGGCTCTCAGCCTGTTATCGTAAGGTCTGTTTTCCTGACCTCTGATCATGCGCATGGCTCTCCTCTGGACTCTCTCAAGCTTCTCCACATCCTTTTTGAATTGTGGAGCACAAAACTGGACGCAGTACTCCAGCTGCGGCCTCACCAAGGCTGAGAACAAGGGGAGAATAACGTCCCTGGATTTGCTTGAGAAGCATCTATGGATGCAAGCCAGCATTTTGGTCGCTTTACTAGCCGCAGCATCACATTGCAGGCTCATGTTCATCTTGTGCTTAATGATGACCCCCAAGTCTCTTTCTTCTGTAGTGCTATGCAACGTAGCACTGCCGAGCCTATAAGGATGCTGCAGGTTTTTCCTCCCAAGGTGGAGAACCTTGCATTTTTCAGTGTTAAACACCATCAGGTTCTTGTCCACCCATTTGCTGAGCTTGTCCAGGTCAGCCTGGATCACCCGCCTATCTTCTGGCGTGGATGCTTTACCCCAAAGTTTGTTGTCATCGGCGAACTTGGCCAGTCCACTCCTGACTCCAATGTCCACATCATTAATGAAGATGTTGAACAGGATGGGTCCCAGGACAGAACCTTGAGGGACCCCACTGGTCACAGGGCACCACGATGAGTGACTGCCATCAATTACAACCCTCTGGGTCCGACCACAGAGCCAGTTTCCCAGCCAGCGGATCGTGGTGGAGCCAAGGCCACACCTGGCCAGTTTGGCCATGAGGTGATCATGGGATACCAGATCAAAGGCTTTTTTGAAGTCAAGATATATGACATCAATCTCTTCTCCCCTGTCCAGGTGATAGGTCACCTGGTCATAGAAGGAAATGAGATTGGTCAAACAAGACCTACCCGCAACAAACCTGTGCTGGCTATCCCTTAGGATGTTAGCCTGGGCCAGTCCCTCAAGGATGGCCTCCTTAATAAACTTTTCTAAGATCTTCCCCAGGATAGAAGTCAGGCTGATGGGCCTGTAGTTAGCCGGATCCACTCTCCTCCCTTTCTTGAAGATTGGCACCACATTGGCCTTCTTCCAGTCTTCGGGCACTACACCAGAGCGCCAGGAGTTTTCAAAGATCCGTGCCAGGGGCTCGCCAGCTCCTTGAGTACCCTGGGGTGCAGATTGTCAGGGCCGGCTAACTTGAAGGTATCCAGCTTCGCAAGGTGTTCCTTTACGATGTCAGCATTTATGGAGGGTAGAGGATCCCCATCACCTGGATCTCCCTGTCCCATAGCAGGCATGGGCATCCCATGGGACTGATGAAAGACTGAAGCAAAGTACCTATTTAATAGGTTGGCTTTTTCCTGGGTGTCAGTTGTCAGTTGCCCCATCTGGTTTAGCAGGGGTCCAACATTGCCCTTGCTTTTCCTCCGGCTTCCCACATATCTGAAAAAGGACTTTTTGTTGTCCTTGATGCTTGAAGCTAGTTGGAGTTCAGTTGCAGCCTTGGCTTTCCTGGTTTGCTCCCTGCAGGACCGGACCAGCGCAGAATAATCCTCCTTGGAGGTGAATCCCATCCTCCATCCTTTGTAGGCTTTCCTTTTTAGCCACAGGAGGTCCGCTAGGTCTGTAGAGAGCCAGGAGGGTTGCTGTGCCTTCTTGCTGCCTTTTCTCCGTGTTGGAATAGATTTAGGTTGTGCACTGAGGATCGCTTCCTTGAGAAGGAACCACTCTTCTTGAACTCCCCCCTCCCTGGGGTCATGGTCCCTGAGGGCCTGACCAACAAGCCTCTTGAGCTTGTCAAAGTCAGCTTTTCTGAAGTCAAGGACTTCTGTGTTGCTGACTGACTTGCCAGCTTTATGGCGGATGAATCAGGACCTCCATCTGCATTAAGTATTTCTGTCAAGCAGAAAAAAAAATAGTTACTACCAATAAAAGAGAGACAGAGAAAGTGTGTGTGTGAAAACTGAGCCTATAAGCAGTAATGAAAGCCACACATGCTGTATTTTTCGAAATAGATATATTCTAGTGCTGTCTAACTGGTTCAGGTGTTTGTGCATTGTATCTGCCCTATTTTCATTATGTTAGTGCATATATACCAGCAATTGGAGAAAATAGCACTATCTGATTACATTTTGTTTTTAATGGCCTGTTTACTCGCTTCATAATCTAAAGAGCTTCATTGTGTGAATGTGCTGTATTATGTAGCATCTTCTTTATTTTAGTATTTGTCTCTATTTGGACAAGTTCCCTGTTTGTTATATATGCCATTGTTCTTTCATCTGTGTTGCATTTTATTGCCTAGTTCCTCTAAAAGTTCTGTATGGCTTACTAATCCTCAGTACCAAATGCCTGGTACTTTCTACATTTCATTATGTAAGCTTCCTTCCATATTACTTGATTTTGCATTGCATACAATTAAGGTAGTAAGAAAAGAACAAGTCACCTATAAGCAGAATTTACCCAGTGGGCACATCGACACATGCAATTTGTGACACAGTAAATTCTGGTGCATATCATGCAGGAGTTTATTGCTTCCAGGTGCTGTGTTTACATGTGCCCCTGGGAACCTAGCAAGTTGAGCTGGGTCAGAACAGCCCCAGGTGGCAGGGGGCCCAGGGGTCAGACTGCCAGCCCAGCTCAGGCCTGGCTCAGCTTGCTGTGGAGGGGCTGGCTGGGGCACAAGGGTGTTTCAGTGTGGGACTAGTCAGCAGGCAGCCCATACACTGATGCACCCTTGTGTTCCAGCCAGCCCCATCAGTGTCTACATGTGCATTGCTGTGCAGTAAATAATGCTGCCCCAGGACAGTACTTGTTTTTAAAAGTAATAGCCTATGATGGTGTTTATTTACTGCGACCTAGTAGGATTGCATGTATAGAGTGTGGATTTTTACCTGTGGAGCTAATTAGGTAGCTTTGCAGTAAATGTCTTGTGTAGACGCACCTTGTGATGCTCAGGACTCTTCTCAACAATGAGGCACAAAAGGTACTGAGAATATACACCAGTTTCTCATTATGGCTCCATGTCTCCATGCTTGCCTCAGACATTCAGCCTGAATAACTCAATTGTATGCCATCACTGTCAGTAAGAACTAGGATGGGCTAAACCCCTCCAGAGAGACCCTTCGTATGCTCTGGCTCAAGCTGAGTCAAGAGGTGGTACTAGATAGTTTTCACAATGATTCTGCTTCCTTCTCCATTGACAGAAACATTATATCTATACATTCTGAAAGAACAAAGATACCCCTCAGGGAGTACGAGTCCTGGAGGTTGAAAGGCACCTCTAGCGTGAAGGGATAAAGAAAGATGATTTTTAATGTAATAAAGCAACTCCTTCACTAATGATTGTGCCTCCACTGGTGCTAGGCTGCTATATACCAGTGGAGAATTTGACCCTGTATATGAAGTTGAAAAAAGAGTACTGAAAAAGAATATAGCATACTCTTCTGGAGATATGCTTATTATCCCACAAAGGCAGATAGACTGAAAAGCTGGAGGGGAGAAGCTTGTTCTCTTATGTCCTGCAGTATCTTGAACTGTAGCCAGAAGAGAAGAATAATTAAATGAACAAGAACTGCCAATGGCCAAAGGGGCTGCATTGCTATCCCTGCTCCCTTATTCTTTTATTTAATGAAGTGAGCTAAATGTAGATAAATATAATGCTTTGGATAGAAATTAACATTTTGTCCAATATTCATTGTTGCACCTACTCTGAAATGGGAACTGGAAGTACTTTGTTAAATGGACTGAAAATTTGAAAGGTTGTCTAATTGCACTGTGCCTTCTGAAAGTACTTCTTGATCATTTATTTGAAATGTTGTTTTGTGGCTGCCAATAGCAGCTTTCCTCAGGGATCATAGGATATCCCTACATTTGCCAGTTCAACCATATACTACGGGGCTTGCTTTGTTTTCTTTTTTTTCCCCATGGTTGAAGGATAGTGTATTCTCTGTGAAACTCTCCCTATAGCAGAGCTAAAGGATTCCACTTTGCACAACAAATCCTGCCACCTCATGCCTGGATACAAATGGCCCTGACTCAAATGGAACATTGTGTAGTTCAAACGGAGAGATCACACATGATAAGGGCACATCAGGCATGCTGTTAATTTCACACCTGTGGTTATATTCCCATGCAGCAGTGCTTGCGGCAGTCAAGGATAGGCTTGGAAAGAAATGGGAGCAGGACTGGTTTAGTCCTTGGTCATATCACATTGCATAGTGGGGGCAGGGCAGCAGCAGAGCTGAATTATTCATTTTGCATCAAGAATGCTGTGCACAAACATTTAAAGCTTCATTTCTTTCCTTAATGTCTAAATCTATAGTCTCTGTAGGGTTGGCCATTCTGTCATTAGTTAACTCATTTTTCCCTTTTGATTCCCTTTTCCTCTTATTAAAGATTTTGTAGTGTGCAGCTGTGATATCAAGCTCCCTTCCTATAGTACTTCAAATGATACCTTGGGAGTGCTTGCACTTAAAAAGTATGTTGTATTTTGAAAGATTTTACCTAATGTTTTTCTTTATAGCTTAAAACAGGGAATACGACTAGAATAACAAATGTTAGTCCACAGATTTTTAAAGTGCATCTTTTTTCTGTATATTAATCTAATATCTGGTTTTTAGTAGAGCTAGTTGGAAATGTTCTGTTTGTTTTTTTGCTTTCTTGTCAGGAAATGCTTATTTGTCACAGGAGAACATTCTGCTGTCTGACCAACCTGGTGGATTTCACCACAGATATTCAGGGTAGGCAGCAATGCAACTGACAAGAGTCATGTCAATTTCAAGAAACAGCTGCAGGGACCCAAGAAGTATATTTGGTTTCTGAAATACCATGTGCTGGTGTTTCCCGAGAGTAGTTTTACTGAATTTCTGTTCCATGGGATACATCAAAATGTCAACCTTTCTTTTGAAATGGAATTTGTGAGTTTTGACCTGTTAGAATTTTAAGTCTTGGCAACTGTGAAGCACCTTGGGGCAAATTCTGCTCAACTCTATTGTGTATTTACAATGGTCTTCCTAGAAGCAGAAATCAATTACCTGTCTTTCATACAGAGAAAAGATAGTGCAATATGACTTGGTAGCCCTTTTAAATATCATCAAGAGATTCTGGAATACTCTAGTTCCTCCGATGTTTTTATACCAGTCTGTATACTAGTTTTGTCTAACACAGAGAAGAAGTAAGGAATCTCCTTTTGTATATATTTCTGAGGTGAACAAAAACTGACATATTTGAAAAATTCTTTTTCTGGGGCTATAGTGTGGGTGGCATAAAAAAAGCCCATTTACTGTTACTATGGTGAAGCATTTAACTTCACTGCAGTGGTGGCACTATTTCATGTATTTAGAATAGGAAAAATGTTCCATTTTTATTCACTGTATCCATGGCCCTGAAATGCTTCAAAATAACTTTAAAAATCTCAGTTTAAATCTCAAAAGAGATGACCCTGCTGTGAATCTGCAGGAGACAAATTAAATAAGTGATGGCCATGAAGAGATTGAGGGATTTATTTATTTATTTTCAGTTTAGGAATCAGTGAAGAAGGAACTAAAATCTGTCCTCTCTGAATAAAACCATGGGAACTGACAATAGCAAACTCTCAGTGAAAATAAAAAAAAAACATTTCCTATGTATAGTGATGTAACCAGCTGCCAGGTTTTAGGATTCTCTCTCAATGTGCCATATGGTCATCATTAGTTTCAGACCCTGTGGTTCAATTCCAACTCTGCTTTAGGTGGCTAAGTGTTATTTTGGGCTTGTGCAATTTACATTATCTCTCTGGCCACTTACAATCACTAGTGATCCTATATCCCCAAGAAGGCTCACAAACTCAGTGCCATTCCTTCAACTATTAGTCTTAAAAACCCATAATTGTTTGCCAGAGGAGGAGGGCCTTCTGACATTTTGGTCCAACAACCTACTGGTTATATCACTTTCCAAAGGGGTGGCAAATCCAAGCTGGGCTTGAACCTATTTTGCCCATGTCTTAATAAAATATCCTAATCCAAGGCCATGGTCTAGAAAATACCAAGAGAACCTTAGGCAGACAAGGTTCTTTGGTAAATCTGATATCTTTTATTAGACCAACTCAAATAGTTGGAAAAATTCTTCTTAGAGACCCTTTGGGTTTAAATATTCTTCATCAGGCTGAGGAAGCATCTGCAGTTGGTGTGTGCTCTTCCTGGATGGAATGAATAGTAAAGAAGCCAGAGGCTGGTATACATGCAAGACAGGCAGTCAGTGAAGATGTAAATTGAGGAGTCAGTGGGTGAGAGACAGGTGGGGAGATGTGGGGAAGGGGAATGAATGCAGTTCAATATCTTCATCAGTGACATGGATGAGGGTGTGGAAAGTACACTGTCCAAATCTGCATGTGACACAAAACTGTGGGGCAAAGTAAACACACTGATGGCAAGAAACTGAATTCAGGTGTACCTGGACAGGTTACAGAAGTGGGCAGAGAACAATAGGATGCAGTTCAACGAGGACAAATGCAATGTGCTGCACCTAGGGAGAAGGAAACACCAGCATACTTATAGGCTGGGGGATGACCTCAGCAGCACAGTGGCAGAAAGAGATCTCAGAGTCATTGTTGACTGTAAGATGAATATGAGTCTTCAATGTGTCCAATTCTGGGTACATCAGTGTATCCAGTTGGACTCTACAGAGTTCACTTCTGGGCGCCGTAATTCAAGAGGGATGTGGACAACCTTGAGAGGGTCCAGAGGAGGGCCACTTGTATGGTTAGAGGCCTACAGGGAAGTGTGAAAGAAATCAAACTTTGCGCTGTGGTTGAATCAGAACTGACAGAGCCAGCTTTTCTTTATTTAAGGCTATACTGTGATCACAGGGAGAATTCCATACAGCAAGGGAATCACCCACTTGTCTGTTTTTCAAAGGATTTCTCAGACTCTCTAAGTTTACAAGCATATTTATACCAAAGACAGAGAAAGAGATAAAAAATACACCTTGGAGAAACAAAACATTAGTAAATTACACAGAAACTTAGGAAGTTTACTTAAACAACCTATCTATGCATAGGGCAAGATATCAAGATAACCCAAGGCATGCAGGAATGCACAGGGCAAGATATCAAGATAACTCAAGGAATGAAGGAATGCTTATTCCTTATCTCAGAACATTTGAATTAAGCAGTATCAGCACGTCTGGTCTTTGTCTGTTTTTCTAGTCAAGAAAGCCAATTACTTCTACAGAAGGCCCTATGAGGAAAGGCTGAGGGACCTGAACCTTTTCAGCCTTCACAAGAGAAGGCTGAGGGGGGATCTTGTGGCAGTATACAAATTCACTGTGGGGGGAGGGGGGACAGAAGGGAATAGGAGATGATCTGCTTTGGCCTCATAGCCCTTTTCCCTCCCCCCACCCTTTTCCCCACAGACCTACCTGCTGGGGGATGTGTGTGTACATGCATTCAGCCCCTCCCCAATATTTTTTTCTCCTTCTGTCTATGTAGAGGCCTATGGTGGCCTAGTGGTGTGGGGCAAGGTCCCCACCCAAGTGCCATGGTACAGATGTACCCTAAGAGAAGTAGAGAAAAGAGAAGTTGACTGTGTAACTGGTAGTTAATAAAATAGCTCTAAATTAAAAGAATTTGAACATCCTTGTGAGGCAGAGGAAACTATTAGCAGGTGCAAAAGTGTCTTCCAAGGAAAGCCAAGCTCAGGACAAATCTACAGCTGATGCTTATGCTTTGTTGATGCTATATACTTTAACAATACAGACAAATCCCAAAAGTGGAAAAATAAAACTTCATTTAATCTTTGTTTACTTTATTAGAAGTAAGGTTTTACTCTTCTGCAATTGGTTGCTGATACATCTTCAAATTAAACTGTTTAGGCTTGTTTCTCTGTGTATAGTAGGAGGCCCATGCCTCTGCTAGTAGAAGTGAGAGAGTGCAGTGCCACAGAGGGACTAGCTGCAGTCAGTGGCATACCATTGGTCTCCGGTGCCCAGGGACCAAATGCCTGCATTTGCACCATCCCCCCAGGATGATCAGACTAGGGTCTGGGGCCCCCTTTCGATCCCACAGCATGTCCGTGGGGAAATTAACAGCATGGCGGGGGCAGGGGTGGCAGCCTGGATTTCCAGCTGGAACTCATAAAGAAACTTACAATCCATGAACCACACACCAAATGAGAGAGGTGCCACAGCCTCCTTGGCTGGTGCCCCCCACCCTCCTAGACCAGTGCCCGAGGGCCATGGCCCCCTCCTTCCCATTGGTATGCCACTGGCTGCAGGTCAATTGCTTAATTGCCAGGGGAGATAGGCAGCAGGTGAGAGGAGGTAGAGCAGTAGACCAGAGCAAGAAGCTTGTTAATCTGGGCAGATTATTGCCCTAAATTCCGATGGTCAGGTTACTGGAATGGGGAGGATAAGCCTACCCCAGACTGGCCCTGATTCTGAAGGGGAACAGGTTGGGGCATACCTCCTCAAGATAAGTACTTCTTGAGTCAAGTTGCTTATTGCCTAACTAGAAATTCGGGATGGTTGGGAAGCCACAGGCAGGGTGTCTAGGAGACACTCTGTGGAAAAGCCAAGGCTCATGCAAGGGGCCCTGCCAGGTTCTGGGACCCAGAAGGCTGTGTGGGGCTAAAGATGAGCAGAGAAGAGATGGGGGAATAAATAGGGAGAAACAGGGCCAGTGGCCCAGCATTAAGAAGTCAGAGGCCCAGCACCCTGTGTACCTGGATTGTGTCAAATGGGTGTCACTAGAGTTTAATAGTGAAACCTTAAACCATATTTAATTCCAGCTTTCTGCTTTCCTGTGGCAAAATTAAAATATCCTATGTGATATTTTAACTGACTTTTAACAGATTTTAGTCAAATGATCTTGAATACAACCCTTGGGAAATGTTGAAACTCAATTTTTCAGAAATTTCAGATAACTGTATCAGGATTCCTAGGATTTAAAACATAATATAAAATTTAATGCAAAGCTTTATGAGACAATATTTAGTGCAGATTAAAATGAGGAAATACTCTTTCAAGGATTTTCCCTCTAAAGACTATGTATGGATAGGTACCCATACCAAAGCTACACTTACACTATCATACCCCAAAAATTTGTATTAATTTTCCAGTAAATAAAAACCAGGAAAAGAAAAATATACCATATGGAAGATAATGTTGTCAAGAACAAAACCCTGCTGGAAATCACCCTGTAAAAAGCAGAAAGGCAGCATTTCAGGTGATTTTGTTTGAGCAAATACCAATTTTTCACAGACTTCTTACCTGGCTAATGTATGATGGATTTCAGTGCTCCAACAACTAGTCAGAGTGAGGGGGTAAAATTAACATAGCATTTTGCAATTTTTTGTATTACTCCCTATCTTCTTCGCATTTTTGGTCTGGATTTCTTAGGGTAGGTCTGGAGAAATCTTTGATAAGATTTAGCACATGACTGGATTTCCAAGATCAGACAGCCAACTGGGCCATAACCATCCAGATACAAAGCAGTCTGTCCCTTTTACCTGTTTGGAGTCAATTTTTCATAAATAAAATTCCCCATGCCTTTGAATGGAAACTGAGGGAGTGGCAGCTTAAATTGCCCAAGAAGATGTCTGTCAGTGACTGATACATGGAAAATCATTTCCAAAGATGTGGGAAGTTGTGCTTTTCATAGATTTCATAGACATTAGGGCTGGAACGGACCTCAGAAGATCATCGAATCCAGCCCCCGCCCAAAGAGCAGAAAGTCAGCTGGGGTCATAGGATCCCAGCAAGATAAGCATCCAATGTACTCTTGAAGGTGTTCAATGTAGGTGCTTGAACCACCTCCGCTGGCAGACTGTTCCAGACCTTGGGGGCTCAGACAGTAAAGAAATTCTTCCTTATGTCCAACCTGAAATGGTCTCGCAGTAATTTATGACCGTTCGACCTCATCATCCCTTGGGGCACTCTGGTAAACAAACGTTCCTCAAGATCCTGGTGATTACCTCTGATAAACTTATAGGTGGCCATCAGATCACCCCTGCGCCTGCGCTTTTCCAGGCTAAAGAGCCCCATGGCTCTCAGCCTGTCGTCGTAAAGTCTGTTTCCCTGACCTCTGATCAAGTGCATGGCTCTTCTCTGGACTCTCTCAAGCTTCTCCACATCTTTTTTGAATTGTGGAGCCCAAAACTGGACACAGTACCCCAGCTGCAGCCTCGCCAAGGCCGAGTACAAGGGGAGAAAGACGTCCTGGGATTTGCTTGACAAGCATCTATGGATACAAGGCAGTGATTTGGTCACTTTACTAGATGCAGCATCGCATTGCAGGCTCATGTTCATCTTGTAGTCAATGATGACCCCCAAGTCTCTGTCTTCTGTAGTGCTAGCCAGTGTAGCACTGCTGAGCCTATCAGGGTGTTACAGGTTTTTCTTCCCAAGGTGGAGAACCTTGCATTTTTCGGTGTTAAACACCATTAGGTTCTTGTCCACCCATTTGCTGAGCCTGTCCAGGTCAACCTGGATCACCCGCCTGTCTTCTGGTGTGGACGCTTTGCCCCAAAGTTTGCCCCAAACTTGGCCAGTCCACTTCTGACTCCAGTGTCCACATCATTAATGAAGATGTTGAACAATATGGGTCCAAGGACAGAGCCTTGAGGGACCCCATTGGTCACAGGGAACTATGATGATTGACTTCTATCAATTACTACCCTCTGGGTCCGACCATGGAGCCAATTTCCCAGTCAGCGGATTGTGGTGGACCCAAGACCACAATTGGCCAGTTGTGTCAAGAGGTGATCATGGGATATCAGATTGAAGGCTTTTTTGAAGTCAAGATATATGACATCAATCTCTTTTTCCTCATCTAGGTAATAGGTCACCTGGTCATAGAAGGAAATGAGATTGGTCAAACAAGACCTACCCACAACAAACCCATGCTGGCTATCCCTTAAGATGTTGGTGTTGGCTGGTCCATTAAGGATGGTCTCTTTAATAAACTTTTCTAAGATCTTTCCTGGGATAGAAGTCAGGCTGATGGGCCTATAGTTAGCCGGATCCACTTTCCTCCCTTTCTTGAAGAGAGGCACCACATTGGCCTTCTTCCAGTCTTTGGGCACCACACCAGAGCGCCAGGAGTTTTCAAAGATCCGTGCCAGAGGCTGGCTATGATGCTCGCCAGCTCCTTGAGTAACCTGAGGTGTAGATTGTTAAGGCCGGCTGACTTGAAGGTATCCAGCTTCTCAAGATGTTTATTCATGAGGTCAGCATTAATGGAGGGCAGGGGATCTCCCTCACCCGGACCTCCCTGTCCTGTGGTGGGCATGGGCATCCCATGGGACTGATGAAAGACCAATGCAACGTACCCATTTAATAGGTTGGCTTTTTCCTGGGCGTCAATTGTCAGTTGCCCCATCTGGTTCAGCAGGGGTCCAATGTTGCCCTTGCTTTTCCTCCGACTCCCCACATATCTGAAAAAGGACTTTTTATTGTCCTTGTTGCTTGAAGCTAGTTGGAGTTCAGTTGCAACCTTGGCTTCCCTGATTTGCTCTCTGCAGGACCGGGCCAGTACAGAATAATCCTCCTTGGAAGTGAATCCCATCTTCCATCCTTGATAGACCTTTCTTTTTAGCCTCAGGAGGTCTGCTAGGTCCCTGGAGAGCCAGGGGAGCTGCTGTGTCCTCTTGCTGCCTTTCCTCCGAGATGGAATAGTATTAGCTTGTGCATTAAGGATTTCTCCCTTGAGGAGCAACCACTATTTTTGAGCTCCCCTCCCCCTGAGGTAAGAGTCCCTTAGGGTCTCACTGACAAGCCTCCTGAGCTTGTCAAAGTCAGCTTTCCTGAAGTCAAGGACTTCGGTGTTGCTGACTGACTTGCCAGCTTTATGGCAGAGAGTGAAGGTGATCAGCTCGTGGTCGCTGTCCCATCGATCACTAGGTCAATAATCACATGGTCCCATCAATCACTAGGTCGATGATTAGGTCATCCCCAGTAGCCAGTACCAGGTCCAGCAGTGCTTTACCTCTCATTGGCCCATAGACTTCTTGAGTCAGGTAGAGGTTATCCATGCATGATAGGAAGCTTTGCAACTGTTTGGATTTTGCTGAGTGATCCTCCCAAGAGATGTCTGGATAACTGAAGTCACCCATGACAACCATGGTCCTGGAGCATGCAGCCTCAGCCAGTTCCCGGGTGAACTCCTGGTCAAGCTCTTGATTTTGGGTGGGAGGTCTGTAGTAGACTCCCACCGTTGTGTCCCCTGTGCCGCATTCCCCATTTAACCCAGAGGGACTCCAGTCGTCCACCCTGGTCGCTAACATCAGCTTGTAGGGATGTGTAGCTTTTCTTAACATAGAGTGCTACACCACCACCCCCCTTTTTTTTTGTAAATAATGGAATTGATTTGCTGGTTGACTCATATTGGACCCAGCTGTTGGTTTTCCAATTCACTTGAAGGATGGATGGAGATAAGATTTCATATTGACGGACATTTGTTATCACCGGGCATGTCTACAAGAGATGCTAACTTTGTAGGAGCTGAATAATACTGCACAGTCACACATTACAGCCCCAACAGTACTAATATACTACTGAGCAGTATTATTAGGCTACTGTGCAGTAGCGTCACTTATAAGGTGTTTCCCAGCACTACTGCACAGTAACTCCAGTTGCTGCACATTTATTTAGTACTTGATGATACAAGCACTAAATAAATGCACAGTAACCACTGTATGTTAGTATGTTGTGTAGACATGCACACTAGCACCAAAACTGAGAGCTCTCTCATGGCACTGTTCATAACTTGTTTAGGTGCTTTTGGCAGAGTTGAGATTCCTTCAGGTCTTGTTAGCTGTAGAGTAGTAGCTGATTAAGTTAGTGGCTTCAGGAATGCAGAACTTGAATAAAGGTGAACGAGTTGTGGCTAGAATTTCTTTTTGGCATAGAAGTGGTTGTAGCAGCATCATCTCCACTCTAGCAGCAGTAGCCCCATGGCAGGATCAATGTGATCTGGTACCCTATCCACTTCCTCCCCCCCAGTACATACATACTGGGTGTGGGCTTGCAAGGCTCTCTGGGAGTGGCAGGGGAACACCATTCCACTCAATCTACTTGCCCCTACCATTTCCCTGAGATACATGCTTGGTGTGAAGCTGCCCTAGCCAATTCCTATGACCAGTCAGGGCAGTGCAGGGCTGCCATTGCCATGGCAAAGATTCCCAGTGGGGGACACTTTCAGCACCCTTTCATACTTGGCACCTGGGACAGGTGCCCCTCTCACACCCACCTAAGTTACGTTGCTGTAAATCTGTGCTATTTCATTTTATTTAGTGTCAGGGGATAGTAATAATATAAAAATAAATGACATAGGTGGAGGCCAAGCTGTCTTGCAGTTTTGTTCCAGTGACTGGAGGGTGGTTTTAGTCATTGAAGTTCAGTTCATATAAGTAAAAAAATGGTGGAAAAGGCATAGGTAGTCCTGATGCAGCACTTGGGATGGGTGTGGTGGGGACTCATCTGGTTGCACTGGGGGGGCAGGGAGTGAGGAAGGGGAGAGAGGCAGCTCTGCTCCAATCCAGTTGTGCAGGGATGGGTGGGAGAGAGAACCTGTCCCTGATCCAGCCATGGTGGTTGGGGGCAGCCTGAAGCCAGCCACACAAGGAACAGAGCATGGCCTGGCCACAACCTGTTGGGGGGTTAGGGGGTATGACCTCACCATGATCCAGCTGCACATGATCCAGGGGAAGCAAGGGGTCATGGCCCTGCTCTGTCCCACTGTACAGGCCTTGGAGTTTGGGAATTTGGCAGCAGGGGGAGATGGCAGTATTAATTGCCACTGTTCCCCAGCCACCAAATTTCCCAACACATTGGGAATCCCACAGGCCAGATTTGTTTTGCAGGTTGGAGGTTGAACAGCCTACTCTAAAATAGCTAAACTTCAAATACGCAAAACTGTTTTTCTAAGTGGTCTTATCCATGTAAAGAAGTCTTGAAGTAAAATTTGTCACTAGTTTAAGAAATGTTCAATACAATTCTTCTAAAACAGCTTTAAAAGCCTTGAGGGAGGGGGGAAAAAAGAGAAGAGAGAAGACTACAAGATCCTTCTTACTTTCATCTTATACTATTCTGTGATAGAATTAGGGTGCGGATCAAAAAGTTTCCTTTAACAGAGAAAAGTTATTTTGTAAAAACTTTGAAGATGAAACATATTTGTAGCATATGAAGTCTGCATTCCTATGTATGCTATACCCATTCTAGTTGTCATCTATCCTATCATCCATAATTTTTAATGACTACTTTGGTAGGTTCTCCCTAATCACATGATTCTGGTTCTCCATAATCACGATTCCCATGTCTCCCCCTTTTTTCAGTACTCAGCTCATTCATAATCTTACGTTTTAAGGTTTCTAACATAGGCAGTTATAGACGGGTGTGCCAATGTTTGCTATATATATTACACTATCAAAATTAAACATTTTTCCATGTTCAGTTCTTATAGATATGCCATTCTGTTACTCAAGTACAACAAAAATGGCACCATTTACACAAAGTGGTGAATGAAAGATAGCATCTTCTAGTTTAGGGCTGCCTGTTGTGCTTAATAATGAAGTTCTTTTTTTCTCTAAGTGGTGGGTCTCAGATATGTTTCCATCAAGCTGGGTTCCTGAACACAGCATTTCATTTTAGAATAAAAAGAGATTGCAATAGATGAGTCACAGGAGACTTATTTTTCATTCCATGTCTAGAAAGCTAGAATTTAAACAAGCAGCTTGTATTGGGGTTCTAGCAATCATTTCCTAAAAATTAAGAGTGCCTATGAAATATACATATGCATGTGTGTGTTCACACCCCACTATCTATAGTTAAATCAATCTGTCTGTCTAGTGTGTGTACATACACACACTCACACACATGCGCACACACACACGTGCCCGTGTAAGTATGTATATATATATAGATATAGATATATTGAGATCTCTGTCTGTCTCTCTGTTGAAGATCCTTTTTACCTTATATATAGTTCCATTTTCATATTAGTTATGCTTATAAAAGGGATTATATGACATGGTTGCCTGGGGTAGCATTGGAATGTATTCAGTGCCTGGAGTATTCCCTTCCACTTGAATAACAAAGTCCTTTTGCTGTAAAAATATTTGTCATAGGCAATATATTGGGAATACATATTTTGTTGCATACCACACACCTGCAAATAACATATGCTCCTCATTTCTGGAATGTAGAAAAAAAGGATTTTTTAATGAGTCATGGCCCACTGCACTCTGCCCCTTTTTCTTTGCTGAGACCAGAGAGATGTGCGTAGCAACCAAATCTTTGGTTTAACTGGGAGAGGAAGTTAGGCATATTAATTTAAAGGCAGGCTAAAGGTAGTTTTTGACCACAGCAGGCCAGTGAATGTGATAGCACAGCATGCTGCCTGAAACTTGAGCCTGGCCAGCTGGAGCCACACTCCAGCTGCTGGCCAGGCTTCCTACTGGAGTATCACCACAGCTCCAGTTCCTGGAGGCCCCCAGGACTCCAGGTAAAGCTGCTGGGGCCAGCACAGCTGTTGGCCCCAGCCTCCCCTACCCCACCCAGGGTAAGGTGTCATGCATCAGAGCACACGTGGCATGCGTATTTCCTGGGGACAAGTAGTGATGGCACCAGTTGTGCTGCTGCTATTTGCCGCCAGAAAATGTGTGTTCCCACTTGTGGAGATGTGCCCTGCATGCTTGAAAATGTACGTACTGATCAACAGCTTGAATATGCTTTTATGGTATAATGCAATACAAGAAAAATGCCAATTAAAGATTCTTATTTTATAAATCACAGTGTTAAACTGTATAAATTATGGAAGTGATATTTTCCCAGTAAAATAAGCAGTAAGAAAAAACAGTATGGCAGAAATACATGTTGTAAATCCCACATCATCGTTAAATCTTATAACAAAATAACATTTTTTTTGAATGGAAGAAGTTATTGCAATAAGCACTTTAAGTGTACAGAGATATAGAAATGATTTGCTGTTGCACTAGGATTTATTGTTTTTCCCTATGCTTACTGTTGTTACATTTTAATTCAGCTCTGTTCTGAAAGAATTATTGTGTTGAATGATTTAATCTATAATAAGTGACTCTTCCTTGGCTGTCTTTCAAATTGAAAGACTTACAAATAAAAGATTTTACAGATAGATTGGGAGGGACTCAGAGGACTATTTTTAATAAAAAAGGGAAAAAAAGAGGAAGACTGGCTTTATCTAAGTAGCTATACTTGACTGTGTGTGTCATGAGGAATACCCAAGAAAGAGGGGTGGGATTTCTATCAGTGTTCAAGCATGAATACATATAAACTTCTTGTAGGAAGGACTGATGAGGAACAGCAGTATTTTTTATCCTTAAAAGCCTTAGAAGGTATGTGCCTAGATGAGTCACCTAAAGAGCATGCTTACTCCCTATCCCTTCCTTTCCTCTTTTGGTCACAGTGCTCCCAGTTGAGGTTGGATATCATATAAAAGATATTGTAGGCCTGATACAATAGCATCATGCTCCCTTTGCATGGGAAAGCGCAACAAAAACATAAGATGGTAATAAATACCATGTCTGCATCTGAATCCCCTTGGAAAGGCAAGACAGAACTGGTGGGAAAATGAAATCTATTGGAACAACCCTCCATTGATGCACTGATAAAAATTAGAATGGACTAGCAGCTACTACTAGATACATCACAGCTGAAACTAAGGTGGAAATGGACATTTATGGTGGCACAAGAGCCAAGCAAACAGGCATCAATGCCCTTTGTTGCATAACAAATTATCCTAATCTGTGGCTGCAACACTGATGGTATGAATTTGTCCCATTGGTTTGTGGCAGGCATCTGTTTGCCTTAAGCTGGGAGAGCATGGGTAGCTCTGAGCAGGCACTCCTAACACTTCAGGGGAATCCTGAATTCCCATTCCTGTAGCATACAGGATCAGGTCCCTTAAAGCACCTTCCCAGGTTTCCCCCTTTGCAGAGATGCTTACTGGAGGGATCTGACTCAGGGCATTGCTCTGCAAATGGAGAAATATAGAGGATTTCCCAGGTGTTCCTCTGCTTGTAGGGAAACCTGTGGTTCCTTCATTTACGGAGGTGTGCAGAGAATGCTGTCCCACAGAACTGGGCCCCAATTAGTGCTGGGAGCAGTGGGAGCCTGACTTTAGGGGATAAAGAGCAATACTTATTTTGCTCAATGAAGTGGATCAGTTGTGCTAGGACACATCCCGGCACAGCTGAACTATTTCATTTGGCAATGTCTATTTCTACCCTGATGCATGCAACTCCTTGATGTTCATACAATCACCTTTTACTCTATTGACAACATTTTTGTGCAAAAATTAATATATCTGAATATTTAAGTGTGTATGTCCTCTTAATGTGTATAGACATTGAATCAAACTGAATTTGAATTAGCTGCACCAAAGGTAAGCAATAGTACTTAACGTACTGTTGTCTTTACACACAGGTTAGTTTGAAATAGAGGTAGATAAAGACATAACTTAACTTTTAGTTCTGGTCAGTGAAGATTTGCAAAGTTTCTTTACTTGAAGTCTGAAGTCATGCAAGATATCCTTGACATCCATAAGTAGAATCAATCATATGATTCCTCTGATTAACCTTCTATGGAACACAGTGAAATCATAAAGAGAAGATATTATTTTAAAAGGATTGACCTCTTTTGTCTCTAAAGTTGGCCACATTTAAGTGATTTTTCTGCTAGGGTGGAGTGTGACAATGACATACTGCAAGAACTTTTGGTAGGTGGATAAATTTGGATAAAATCTATCAATGTCTACATGTATTTCTATTTAAAATAGTTTTTTTTTTTTGTAGGGATGTTAAAAGCATTTATCAAAAATGTACTCTATCAGTTTTGTTCAAAAGAGTTAGCCTATCAAAGCAATACTTCACCTGCTTTTTAATTTCTGCAACATGATGCCATAATCAACATTGTATAGAGGTCTTTTCAGAAGCAGCAATACCTTCTTCAGGTCTTAGGTTTGATAGGGTATGTGGATAAGACACTAGCTCTGCAATGCTGGTTTTAAAACAGAGGATTTTGGTCCATCACCCTGACACCTTTCAATAGTTCTAGATTAATATATAAGAACAATGTAAATGCTAAAAATAAAGGCTTGTCTTTCAGTTCCTTCATGTTTCTATTTTAAGGTCAAGAAGAATATCTGTATTGTAAACAGAGTGGAAGCCATAGCAACATACAGTTTATATATTTATTTTCAACACAAAAAATCATTACTTTATTTTTTGTGACATTTTCTTTCTTGCAATTTATAATTTCAGTAATGACCTCCGGAGCAGGCATTTCCTGAGAGTTAATAACCAGCTGGGGTTAATGGTTCTCTGGGTTTATCTTGAGCTTCCAGCATCTCCAACTGGTCATAAACCAGCATCTCCAGCTGGTCATTAACTACTAGGAAATGCCCTTCAAGTCAGACCTTATTGCTTAAATAAAACACCAACAAAAATGAAAAGATCTTTTGGAGTATTGATTTCTTAAATGCAATGACTTGCTTTGACTATAATTGCTGCTATGTAAGCTATTCTTCTTCCAGTTTTTACTGAGAATTTATTTTCAGTACCAATGAAAATGTTACTAACAAGTTAGTGAATTATCCCAGAGATGTCCCCTCTGGTTTTTTGGCCATCTTACCTGAACACTATCACACAGTGGAGACTTTTTTTTTTTTTATTAAAGAACCCATCTCAGGGACAAATGCTTTGAAAAGTAGTAAGTGCCATGGGTTAGTAGTCATGTCATAATTTCTTCCACATTCTCACTTACTAATTATGAGATCCAGCTCATTTGTCTAGGATGGTCTTAGAAATCATTTTATGAAAGCATAGGCTCTCATTCAGAATGAACCTTATTTTCCTATGGAAAAAATATGAAGTCTGAGATTTTCACAATTAGCCCTTGCCCTCCATGCAAAACATCTGCATCTGTTGCATGGGATTAGCCTAATAAAAATATCAAATATTAATTTAATGTTACTTTGAAGTTGTAGGTCCATCGAAAGGCCACTAACATTGTTCACAGTGTAGCATGGCATGCTGCACTCCAAAAAGAAAAAGTTAACTTGAGAAATCACACCCACAGCCATTTTAAAGGAGCTATATATATCACATCAGGTATAAGGTATAGCATATGTAAAGTGTACATGTAGTGCTTCATTATGACACTGTCTGGCTGAATCCAGAAGTGGTTTAGACATGTTCATATTGTTATTGCTATATTGTTGCCAGCACTCTTAAAGTGCTCTACAGATATTATTGGATCTAGCCTTACAACATCCCATTGTTGTCAAATGTTTTCAATGGATCTGTTCCTAAGTGCCTGCAAACATCAATTATATAGGTTAAAAATATAAGTAAATGCCATGTAAAAGTTTCACGTTGTGCATAAGCCATCTGGAACTCTGATTATGACCCTGCCATCTGGAATGCAAGCTCTCAGGGAAACTCTGTTTCATGATTGTTTAAACAAAAGTGAAACGTTTCTTTTTAATTTTAGCCATTGGCTCTTTTTTATTTTTAATAGCTATTTTATTGTACTTTAGTCATTAAGGGATGATAGATACTAAGATCTCTGACTCATACAACACAGTAGAGAAATGTATTTGTATATGTTTGTACTTATATTCACTAAAAATGCTAACCCTGCCAGATCAAAAAGCCTTATTGAAAAAGAAAAAATACACACTATAGTCTAATTATATTTTCTGGGGGGTGGAGTGAATTAAACTTTGAGCCAGGCCAAATATCTTCTATCTGAAGCTGAAAACTACACTAACAAGTTATTAACATGAATCCAGCACAACATTTCTGATAGTTAACGTGTTCAAAAACTATAGCAATTATAACTTCAAAAAAAGAAATCATTGTCTAGCTTTAAGCTCACTACATATATATGCCTTAAAATATTATATATAGCTGCATAGTTTCATAGTTAGTAGGGTCGGAAGGGACCTGAGCAGATCATCGAGTCTGACCCCCTGCCATGGCAGGAAAGAATACTGGGGTCAAATGATTCCAGCAAGGTGTACATCCAACCTCCTCTTAAAGATCCCCAGGGTAGGGGCCAGCACCACTTTGCTTGGAAGTTGGTTCCAGATCCTAGCCGCCCGGACAGTGAAGTAGCGCCTCCTGATGTCTAATCTGAATTTACCCTCTGCCAGCTTGTGACCATTATTTCTAGTCACTCCTGGTAGTGCTCAGGGGAACAGGGACTCCCCCAGTGCCTGCTGGTCCCCTCTGACCAGTTTGTAACAGGCAACTAGATCCCACCTCAGCCTTCTCTTATTATTTCTCTTATTTTATATATATATATATATATTTAAAGAATATTACTTCCATAAGATAAATGGAACACGGAAGGCACTTAGTAAAAGATTACATACACGCAAATAAAAAAAAAAACTAAACAGAACTCACTGAACTTTTTTGTTTTTGAGATCATTTGTTATCTATGAATATTTTGACAGCTGCTGGCTAGTCATTAAAATTTTCATAAATCTCCCAAATCTCTTGAATTTTATTATGACTGTTTAATTTGGCAAGCACTTACAAATAACCAGTACATTTCTAGTAATTAGTATCAGTTCATGAAAAATTCACAAATGGGGAAAAAGGACAATATTCACAAAAAACATACTGCAAGATAATTTGTGTATGACAACAAAGAATTCTTTTAAGATTCTCATCATTGCAACTGGAAGGAAGCTCATTAAAATTTAGATGAAAATAATTTTTGTAGTCAACCAAATGCTTTTTTAAAATCTCTTCAGAATAACAAAACAAAAACAAGCATGTATTATTTTACCTTAAAAAAAAGATTTTACATTCTAGATGCATTTTTATGGACCCAAAACAGAGAAGAATCCTTTATACCAACTTAGACCATTTTTAGAGTTATTTAAATTTACTATGGTGTTGTTTTAAGAACAGACAAGTGGGTGTAATTTGAACATCATTTTAAACAGATTCCTTAGTAGATTCATAATCTATAATTAAATTCATAATTTGCTCACTCAGACAAACAGGAAGCTATGCATAGAATAAGAGGATTTAAAATGCAAGAAAAGCAGCAAGAGAGCGAGGAGAGAAAGATGGAGATCAAATACACACATGGACAGAGCTAGGATTTTGAAGAGGGGGTTGCAGATGGTGTGGTGCACTTTCACATGTAACACAATACATATTTTTCCTCTAGGTAAAAATAAACTTGAAGCTTTGCCAATATCCTAGGGACCTAGGCTATATTATCTAGTTTAAGATTGAAGCAAAAACAAATAAAGTTTTATTGGAATTGTGGTAGGGTTATCCCTGACTGAGATTAAGTACTCTGCAACCTGTAGCCTTCCTGGACCAATCCATTCATCCCGCTATTACTTGCCCTTAATTCACTGCAGTGAGGTTCGACTTGCTCCTGCCATATCTTGATTTTTTTCTTGATGTTACTAGTTGGGAGGGGTTGTTTGTTTTCTATTGCAGTTGTTTAAAGACAACCCGCACAGGAATTTCTTCTGGGGCTCTAACCTACCCTGTCCCAGTGCCACCCAGATGTTACAACACCAATTACAATCATAACCTTTCATGAGTGGTATAACTTTATTTATTTTCTTTTATTCCAGGTTTGATCTTTTTGTCTCAACAACACAGAAGAGAGTGGACAACCTGGCTTCTTTTCAGTATCAGGTAAGTCTTGTGTACAGTTGCAGGAGGACCTTAATTACCCCACTCTCTCGGGGTCACTTGCCCTCTATTGTCATGCTTTAAATACTTCAGATCAAAAGGGAAAGGAAAACCCTGTCTGGGAACTTTATCCCTGGGGCTTGATCCCCCTTCAGCCTCTTGACCTGTGCTTCCCTCACCAAATCGTCTCTCTTATGGCTGGATTCTGGCCACAGCCTGTGGTTTTGATCCTGCCCTTTCCTGGGTTATGGGTGGGTTTGCTGCCCCATGAACCCACCTTGGGTTTGAAGAACACAAATATAGTTAAAGTAAATGAAAGGAAAAAAAAAAGAACCCAACTTCAGCTAAAACCTGTCTGGGGGGTCGCCCCTTCTCCTGCAGCATACCCCTCTTTGGTGGAGCTTTCCCACTTGTGGTACTACTGTCCGTGGCGCCTCTTCAGCTGCAGCCCCAGGACTCAGTAAAGCCCGGCTGAGCTCTTCTCTCAATTTGGAGCTGGCTCTCCAGCTCTCCCCAACTCTTGCCTGCCATCCCTTGCTATTGAGCGTGTCTCTCTCTCACTCCTCTCCTCGTGTGCCCTGCCCCTTGCTTCCCAAGGCCACTCTATTCTCATGGAGAAGCTGCTCCAGAAGTGCCACTCCTGTGGCTCTCTTTCTCCTTCCCATGCTGGCATCTCATTTTTGGCAGCCTCCTTTTTCCCTGCCGGGAGTGTTTTCTGCTTTTTAGTTCCCTTGCCTGTTTCTCTCCACAAAAATGTTATTACAAATTATGTATAAAAAGCCACAAAAGCTAGGCAAAAAATAAGAAGTTGTTTCATTATTCCTGTTGTCATCAGAATTAATTCTACATCTCTTTCGGACTAATCAAAGAAAAGGTAGCCTTCTTGAGCACATTGACAATGCAATGCTTCACTGAAAGTTAATTCCACACCTGAACTGATGTTCACATAAGTCAATGTTTCCACACCTAAGTTACTAAGTTAGCTAGAGTTAAAAACAGCCTACAGGATCAGAAGCAGTTAAGACAAGAGAATTGCCAAGGAAAAGCTAGCTTGATCAGTGGAATGTCAAGACTGTTAAAAAGGAGAGAGGCTCATTAACACCTATAGAATGAAGAGATTAGAAGGAATCAGGGGGTGCATCTACCCATGCACTGTAGTACAGAGCTGAAAAGCATCACCTTCTGCATGTGTGCCTGTATTAGGATGCAGTAAGTTAACTCTGCTGTAGGATAGTGCTGTCAAGGACAAGTTAACAACAGAGTTATTCAGTGTGCTGAAACACTTATGTAGATGGTGATCAGGTCTGGCTGGGGCACAGGATGCTATAATACTGGGGCTGCCTGCTGCCTAGCACCATCATACCCCAGCCTGCTCCTTTGCCACTTAACGCCACCACCCAGAGCCCAGGGCTGACTCCCCAGGTCCCCTTCCAGCCCAGGGGCTTCTCCACCCTGGCTCAAATTCCTGCAGTCATGGGCACACACAAACTTTGCACCTGGGAGCAGCTGATTCCAGCACAAACTGTGACAGCCTCCAGCACAAACTTATTCATTCAGGGTAATTGCATATATAGCTGTACCTAGGTAGATTATAACAAGCTAGGAAGTCAAGTGGCTCCCTTACTGCTGCTTGACTAGAAGTGCTGCTGTCCCTGCCAGGCCCTTTGTTTTAAACTTCAGATGGTGCAAGAATCAGAGGGGGTGTGACTTTATCCCCCTGGATCTGCCCCTGCATACACAGATTTTTTTTTAATTTGTGAACTCCCCCCAGTACTAAAGCAGGACTCTCATCAGGCTACGTTGCCTTCTGTGGAACTGAAGGTCCTTGCTGGGACTAAAAGAAATAACTTAACTCCTATTTCCTGTCATGGTTCACCAGGCCAGCCAGTCTAGTGGATAGAACCAGGCCTGGAGCTAAAAGCAGCAGGAGTAAGTCAGAAGCCAAAATGCCATGGCAGGCCCAGGAGCCAGGCATAAGAACCTAGTTACCAAGTCAAAAGGAAATTTCACAGGGTGAAGTCGAAAAATAAGCCAAACTTGGATCATGATTAAGAAGCAGATCTGCAGGGAGAATCCAGAGACTGAAATCTAGGGGAAAGCCAAAGGCAGGGTCAAGAAACAGGGAAGCTAACAATGTTGCTGGGGCAGGAACTGCTCAGAGAATAAAGACCAATTTGTTCTGCAGCAACGCCTGGGTGCTGGAGGAGTTCCTTAAATGCAGCTCTAGAACAAAATCAACTGAAAGGGATCTGGGGGCCAGCTGGCCTTGATTAGTAGTAACCGGGTCAGTGCACCCAACAAGAGCAGAGCAGTTTTATAGCCAATAGCATACAAGGAGGCAATGTGGCTAATTCATGCCCTGCTATTTTTTACTTCCCAGCTCAATACATCCCTCCCTGCAATTTCCTCTTCTCCCCTTCTGTAGTTATGCCCTGTCCTCTGGTAGTCATTTAAAACAAAAATGCAAGCTGTTGCTTTAAACCAAAATCCCTCCCAACCTGTGCAAACAAACATTAGATGCAGAAACGAAACAGTGTTCTTTTAAATCAAACGTCCTCTATCTCAGGTAGAGCCAGGGCCATTCTTCCAGGAGTTCTCTCTGCTTCCTGCATTCTGGCTCCCCTCTGACTTCATGGGCAACCACACTTCCTCCCCTTCCCCCCAGTAGCTCCACTTCCAGCCAGCCCATCCATCCCTTCAGGTGTTCCCCTTCTTTATCTATTGCCAGGTTGCTGCCTTGTCTCTCAGATGAGTCACATTCACAGAAGTATTTGTCCTTGTGCTAATGGGTCACTTGATCCTTTTTATTGCAACCTACACCTTTCCTCCTCAGACCTTATCTTGACTACTTGTTGGCTGGTGTGGAAGGCTTGTCAGCTGTGCTTTCCCCTTTTCCTCTGGTTGCCTTTTACACTATGTCTAAGAAAACCATTGAAGTTAGCCTCTTTCTTTGTACTGCTCATTGTATCTATACCCACAGCAGCTATCAGAAATATAGTTAAGACCTTTCCAAAGTTTTTTGTAAATTTCCCCCTCATACTCATTCAGGGATGGGAGCTAAAAATTGTTGAGCTGTATTTGAATGTGGCATCTAATATTGTAGTTTTGCTTTTAGGTTCTATGGATACTTGAAACTTTTATTTTATTTTTCAACTCAGTCTTTGGATCAAAGCATTTTCCTTGTATATCACCCAAATCTGACCAGAGCAAGAGGACCATCCATTTAATGCATCAGAACTATTACTATTTACCTATCAAAGGCCCTTGTATCCAACCTGTAACATATATTGAGAAGGAAACACTCCAAAGGGCTATGGATTTCTGAGTCTCCAGACTCTCCAGTCTGTTTGGCAGAGTAGAGGTAAAGACATGCAAGGAATCCTTCTCTCAAGCTTCTCTCTAAAGGTTCCCAAACAGCTGAGCACACAGGCGAGCCCTGTACTGTGGGGAGCAAAGCACTGTGGGATGGCAGAGAACTGCTGTGAGGAGTGTTCAGATGTTCCAGGAAGTGCCTCTTTTTTGTGTGCTTTGGCCATTTTTTAAGAACTTCTTCAACCATGCATATCTGTTTGATCACTGTCTGGAGCTCTCCAAATGTTATGGCTGTCCAGGGCCACTGTCTCAGCAGGTATATATTTGTTCCTCTCTAGCCATTTCTATATTCATACACAGAACTGGAAACTACATATTGTGCACCACTGTGTATCTATTTATAATTCATATATTTCCACAAATTAATAGCTATTAACATTCTTATGTAATAATGTGGGAAACAGTTTAATAAAAGATGTTATGAGTGATAGTTTAATTTAGCAAATTAACCATTTAACAAAATGAAACTGGGCACTGTTTACTGTACTTTTAGTGTCCCATGGAATAAATCAAAGAAATAATTTTTCTGTTCCCATTATTGTTATTTTTACTGGCTTCTCTCTCTATTTCTACATTATAATTAATCCACTGTATTCCCCCCACCCCCTTAATCTTGATGCACAGAAGATTTTATGTTGATTTAAACACTCTTGGTCTTCTAAGGAAGAAGAGTAGAGATGTTTTAAGTAATCTCCCAATATTTTAATAAAGGTCTATTTAGTGTGAAACTATCCACTTAATTTAAAGCATCCCATGCCATCATATTTCTGTTATTCGGAAGTGTTACTCAAATGTATTGAAATTAAAGCACTCAACAAGTTTACAGTTATAATTAAGGAAAAGAATAAAGTACTTTTATAGTCTTTATATTTGACCCCAGTAGAAAATAAAGAGGCTTATTGCTTTTCTCTCATAAACATCCTCCTGCCAAGCAAATACAGGAGACCAAAACCCTCCTCCCCCCCTCCTTTCCTCAGAGTATCTCCAAATAACAGCAAGGTCAGGAACCTATTGTATTGTTATGGAAACAAATATTAATATCATGCATGTAATGAAAAATTGAGGCCTAAGCAGTCATGATGAAATTCTTACTTCACTGAGAGGGCTGTCAAAGGGATTGTGTAAAGTGCCATTTATTTAAGCAATTAAATACTGATGATGTTTAGGCTCACATTTCAAACCATGTGGTCATAGAATCAAAAGAAATTAGGGTTGGAAGGGACCTCAAGAGATCATCTAGTCCAACACCCTGGTTAAATCAGGACCATCCCCAACTAAATCAACCAAGCCAAGGCTTTGTCTACCCAGGTCTTAAAATCCTCTAAGGATGGAGATTCCACAACCTCTCTGGGTAGCCTGTTCCAAAGCTTGACTACCCTCCAAGTGCGAGTTTTTCCTTGTATCTCATGTAAACATTGCTTGCTGCAACTTGAGACCATTGCTTCTTGTTTTGTCATCTGCCACCACTGAGAACAGTCTAGCTCCAGCTGCTCTGGAACCACCCTTTAGATAGTTGAAGGCTACTATTGCCTGCCTTCCCCCCCCCCCCCCGTCTTCTCTAAACTAAATAAGTCCAGTTCCCTCAGCCTCTCCTCAGAAGTCATGTAACCTGGCATCCTAACCATTTTCATTGCCCTCTACTGGACTGTCTCCAATTTGTGAATATTCTTTCTGAGATGGGGGGTGGGGGGTCCAAAACTGAACACAGTATTCTGATGTGACTGAATAGCGGGGAATAATTACTTCTCTTGATTTGCTGGCAACACTCCTACTAATGCAGCCCGGTATGCCATTAACCGTCTTCACAACAAGGGCACACAGTTGGCTCATATTCAGTTAATTTTCCACTGTAACCCAAGGGTCCTTTTCTGTACAGCTGCTGCTTAGCCAGTCAGTCCCAAGCCTTTAGACCAGTACATGGAACTTTTCAATCCTAAGTGCAGGACTTTGGATTTATTGAACCCCATGAGATATCTTTTGGTCCAATCTGCCAATGCATCTAGGTTTCTCTCAATCCTAGTCTTACCCTCCAGTGTATCTACTACTCCCTGCAGCTTGTCCATGATGAACAGCTTTGGACTACAGTGTACACAATGAAAGGAGTCCAAGAGAGGCTTGACATCTGCTCTTAATGAAAGATTGGGACAATTCTATAAAAAGTAGTGACTTGTCTGTGACTTGTGACCACTTTATTCAAGGGAGTGTAAAATTTGTAAACAAATTACTTTAACAACATACTTCCATGTTGTAGCCATGTTGGTCTAAGGACATAGGCAGAACACATTTCACAGATGAGCCTATGAACTTTACTTCGTCAACCTCCTGGATACTAAAAATGATGGACTAAATATGGACATTGGATTCATGACACATTATAACCTGCCTAACGTCTGACTCCACAGTACCTCTCCACTATGTACCAGCTACATTTATTCCCCTTTCCCACCCCCCCGCATCCCAACCTGTCTCTCACTCACCGACTCCTCAGTTTACATCTTCACTGACTGCTGTTCTTGCATGCATGTCAGCCTCTGACTTCTTTACTATTAATTCCATCCAGGAAGAGTACACACCAACTACAGATGCTTCTTCAGCCCAGTGAAGGGTATTTATACTCAACAGCTTGCTAAGAAGAATTTTTCCAACTATTTGAGTTGGTCTAATAACACATATAAGTTTACCCAAAGAACCTTGTTGGTGTTGATATACTGAATTCAAACAACTGATTTCTTCTACTCCAAACAAAAAACAACTCTATGCCCCCCAATTTGATGCTGTTCAGCAAAGGGGTAACATAAATGTGTATATTGTGTAAGATGGAGCAGGAGGATAATCTGTCCTTCAGTGCAGATTTCTGCAATGACCTACCCATCTTTCAACCATACAATTTCTGCTCCCCTGAATTTTATCAATAATAGCCACATCATATACCAGCTATCACACTCATCCTTCTGCCGTGTAGTCAATTAATTTCCAAAAGGCCTCTGATTTAGTATTCCACAATGTCCTCTCAGGAAAATTGGAGGTCTGTGGGCTTAATTCTGAGACAGTCAGGTGGGTGAGAAACTGGCTGCAGGATAGGACCCAGAGAGTCATAGTGAATGGATCTGTACCATGCTGGTGAGAAATGGACAGTGGTTTCCTGCAGGGGTTGGTGCTTGGTTCAGGGGGTGAAGAGCTCACTGGCCAAGTTTGCAGATGACACCAAGTTATGCGGAAGTGTGGTCACGCTTGAAGATAGGCTGCAGATACAGGTGGACCTAGACAGGCAGGCAAGTTGTGGGTGGATCAAAATCTGATGAAGTTCAACATCGAGAAATGTAAAGTGCTCCACTGCAGGATGAGCAACCCCCAACACACCTACAGGCTTGGCAGCACCAAACTGACTAGCACCATAAATGAACCTGGTGGTAATAATCTGGGGTTAATAATAGATCATGAATATGAGCTGGCAGTGCGCTGCTGTAGCCAGCAGGGCAAATAATATTCAGAGCTTCTGAACTGCTTCAGAAAAGCTTCAGAGTCACTTTGGAGATCCGGCCATAGGGTATAATGGGGAATCAATTAAATATCTATGACTTAGTTGTTTTTTGTCTGATTTGGACAAATCACCACCCCAAATTCTTGAAAGCAAAACTCATGTCATGTGTATGTGTTACACCACAGGGGGTGAAAACTGCAGGCCTGCCAGCCCGTGCTGAGGCCACAAAGCCTGCCAGCTGTCAGGTAGATAGGTGCAGGGGTTCTGGGGCCCTGCACCCCTAGCTGCTGACAGGCAAAACTCGTGACCTGGGTGCTTGTGCAACTGTGTTTGTCTTGGGGCATGGTGGGGGAGGGAACTAATGCAGGCCTAGCTGCTAGTCTACTGTGTTACGAATCAACCATGATTCACTCAGGGACCAGCTCAATACACAGTACCTAGCTACTACATAATGAGTTAACGAACAAGGATTAACACCTACAAAACCACAGACTAAGGAGAGGAAATAATCAATACAGACAATCAACTGCCTCAAGACAGAGACAGTCAGTTGCACAAGCACCCATGTCATGAGTTTTCCCTTTCAGTAGCTAGAGGTGCAGGGCCCCATAACCCAGAACCGCTGCACCTATCTCCTTTATGCCTGGCAAGCTTTGTGGCCCCAGCAAGGGCTAGCAGGCCTGCAACTTTCAGCCCGCTGCACCTTAACACACACAGTGTCACCCACGTCACGAGTTTTGCCTGTCAGCATCTTGAGGTGCAGTTCCCCCCCAAACCGTTGCACCTATCTCCTTGAAACCTGGCAGGCTTTGTGGCCTCACCAGGGGCTACCATCCCAGCAAGTTTCACTGCCCCTCCGGTGTAACACATACATGTAACATGAGTTTTGCTTTCAAGAATTTGGGATGCAGTTTTCCCTGAACTGGTGTACTGATATTCTTAAAACTTGGCAGGCTTCATGCTCTCATCAGAAACTACCATCCCTGAAAATTTCATCCAAATCAGACAAAAACAACAAAGTTATAGATATTTCATTGACTCCCCATTATGTCCTATGGCTGGATCTGTGAGGTGGCTCCAAAGCTTCGGAGCTGCTTCAGCCGGATCAAACCAGGAAACTAATTCAGAGCTCCAGATCCGATCACTGGCATGTGAAGCAGCCAGATCTGAAGCTGGATCAAATAGCTGCCTACTCGCACAGGCCTACTAATATGCTGCATCTCCATTTCCCTTCTAGTTTTTAATTATAGTTTTATGCTTTGTGTGCACTCTTCCCCTGCCTTCACCCTGAGAATTTCCTTATAAAAGTAGTAAAATAGACCAGCAGGGGTAGTTTTACCACTATGTCATCAAAGCCTAATTTCAGGAGAGTTAGGCAAAATATTATCTTGTCAGCATTAGTGCTCCCATCATTGCTTGCACCAATGGGGCAGCATTAGAAGTAGAGGGGCAGTAGAACCTGCCTGGCATACTGAGGAAGCCGTCTTCCTAGAGGGGAACAAGCAACAACTAAATTTCTTTCCTGCTTACCTATATTATCATTACAAAAAGGCACTATAGCACAAACCCATACTTTCCACACTCATAAGACAATGTTTAGCCTTCGCTTTGCTGCGTTTAGAAACAAAAAGAAGAGGGATTACTGCTGATGTGGGGATTGGTTGAGACTATACCACTCATTCTTTTTTCCTCTCCTTTGCAAAGGTCATAGAGAGAGATGAGTTGGTGATATGGCTGGCAGTTTGGCCAAAATACATGGCCTATATCCAACACTTGCAAAAATCAGTGGTTTCAACTTTGGGGCACCTTTTCAAAACTCTTTGGCTGTGCCCAGACAAAAAGCTCTGGTAAAGATTCAAATTGTTCTGCTTGCATGTCTTCATTAATGCCTATGTATCTATTTGAGTAAATCTGTACTTTAGACTTCTGTTCTCAATTCAGCAATTCGAACTGAATTTAAAGTTTTTATGGAGGACATTTGACTTATTTATAAATATGTATGTGTCAAAGTAGAACAACATATTGACAAGGCAGTAAATTGGGTATGTGTTTAGAATACACTATAGAACTTTCATTGCAAAATTAGTATAATATTGGTACAATATGCAATACAGGTGAAACAACTTCTTGTGTGACTCTATGGCTTGAAGCTCTGTGATGATAAGCAGTTGCTGCTGAATAGGGGAAGGAATGGTTATGGGACTGCTTCATCTGTATGAACTCCAGAAGGGGACAAAATATCCACCCAGTAGGACAAATTCTCAGGGAGAGGGTGAAGGGTAGGGAGGAGTTTCATTCTGATCATGGAAAAATGTGGAATTTCAGTCACTTTTGTAATCCAAAAAATGGGGATTTTTTTTATCACTGAAAACCAGGATCCTAGGTAATCAGAAATGTCTTCATAGGTATGTTATAATACTACAGTGACCACATTCAAACACAGTAGGCTAAGCCCTAGAACTGAATGAAAAGAAGAGAAAAGGGCTCTTGTATTATTTTAAGGCAGAGTGTATGCCCCATGGTAAATAGTTTGATCAAGGTCCTGTAAGCTATCTATGGGCACAGACAAAAGTGCAGCACCCCAGTGTAACTCAGAATGCTTTGCAGGAAGTGTTCTGAATTACAATGATCCCCTGGACAATTTATTTCAGCAGGGATGGGAATCTACTTGCTGGCTGGGAGCCTGCAACCAGTTTCCCCTAGCACTGGCCTCTCTTCCCTGCCAGATGGCCCTTGCTGTTTTCAGAATAGGAGCAGGGAAAGGGAGCAGAGGGAGTTCATTTGAGGGGTTCCCCAGGTGGTGGTGGAAGGTGGGGTGGGTGAATTGGAGCCCTCCACCTTGGGGGAGAAGGGTGGCACCATTATACCCCCCCACCCTCCGGTGGGGGCTGAAGAAACCCCAGACTGAACTTCCTCTACTCCCTTTCCCCCTCCCATTCTGAAAACATCAACAGCCTGGGAGGCAGCACAGATACAAGTTACAGATGAGGCTATGTTCTGAAACATCTTTATCTGAATTATCATGTGCCAGGCATGAGACTTCAGATTTTCACCCAGTTGGCCATTTTTGAAGCTGTCTACAGCCATGAACTTGTGTTTGGTAATGGCCATAAACCACTTTCTGTGGCCAGATTGGGAGAAAATTGTCACTTGTCTCTGCACCTTCTGTGATCTTGCCACCTGAGCCTGAAATAACTTTGAGGTAAGAAATCACTTGGAGATAACACATTGAGGAAGATCTCTTGAGTGAACTCCGGTGAGACAAATCTGTTAAGGAAGCTGAAATCACTGTAAGCAGTATATAGTCCTAATCTGAATGTACCTCAGGACTGACATCAAACAAAAGTTTTTCGGGGTAGTGAATGGAAAAAGAAGAAATGAGGTGTAAAAGGGACATTTACCAGTTGTGTGTTCATCCAGGAAAGCAGGAGGCTGAGTTAACAAAATGCTTCTAAAATTAGCATGGAAGAGAGGTTTTTTTTATCATTCACTGAGGCACATATTTGTGTTATGATATGATGGGATCTGATCCTTGATCCCAACAATTGTGCCGCCTGCCATGACATACATGCATGGCAAGATGCATGATTCTGGGATCAGGGATCAATCTAAACAGTGCCATCACTATTTGCCAGTGCAGAGAAATCTTAGATCATGCTCCCAGGTTCCTCCCATACTGGCAAATTAAAATCTGGGTGTCAGTAACCCAGGATGAAGTGGAGTTGTCTTGGGGCCACCTAATTATTGGTCCCATCCCCAACACCACATGAGAATCTGAACCCTCTCTATCCCAGTGGCACACAAAAGCCTGGAACTGGCTCTGGTCTGTTGCTACCCTGCTATACAATCAATTTAAGGCACAACACATGATAGAAGCCAGCCAGAAAAATATTACATATAATACTTCACAGTAAAAATGCCTATTACTATTTAACAGTAGAAGTAATAATAATAATAATGGGGCATCTGGTATTACCAGTTAAGTTAATGAGAACAGCCTAGATAAAATAACACCTATACAACACAGTCAATTTAATAGTGAGCCAAGTTCTGCTCTCAGGTACACTAATATAAATCTATAGTGAGCTAAATAATCTGAATAGAAAAACAGATATATACAGGACTAACAGAATAGGTATTAGGTTACTCTTTAAGTTTTTTATTTCCTCACTTTCAATTTTATCTGTACAACAGTTATTTGCATAATTTCTATGCATTTAATATAATACATTGGAAGAAAATAAAGACTAAATTCAATTCAGGTGTAATTACAATTTAGTTAGAAACAAAATGAAGCATGTGGTAACCTGAGATTATTTTTAATAATTCACAGAAATAATCAACTACAAAAGAAAAGATACAATGTAAAGTTGTTTAAAAAACTATTTTACCCAGTTCAGTGTGTATATTGTGAAAATTATACACAGGTGGGTACCTGTTCTTTCAAGAGTATTTCAACATTTAAGGGCTACATTCTTGCTCACACTGGTGTTATTACAACAAAATATTTAAGGGTGTTTCTGATGATTCCTACTAGCAAAATGTGGGTACGTAAGTAACTGAAAAACCACGTTTAACCATGTTATCAATGGCTTAATATTTCACTAAGAAGAATTGATAAGTGGGGTCTGGCCTTGGCTTAGCACTGTCGCATACCTGCATTAATGACTTGGAGAAAGGAATGGAGTGCATGCTTAACCTATTTAAAGTTGACACCAAGCTAGGTGGGGGAACAGACACTTTGGAGAATAGGATTAGGATTCAAAATGATCTTGATAAACTGGCAGAATGATTTAAAATAAATTCAGTAAATACAGGTGTTTATTCATAGACAGAGCTCAGATTTTGAAAATGTGGGGGTGCAGATGATGTAGTAAATAATCACATAATACAACACAATTTTTCTTCAGTTAAAGAGAAACTAAAAGCTTTACTAACATTCTAGGGGCTATATGCTATATTATTCAATTTAAGATCAAAGCAAATACAAATAAAACTTCATTAGAATGTTCACAAATTTGCTTGATTATATATTAAATTAAAAAAAACACACAAACAATAGGCAAAAATAGTCAAAATATATTGTTTCATTAGTCCTTTAGTCACTTTAAATTTACATCTCTCATTCAGACTTCTAAACAAATCTAGTCTTCTTGAGCACCTTGACAGTGATTCCAATATGTAACTGTTAGCCTTTTCGACATCTGACTTATTATTACTATACCTGAGTTAAGTTTTTTAGCTAAAGTTACAAGCAGCCTGTTGGACTATTGTGAAAGAACAGGGTATACTTACCTGATGCCTCCTCCCAGCTCCAAGCTTGAGGTCTCCAAGAATAAGGTCTCCATACTACAGTGGGAGCTGCTGGCGCACACCAGAACCGCTTTAAGACACCTCCAGGTGATGCGGATTGGGAAATCACATTGGCCAGAGCAATATCTGGGGCCGGGCAGAGGGCCAGAGAGAGAAGGAAAATCAGAAGCCAGCTGGCAGAGTAACACATGGCTGCATCCCACCCAAGACTGAAAAAATATGTGAAAATAAAGAAGCCGGTAGGCTTGAAGGCATGGGAGGGGGAGCCCTCATCCACCGAGGGGAGGAATATAGAAAGAAGAATACAGGTACTCTCTCTCTCAGTTTAACTTTATTGGGTTAATTGAACACTGGCACTTGTTAATGGAGGCAGAGAAGCCAGCAACACAGAACAGAGAGAATGGGTGTTGCGGGATTTGCTTCGGACCCAACCCGGCTCCCTGTGGGTTTTGTTTTACTTTCCCTCCCTCAGAGAAATGGCAAGAGGTGCTCCTCCAGTGTCTTATTGGCTCTGAGAGGGATGAAGACCCACCAGAAAGAGGGAGTAGGAAGTGAATGCTCCCACTCAAGGTATCTCTTGCCCTAATTGCCTGCCTCTCAAACAATCAAGCCAGGTGTAGCAGCAATATAAGTAAAGAAGAGACCTGATCAGTCCCAGTGGAGAAGGTTCAGTCACTCGGGGAAATATAGATTGAGTAAAGGCATTGGCTAGACCTGGACAAACTCGGAAAGGGACCCTGCTGGCCCAATAAAATCTCTTTTCATTTCTTCAGTTAATTTGATGCTTTTTCACTGGGACAGAGGTCGTAATGCGCATCAGCAGCTGGTAGTGACCAAGTGGTGGCACCACCCTCTTCCTCTCTCCCCCTTTCCTTATATCTTCAAGAACCAGTAAAACCAGAGAAGTCATGGCAGGCAGGAACAAGGGAGACAGAGAGAGAGAGAGGGGGGAGCCACCCCAAGGCAGCTACACACAGGGAAATGACCTGAGAATAGCTGTTGGGTGTGAAGACATGCCCCTCTTCCCAGTAATGACCCGATACTATGAAATACAAGAGACATCACCAGGAATATGTATCATATAGCTAAATTTCATAAGAAAGGATAGTTTGAATAGTGGAACATCAAGACCATTAAAAATGAAACAAGGTTGTTAGTACCTATGGAATGAAGAGTGATTCTCAGGACTGGGGTAGATTATAATGAGTAATGAAGTCAATTGTTTACCTCTGTGCTGCCTGAACAGAGTGGCAGTTGGTTTTAAAATTTGGACAGAGCAGGGATTAAAGGCAGGTTCAACTTTCTCCCATGTGCTTACTCAATAAGGATTTATGCCATGGAATATTCAAATACCATATGTTGAACAACTAGTACTGCAGAACCAATATTGCAGAAAACTGGCAGTTATAGTGAATCACAAGCTGAACATGAGTCAATTTTGTAATGTTGTTGCAAAAAAAAAAAAAAGCTAACATACTCAAACGTATTAATAGGAGTATAATGTGCAAGTCATAGGGAGTGATTCTTCCATTTTATTCAACATTGATGATGATTCCCTTAGAGTGTTGCATCCAGTTTTGGGCACTCCACTTCAAGGAAAACATAGACAAATTGGAAAGACTTCAGGTAAACAAAAATTCAAAATATTAGAAGTTTAGAAAATGAATTAAAAGGAAAAGCTGAAAAAAATGGGGTTATTTAGTTTAGAGAAAAAGATGAATTGGGGCTGAATTTAACAACAGTATTTGAATACGAAAAGAATCATTATATTGAGAATGTTGATCAACTATTCTATGCGTCTACAGAAGACAGGACAAGAAGTAATATAGTAAAATTTCAACATGGAAGGTTTAGTTTAGATATTAGGAAGAACTGTTAAACTATGAGGGTGGCTAGACAAATGTTTCTCAGGGATGGTTTGGAAAAAGATAATTCTACCATAAGCAGGAAGTTGGGCTAGATGACCTTATGGAGTCCTTTCCACTCCCTGTTTTTCTGGGCTAGATGACCCTCTGGGGTCCTTGCCAAACCTTTGTTTTGACTGAACAAAGCATTTAAGCAGGTGCTTAACTTGAACAGGCCTTTAGCAGATACTTGAAGTCAAAGGAATTTAGACATGGATCTAAAGTTAATCATGTACTTAAGTTCTTTGTTTGACAGAGGAAAACCATTGAACCTATGCTTTTTAAATAGCACCTTACTTACCAAATAATCTAATGAAATCCAGGAATAAAGTTACTGGAAACATAAATAACAGCAGCAGAATTTGTCTGTATGAAACCAATCACCAGGACTTGTGACTTCTACTTACTACCTTCTTCCCCATGAATGTGTGAATGCACTGGAGTAAAGCCAAAATCAATTAGCTTTTAGTGAAAATAAAATCTTTATAAGTAATGAAAAAATATATTGCTTCCATCTAATAGGATGGAGGTAAATCATTTATGAGGATATATATAATTAGTGACATACATAGCAACAGTAAGTAAAATACTAAAAATGAATGAAGTACATTCTGGGATGCTTGACTCAATTGCATACAAGATGATTTTATTAGCTGGTTACTGTATCCAGTAATAAAACCAAAGTTATATAGTTGTCTTTAACTGGTTTTGTCTATTGGTTTTTAAGGATGCACCATGTCATTGATTTTTTTATAAAAATTATAGTTGACTGGAATACAACTTGAATTTCATCTTCCATTTTGATGGTTATAATCTACTAGGGTCATTCTATCATTGCTAAAAATATATGTCTAAATGATGATGAATGAACACTTAAAATAGTTAGCCCAATTTCACTATTTTATTATTTCTACTATGTTTTTCTTTCAGTAATAATACTAGAAAATCAATTCTGATACCTCAAATAGGCCTTTAATTATCTCTTGAAGTGCTGCAGTAAAGGAAAATATATTGTGTTCAGTGATAACTAACTTGCTTTCTGCATTATTTAGAACTGTCCTATTTTCATTACTTTAAAGCTCCCATCTTGTTGGTATCCCATGAAAACGGCTGCTTTGTGAAGATGACTAGGCAATTATTTCAGTATCAAATCAATCAACAGGCTACTGGTAACATTAAGGAGTCCCAAACCAGTCTTCTTCAAACTGCTTAAATATCTCCAAGTCCAAGGAACAATATGGAAATTAGAGATTTTCTCTGTTCTACAAAAGTGCCAGAGGCTAGTTAGGACAGACTGTACTTGGATGCCATATGGTATGCTATCTTATAGATAAATACAGGGACCTTTCCACATAGACCTTTCAAATCATTACAAGATCACAGGGTCTAAATGTCAAAGATGCAAGGAGAAATCACTGGATCCACCATCTCCAAAGCATGGGGACTGGATATACACTTATATGCTGGCAAATGATCATCATTCAGCCTTACTGGATTTGAATCTGAAAGGGACAGCAGATGCTCTGACTTTTCTATAAAAAGGGAAGGGAAATAAGAGGGTACCATTTGTTTTCATTCAAAGTAGTGAAATCAAAGGACTTTTGGTTAAGGTATTGGGTGTTGAGGTAAAACAAAATAAGAGTAGGAAATTAACGAAATAGCTAACAGATCCATTCATCATGTTAAACCTGATGTACCCAAGAATGGAATAATCTTTATTCTCTTTTTAAAGTCAGTGCAAGTCATTTATTGATTTCAACTGGAACAGAATCAAACTGCTGACAGTTAGTAGATCTGTTACAGTGCACAATTAATATTTCTGCAACATATTGAATTCCTTTTCATGTAAACCAAGAATAAGGGAAAGAACTTCCAAGAAACATTTTGGAAACATCTAGAGTATTGTATGTGAAATGATGTTCAATTATCATATATACTGTTACAAAGGTTTGACATGAAATCAGACATTTTGAAAAGGAGAGTTTTTCATAACTCCTATCATAGTTAACATATGGTATCGAGTTACAAGCCTCAAAGGATGAACAAGGGCTGTTCGGTCCTAAAAGGCTTACAAAGGATTGACCTTACTTGTGTGTTCAAGATTTTGCAGGTAATTACAAGTTATCCAAGTTATTCTGAAAGCTGCAGAAGTAGGAAAAAGTGATTGGCATTTCAAAGAACTCTTAGAAATGACTTTGGACCAGGCAACATTATGGGAACATTAAAAACACACTGAGCATATGAGATTGAACATAGCTATCATTTCATCACCTTTTTTGGGGGACAATGTTTACAAATATGTCTTTCCACAAATCCATTCACTTGGTTCAAAATAAGCAAATGTCCAAAACTTCTGTTTCTCCAGATCTGTGTTTCTAATATAGCCAAATGTTATTGACACACCGTAATACTCTCCTATGGAATTTAGGAGGACATTTTTCTGTCTTAGTGATGAAGGAACCAACCATATGAAATCCACAACTGGCAATGAGAGCTTTGAAAATAGTTTACAGAGAAAAACATATTTCATTTTTTTTCTCTTTTTCTTGTGTTTTACTATCCACAAGCAGAACACCATTTCATTAAATGTTTCATATTTCAACATTATTTACCAAAATATTTCTGCATTTCTTTTCTGCATGTGCCACCTCTCTCTATCTAACAAGTGTGGAGCAATAGATACAGAGATGTAATGTGACTTACCCAAGGACACAGAATTAATCTGTGTCTAAACCAGAAACAGAACAGACATCCAAGGTAAGAAGGTAATTTTTTATTTTGCCTCATAACCATGTCTTTTTAATTAATTACATTTAAGTTGGCTCCTTTCTAAATTATGTTTCTCTTTTAGCTTTTTTATTTTATTATGTTTTGATTGATAACTTTATATTCTCCCATAAAAGAAGATTTTCTCCAGTAGGCACAGAAGAACCTATTCCATCATGAGAAAAATCTTTGCAATTTCATGCCTACTGTTTTAGATTTTCTTTTTCAATGGAAACAAAGCACAAGCAGTTGACGAATGAGTTACAGAGAGAATTGTCCATATGACTTCCAATAACATCATCTCAACACTACCAATAACTTTATTTTCAGTCAAATAATTTAAAATCTACCCACTACTGTAGTAAGCTAGGAAGCTATGAGTCATTAGTGAAATATGAATTAATAAAAACTACAAAATAGGCTGTGCATTTTGTATGTCTCCAGCTGGCTAATTAAATATTTGACAGCAGAATATGATATTATGTATTCTGATACTGAATATGGAAGGCTTTTATTGTTGTTTCTCTCATCCATCAAAATTACAGAAAACAAATGCATTTCATTAGTCTATACAAATTTGTCATTGTTCTGCATCTCATCGTTTGCTATTAGTTGAAGGCTATGTCATCTGCATGAAAGGGGCTTAAAAGCATAATTTGTTGAAACAATTAGAGCATCACTGTATAAACAAAACTGTAAATGTTTTCAAGTGTTGTATATTAACTACATTTGACATATACTATTTATTAGAATGTACTCATTTAATTTATACAAATTTAAGTGATGTATTAACAGTATTGTCAATGCAACTTTTTAGTTTCAAGCAAGAAAACTGACAGTGTAAAGTGAATCCTCTGCATCATTTTGAAACAAATATTAGTTATGAGCTAGATAAAATATTAATTAGGAGAAATGATAATCAAAAATGTTCCCTTTTTAGAATTAATGAAATTTCTATTAGACTGCAGTTATTATTGACAATTATTTTAAAAATCTAATTAAAAAAGCACTCTGTAGTAGTTAAATGATGCTACTTAGTAAGGGACAGAGTATTGTTGTGATATCTTGGAACCAATCTGAGTAGCAGACTCCCTGCTTATGTGAATGGGAGAAGTTGCAATCATAGAAAGCCTAATGTTCTACTACCTAAAATGCAGATAGCCAGTTAAATAAACTGGTTTCCTGGACTGCCTTTTTCAATATTGTGGGGGGGACTGGCACAGATTATAAACTATCAAAATTATATGTATGCTATTATTTTATTTTTCCACACAGTAAAATGTTTTTTGATGAATTAAATAACTTTCATACCATTTATACCATTTATGTATTGCTACTTTCAAGTTGATGATTTGCCCAAACTCTCTCACAATCCTATACTGTTATTTGTAATGACTGAGCAAAGATCTTGAGTGGTAATGAACTTTTAAACTGTTTTTGGTATAAAAGTGAATTTGGCAGGAAAGGAAGTAAATATATTGTTATATTTGTCAGGCTGTTTAAATCTTGTCTAAATGAAACCTGCCAAGGATTGCTAAAACTTGTTCAGGCCAGTTTCCAAAGGCCTCAAGAATAAAGTATTCCTCAAAATTTTTAGTAGGACCACTTCTTCTCTAAAAGTTAGATTCTTAGACATAGATTTCAGTGAAGCAAGGAAAGAGAGTGTTCTTATGCACAATCTGAGAAGAAATGTAGGATTTTTTTTAGCTTTTTTTCTTGGTGAAAACGAAACAAAAAAGCCTACCTATAACTTGTAATGGGTTATAGTCCTTCATTCTTTTGTATAATAATGATTTTTAAAGTCTATACTTATATATTTAGAATACGTTTATCAAAACAAAAAAATATCTCAACAGTACAGGCAACACCCGCTTAATGCGGTTAGCGTTATTTTGCTATAGTGCTCATTTAAAATTCATACCGGATTCCACTGAGCGCTCAGCCAGTTTCACTATAGTGCTCAGTGGAATAAGGGAGTTTCAGCAGGAAAGCGAAGAGAAGCAGTAGCAGTGGCATCAAGAAGCAGTGAGTGGGGAGGGAGGTGTGTGAGCATGGGACCTGCATCAGTGCCAGGGCTGGCGGGGGCTGAGGATGGGATGGCAGGAGTGCAGGTCCCAGGCTAGCACGTGGTGCTGGAGCGGCTGGCAGGCAGGAAGGAGGGTGGGAAGAAGTGAGAAGCAGTGGTGATGAGAAGTGGTGAGTAGGTGGGGTGGGCATGAGCATGGGGTCTGCACTGGTACCCTGAGCTAGGGCTGGCAGGGGCCCAGAGCAGGGCAGCAGGAGCATGGGGCCTGGGCTGGCACATGGGGCTGGAGCAACCAGTGGGTGGGCAGGGGGTGGAGAGAGGTGGCGGCGGCGGCGAGAAGTGGTGGTAACCAATTTTTGCTGTTTACATTAATTCCTGTGGGGAAATGGGTTTCTCTTAGTGCAGTTCTGCTTAACACTCGGTTTATCCAGAACCAATTAAGAGCACTAAGAGGGGTTTCCTGCAATTTTAACTATGTAAGACAAGCATGGAATGCTTTTCAAATTTATCTACAATAAACATCCTGATTTCACAGCAAATATAAAGTAGATTTAGACACAAATACAAAATAAGGCATATGACACACCCTTACTACAAATTTTGTTAGATACACCTTTGAGACTTGCCCCTGGGATATTCTTACATCTTCAGCGATACCCTTCAGCCTCAAAAGTCTCTTTGCCATCTGCTGCTTGTCCACTGAAAGCAAACTAAGGCTAAGTACAGACATTCAAAAACCCTGAGACAGAATCAATTTAAATTACTTAGTTTTCTGTAAACAGCATAGTTTAAACTGGTAGCAAACAGAACACACATTTGCCCTTTAGTGCAGGGAGGTAGGGACAACAACTCTTAGATCAGATTCCACCATCTTTAAACTAGTCTATGTATGCTGAACTTCTGTTCTGCTATGGTTATAGATTGGTTTTGTGTGCCCAACTTTTGTTCTCTTACAAGTAGAAACCAGTTTCTGATCACTTTTAACAGTAAACCTGTAATTTCTGTAACTGGCTTAAGATACTCCAACAGTTACCTCCCTGACGAATGGTGCCTCAACTTTTCCTGCTTCACCCAGGTCTTACTAGTTCTCAGCAGAGGGGATTTTGTCTATTATAAGAATCACACCCTTGTTTGGTCATGTGCTAAGAAATTTTAGGTGCAGTCTTCCATAGAAGATGGCTGCCTGTATATCCAATGCTCTGAAATTATACCTAACCTTGACAGTAAGTTGTAAAAGATAGCAGAGAGATTGACTATAAGACCAATACAACCATAAGGAATTAGCAATTATGGGTACACAGAGAAGTGCAGCTCTCCACTTGAACTGAGAATGCTTTGCAGGAAGAGTTCTGTGTTACAAGAATCCCCTTGAACAAACAGAAGTTCACTATTGGTTCCAGGGATGAAGGGAATCTAGTTGCTGACTAGCTTCCCCTAGCAATGGTCATTGCTCCCTGTGAGGTTGCAAAGTTTTCAACATGGGAGGGAGGAAAGGGTGCAAAAGGAGCTCACTCAGTGCTGGAGTGTGGGGTGGGTGAACTGGAGACCCCCACATCAGGGATCTCCAATATACCTGCCTCACCTTCCAGAAAGGGCTGAAAACCACCTAGACAGAACACCCTCTGATCCTGTCCCCCCTCCCACTCTGAAAACAGTGATGAGCTGGCAGACTGGCAGAAAGCATTTACAGAAGATGCTCTGTTTTGAAAGATCTTCATCTGCCCCTCATGCAACGAGGGTTCCAATTTTCACCTGATCAACAATTTTTAAGCTGTCTGCAGTCATGCACTTCTGTTTGGTGATGGATACAGCTGGCTTTCTGTGGCCAGATAGGGCAAAAAATGTCACTTCTGTCTGTGCCCTATAAATTGAAATATAGACACAGATAAACAAAGAAAACAATGCAACAGTGACAATTTTAAGAATGCAGCTCCACCTCAGCTTAGAAGGTTAGAAAGCAGCTGCTGCCTCTGACCTCCCTTGTAGTGTGTTATGTAATTTTTCCTGTCAGCCTATTATGCTGGTTGCAGGCCTAAAATTATTTTCTATCCCCAGAAAAATTAAAAGCAAATGCTTGTTCCCATGGAAAGGGTTAAGTATGGTTACTTATTTATCTACCATTTACATACATTATCCATTGGATTCTTGGGAAGTCCATATTATGCATATAACTTCTGGTCCTCCCAAGCATCTGTTTACCAAACCTGAAGTCTTATTTTTGCTCCCATTACGACTTAGGAAGCATTTATGTCCTTTCAGATGTATGCTAAGGTTACAGTCTGTCGTTTAATGTGAGAAATGTCCTGCCCTGAATAACCTGTTATTTTCACTAAAGGCCTCTCTTTTTCTAAAATGTAAATTCATCATTGTCTGGAAGGAACTGGATCAAGTATCCAGACCATGTCCACAAGATTCTGTTTGATTGTCCTTTAACCATACTCATGGCAGATGCTAATTCTCAATGATTACTTCTTTCAAGTGTGAATAGCATAGGAACACTTAAATTAATCATTGTCCTATTAAACATTCTTGGCCAAAATATAAAACAAAAAATATATTCATATCAAATATCACTATTCATACAGATGTCAGTTAGTTAAAGGCTGCTATAAAAACCCATTCTGTATTCTTTTCTGCAAACTATATTTCCCTCAGCCTCTTTTAATAAGTCATATGCCCAACCCCTCCTAACCATTTTCATTGCCCTCTGCTGGACTCACTCCAAATTGTCCACATCCTTTCTGTAGTGGGGAACCCAAAACTGAACACGTTACTCCAGATGTAGCTTCACCAGTACATAATAGAGGGGAATAATCAGTAGGGTCATGTGAAATGGCAGCATTGTTTTAACCAGTGTTTCAATGTTTTGACAGAACAGCGTTTCGTTTCGAACTTCAAAACAGTATCCCAAAGTTTTGAAAGCAAAACTTGTCACGTGTATGTGTTAAGACACAGTGGGTTCAAACCTGCAGGCTTGCTAGCCCCTGCTGAGGCCACAAAGCCTGTCATCTGTCAAGGAGATAGGTGCAGGAGCTTCTGGGTTCTGGGGCCCTGCACCTCTAGCTGCTGACAGGCAAAACTCATATCATGGGTGCTTGTGCAACTGACTGTCTCTGTCTTGTGGCAGAAGCAATTCCCAGCTCTGATTCTTTCCTCTCATTAGTCTGTTGTTTTGAAGGTGTTAATCCTTGCTCATTAACTCATTATCCTCCCTAGCTACTGTGTTATGCAATCAATCATGATTCACTCAGGGCGCAGCTCAATACACAGTAGCTAGGATAACATGACATTAGTTCTCCTTCAAGATTTTGGGGTCCAGTTTCCCTAACCCCCCTGCACCTATCTCTTTGAAACTTAGCAGACTTTGTGGCTGCATCAGGGGCTACTACCCCTTCAGTTTTGACCCCACTGTAGCATAACACATACATGTGACACAAGTTTTACTTTCAAGAATTTGGGGTGCATTTTTTCTGAACCCCCTAAACCTATATCATTAAAACTTGCTAGACTTGATGCCCTCAGAAGGGGATACCATTTCTACAAGTTTCATCCAAATCAAGCCTACAATAACAAAGATATAGACAGTTTTCTCCATTATAGCCTATGGGTGAAACGTCAAAACAGTGTCAAAACAGCAAAACTTTTTGACTTGCCTTGTTTTGTTTGAAGGATGTTTCAACGATATCCATTTCATTTTGATTTTGCTGTTTCAACCTCAAAACAGGTCAAAATAGTGTCAAAAGAAAACTGGCAGTGAAATTTCACACAGCCTTAATAATCACTTTCCTCACTCTGCTGGCAACGCTCCTACTAATGCAGCCCAGTATGTCATTAGCCTTCTTGGCAATAAAGGCACAGCGTTGACTCATATCCATCTTATTGTCCACTGTAACCCCCAGGTACTTTTTCATAGCCAATCAATCTCCAGCCAGTAGTGGCACATGGGATTCTTCCATCCAAAATGCAGGACTTTGAACTTGTTCTTGGTGAACCTTATGAGTGTAGCAGGCTTGCCTTTTGGAGCTTGGGTTGAGTCCCAGATGAAATCTTGCTGTTTTGATTGGTGGATCCCATCCACTGATCAGGAGACAGCAAGAGGAGTTAAGTCATGGCTCTTTCCTGAGGGGAAGGGGAGTGGAGTTCCCCCCCACCCCTGGACCTGATTGAAGACTGCAACACTCAGGTCCAGAAGACTTCAGGGGCAGAGCCCTGGAGAGTATAAAAGTCACTGCATGCTGAGCATGAGGGAGCACATCTGTGACAAAGAAGAGAGAAGAACTGGGCTTAGAAGAGCTGAGGACAGCTGCTCAGCAGGGCAAAGCAGTAGCCCAGAAGTGCCCCTGAAGACTTCCATCAGTGGGGAATGGAGGACAGCTCTAGCAGCTAGGCTCTTGGTGTACAGCATGGTGTCCATACGCTGGGACCTGCATGAGGTGGTTTGGATCTGCAACCTCTGGCATGCAGCGAGAGACACAGTGCAAAGGCCAGTGCATGGAGTAGGACCTTTGGAGTGCTTGGGTGGCTCAGGTCCTCAACCTCTGGAACAACTGGTGTGGTGCCAGAGGACTGGAAGAGGGCCAACGTGGTTCTTCAAAAAAGGGAGGAAGGAGGACCCAGGAAACTCTAGGCCACTTAGTCTTACCTCGATCCTGGGTAAGCTTTTTGAGAGAATTATCTTGGCACATGTCCATGAGGGGCCAACAGGGGTTCATTATGCTTAGGGGCAACCAACATGGGTTCATTAGAGGCAGGTCCTGTCAGACCAACCTGGTGGCCTCCTATGACCAGGCCACCAAACCCTTAGATGCAGGGGTAGCAGTGGACGTAGTTTTTCTGGACTTTAGTAGGAAGGCTTTCGACACTGTCTCTCACCCCATTCTCATTAAGAAACTAGAGGACTGTGGTGTCAACACCTGCACAGTCAAATGGGTCACTAACTGGCTGGAGTGGTGGTGGATGGATCATTTTTGACCTGGAGGAATGTAGGCAGTGGGGTTCTGCAGGGCTGGGTCCTCGGGACCGCACTGTTCAACATCTTCATCAGTGACTTGGACGAGGGGGTAAATAGCACCCTGTTCAAATTTGCTGAAGACACTAAGATGTGGGGGGGGGGGATATGAGCATGCTAGAAGGGAGGAATAGGCTGCAATTGGACCTAGACAGGTTACAGGGGTGGGCAGATGAGAACAGGATGGGATTCAACACAGACAAGTGCAAGGTAATACACCTGGGGAAGAAATATCAGCACTATACCTACAGGCTGGAGAACTCCCTTCTCATCAGTGCTGAGGCAGAAAAGGATCTTGGAGTCATCATTGATGCCAAGAAGAACATGGGCCGGCAGTGTGGGGATGTAGTCAGGAAGGCCAACCACACCTTGTCATGCATCCACAGTTGCATCTCAAGCAGGTCCAAGGAGGTGGTGCTCCCCCTCTATGCAACACTTGTCAGGCCACAGCTGGAGTACTGCATCCAGTTCTGGGTGCCACACTTCAAGAGGGATGTGGACAACATGGAGAGGGTCCAGAGGTGGGCCACTTGCATAATCAGGGGGCAGCAGGGCAGGCCCTTTGAGGAGAGGCTCATAGACCTGAACCTATTCAACCTCCACAAGAGAAGGCTGAGGGGGGATCTAGTTGCCTGTTACAAGCTAGTCAGAGGGGACCAGCAGGCACTGGGGTCCCTGTTCCCCCGAGCGCTACCAGGAGTGACCAGAAATAATGGTCACAAGCTGGCAGAGGGTAGATTCAGATCAGACATCAGGAGGCGTTGTCATGGCAGCTAGGATCTGAAATCAACTTCCAAGGAGGCGTGCTGGGGGAGATGGGCGCACAGGCGGTCTTCTCTTCCATCCTGCCAGTGAGCGGTCGAGGCAGACGTAACGAGATGTGCATAGCGGAGACCAACTGGAGGCTACAGGAATGGTGCTTCGAGGCGGGCTTTGGCTTCCTCAGCCATGACCGGCACATCGTGATGAGAGACATGCTGGGATGGGATGGGCTCCACCTTTCCCCTAAAGGTAAGCGTGTGTTCTCTTCCAGGTTGGTGAACCTCCTTCGGCGGGCTTTAAACTAGGCTCGTCGGGGGAGGGGGAAGATGAGGGCGGAGGAGATGATGAACTACCAGGCCCAGCAACAGCCAGCGAGCCCAGACCAATGGTCAAAAGGGAGAAACAGGTAAGTGATGGGGGACGGGGCATTGCTGAGACTAGGGGGTCAGTGGGCACAACCGTTGGAGGCCTCAAATGCCTCTACACGAATGCTCGAAGTATGGGGAAGAAGCAGGAGGAACTCGCCCTCCTCCTAGCTGTCACCAGCCCTGACATAGTAGGGATCACAGAAACGTGGTGGGACTCATCGCATGACTGGGCGGTGAGTGTCAAGGGCTATAGGCTATACAGGAGGGACAGGATAGAAAGGAAAGGTGGAGGAGTAGCACTCTACATCAAGGAGGAATATACTTCCTCGTTAATTAGCAAGGGGGTAGAGGGGGGGCACTCTGAGGTGCTCTGGGTTAGAGTAAAAGGCAGTCCAGGGGAGAGAGACTTAACGGTGGGAGTCTACTATAGACCTCCCAACCAGGGAGAAGAGCTCGACCAGGAATTCTTAGGTCAGCTCACAGAGGCAGTGAGGGCTAAGGATGTGGTCATCATGGGGGACCTGAACTTCCCAGACATCTGCTGGGAGGAGCAGTCAGCCAAGTCTGATCGCTCACGTCGGTTCTTAGCCAGAGTGCAGGACCTCCATCTAACCCAGGAGGTGCACAGTCCTACCAGGGGAGACGCCTTGTTGGACCTGGTGCTGGTCACGGGTGATGACCTGGTGAGGGGGCTGCGGGTGATGGGCCACCTGGGAGACAGTGATCATCGCTTGCTGGAATTCACCATCCAGTGTAAGGTGGCAAAGGGCTGCAGAAAGGCAACAGCCCTAGACTTTAGGAGGGCTGACTTCAACAAGCTAAGGAGGATCGTTGGGGAAGCGCTGAGGACCCAGAGGGGAAGGGAATCAGATGTCGAAGGTGAGTGGTTGCTCCTTAAGGAGACGATCCTCCATGCCCAAAGGGAGGTAATCCCAACAAGGGTCAAAGGGAGCAGGAGGGCACATAAACCCCCATGGCTCACTAAGAGCATCCGGGAATGTCTCCTTGCTAAAAGGGAGGCATATACCCAATGAAGAGATGGGGTCATCACCAAGAAGGACTATGTTACAGTCGCCCGAGGATGTAGGGGGGCAGTCAGGACGGCCAAGGCAGAGATGGAGATAGGACTAGCTTCCCGGATTAAGGACAATAAGAAGTCCTTCTTCAAATACATAGGGGGTAAAAAGAGGGTCCCGGGTAATGTGGGGCCCCTGCAGGACACGATGGGCAACTTAGTCATCACGCCAGATGATAAAGCTATCATATTTAACGATTTCTTTGCCTCTGTCTTCCTAAGTAGGGACCAGTTCAGCCACCTCCCTGCTGGGCCCCCCTCGGGCCCCGGGAGAGACACGCCTGGGCCAGGGGTTAGCGAGGAGTTAGTTAGGGTACTTCTGGAGAGGCTGGACGTGTTCAAGTCCGCTGGTCCGGACGATCTTCACCCTAGGGTTCTACAGGAACTGGCCAAGGTCATTGCAGGACCCCTGGCGTGGCTCTATGAGCACTCGTGGTGCTCTGGCGAGGTGCCGGAGGACTGGAAGAGGGCCAATGTGGTCCCTATCTTCAAAAAGGGAAAAAAAGAGGACCCGGGAAATTACAGGCCAGTTAGTCTTACCTCAATCCCGGGTAAGCTCTTTGAAAAAATTATCCTGGCACACATCCAGGAGGGCCTTGCGGGGGAATGCATGCTCAGGGGCAACCAACATGGGTTCATCAGTGGCAGGTCTTGTCAGACCAACCTGGTGGCCTTTTACGATCAGGTCACCAAATCATTAGACGCAGGGGTTGCTGTGGATGTAGTCTTTCTGGACTTCCGGAAGGCTTTCAACACTGTCTCTCACCCTGTCCTCATCAAAAAGCTGGGAGACTGTGGTGTCGATGCCCACACGGTCAAATGGGTGGCCAACTGGTTGGAGGGCCGCACCCAGAGGGTGGTAGTGGATGGGTTCTTCTCGACCTGGAAGGACGTGGGCAGTGGGGTTCCGCAGGGCTCGGTCCTCGGGCCCGCACTGTTCAACATCTTCATCAGTGACTTGGATGACGGGGTAGAAAGCACCCTGTTCAAGTTTGCTGATGACACTAAGATGTGGGGGGATGTGGGTGCACTAGAAGGGTGCAATAGGCTACAAGCTGACCTTGACAGGTTGCAACGGTGGGCGGATGAGAATAGGATGGGGTTTAACACTGATAAGTGCAAGGTGTTGCACATGGGGAGGAAGAACCGGCACCACACTTACAGGTTGGGGAACTCCCCTCTTGCCAGCACGGAGACGGAAAAGGATCTTGGAGTCGTCATTGACTCCACGATGAACATGGGCCGGCAGTGTGGGGAGGCAGTCAAGAAGGCCAACCGTACCCTGTCATGCATCCACAGATGCATCTCGAGCAGGTCCAGGGAGGTGATCCTCCCCCTCTATGCGGCACTGGTCAGGCCGCAGCTGGAGTACTGCGTCCAGTTCTGGGCGCCACACTTCAAGAGGGACATGGACGATATGGAAAGAGTTCAGAGGAGGGCCACTCGTATGATCAAGGGTCAGCAGGGCAGGCCTTATGAGGAGAGGCTACGGGACCTGAACCTGTTTAGCCTCCACAAGAGAAGGTTAAGGGGGGACCTTGTGGCCTGCTACAAACTGGTCGGGGGGATCAGCAGGTATTGGGGGAGTCCCTGTTCCCCCGTGCGCTGCCAGGAGTGACCAGGAATAACGGTCACAAGCTGGCGAAGGGTAAGTTTAGATTAGATATTAGGAGGCGCTACTTCACAGTCAGGGCGGCTAGGGCCTGGAACCAGCTTCCAGGGGAAGTGGTGCAGGCTCCTAGCCTGGGGATTTTTAAAAGGAAGTTAGATGAGCACCTTGCCGGGGTCATCTGACCCCGGTGCTCTTTCCTGCCAAGGCAGGGGGTCGGACTAGATGATCTACCTAGGTCCCTTCCGACTCTAGCTACTATGAAACTATGAAACTATGATGCTGGCTCCTACCTTGGGGGTCTTTAAGGCAAGGCTAGACAAACACCTTGCCAGGGTCATTTGACCCCAGTATTCTTTCCTGCCATGGCAGGGGGTCAGACTTGATGATTTGCTCAGGTCCCTTCCAACCCTACAAACTATGAAACTATGAATCCTGGGAGCTTGGTGCTGGAGGCGCTTCATGGAGGGCCTGGGAGTGGACCGAGCCTGGTGCTGCACAAGGCAGCCCAGGCCTCTGACCAATAGCAAAAAGTTGAGTCCAAGGAGCCAGACGGTGCTCGGGCTACTGAGTCAGCAGACAGGACTGAGCCAGAGGCCCCTGAAGCCCTGCATAGAAGAGCCCTGTCCCAGGGGACAGTGACTGCCCCCCCGCCAAAGCCCACTGCAGGCGAGAGAGCAGCTTGGTGCAGAGGATGAGGGCCTGGGAGCTGTGAGTTGCAGGGAAAAGAGGATTCCCACAAGTGAAGGGGGAGTGCTGCCTGGTTAGTTAAGGGCTTCTGAAAGTGGAGGTCCTACTGGGAGGTCCTAAAGTTATCAGCTTTCTTGTAGGGCTTGGGAAAAGCCAAAGGGCATTGGGGTTTCCCCTTGGGACTAAGTTTATCTTTGGGGTTCTTGTGCCATAAGTGGTGTGATGGCATGCCTTATATTTTGTGAACTCTCATGTTTGTAAATTAGTAGATAAGTAGAGTCCTAGGGCTCTGCTGGGACCCCCTGTTGTTATTATTTCATCTGTTGTTTACTTGTATTTATTTGTGGCTTATTTATTGTTCACCTATACTTATCTATAGTTTATCGGTTCGCTATCTATGTTTATTTTGGGATTTATCTGTTTCAGATCAGATACCTACCTGTAACTTACCTGTATCTGGAGCGCTGGTATAAGGTTTTATGTCATTTACCCAGAGGGTATTGTTTATGTTACTTGTTTAGATATCTTATAAATACATATTTTTTTACATATGTTTATATCTTATATCCATGTTTCTTTCTCTTGTGATAAGTTAATATAAATGAATTTGTATATAGTTAAGTCCCCTGACTGTCCTGGCCTGGTTCTATAGGGATGGAGGGAAATTGAGCAGTCTGTAGTTCCCCACCACAGCACACTTGCCAGCTAATAATCCCCTTCAAGAGAAGGAGAGTATATACCTGTGTTACCTGGGCTACATGAGATTTCTTTTTGTCCCATCCTCCAATTTGTTGAAATTATTTATTGAATCCTAGCCCTACCCTCCAGCATATGTACTACTCCCCCCAGCTTGGTATCATCCACAAACTTTCTGAGGGTGCCCTCTATCCCATCTTCTTGATTGTTAATGGAGATATTGAACAAAAACAGCCCCAAGACTGACCCCGGGGCACTCCACTTGATGCCAGCTGTCAACTAGACCTTGAATCGTTGATCACTAACTGTTAAGGCAAGTGATTTGGTCAGTTTTCTATCAACCTTACAGTCCATTCATCCCACCCATACTTCCTCAGCTTGCTTTGGAGAATGCTGAGGGAGACTGTATCAAAAGCCTGGCAAAAGTCAAGGCATAACACATTCACTACCTTGCCCTCATCCACAGGGCTAGTAATTTCATCATAGAAGGCTATCAAGTTGGTTAGGAATGATATGCCCTTGGTTAATCCATGCTGCTTCTTCCTGATCACTATCTTCTCCTCCAAGTGCTTAGAAGTGGATTCCTTGAGGACCTGCTCCACAATTTTTTTGGGAACGGAGATGAGGTTGACCAGTCTGTAGCTCCCTGGATCCTCCTTCTTCCCTTTCTTAAAAATGGACACTATATTTGCCTTTTCCAATCATGTGTGACCTCCCCCAATTGCCACAAGTTTTCAAAGATAATGGCCAGCGGCTCTGTGTTCACATCACCCAACTCCATCAACATCCTTGGATGCATTGCATCAATCCCATGGACTTATAAATGTCCAGCTTTTCTAAATAGTCCCTAACCTGTTCTTTCACCACAGATGGCTGTTCTCCTCCTTCCCAAACTGTGCTGCTAGGTCCAGTAATCTGCAAGTTTACCTTGCCTGTGAAGACCAAGGTAAAAAGGCATCGAGTACTTTAACCTTTTCCTCATCATCTGTCACTGGTTCCCTCCCCCATTCAGTAAGCAACCCACACTTTCCTTGTCCTTCCTCTTGTTGCTGACATACCTATAGAAAACCTTGTTAATCCCTTGCTACATGTCCCTTGCTGCAGTTCCAATTGTTCTTTGGCCTTCCTGATTTCATCCCTGCATGCCTGCGCAATATTCTTATACTCCTCCCTAGTTGTTGTCCAAGCTTCCACTTCTTGTAAACTTCCTTTTTGTGTTTAAGCTCACTGAAGAGTTCTCTGCTAAGCCAAGCTGGTTGCCTACCACATTTGCTATTCTTCCTGCGTATCTGGGTGGTTTGTTCCTGTGCCTTCAACAAGGTTTCCTTAAAATACAACCAGCTCTCCTGGACTTCTTTCCGCCTCAGGTTGGCCTCTCAAGGGATCCTGCCCATCAGTTCCTTGAGTCAAAGTCTGCTTTCCAATATTGTCTGTTCATGACAAATCCCCTTGACGAAGCAGAATGAAAACCAAAGACTAGATACTAAACTGATATAAACTGGCGTGTCTACATTGACTTTAGTCGAAGGTTGAAGGATACTGAACTTCAAACAGCAGGGAATGGGGAAAAATGTAATGATTAGAAAGGTACCAATTAAATATATACTTTAAATAAGTATGCTATCACTGAAAACTATGACATTACAAAAGAGTCAGTTAACCTGAACTTAATGCCATCAAAATGATGATTCCAGTGATTCCAATGATATTCCTGTAGAAACTCTTTTTAAAAGCTAATGTTTCTTTAAATTAGGGAGGTCCAAATGGCAGGCTGCATGGTGTCTGTGAGAGGCTAATTTATGGGTCCTGGACTCCTACCTGGCCATCACTTCCCCCATTGCTATAGCAGTAGCAGCAGACAGGATCTCTGGGCTTCCCCCACTCCACTGGCTTCACTTCCTGACCTCACCCCAGGAGTCAGCACTGCACAATGCAGCCTGAAGTGCCAGGGGAGCATGTAGCATAATTACAGTGGGAGTACCCATATCCAGGGAGCTGAGAGGTGGGGACACTATGCAGGTAGTACAAGTGGGGGACTACTCCCTTGTGCAGTGGAACATTGAGGTAGCAAGGCAGTGTGTGGTTCATGTCAGTTTGGCCTGTTCATCTTGTAACCACTATTGGTGTGACCTGGGATGGGAAGGCCTGGGTGAGGGAGATTCCTTACACTCCATCAATGCTGATCTTGTGAAGGAACACCTTGAGAGCCTGGATACCTTTAAGTCAGCCGGCCCTGAAAGTTTACACCCCAGGGTACTATGGGGGCCAGCAAGCATCGTAGCTCAGCCCCTGGCATGGATCTTTGAGAACTCCTGGTGCTCTGGTGAAGTGCCTGAAGATTGGAAGAAGGTCAATGTGGTGCTTATCTTCAAGAAAGGGAGGAAAGTAGATCTAGCAAACTACAGGCCCATCAGACTGACCTCGATTCCAGGGAAAGTCTTAGAAAAGATTATCAAAGAGGCCATTCTTAACAGACTGGCTGATGGGAACATCCTGAGGGATAGCCAGCATGGGTTTGTTGCAGGTAGGTCTTGCTTGACCAATCTTATTTCCTTTTACGACCAGGTGACCTAACACCTGGACAAGGGAGAAGAGATTGATGTCATATATCTTGACTTTAAAAAAGCCTTTGATCTGGTATCCCATGATCACCTCTTAGCAAAACTGGCTAACTGTGATCTTAGCTTCACCACAATCTGCTGGCTGGGGAATTGGCTCCATGCTCAGATCCAGCCAGCAGGGTGGTGGTTGATGGAAGTTAATCATTGTGGTGCACTGTGACTAGTGGGGTCCCTCAAGGCTCTTTCCCTGGGCCTATACTATTCAACATGTTCATTAATGATGTGGACATTGGAGTCAGAAGCGGACTGGCCAAGTTCACCAATGACATCAAACTTTGGGGCAAAGCATCCACGCCAGAAGACAGGCGAGTGATCCAGGCTGACCTGGACAGGCTCAGCAAATGGGCAGATGAGAACGTGACGGTGTTTAACACCAAAAAATGCAAGGTTCTCCACCTTGGGGAGGAAAACTTGCAGCATGCTTACAGGCTCAGCAGTGCTATGCTGGCTAGCACTACAGATGAAAGGGACTTGGGGATCATGATTGACCACAAGGTGAACATGAGCCATCAATGTGATGCTGCAGCTAGTAAAGTGAGCAAAGTGCTGGCTTGCATCCATAGATGCTTCTCATGCAAATCCCAGGACATCATTCTCCCATTGTACTAGGCCTTGGTGAGGCCGCAGCTGGAGTACTGTGTCCAGTTTTGGGCTCCACAATTCAAAAAGGATGTGGAGAAGCTTGACAGAGTGCAGAGAAGAGCCACGCGCATGATCAGAGGTCAGGAAAACAGACCTTATGATGAGAGACTGAGAGCCATGGGACTCTTCAGCCTGGAAATGTGCAGGCTCAGGGTTGATCTGGTGGCTGCCTATAAGTTTATCTGGGCTGCTTACCAGGATCTGGGGGAACGTCTGTTCACCAGTGTGCCCCAAGGGATGACAAGATCGAATGGTCACAAACTCCGCTGTGACCGTTTCAGGCTGTACAGAAGGAAGAACTTCTTTACTGTCCAAGCCCCCCGAGGTCTGGAATAGACTGCCAGCAGAGGTGGTTCAAGCACCTACTTGGAACACCTTCAAGAGACATTTGGATGCTTATCTTGCTGGGATCCTATGACCCCTGCTGACTTCCTACCCCTGGGGCAGCGGGCTGGACTTGAAGATCTTCCTAGGTCCCTTCCAGCCCTAATGTCTATGAAATCTATGAAATCTTCAACCTCATTTTTTTTTTTTGTTCCATTATTGTATGGCTGCTTCCCACAGCTATTCCTTCCAAGCTGAAGTCTTCCAGTATCCCAGAATGCACTGAACTCTGAGGGCCCCAGTCCTTTTTTCTCTGGAGCTCAGGTGGCTTCTACTGTCCTATACACTGCTGGCTGGGCTGCCAGCCTGCTGGGTGCTGCGTGACCTTCAAGAGGCCCAATCCTTTTTCCCCAGAGTGCCTGGTGGCCATGGTGTCTCCTGTTGCTTCCTGGAACAGCTCTGCTCCTGCTGGCAGCAACATGGGGGGACTGGTGCCACCTGAGCTCCAGAGAAAAAAAAGGATCAGGCTTCTTGGAGCACAGAGCTATGGTTTTCCTGGAACTGATACAATGGCTCTGCACTGAGAGTGGGGCTGGCAGGCTTGAGCCCTATTTTCAGCACAGACTTGCTATGTGGGTTTCAAGGAGACCAGAGAGCCCCAGGGAAGCTGCTTCCTCACTACAACTGACATGACGGTGGGCCTGCTCTCTGCCCAGTGGGAGCAGAAAGATGGTGTTGTTCCTAGTCCTGCTGCTGCTTACCAAGCCTCTGGTGGTGTGTCACAGCTGTGCATATGAAGGACAGTCAGAGCAGGTTGTTCACCTTCCTTGTGACTACTCTATTAATCTGATTGACATTTGTTTGGCTTACAGTGTAAGGTTTAACAAGCCCCTGAAAAACTGAAATATTCTTGATACAGCATTCAAAAGATACTTTTCATCTGAAAGAAGTTAGACTGAGTCATCTAAAAACTAAAAAATGAAGTCAGGTTAGGTTATTTGTTATAAAGGAACTCCGGCTGTAGTATTTTTGTTGTTTTCTTGTTTTCTTCTCGTCATTTTATGCCAATTGGATTCATGATAGTTGAATTAAAAACATGACTATTACTTCCTTTTATGATGAAGAAAATTGATTCAGATGTGTTTGTTTTTTTTCTGTACCCAAACTTCAGTTTGAAACAGGAGACTTTTCTAGATTTTCTTAACAGCCATATTTTTTTGTATTTTGTTTTTTCCTTTAAATTGCATTAGGATTCAAAGTAACTGAGGTTGAAACACAGAGACACTGAAGAAGAAAATTAAAAGGAAAAAATAATTCAAAGTAAGATATACATCTTAGAGATGCATAGTTTCCCAAAGACTGGGTAGCTTATTAGCAGGCCATACAGTTATAACTGGTGGACACTAAGGTTTCATTTGTGCTTGACTAACTTGATTGATGAATGTTATCCTTATATGAAGAATCAAGCTAGGTATACTTTTTTTCTTTCTTGCTTACGTTCATTGGGAACTTAGGTGTCACATGACTTGACAGAGTCAAGAATTTACAGATGCTGTTGTCTGAGATCACATTTTTAAGGGGAAAAGTGTTGCAATTGCACCATAGTTTCAAATAAGTACAATGATTAAAACAGAAGGTAAAAATCAAGCTGTTGAAAGACATCATAGGAATACAATAGAGAGATTGACTCCCAATGTGTCTGAGTGCCAGTGATAAAAAACCTCACAGTTTGTCAGTCAAAAACCAATGGGTCACTTCAAAGAATGGTACTACTTACTATACACTCAGAGAAGTCTCTTTATAAGCAACTTCTCCTTTCATTCCCTACTATTTCAATGACCTCAGCAAGGAACAATTACTAGTAGAAAATGAAAGAAGGGGTGGACTGTGGCTAGGTCTTGTGCAGAAAAGAAGGGTAAAAGGACTCTTGATTCTCTGTGCCCACAGCGCAAGGGTTGCTTAAAAACTGAAGTTCTTGTGCACATTCACATCACTACTCGACATCTTTTCTAGAACTAGAGTAAAGTATGTGTGTTCTGCCTGCACTCCCATGAGTTTTGGGATTTATGTTTCCTGAAAAAAGAAGAGCTATGCATCTCCACTGAAGGCCAATATATAGGAGGCCTTGCTGATTCCTCCTGATTTTTGGGAGGTGATTATGCATTCTTTAAGAAAGCCTGGAAATTACCCGAAATTATTACAGTTTTCTTTTCCTTTCTTTATTCACTCATATTTCATTCTAAGAATAATGATTTCTATACTAAGAAACTCTGGCTGATGGAACAATTACTACTTTTCTGAGCTACAAATTAATACAATATCGATCATTGTCTTTCAATCAAAACATAAAATGAACAAGGATACGCAAGAGATACCTGCCCTGGTAGTGCTGAGCCAAATACAGCTGCTACATATAATTTTACATAGTTTATACTTGCATGTCTTAATATCGTGACACACTTGCTATTCTAGAACAAAGAATGCTCTAGGTATTTCAATATTTAAAAAGTAAATTTTATCAGAATTGTGATTTCATGGATAGTATCTGGTACCATCAGAAACAGGATACTGAACTAAACTGACTTCACTGTGCTTCTATAAGGTACAACTCTACCCTGCCTGACTGAAGATTTGCTTGGCTAATTACCTAACAACAATTCTTATTCCTAGTGGCTATTTTTCTAGAACTTTTCATAAGCAGTGAATTAAACTTGTATAAATTTGGCCATGTGATTCACAATCTTGGTGGTCTGGGTTATGGGATCCTTATACTTGTTGCCACAAGTAGTCATGTTATATTGTGTTCTGTCCTGTTAGAAGTTAGTTCAGGTCTGACCAGGGCTAGATCAATCATAAACTATGAGCCATATATAAGTCAATTCAGCTGAGTTAAAACTGTATGGAAAATCATGACTAGAAACCCACACAATCCTTTCTTATAAAATGGTGTTTTGGCAGATTGAACATTAAAATATTATTTTCATTTATTATCTTGAATAGAGACTTACTTTAATAATATTTAATTCATGAACTTTTGAAACTGATTAAAAGCTACTACCTACAGCATATAAAGAATAGTATTTAATGTTCTATGAAATAGCTATGAAATAGCTTCACAGATGTGTTCTATGAAATAGCTCTAAATGGTCTATCAAATAGCTTCACAAATGTGTTGTTCAACTTTATAATGCATTGCAGCCCAGCAGTAATACTTAACTACTCAGTAGTTAACACATTCAGTAGCGCTGACCATGCCTGCAGGGATGCCATCTCATATACTAGAGAGCTCCAAGGGGAAAATGGACTCAAATTCTTCTTCCACTGAAACACAGGAATCAAACAATGTTTTGGAAGAAAAGTAGAGTTCAGCACTTTGAACTCAGGTTGCACCCAGTTTAGCCACATCAAAATGTTGTATAAAGGAAACAATGGAAGACTGGTGGTAAGGAAAGTAGCTACATGTTAACATTATGAATATTATCATAGAATCATAGAGAAGTAGGGCTGGAAGGTACCTCTATGGAGCATCTAGTCCAAGTTCTGGCTTGAGGCAGGATCATCCCTAATTGAAACCATCCTATACAAATCCATTGCCTAACCTCTTAGCAAAACTACACAATCCACCTTGACATAGCACCCTAACGAGCCAAAGGTAAAGCAGGGGGACCACATCAGTCAACATCTGGTTGCTGTAAAACATGTTAATATACGCTCAAGAGATCCCAGGAAGAGAGCCATGCACCCTGCTAAAGAAGAAGGTCCATAACAATCTGGCCCTGGGGTAAAATTCCTTACTGACCCCAAATATGGTGATTGGTCTGACCTGAGTAGAGGGGCAAGACCCTCTAGCCAGGAAACCTCAGGGGTTAAGTTCCAGTGGGAGCACTGGCATACCCTTGTCAAAATTTGTGACCCTGGCTGCAGCAGTGGGGAAGGGGAGGACAGAGATTCCTTCCTGGCACTCTGCAGCAACCAACAAAGCTCAGAAGCATGGAAAATACACATAGAACAGAGGAAATACCCATACAGGCATAGCTACATCTAGATCAGGGGTTCTCAACATTTTTCTTCCTCAGCCATCCTGCCTTCTCCAGCATGCTAGAAAAACTCCATGGACCACTTATGCCACTACTATTACCTGGCTCCCCAGCTGCACCCGCACATCCCTGGGCGCAATGGATGGGGCTTAGTGGCTGGGAATCCAGGGTCCCACTCACCTGAGCAGCAGCAGTGAAGAACCTTGCCTTCACCCACCTGCAGCTCCACCCACAAGATGGAGGCTGTGGGGCCAGGTGAAGCCAGGGATTCGCCTCAGCCCCAGGGGACCAAGGTGGCTCCTCCCCACACTGGGATAGGCTGGGCTGGGCAGACCCGCTGAAACCTGCTTGCAGACCCTGGACTCCGATTGAGAATCTTTGGTCTATATCATTCCTGACCAGGGACTGCCCAACCTCTTGTTGAACATCTTCAGTGATGGAGACTCCACAACTTCTCTAGGCAGTCTGTTCCACTGCCTCACTGTTCTGACACTTTTTCCTGATATCCAATCTAAACATACTTTGCTGCAACTTCAGGCCATTGGTCTGCATTCTACCTTCTGCAGTAAGAAAGAAAAGGTGTTTTCATTCTTCTTCATGGCAACCCTTGAAATATTTGAGGACATATTATCGTATGGTCTTTTATCTTCCCTTCTTTCCTTTTCTTTTCTCTTGGAAATTCATGTGGTAGGGATATTGGAAATGAAAGCAATATATCCATTTCTTTTTCAGTTCTGTCCACAAAGCTTTTAGTTGTTTCCTCCAGAAGTAGAAGCCTGGATGAAGAAGTAGGTGTTTCAAGTCAGAAGTTTCAATACTTAGAAAAGAACAATGCAGCCAGAATGGTAATAGCACCTCTAAAGAAGAAACTAAGAATTTCTGTTAAAGATAGCAGAAGGATTCTTTCAAAGTATAAAAAAGACATAATATACATAAGCTCTTTTCTTCTGTCATGCAAACTGACTTCTCCTTGAAAATGGAAATCATAATTCCATAAGCCGAAGAACTGATAGATGACACTTGGTAATGCTTGATATGAATACAGTGATGAATGTAATTTAAATATCCAACGTGGAAAAGATGTTGTTTCAGATACAGATTCTGGAATGTGAACATATCTTGTTATTACACTAGGGGTACAAATGACAGTCATATTTACCTGTCATTAAACTGAATGGAGAAATATAAACAAAGAAAATATTAGTGAAAATATGTTTCAGATGGTCATCTTTAAATATTGTAATTTGAGTTACTTGAAACCTATACTCTGTGACTATAAAAGTGTCAAATGGGCAATGTCTGAATATATGCTGTGGCACACTATTGTAGAGGCTGAAGACTTGGATTTTTTGTAGTAGTGTTATAGCTATGATGGTCCAGGAAAAAATGCAAGAAGCAAGTTTTGTGAAATGTGGTACTGTTTAATTGACCAAATCTATAATTAAAAAGGACATTAGATAAGCCTCCATACAGAAAAAGTCCTTCCTCAAATTTGAGAAAGAAGCATATAGAGCCTAAGCTAAAATACCAATTAATTGTTCTAAATTGCATTTTGTCACCTAATGAATTTGCTTTGATCTGATCTTAGCAATTTGGAACTTTATGTATGCATTGGCTTATCCAGTATCTGCAGCAGGTTTGGGTGCTGTTGAACTATTATTTGTCATGGCATGATAAATAATGATGGTATCTGAGAGATTAAATTATCATTGATAACACAAAACATTTATTTTAAATCTACCTGACATTACTGATTCATCTAAACATTTAGTTTAGAAATATTTAATTCTAACCAGGCCAGACAGTTGCTTATATGAAAGAATACAGTTTGAAAAAATAAGCAATCCAACTGCAAATACACAAGTAAATATTGCCATGATGGGCCAGAGTCCCAATAAATAGTTCTTATATCATCATTCTTTCTGGCAAACAGACTAGCAGTGAAATGCAGCCATTTTATTTTATTTTATTTTATTTGAAAACTGTCAGCCTAGATCATGATTATTACTTATGTATCCATGAGTAGAAGAAGTTCACGGATACCTGGATATTCAGTAGATGTCTCAGAGGTGATATGACAGAAACACCTGAAAAGCTGAGGATTGCTTAAGTGCATCAGTACAACATGTTTCTTCTTCAAGGGAATCTAGGTAATGATCTTTAAAAAAAAAAGAAAGAAATATTCCACTGAGAAATAAATATATTGCTGAAAATGATTGGCAACAGTACTTCCCATGGATAGTGCAAAGTTTTTCTAAAGAAACCTCAGCTCCAGTCTTTGCATCTGTAATAATCTTTTGAAAGTAGTTTGTCTGCACATTAACAGTTCACCCTCCGCAATCTTAAACATTTAAATTTATTATATCTTCAAGAACAAAACCCTGTGGAGTTTCCAGTGTCAAGAGACAGACAGAAGTATACTAAAAGATGCAGTTATAGAGGTTACATATGATTCTGGGCATTTGCCCATCTAATTTTATTACTCATGTGGAACAGAACACATGGTTAATGATTTTTAACAGAAAAAAATGTATTGTTTAACAAAGACCTTTAGACCATTTAAAGGCTTGTTATTTTTCAGGGCAGGTATCATGTCAGAATATAGTGATGGGTGTTCAGAGTGAGTCTTAAGCAAAAATATTATAGTTTTCCCCAATTCCATTGATGCATTTTATTGTTTAATGTGAATTACACATTGCATTTCAACAATTTTCCAAAACATTTTCACTTCTGATTTTGTTTCCTGAGGAGACCCAGCATGGAAAAGGAGAAGTGGGACATTCAGGGCCTTATTCTTTAAGATCTTTCATAAAGGCAAACCCTTAGGTTTGTGCAAAGCCTCAGTAACATTAATAGGGATATGCATAGACACAAGAATACAGTCATACATACCGGTTTACAGGAACTGAACCTTAGCTGTTAGATATAGCAGGAATTTACTCATACTGTAGAAATTAGTGTTTTTCATACATTTTTTGAATTCTTTAAAAATCTAACTGAAATGTGAAAGTATAATTTTAAATGCTAATAGCATGTCTTCATTGTTTCTTAAACATACAAACACACATTCCAGCAGAAGGTGACTTTCCTGAACAGAAATTTTGTTAAACCTTTCAAGTAACATCTATTGAACTGAATAATGTAGGTATCTAAGCACATTAAAAGCATATGTGAATGGACATATTTGCTAAAATTATTGGGAAGAAAACACATAAACTTTTGAGGGTACAATAATGGCATCCCTTTTCTTTTGATTTTGCCCTTTCATAATCTCCTAGCTAATGCATCTTTATAAAAGAAATGCTGAGATGGCAAGCAAAAGAGTTCCTGACAATTATCAGCATTCAGTCTAGAAAAAATAAATACATGTGAGCTCAATTTTAAGAATGTATATTAATTGAACGGAATGGACCTACCCATGAGCATAAAGTTAAGCATTTGCATTAGTGCTTTGCTGAATAAGAGTCTTGAAAGATTAGGTTACACATAGTACATAAGATGTACACATGTATTTGTACAAGTGTTGCCCTGAAGGGTCAGGCCAATGCTAAGGATCTCAATATTGCACTGTTAGACAGGAAGGCGTGGTGTATAATTGCACATAAAGAAACACACAAATCAATTAGGTGCATACGCACGCAGATTACTAGCTCAAGCACATATGCATCCAAACCAGCCTAGGCACCGGCATACCTATCATCAGATCAAGCACATATACTATACACCCCAGAAGTTAGACACAAATCACTAATTCGTATATCATGTACACAATGCCTTACACACACACACACACACTAGCAACTCAGATACACACACATTCAAAATAACTAGTTTAGGTTCATGCACACCTATCACCCATACACGCTACACACACCAAATTTAGACAGAATCAGTTACCAGTTTCCAACACCTGCACATCCAATACACATACGTGGATTACCAATTCATATACCACACACACACACACACACACACAATAATATCTATATATGTATATATATAAGTAGAAGTGTAGGTAGTGAAAGTTGCTGGAAATGAAAGTCACTGGGACCAGGATTAGAACCGGTAGACTAGAGGGGCCTGGGGAGAAGAACTGAGGCTTGGGGGTAACTTTAGGTTAATTGATCTTAATTGATTAAAAGACAATGCCTAAAGCCTGAAGAACAGGGAAGTGATGCTGGCACAGAGCCTGAGGCTGGGACTGGAGCCAGAGCTACGGGGGAGCTGAAAAGGTAGGTGGGGAGAGGGAAAATGGGACTAAAGGAAAGTGTGGGTGTTAAAGAGGGGCTCTGGATGTGGGGAGCCAGAGGATGGTTCTGGGGTAGCTAGAGAAGTTACAGGGAGCGGCAGTAGGTGCTGGGAGCTGGAGAAAGGCTCCAGCTGATGGAGAAAACTGCAGGACAGCCACAAGGAGCTGGGAAGCTGGGGGGGGGAGGGTTACTACAAAAGATGCAGGGGAGGCCTGAAAACACAGTGATGGGTAGCAGAAAAATCACAGGAAAAGCAGCAGGAGAGACTGGAAGGCAGTAGAGGCAGTGGGAAAGCATAGAAAGGCAGCAGAAAGTTACAGGGAAAAGGCAGTAGGAGCATGAGAAGCAGGGGGACAGCAGAAAATCTCAGGAAAAGCAGCAGGAGAGACTGAGGGACAACAGGAAAGCAAGGAGAGGATGAGAGGTGTCAAAAAAGGGGAGATGGAAACTAGCAGAGAGCGGGGGGGCTGGACCTGAGACAGAGAATGAGGCTGGAATTTAAGATAGGGAAGGGACTGGGATTCAGTAAAACATGACCCAACTTGAGCTTGCAAAAGACAGTGGTTTTATTGAACAGGGGAGATGGTGACATAATGTCTTATTGGTTCCCTTGGACTCCCCCCCCCGCCACACACACACACAATGGCAGCAGGGGTTAGAGAGGCTTGGTGCTGGGACTGAAGTCCAAGAGGAGACAGAAAGACAGAGACAGAGAGAGAGAGATAATCCAAATTGTAGGAGGAGTTGTGCAGGTAATATCTACCTATCCAGGCTGGAAAGGGGTCCTTGTCCAGTAGATGTTGTCCAGAGAGGGGTCACCGGCAGGGCCTCTGGGTGGATAGGTAGTGTGGCATGGTGCTAGTCCAGATGGAGAGGGTGTCCCACTGGGTCTGTCTTCACTGCCCCTTTTTATAGGGGCAGACCTTGTGTGACCCTAGTGACAGGAGGCATGCCCAGGCAAGGGTCAGCCCCTGGCATACTGAGCATGCTCCATGCAGGGATGTGCAGTTTCAGGTGTCCGTAATGGTGAGAGTTGCTGGTTCTGTAGGGTCTTTGTCTTTCAAATGCTGGTCTTGTCTCTGTTCTTGGGTAAGGTCTGTGGTTCCTGGATGAATCAATGCGAGGTGATGGCCCAGTCATTACAAGCCATTTAGTAGAGGCCTGCTACCATTGTATGCCAGTCATTCACAATCATTCTCATTGGGAACAAATTTACATGGGAGGGGTACAATGAATCATATTGTTGCAACATGGGATGCCCAGGCAGAGGACAGAAGATGGAGGTTGGATGTATGAAATGGAAACTTGACATGACTTTAGTTCACTTACAAACACAGGCCTAAACCATACAATATCCATATGAAACAATAAAAAAACAAATGAAAATGATAATAATACAATATAAAACAGTGGCTATCCAAAACCAAAAACTTGCTACCAAAATGTTTAAAGCTTATCGTAAGTCTGAGCTCACTTATACTTATCTATAGGGAATAGAGAAGGAGAGAAAAAGTCAGAAATGGTTAGGGAAGGGGAGGGAATGCATTTTAAAATAAATACAAAGAAAAGAAAAAGAAAAACGGGGGGTTTTGCTACACATGCTATGTCCATACAATTTACGTACATAAGATCCTACAGCTGCAAATGTAGGATACATATCAGATCTTGTAATAAATATTCTCAATTAAATACCTGATTAAAGTATTTCTTAAATAATCAGTACTATATGATTTCATATTTTTATATGTTCCTACCAGGAAAATCCAGCTGTAAGTTCTGTTAATAACCTTGCTGGGAAAATGTTATGATGAAATCTTTTTTGGGCTGGGGGGGTCAGAAATTGCATTTCTCAAAACTGAAACGTGTCATGAAGACTGTTCCATCTTAATAAATGTCTATGGGAATCGTGCATGAGTATCTTTCCAGCTTGTCCATTGATTTGGGAAACTTATTGATGGGTGCTGGTGCTCTGAGGTCTTCTAAGTTCTGATCTCCCTTTGCCAAGTATGCTGCCAAAATTCCAGGTTTTCCAGGTTTGCAGATTACCCAGGTATCTAGCAGGTTATCAGATTGGTTGCCATGGAGCTGACAAACAAGGAAGCCATGGGAGGTGCTAAGCTTTACACAATTCCTTCCAGCTTTACTGGAGCTCACTACTGACTATGATCCTGTTACATGAAGAGTATGGTCCATTTGCGGCAAGAATTATAATGGTTCATCAGTGACTGACGAGGCTTCCAGCATTTCAGCTTCATCTGCAGTTTTCAGACAGGCAGCCAAGAATCCCAAGCAGTGTATTTCTTTTGTGTGACAAGAAGGAGGGAGGCAACTGCTTTTCTCCACCATACCTCAGAAAAACTAAAATTCTGTTTCTCAGATGTAATGATAGAAGAACTTGGACAGTGTTTCCTTTATGCCAGGGGTATCAAACTCACCCCAGACCTCATGCTGAAACTGGACAACTAGGGTTGTTCTCTGGCCAGATCTGTGGAATCACGAGCAGCTATTTTATGCAAAACCATAGTGTAGCAAGGCACTGAGATGTGCTTGCTCCTTCAAGAGGGCAAGCAGTCTGTGGCAGATACGAGCTAATGAAGGACTCATCTGATGAGAAGAGGTCTCAGGCTGGAGCCATATAAGCCCAGAGCCTGCTCTGGTCAGGGAGTCTCTCCCTAGCAGTCAAGAAGTGAGGAGTACCAGGATGCAGGGCTCCTGAAAGGACTGGATATTGCTGGATAGCCATGCAAATCTGGGGACTGAGGCAAGCCCATTGGACTGAGAAAGACAGGGTTTACAGAGAAGTGGCCCTCGTTTATGTTAAACCCCTAGAGCGATTGAGATGTCTGCCAGAGGACAGTGATGTTTCTTTTTCATTTGAGTTAAACCAGTAACCCAGGAGCCCTCTGACTGAGGGTGGGGCCCAGTGAGGAGCCCAGAAACCCAAGCTGGGAGGTAGGCTGTATTAGGAAGTGGAGGTTTACAGTTTTAAAGAGGTAGAGGGTAGTTATCCCTTTATGTTTGCTGTGACCCAGGGGCTCAGTGTTTATGTTATAGTCTAACCAGCGGTTTGAATTGGAACTATAAGGGGTGGTTATAGAGGTTCCATTAGTGCCCATAGGGCATGCAATAGCCTTGAGCCCTGCTAGGGGCAGGCTCAAGGCCTGAGCAGCTGTTGAGCCCAGAATGGGCAGAGTGTACGGCCACAGAGGCCAGACCAGGAGGCAGGGGCCCAGTGCCCAAAAGGGCCAAATATCAAATTATAACATCTGTGAGGCTTGGAACACAGTATAGGGAAGGTGAAGGAGCCTTTCAATTTGTCCTTAAGGCTTTTGGTGCCCTATAGGTGCCTAATCAGGCTAAGAGGGACTTACCAAGACTGAGGGCTGGATTGAGGTTAACAGGGTCTCAGGAGACTCAGTGGGAACTTATTTGGGATTAGGGCTCGCTCTAGGTTGGCAGCCTCCTTATAATATTAGGAACAAGATGCAGTAGGAGAGTAATCCAGGGAGAGTGGCATTAGAGTTTGAGCCAGGCAGGAGTGGTAAAGCTGCTAGGGGTGTCATGGCTGCTGCTAGGGGTGTCACGGCTGCCCCTGTGGCAACAAGCCTGTCACATATAGTATTTGCCATGTTTCCTAGCCAGATCTACAAGAGATTGCATCTACAATACAAGTTGACCATGACTCTTTTTTGGCAGAAAACTAGGCAAGATCAAGCTCTTGCTGGTCATTTCAAATTACGAGTGCCAGAGTTAGTTTTAAACACTCTGAGGGGTTGCAGCCATCTTTCCTGATTCCTCAAGAGGGAATCCAACCTATTACTTAATATGCAGATAAATGAAAATGAAATTTCAGCATATACTACACAGACTAATTTTAGCTCATTAGCAACATGAAGGAACGTAGACTCATCAGTCACTGACATATTCAAACTATCATATTTCAATGATGTTAAATTGATGTTTTCTGCTTCTAAGTAGTGTTTTTTAACAAATACATTCTGGAAGTATCTACATGTGCAATTAGTGCACATGTAGCTTATTGCTCTGGAGTATTTGCTTGTGGGTGTGCCATTTGAACATGAACTTGGGAGCAATGAACTCCAAAGAAATCAGCTCTGTAGTTTGTTCATGTGCAATATGTGGAACCCAGTTGGAGCAGCCCCAGCTGTCAGGGCATCTTGGGGTTGGCCTGCCAGCCCAAGGATGCTCTGACCAGGCCCAAATGTGCTGCAGGGGGGCTGGCTGGGGCACAAGGGTGTTTCAGCGCAGAGCTAGGCAGCAGGCAGCCCCTGCATTGAAACACCTTTGTGCCCCAACCAGCTAGGCCACTGTCTACAGGTGTACTGCTGTGCAAACCTCTGCAGCAGGGTAATACTTGTATTTTCAAGTGCTACCTTGCTGTGGAGTTTATTAGATTCCTGAGCCCTAATAAGGGCACAAGTGTAGATACTGAGATGCTTACTGTAGACCTAATTAGATGTAAATGCCCCTCTAATTATTACAAAATTCTGACTGTGATTCTGATTGTGTCATAATATGACAGCGCTAGAATAAAAAAAGAATCTGTCTTTAGGGAACCTTCAGAATCATGTCTAAATCATGTATGCCAAGGGAAGAAAAGATCTGTTTAGTCATTGTATATCCCTTGCCCTTGCAAGATTATTTCCTAACCACAGTTCATGTTTAGTGCTTTGTCAAGTCTTAAAAAACTCCAGGTGATGTAGCTCACCATTTCCTTGTGAGAGTATTCAGTGATTTATAAAATCATACTGACAAGGTATTTATTAGCCTGTTTACCTAAATTTTGTTAATTTAATATTGTACTCTCCGCTATACCCCAGCATAGTTTCTCCTATGAGTTGTCATATGAACAAATAACATTCTTAAAGGTGAGAGATACTTCTCATCAGTTTAGTTGGCTTAGTAAAAGGAAGCTTTTTTCCCCCTAAAGATTCCTTGTCTGTGTGGCTTATGACAGACTGAGGCCCTTGCTTTAGGTCTTAGTTCAAACAATGAGTCTCACATATAGCAAGGCTAAGAATGAACTGGAAGGTTGCTAAAAGCGAGCTCTGCACCCTTACAACTGACCATCAGTTGGTTATTACAATAAGAGACTATATTTTCTCCTTGGCTATTAATTTTTGCTTAGGTTTTGCTAGAAAACATAAAATCCTGGCTCCCAAATAACATACATACAAAGAGAATAACCTCTAGGATATTTAATAAACGCAAGCCATGCAGCCTGAACAAAAGAAATCACTGGGAAAAATGACAGTATGTTCTCTTAGCAAAGAGAACAGCAGGATCTTGTTTTGTTTATTGGCATTTTGTTTTTTCACTAGCTCATAATACTCAAAAGCCAAATTCAGTGATGCAGGCTTTTTCTAACTAGGAAACAAACAAACAAAAAACCTCAGAAACACCCAACCCCAGTACATAGATCACTGTATAGTATTAGAGGAAACATTTTCATAGTGTTTATGCAAAGGTGCAATGTTACAATATTTGCTGTGCTTTATATTTGCTAAGAATCAATCATCCCTAATGGGTTTGATGGGTACTAGTGTACTTACAGTGCTTTGCTCTGTGATTCATGTCATAAACAAAAGAAAGGGAGAGATTAACTCTATTTTCATAAGCAGCCATTGCAATGAATGCTAAACCAGCATTATCCAATTCTAATGGTGACATAAAATTGGTAGATACACTTTAACACTTTCCTAGAGAGAAACTCATAAATGTTCAACTGAGCATGGCATTTCCTTTAACTTACTTGCATAATTTAGTTGGGGAAAGTATTAATATGGGAAGAAGCCAAAGGACTTGTCATTCATTTTTCATGTCCAAACATTTTGTTTGGGAACAGAAGGTGCAAAAAAAGCTTTGTGATTGTTTTAAGTTTGGCTAGCTTTCCAGCGCCCCAAGGTATTGTCCTGCTCCTTTTTCTTCCAGCCATATCCTGTATCAGTACGAGTGAAGCTAAGGTACTTAAGATGATGGTATTCTAGCTCTAGACCACCCAATACCCCCTTTCCCCCCATCTTGGGAAAATTACAAGATAGGTATACCTCTTTTATGGCTACTTTATCCAGTAAGGAAATGAAATCAGAGAAATTAAGATGGCCTCTGCCTCTAAACATTTCACAACATTTTTTCCTATGGATATATAAAAGACTTTGAGGGAGGGGGTGTGTTTTTTTGTTTTCTGGGGTTTTTAAGTCAATCGTCTTTTTATGAAGATAGAATTATTTTTGCCACTTTACTTGTGGAATACTCCCACATGAGAACTTTTTACAGGCTATGTTAAGTACTTTAAAGTTCAGTTGGTCTTTGAGTTGGAAATAAATGAGGCGATACTTTTAAAGCCAGAGACATGTACAGGCAACCCCCCCGCTTAGTGCTCTTAATTGGTTCCTGAAAAACAGAGTGTTAAGCAAAACAAGTGTTAAGCGAAACCGAAAGTGTTTGATGACCCAAGATGGTGACTGCAATTGTTTTTAATGACCCAAGATGGTGACTGTGACCACTATAACAAACCTTGCTGAGCACTAAGTAAAATCAGGTATCAATTTTAAATTTTAGTGAAATAGCTCTAAGTGAAACAGTGATAAGTGGAGGTTTCCTGTTGTTTTCTCACACTTGAAAAAAGAAAATTACACAAATAATTTAAATTTAACCTTCCTGAAAATATAGTCTTTGGGACCAAACACAGAAAACTTCAGCCCAGGAGGTGAGCTTTTAAGTAAGATGTTGGTGTGAGTAAAAAGTGTATATAATATTAAATCTGTTCTGCAACCTTAGCCATAGCATTTTCTGCCAAGTGTCTACTATAATAATGATTTGCTGCAAGGAACATGAAACTCTTCCATAATTTCTCTATCTACAGTATTTGGACACTGTCAGGAAAGATAATGTAATTAAGGGAGAGAGAGAAAGATAGAGAGTACCATCAATTTATTGCTTCACCTTTTAGTACCCAATTTATCCAACAGATTTTAAAACCAATAGTTTGATGTAAAATCTTTTACAACTCAGGGAGTGAACAGATGGCACAACAATATTAACAATGACACCATATATACCAAATGAACTGGTGCTCCACTCTGGTTAAGAGACTGTCAGCATTTCTATTACAAACCCCAGTTTTCAAGGGTTTGTAATTTGGCTGTTTTAAATAACATCTGGCAAAACCTGGTTTGTAAGCTCTAAGCTTAGGTAAAACTTTTTAAAGAAAAATGTTATTTAAACCATTTTAAAGTCAAGAGGTTGGAGTTTGCCATCCTTTATACATGCTGAGCAATACTATAAATGATATTAAAAAGCTTGCTGCAAAAGACTTTAAAGTCAGCTGGGATGTATGTGGTAGCCATGTTGGTCTGAGATTAAAAGAAATGCAAAAATCTAGAACTTTTGGTTCCAAAATGATACCTCTTATTAGACCAAATGAGGAATTGCAAAAGAAGCCCAAGACATAGCAAACCACTCCCCCTCTGATGAAAGCTAGGAAAATCCAGCCCCTTTGTACATCCCAGAGGTCTATGAAGCCATCAGCCTTCCCACCCTTGGCAGGTGGGAGAAGCCAGTCCCCTGGACTGCTTTTGTGTGCCTGTAGGGATACAGTGTCTATGTGTGTCACTTCAGGGACACTATGTGTTGTGTGTATATGTGAAATTGTGCACCGCTGCAGCTGTAGGTGATGTGTAGGGGGTCATGTGACCCCCTGAGATTGGCTGCCACCAAAGCTGCTGTTGGCTTCTGGTTGCCCCCCCCCCCCCGACTTCCAATGTGGCCAATGGCATCTGTGGGCAGTCCCTGCTTACCACTCGCTGCTTGGCAGCCCCCGCCCCTGCCGCTGACACTGCCGGCAGCAGCTGTGGGCAGTCCCTGCTTGCTGCACATGACCATGGTGCACCCCCAGTCTTGGGAGACACCAGTTGTTCAAGACTGCAGCCATAGCTCTGGGGCTCTGTCTGTGGTGGTGGGGCTTCCCATGGCAGCTTTGATGCTAGAAGCCCCGGGAGCACCTTGAGCAAAGCCACATCACTGTGGCCAGATTTAAGTCTACTGAACTATCCTTCCACCAACTAACATAGAAGTGCCTGCTTTTGCTATTGACAGTGCCCCCCTGTCCACTCCCCTGGACCTGGATAGACATCCTACCTAAAAATCTAGTCAATTCTTGCATGAGGTGGTGGCTCTTTTCCAATGAGGGCCATGTTTATACCATTTGGGTATGGGAGGGGATAGAGCCATCAGACCCTTTGTCTCCTTGTGACGCAGACTGACCTAACCTGGCCCCTTTTGGGAATGGAGCCCTCTAACCCATCCCCGCCATGGCAAAAACCAACCCACCAGCATACAACCTGCTAGCGTTCAACATCAACCCACTAGCCAACAAACCCATCCCCAGCCTGCCAGCACCCATCCTGCAAGGACCTGAAAACTAATGGTCCCTTGGCTGTCCAGTAGTGGCAGCCCCAGAAGCTAATAGTGGGCTAGGCCCATGGCCTTAGTTTTTCAAATAGGCCTGCAAGGACCTGACCCTGACCAGACTCACCCAACCTGTGCTGAAACTGAGTCTGTTGGTTATTCTCAGAGGGGTAAGGATCAATTGTGGCCTGCTGGAGGGAAAAGTTACAGGCTTGAAAAGATAGCAGACACATTCTGGGTCTCCTGTCTCAAAACTTAGCACCTGAGAGTCTTATTATGGGAAGTGGGGAGGGGTCTCCATGAGCATCCAGCCAATTATCCCTGGCCTGTGCCTTCAGTGGCTGTTAGATGTATTCAGGCAGATAGGGGAACCTGTAAAGCCCACTGGCATGCATCCCCTGGGATCCCCTGGATAGGTTCCATCTTCAGCACAGGTATTTTGCAGAGCACCTAGCTGGATCCTGTAATGCTTCTGCAGATAGGGATTCCAATTGCTCAAACTTAACTGCTAAACATCCACCAGTGTATTTAAACACTTGCATGCCCCTTCAGCTGTTAGATATTTATTCTATGGAATAGGATGTAAGAGGTTTTACCCTTACTGCTTCTCTCAATAGAACAATGTTTCAGTTGTTGGACTAAGTAAAGACTAAATGAAAGCTTACTAAAACTGCAGGATTTGGCTCATTGGTGGAACAATTCTAAATTATATGCTCCCAGGCACCAAACTGCTTACAGATTTAGTAACAGCATACTGCACCTGTTAACTGTAAGTATCTGGCTTTAAGCAGCACCAGGATCATTGTGATTGCTAATGACCTTAAAGGTAAAGAAAATTTTAAGTTTTACATAACCCTAAGTTTCACATTTTGAAAGCCTGTACAAACAGAATCTGAATTATCCAGAAGTTCTGATATTCATCACATGAAGAGGATTCATAAAAAATATAATTCGAGATGTCAGAAAAGGAAAAATGCAAGGGGTTAAAAAGTTGGGCAGGAAACAACAAATTTATATTCATTTTTTTTAAAGTCACCTAATTCTGAGTAGAAAAGTCTTAGAAAGACAAACAAGACAGCAAACTTAGGAGGGAGTTTTAAAGCCCTTTGCGGGGGGAAAATCATTGCAATTTTGAGCTGTACGTAATGGCTGCATCTACATGACACACTTACTGCTCAGTAGCTCATTACGACTGTGTAGTAGCATTGCCAGGCATGCACCTTGATGTGATATTACTGCACAGTCATAATGAGCTACTGTGCAGTAAGTGTCACTAGGCAACCATGCCACTGCCCTGTAATGCCAGTTACTGGACAGTCATTTAGTACTTGGTTATGCAGCTTGCGAAGATGTGCCAACAGAGTCATTTTTCTGACAGACAAATTCATCCTACAAGTTTGTTGAGAACAGAGCTAGGCTGAGGTTTCCAGGGAGTCTCAGTGAATTAGGCACCAGATCTTGAATTTCCATCCTGAATATTTTTGGAGATCCCGACTCCAGGATATCCTATATATTTACTGACATTTTTGTTGTCAGAAGGTTAACCTTGTGTATGAATTACTTTTACATCAGTTTTGGCTCACAGAAATATCTGAATGTGAATGGGGTAACACTCTACAGACACTTAAACACCAAAAATTGTAGGAACATATCTGCTTAGAATCTAAGGGGAAAGGTGGGAATCACAACAAAAATTCTTAGTCTGAGCACACAACTTTTAAGATGGCCATTGGCAACAAAATCCCATTGGTGTTATACATGTGACTGAGAAATAACTTTCCAGCGTAAGTGATAGTGGATGCACCAACTCATAATTTACAACTGGACTAGATAAGAAACTAGAGAATATGCTTAGTGTATTACTGGGAAAAAATAGAATTTAAGACCTCAGTTTGTAATTGTTTTGTTTCTTTAATAAATATCACTGTATGAAAAGACCTTGACCACTAAAGTAAATGAAATCTGGCCATGGGTTTGTCATGTAATTATAGAATTATAGAAAGTAGAAATTGCAAGTGAGCCATGATTTAATCCTGCCATTCCTTTTACCAGTATAAGATTGTGCCATACTGTCGCAGTGCACTCAGGTGCCCTGTGCCTGAGAGCGGAGACTGCTCTGGGGAGACCCCTAGTGGCAAAAAGGGGGAGCTCAGCTGCCAGTCACCAGGGCTGCACAGGTGCTGGTTGCCAGGGCAACTGGTAAAACCAGCTGACTAGGAAGGGGCAGGGCTTATCCCTTCTTAAGCCCAGAAGGGCAGTTCCTCTCCAGCAGCCGTGGGAGTAGGGACTCAGCTCGGACAGACAGAGGGGAGGACTCTGGCAGTGAGAGCATCCCCTGGTCATTGCTGAGGTTGGGAAGCCCTCCTTCCCCCCTAGCTCCTTCATTCTCTAGTAGGGAATACATTTTTGTTTGACTGGACGGTCTAGTTTTTTATGTTGTAGCCCAGGGGCTTTATGTTTTATGTTTACCGTTTTGACTGGAGGACCGGGCGAGGCCATTAGGGGTGGAGGAGGCCTCATAGGAGCTCCATGGTAGCCTGGGGTCTCCTGGTGTCAGAGAGGGTGCAGCTTTGGGGGCGCATTGGCCCCAGCCCCGGAGCTAGGGGGCAGCGAGCTAGGGGGCGGCAAGGAGCCCCAAGAGAGAGGGGGCAGCAAGGAGCCCTGAGAGAGAAGGGGGCAGTGAGGAACCCCAAGAGAGAAAGGGGCAGCGAGGAGTCCCAGGAGAGGGGTCAGCGAAGAGCCCCAGAGTGAGCAAGAGAGGCGGCAGTGAGGAGCCCCAGGAGTAAAGAGGAGGGCCAGAACATAACAAGGCCCAGGTCAAACCACGTCAACTCCATCTGTGAGGCTTAGGCTGCGGTGTAGGGGAGGAAAGGAGGCACAGGTAGCGCCCCCTGTCACTGGGGCACGGAAAAATGGGCAGCCTCCCGCTGATTACAACCATCTTCTAATCAAGTAAGAACAAGGCATGGCAGGTGAGTAAGCAGGCGGTTGGCCCATTACAGGAGGGCGGAGCGACTCACAGAAAGGCTCCAATATTGATACTCCTGTCACACATACCTTTCTTTATTTTTTAGATTTATATCCCACCATATCCAAAAGGGTCATACAAGATTCATATCAGACATGATATGATTAATCAGTACAGTTAATTGCTGACATGAAAAGAAGAGATGACTATGACACACTTGTTTTGTTTCATCACCTAACTACCCCTCAAATCTCTCATAAATCATTATCTAAAAATGCCTAAATTGTAAAAGAATATGTCCTACAGAAAAGTCTGAATTGATGACCCCTAGCTACTAATACAGTATGTTTTAAATGAGTAACTTCTATTGAACAAAGTAGATTCAATATATTATTTTTAAATCGCTATTCCCATAAGAAGCCCTATTTGGTTTGAAATAATAATAGGAAGATTATCTGTACCTTATTCTTCTCTCACAATACACCTGAAATGCCAACAGACTTCACAGCAAGGAGACAGATTCCTATTCATTAAAAGAAATAGGAAAAGAAACACTACTCTTATAAGTGAAAAGTAGGGATAGTCATGTTAGAGAATTTAGACTGGTAGTAAATTTTTCAAGTGCTGATTAGCAGGAATCCTAGTTTTCCCTGATAAAAATATTGCAAATTTTCTTATTAAAAATTGCAAATTCTCTGATAAAACTCCCCAAATCCATGATTAAAATAAAAGGCCTCCCCAGCCCTGCTGGTGCTCTCACCCCGCCACTCCCCTGGCCTTGCTGGTAACACTTGACCCCCCACAGTTCCCTGCCTCCCCAGACCTGCTGAAGGGGGCCCCCAGCTGCCAAGGCTATGGGACCAAAGTCCATAGCCCTCTGCCCTCTGCAGTGGAGCAGAGCCCAGCTTCTCCCTGCTGCCTGCCTACTGTGGGCTCAGGAAGGGGAAGCCAACTCCCTGCTCCACATGCTTCCCAGAGAGTATGGGGGGTCCATGCCCCCAGATCTGAGCACAGGGTGGGGGCTGGGCAGGCATTGTGCTTGGGTGGGGGGTGAGGCCAGCTACCTCCCTGGGGTGACCCGTGCCCCACAGTTCTGATCACGGGATGGGCACAGTTCTCATCATGTGGGGGGGAGCTCAGGCTCCCACCCTGCTGCCCTTCCTCGGGGAGTCTGCAGTCTGGTGGGTGTGACCTGGAATGGCAGGGCTGCACAGAGAAGCTGCCTGCTGCTGCAAGCTCCATACTGCCTTAGTGATGCGCCCCTGGCACATGCAGCTGCAGTGAGGGAAGTGGTGTAGGGTTGCGCTGATGAAAGCTGCCATGTGTGCACGGGATGAGTTGCCATTGCAGTGCATAACTCACAGCAACTTCTCTGCATGGCCCTGCTGTTCCCTGCCATGCCAGGTCATGCCCACTGGGCTGTGGATGCCCTGGAGAGGGCAGCAGGGCAGGAGCCTGAGCCAGCATAACTCAACATAACTGAAAGTGAATCCAACTTTTAAATAGCTTGACACATTTACAGTAAATGACTGCAATTTTCTTTGAGCACTTTTAGGGACGTATACAAACTTAGTTTCTTTATCCTGTGAGATAGCTCATTAGCCAATCAGTTACCAACCAGTTACTAATAGTGATCTTCTGTTAGTTTCCACTGCCCCTAAATACTTTTCTGAGTTCTGCATCATTTAGACTTCTAAGAATACCATATGTCTGAGATCCTTCATTTGATGGTTTTCTCCTAGCGTGCTTCCTGTATGCACTTTCCCATTGCCAATAGAAACAAGTACGCCAAATCCTTATTTTGCTTTAAATTTGAATTTAATTCTTGTTTGTTTATATGTACTTTAACTTAGCAGCTTGCTTACTTTATTGTTTTTGCTATATATTTGTTCTCCTCAAATGTCCCAGGCTAAGGTGCTACACAAAATAAAGTGGCTGATTTATCACCAGCTATGGCATCTTGTTTACCACTTTACAATTAACATTAGATGTCCCATTAGCTTGATTGAGTTTCATTTTTTTAATGTATCATGCTCACTTGAAGATGAGGTTAAAATAGCAGATCAGGAAGGACTTAGTGTACCAAGTCTTCCAAACTGGATAGCATAGGACCCATCAGTTGGCAGAAAGTTATTTGTAATTCCTAAATTAAATTAAATTTGAAAATTGTATACAATGGCAAGTACCACAGAAGAGCATCTGGCTTGTTTACTACTTGCATTTTTCAGTAGTTAGAGGCCAGATTGTTTTGTCTCTTCTGTTAAACTTTCTTCTTTCACTTTTATTTAAAATGACCTATAATATCAGTACAATAACTCAAAAAGGGGCCACATTACATGTGCAATAGTACTGTTTAAGTAAATGGGAAATTCAGGCTTTCAGCATTTCAGCAAATCAAGTTATTCAATTTGGGTAAGATGCCTAAACACAAAAATTCTGACATGAAGTATAGCTTCAATTTACATGGGAAAACAAGGAGGTCTGGGAAAAAGATCTCTTGTCTTGGTTTATCCATACAGCAATACAATTTGGTTTTTTTTTCCCCTTTTACAAGTAATTTCTGATAACAATTAATAAAATGTTACATATATTTACAAATAGCATATAGCATATGTGTTGAATTAGAACAAGTAAAACAATATTTTATATCTTTGGTACCTTTATATACACGTTATAACATAGAAGGTTTTTGAAATGTTGCAATAATCAAATCGACAATCATTTTAACAGTGCTACAAAAATGTATAAATATATATAAAAATATAAAGCCACTTGATGCACTTGTATAGAGGAAAAATATAAACATCCTGTGCAATAATGCTGTCAAAATGATATCAGTGTAAAAGTGTGCAGTGTTTGCAGATTTTCAGTTAACCTGTGTGGTATGGTATGATACTGATCCCTTTTGATGACAAATTTGAAAAGGCTTTAAAACACAAAATTGAAGTTGAATTGGAGGTAATATGAACCTGTTAAAACATAATCCCAGTCACTATACTAACCTTCCCATCCTTATCATTGTACTTTCTTCTTGTTGTTTGCCTTCATCTAGGCATTGTTCTTAATTTAAAAAGTAGATTTTAGAGTTGTGGGGGGAATAGAGTTGTGGGGGGAAAACAATAGTCTATAAAACTAACTCATCTGAGCATTCAAAACTTTCTATGAGATGATTTCACGTCTGAATGAAGTCATAACTTTTAGTTCTTCAAGAGGTGACCTACAAAAGGGGACAAAATGGATTTGGATTTTTTTAATTACTTCAGTTATAAACATTGGGAAGTGCCTTTCTAAAAGCAGACCTGCTGTCTTTTGGGGATGAAAAAGTAGACTCTTGGGGTGTGTCCCCATGAGCGCACATATGCACTTTGCAGTGCCGTAGATCCATCTGTGGTGCTTCAAACCACAAATGCTCACATGCAGGCATTCACCGCTCTTCTGATTTGCAGAATCTGGTGCCAAAAAAGATTTTTTCCCAGGAGGTTTGTGTTATTTCCTGGTATACATCCTTAGTGACCTGCCCAATCTTCCATTGCCTTTATGCTTTCTTTTTTATTTGAGGCATTTCAGAAGCTCATTGTGCAGCCACTTTGGCTTCTTACCATTCTTCTTGCTCTTCCATTGTGTTGGGACAGTTTCTTGTTGGGCTTCCAATACTGTGCCCTTCAGAAACTGCCAGCCCTCCTGGGTGCCTTTCTGTTTCAATCTATTCACCCATGATACCATGCCTATTAGCTCCTTGAATCTAATTAATCCACCTTTTTGAAATTTAGTGTCCTAACATTGCTGACCTCATGTTTTTCCTGTCTCAGGAACTGGAATTCTATCATATTCTGATTGTTTTCTCCCAAGTTACCCATCACTTTTACATCCTCCACCAGTTCTTCCCTGTTGACCAGGGCAAGATCAAAAATAGATGATCCCCTAATTGCATCTTGTACTTTCTGGAAGAGAAAATTGTCCTACACACAAGTTAGGCACTCTCTTGATATTTTGTCTGCATTGTTCTTCTAGCAGATATCCAGAAAATTGAAATCTCCCTTCAGTACCACTGCATAGCTTTTGGATAGATTTGTCACCTGCTTGAAGAGTGCCTTATTCACCTCCTCTTCCTGATTAGGAGGCCTATAAAAATCACCACCATGATATCAGAGCCACATGTTTCACATTTCATCTTCACCCAAATGCATTCTGCCTTTCTGTCTTCTTCCTCCTGAACTGGGGAACAAGTGCATATTTTTTTTACATACAAGGCAACACCACCACCTTTTCTTCCAATCCTTTCCTTCCAAAACAGAGAGTGACCCTCTGTGTTCACAGTCCAGTTATAAGAATTGTCCCACCATGTCTCAGTGGTGCCAATCAGATCATAGTTCTTTTCTCAGGCTGCAGCTTCCAGCTCATCTCTTTTATTCCCCATACTTCTCAAATGTATATACATGGGTCAGATGTATTATGCATTTTGACCACCTCGGTTCCTTTTTGTGACACTTGTTGAAGTCCTGTAGCTCTCTGGCCCTTTCCCAGAGTTGAGTTGCTTCTTTGAGTTCTTTTCCCCTCTGGACTCCATGCTCTGTTGCAGGAGGGTTTTGATCACCATCCCTTGTGAAACCTAGTTTAAAGACCTCCTTATTACGTTGGCCAGATGACACCCAAATATGCTGTCTTTCCCTTTTTGTCAGATGATGCATCACATCTCTTACCAGCAGCCTTCTTCCCAAGAAATATCCACCATTGTCAAAGAAGCTGAAACCTTCATATTGACATCACTGTTTCAGCCACACGTTCACTTCTAGGATATAATGATCTCTGCCTGGACCTTTGCTTTCCATGGGAAGGATTGATGAGAACACCACTTGTGCTCCAAGCTCCTTAAACCTCCTGCCAGGAGCCTTATAGTCACCTCCGATCTGGTCAGTGTAATTCCTGGCAGTATAATTGATAATTACATAGACAAGCAGGAAAGGGCAGTGATCTGAAGGATGGATAAGCTTTGGCAGACTCTGTGTGATGTTCTGAATTTAAGCTCCAGGCAGGCCACACATCCCCTGGGCCCCAATTCTGAACAACAAATTGGTGCCTCTGTCCCCCACAGAAGGGAGTCACCAAGCACCAGCACTTCTCTCATCCTTCTTGGTGCAATGGTCCAGGAGTCCCTGTCCTCGGAGTCTTGCACTTCTTGCTCTCTAGGCTGCTGCCTCATGCCTACAGATATCCTTTCCTTTGCCTCTTCCACAGCAGTTCTACCTCAGAGTGCTTGAAAGTGGTTGCTGACTTCAGTCTACTCCTTTTTAATTCTGGGGGCCCTCCTCCTTTGAGCAGTCACATGCTGCCACTTCTTATCATTGTCCTTTGGCCCCTCCATACCAACCTCTTGTAACTCTTGACCAAGTAATCTTCCTGGTTTAGGATGCAATGCAGCATGGATACCCATGCTCCCAGTCTGTAAATCTTCTCCAGGGCAGACACTAGCTTACACCTGGTGCAGATAAAAAGCTCCTGACCCTCTGGGAGGAAGACAAACATGGCATATCCCTTGCAGGTCATAACAGCTAACTCAGACTCCATTTGTGCTTCCTTTGCTCCCTGGAGCACACCTATGATGTAAGAATTTAAAAAGATGGCAGTGGGTGGGGGGAGAATGGGGAAAAATGATGCACCACAAGAACCTTCACACTAAGCACCGGTACCAGCCTCCTTGTGCATGTTTACACACACACACACACATTCCCTGGCTCTCTTCTATGGTGAACTCCCTAGGAAAACTTCTTTTCTGTTTGCTGCCCTCTGTTCACCGCTATCACTGTGCACTTGGAGATGCTTTTTTTTATAAGGCTATCTAGCCTAGCTCCACCCCTCAGTTACTTCAACCAGCCTCACCCAGAGCAAGCCCTGTCACTCCAGAAGGGAGGAGAAAAGAAAAGAAGAGAGAGAGAAAGAGAGAGAGAGAGAGCACGCTGTGCAGGTCAGAGATGGCATTAGGCCATAATGTGTGACTTCTCAAAGCTCGTTCTAACATTACCACTGCTTAACATTACACAGCACTTAGTATAGCTTAACATGTACCAATACTTTCAGTGATCTGTGAGAAATCAGGGCCACCCATAGGAAAAACTCTATGCCATGGTACTGGCTAAGACTTGTAGGCCTATAGCTTTTTGGAAGTGTGGTGAGGCTACTTTTGAGCTACACTAGGAGCAAGTTGCCTCTGGCCAGTGCTGTCAAGGTAACATTTTTTCTAGTAAAAGTCCTTTACATTCAGGAGGAAACATTTTTTATCTACCTCATCTGTCAGTCTGACTTGCTTATTCTCTTTCTCTTCCCCATTAGGGGCACAATTATGAATAAACTATACAGGATTTGAGTGTTTGTTTATGGGAGAACTGGTATTTATCTTTTTTCTGTATAGAAAGCGAGATGTGGAAATCCATGACAAAGACCTCAATGTACCTAGATCCAGGGAATACAATCCATTTTATTTTAAAAACTTTTCTTGTACATGAGCCTCTACAACGTCACTGCAATGAGGACAGAATATTACATTCAGTGTTTTATAAACCAGTTGGCCATTCACCTTCATTCTAATCATCACTGCAATTGCCTATTTCTTCAGACTATAGAGGCATTTTCCAAGAAGATCATTCCACCGCAGATATCAGATTCATAATTGCAAACTTACAAACAAAATTATCAGTAAACTGAACCCTGGCTCCAACTTTTTTTTATGTTCCCATGCTGTTCTCAGAATGTGTGTAGTTTTTTTGTCTGTTTTTAGTCATAGCTATTGTGTGGAGTAGAGTACGGGTGAAGAAATAAGATAAAATCCCAGTGTTCACTTTAGAACATTACCACATAGTAAAACATCCTGTAAGTGTGGGTCATAACAGATTTATTAAGGGCAGAGAACTGACCACGACATAGATACTTTACATTATCACAAGTGGTAATATAAATAGTAACACCAAATACAGAGATGCAGTTTCAGAAGACCCAACAAAATAAGCAGAACTTAATGTTACATTATGGTATGGCATGCAAGGAAGACAGCTGCCTTTTCATGTTTAATTTTGCAAGCCAGTTAAACATGGTACTGTACTTTAAGGTGTTTAAACAAATATGATTCCTTTATTGTGTTGATCCAAAACTTTATATTTTTTTGTTTAAGGTAAGAACGGACTATAACATTACAGCTGATTTTTCAGCATACAGTAAACACACCAGAAATATGGCTCTGTTTGTTTAAATTCACCAACTTAGCTTCAGCTAGAATAATATTTTGATACTAAATGTGGTATCTGACTTTGCAGTAATTAGAGAACTTTTCCAGCATATAGAAAAATCAGAAAGAGTGCTGGATAGGACCTCCAGAGGTCATCTAGCTCAATGCCCTGCCAGAGGTAGGATCATCCCTATCTATATCAACCCAAACATTAACACTCATTATGCATCTCAAAGGTATGCCACTCCAGGGCAAGTTTACCTCAGATCCATGTTTCCCAGCTTGGGTTTTATAGTTTTATAGTTTCATGGTTGGTAGGGTCAGAAGGGACCTAAGCAGATCATTAAGTCTGACCCCCTGCCAGGGGCAGGAAAGGATGCTGGGGTCGAATGACCCCAGCTAGGTGGTTGTCTAGCCTTCTTTTGAAGACCCTCAGGGTAGGGGCAAGCACCACTTGCCTTGGAAGTTGGTTCCAGCTTCTAGCCACCCTGACTATGAAGTAGTGCCTCCCAATGTCCAGTCTGAATCTACTCTCAGTCAACTTATGGCTGTTGTTCCTTGTTGCTCCCAGTAGTGTTTGGGGTAACAGGGACTCTCCCATTGCCTACTGGTCTCCCTTAGCCAGTTTATAGATGGCCACCAGATCCCCTCTCAGCCTTCTCTTGTGAAGGCTGAACAGGTTAAGGTCCCATAGCCTCTCCTCATAGGGCCTGCCCTGCTGCCCCTGATCATGCGAGTGGCCTTCATCTGGACCCTCTCAATGCTGTCCACATCCCTCCTGAAGTGTGGCTCCCAGAACTGGATGCAGTACTCTAACTGCGGCCTGACAAATGTCGTATAGAGGGGGAGGATCACCTCCTTGGACCTGCTCGTGATGCATCTATGGATGCATGACAAGGTGTGGTTTGCCTTCCTGACTGCATCTCCACACTGCCAGCCCACGTTCATCTTGGAAACAATGGTGACTCCAAGATCCTTTTCTGCCTCTGTGCTGCCAAGAAGGAAGTGCCTCAGCCTGTAGGTATGCTGCTGGTTCTTCTTCCCCAGGTGTAACACCTTGCACTTGTCCGTATTGACACCCATCCTCATCCGAGCAACTCTGTAACCTGTCCAAATCTAGCTGTAGCCTGTCCTTCTCTTCTAGCGTGCTCACTTCTCCCCACAACTTAGTGTCATCTGCAAACTTGAACAAGGTGCTTTTCACCTCCTCGTCCAAATTGCCGATGTAGATATTGAACAGAGCCCTGGGGAACCCCACTGCCCACATCACTCCAGGTCAAAAAAGACCCATCCAACACCACTCTCTGGGTGCAGCCCTCCAGCCAATTTGCAACCCATCTGACTGTGTAGGCATCGATACCACAGTTGCCTAATTTTTTAATGAAGATGGGGTGAGAGACGGTGTCGAAGGCCTTCCTAAAGTCCAGAAAGCCTATGTCCACTGTGACATGTGCATCCAAGGCTTTAGTGACCTGTTTATAGAAAGCAGCCAAGTTGGTCTGACAGCACCTGCCTCAAATGAACCCATGTTGGTTGCCCCTAAGCATGATCTCCCCTGCTGTTCCCTTGCAGATGTGCTCCTGGATAATTTTTTCAAAAGCTTCCCCAGGACCGAGGTAAGACTAATGGGCCTATAGTTTCCTGAGTCCTCTTTCCTCGTTTTTTTGAAAATGGGGACCACATTGGCCCTTTTCCAGTCCTCTGGCACCTTGCCAGAGCACCACGAGTGCTCATAAAGCTCTGCTGGGGTCCTGCAATGACCTCTGCTAATTTCCTCAGCACTCTGGGGTGGAGATTGTCAGGACCTGCTGATTTGAACATGTCTAGTCCCACCAGAAGTTCCCTAACTAGGTCCTCACTAACCCTGGGCCTGGCTGCACCTCTTCTGGGTCTGTCTGGAATCCAGGGGGGGAGGGTGAGGGGGGGGATATCCCTGTGTCTGCTCAGAAAAATAGAAGCAAAGAATCTGCTAAAAATTAGCTTTGTCGTCTGGTGTTACCACCAGGTTACCAAGCATGTCCTGCAGAGTTACTTGGTACCTTCTTTTTACCCCCCATGTATTTAAAAAAAGACTTCTTGTTATCCTTGATCTGGGTCACTAGTCCCAGTTCCATTTCCACCTTGGCCTTCCTAACAGCTCCACTACAATCTTGAGCAATGGAAGTATAATCCTCCTTGGTGATGGCCCCTCCCTTCCATTGGGTGTACGCTTCCTTTTTGGCTTTGAGACGTTCCTGGATACTTCTGGTGAGCCATGGGGGCTTTTGAGCACTCTTGCCCACTTTGATCCACATGGGGATTGTCACCCTTTGGGCTTGGAGGATTGTCTCCTTAAGGAATGACCACTCTTCTTGGACTCCCAACTCCCCTCCCCTCTGGGACCTCAGTGCCTCCCTGACTAGTTTCATTACCTCATTGAAATCCACCCTCCTGAAGTCTAGAGCTGCTGCCTTGCTGCAGGCCTTTGATACCCTGCTCTGGATGGTAAGTTCCAGTAGGCAATGATCCCTATTGCCCAGGTGGTCAAGCACCTGCAGTCCACTCACCAGGTCATTGCCTGTGGCCAGGATGAGGTCTAATAAGGCATTTCCCTGGTGAGACTGTGCACCTCCTGGGTTAGATGGAGGTCCTGTACACTAAGGTGTTACACTAAGGTGTAACCACTCTAGGCTACTCTCCTTCTCCCACTGGCCCAGATTGGGTCCACTGCCACCCCCTGCCATCCCCAGCATCCAAGATCCCTGTTCACAGCTGCCCCTTACATGTACTTGTGACTGCTCATGCTGTCTGCCCTGGGGTAGCGGACAGGGAAGAGTTAACCTGCCAGCCCAGCTGCTGCTGCTCTCTGGGCAGGGCTCAGCCTGGAGAAGAGCAGGGAAGTGGGGCTGGGGAGGCAGGTTAGCTTTCACTGCCTGATCCCCTGGGACAGAATGGGCAGCCACAAGTAAGCGGGGGTGGGCAAGAGAAGGAGACCCAGGGTAAGGGGTGGGGGAGACCCTCGGAGCAGGGAGGAACCAGAAGAACTCTGGGGGGGGCAAGGGGCAGAAGGGAAAACCAGAATTGGAGGGTGGGACGGTCTAGCCTTTAAACTCTCCAGGCCCCTGCTGGCCTAAACCTGTGAGTGCTCCAAATGCATGCTAGCACTAACACAGGGATGGACAGTTATTTGTGCTGGAGAGCCACATAAGGAGTTTTGGTGACCTGTTCTGTGCCAGGGGAGGTGCTGACAAGGCGTGTCACAGTGGGCAGCAGGGGTGAGGTGTGGAAATTGATCCTATCTGGCTGCAGGCCCGTTGCTCTCCACTCGCCACTGGGTGAGCCAGAGTGGGCAGGCGGGGTCTTCATAGAGACTGGCCTAGGACCCTATGGGCAGGGCATGCTGGAATGGGATGGAGCGGGGCCACGGGAGGGTGGGGAACAGTGTCCAGGAGTGGCAAGGGCAGGCACAGCCAGGATCGTAGGGTGGTGACAGTGTGGGGCAAAACACCACTCCCTGCATATTTCTGTGATGGATACCAGGTCCAGCTGCCACACCACCCCTGCCCCACCACACACCCAAGGGTGGCAGAACCCACTGTATATGCCATGGCCTGGGCTGGCTAGAGCCGAGGATTTCACCACATTCTGGATAGAATTTGTTGGGATGGATCCAGACCACAGGCCATAGTTTGCCCATCCCTGCACTAACACCAGTCAACATTTGAGTACTCATCATGTAATGTGTAACCAGGTCCTAGGTATTACACTAGCACCTAGAAAAGCCGATTGTGTTCTCCAGAACTAAGTCACTACTCTTACAGATGGATGCCAGGAGACATTAAGCATTATCTCTTGCTAAGCACTATCTTAAAGTCATTTGTAGCTCTGTCCTTGAAACTTAATGTATAATATAAAATTCCTAGAGATGTTCAAGTATAATGAGTAAAACACTTTCCACCCTTTCAGGTACATAATAATGAAACATCCTGATTTTAAAAGGAGAGGAGAAACTAAGGACAGTTATATACTTTTAAAGTGAATAAAATGTTCGCTGGCTGATTAAAATATGGTTTACACAATGAAAACTGTTCATTGAACTGAGTGTGATACTAAAAAAAAAATTATTATTGTGACATTAACTGTTTTTATCTTAAAATTTAGTTTCACTAATTTTAGCAAGTACCATCGTTTCTTTTATACATTCTTTTCTCTACAGTTTTATTTATCAGACCTTCCTCTTTAAATTTTTAATTTTTTTAGTTGAACCATAATTATTATTTCTGAAAAGAGACAGATTAAAAATTGTAACATTAATTCAAGTAGTAATATACTTTAGTAGAATTTTTTCCAGAAAACACCTTAATACAGATTTAAAAGGTGTCTTAATGTGACAGTTATTAATGAAGATATTACATAGATTAAAATTCAGTAGCAACAGTGAATAGATTCATCTTATGACTTAAATCCAAATGTGAAGTAATAATAGTAGAATTCTGTGTCATGATTCTTATGGTGATTAACTTCTTACATACTGATTTTAAATGTTTCTTAAATGTAAGTCTATATATAGACACCATTTATGGAATGTAATTAGATTCATTTTTAAATAAATGTTAGCAATTACAGACCAACAACTGCACTGAAAATCTAAATAGATTGTTTAAAAGTCAAAGCTATTTGGTAATGTAATATGACAAAAAATATCTCACATTAAGGAATTTTTATAAATCAGTTTGTTTCCTCATCAGTTTAAGAAGAAAACAAGGTACATATTTCAGTATGTTTCTAAATGATAGATATTATTTTCAGAAAATCTTTTTTTTTTCTGAGAATATGGCAAACTTTTTCTAACAATATGTTTTCCTTTTTTTGAATATTCAACTACCATCTCTTCTTGATAATCATACAATCAGTACCAAAGTTAATTTATCGACATTCTTTATAGTCTCTAGATATAACCCATATTGACTTACTTGATTATGTTATTTATATACTACCCTTCCTAACGGAGGCTCTAGGAAACTTACAGTAAGAAAACAGAATAGCTTATAAAACAGGACAAGAGAATAAAACAATATAATTACCATATTCAATACATTTACTCTAATTCCAATGCTGAATGTTTTTAAAGATAGAGAGAGTTGGTGCCCATGTTCAAGGTAAATATTGTATAACTAACTAATTGCCCAACAAGAACAAGAGATGCCAGGTAGTGTTTACATGCCTGCCCCCCCCCCCCCCCGGCCCTCTGCTCACACTTTGTGACAAGCCATGTAAAGACTCCCTTCACTGCTGTCACCACCCCCTCCAGCCTCTGGTGCTGGAGCTCCCTCCCCCCACCTGTCTCCACCTTACAGTGGGGCTTCCCTCTGCCTCCCCTTCCCACTGCCTCCCCTTCCCTGCTGGATGTTGTTGGGGCCAGGTGGCAGGGGGTGCCACCAGGGTTACCATCCCTCCCCTCCCCTCTTCCCTCCCTTCCTTTGTTCCCTGCTGCCCAGCCCCAACAATAGCTGCCACCTTGACCCCCTCTTTATCCTTCACCTCCCCCTGCCCTGTGCCCACCGGGGCCCAGAACTGCTTCTGCCCTACCCCCTGCATCACACACTGCTTCCCACCTACCCATTGGTGACCCCTGCTGAGCCCAGCTTCAGTGAGTGTGGAGTGCCTTCCCTGTGTTAAATGAATTGGAAGGGTTATGATTAGAGAAGATTGCTGCTCCTGTGGCACTTTCTACCCAGCTGGAGTTACAAGAGAAGTTGGAGCTACCCCTAAAGTGCCAGTTTCTGCTCCTTCACCCTATTTCACAAAATTCTGGATCATAGAAGCATAGAAAATTAGGGTTGGAAGGGACTTCAGGAGGTCATATAGTCCGACCCCCTGCACAAACCAGAACCATTCCTAACTATATCATGCCATACAAGGCTCTGTCTAGCTAGGTCTTAAGAACCACCAAGGATGGAAATTTCAGAACATCTCTGGGTAACCTGTTCCATTTGCTTTACTACCCTCCTTTAATTAGATCACTCTGAATCCTAGCCCTACCTCCATCATATTTACTATTCCTCCCAGTTTGCTGTCATCTGCAAACTTGCTGAGGGTGCACTCTATCCCATCTTCCAAGTTGCTGATGAAGATATTGAAGAAAATGAGCTGGGGGACTGACCCCTGGGGCACTCCACTTGATACCAGCTGCTAACTAGACATTGAGCCATTGAATATTACCCTTTGAGCCTAATGATCCAGCCAGGCTTCTAGCCTACTTTCACAGTCCATTTATCCAACCTATGCTTTCACTTCTTTGTAGTGGTGAAGAAAAATTCACTCCTTGTTCAGCTACTATGTAATCTGGAGAAATTTCTCTAACAGCTGTATTAGCTTGCTTACAAGAATGTTGTGGGAGACCATACAAAAAGCTTGTTAAAGTCAAGGTATATCATATCCACTGCTCTCTCTGCATCCATGGAGCCATGTTTCTCATCACAGAAGGCAATCAGATGGGTTAGGCATGACTTGTCCTTGGTGAATCCATGCTTACTGTTCATAATCACATTTTTTCCCTCCAAGTGCTTAGAAATGGATTCATTGAGGACCTGATTCATGATTTTTCTAGGGACTGAAGTAAAACTGATTGGTCTTTAGTTCCCTGGATCCTCTTTTTTTCCCTTTCTTAAAGATGGGCAGTATATATGCCCTTTTCTAACTGTATGGGATGTCCCTTGATCACCATGAGTTTTTAAAGATAATGGTCAGTGGGTTTTCAATCACATCAGCCATCTCTCTCAGCACCCTTAGGTGCACCACATCTGGCCCCATGGTCTTGTACATGTCCAACTTTTCTAAATAGTCCCTAACCTGTTCTTTTGCCACTTTTGGATGCTTACCTCCTCCCCAAACTGTGATGCCAGGTACATGTCTAGGAGCTGACCTTGCCCATGGGTGTCTGGTACCTCTTGAGTCAGTGACTGGGGGGCCCCCATGGCTGATCTCACTCATCATGAAAATGGCCATGCTTCCAGAAGCGGCGTGGGTGCTTTTGTTGGTGGCCCTTCTCCCCGGCTGGCACCCACGGGAGGGGGGTGGGGCACTGCTGCTCCAACCTGCTTGCCCACCTGCTAGCAAAACAGGGAGTGTGTGCACCCACCATGCACCCTGTACACATTGCCCCAGACCTTGCCTGTGAAGACTGAAGTAAAAAAGGTCTTTATTATTTCAGCTTTTTCTACATCCTCTGTCACTAGGTTTTATCCCTGATTCATTTAAGAGGCCCACAATTTCCTTGATCTTCCTCTTCTTTCTGAATCTATCTATGCCTGCACCCTCAAACCTATACGTGTTTCTGCTTTTCCCAAAACAATTGATTTATTGCTTTCTCCTCTCCACCTCCCACCTGGCCAACTGTTTCTGATGTTCCGACCACATACCCCCAACACACCCTATCCACAATTCTTTCTGATGTTCCCTTGGTCCTTTGCTCTATGCCACAGTTGATCATATTCCTGGTACTAGTCCCACTTCATAAATACAGTCTATGTTCCTCATACATTTTAATGCTTTGCTACCTGCTCTTCTATGGCCTGCTTCTAACTCCACACCACACTTCAGTGAAAGACCAGATGCTGTGCTATGAAAACAGTGTTCTTTACAATCCAGAGTAGAAAAGAAGGAGGCATCAAAGAGGAAGGAGAATTTGCACCTCTCCTAGGAATCTGTGCAATTGGCAGATGCAATCCACCTCTGCATTTGTAAATGAGGAGGAAGGTTACTCTGTTAATGGTCCTAGAGATCAGTCAACCCCTCAGCATATGGAACTTTTTTTTTTATTGGCTGCCATTCTCCAAGTAGATTGAGGAAAGTAGCCAATCAAACCTTCCTATGGGACATATAGGAAGGTCTGCAACTCCAGAGACTAAAGAAGAAGTCCCGTTGGCACTTCCAATTCTATAATGAACTGTAAGGGGATGGGGTGCGTCACTTACCGTGGGACCCCGATCCCCGGATGTCCCCTGGAGAGGAGGGGGTACGCGTTGGACCGTCCCGCTTCGCCACTCTCGCCTGCCACGACTTGATGGAAATATGGGGGTTCACCCTTGCCGGGAAGCTGGCGGTCCACGTGGGGTACAGTACCTCCAAGGTCCAGGGGTCCTGAGGGCTCCTCCTCCCCTACACCCTCGCCCGGTCGTCCGGGGTGGGGAGCCTCCGTTAGGGCTCCCTTGTCTTTGTCCTAGCTTCGCAGTGGGGGGGGTACCCCACACTGCTGGGCCCTCACCAGGAGTCCTATCAGCACCTAGTCTCCCTGGTGCTGATCGCTCCACTAGTCCTGAGGCGTCTCTACCTCGGGGGCCTCACTCTCTCGACCCGGGGGAACTACAACTCTGCCCCCCCCGCCCGCGGGTCTTCCCCGCGGCCAAGCGGCCCACAGCCGCCGGAGGAGGGTCCTTCCGACCCAGCCTCCCTTCCCGGCTTCCTCCGGTGCAATGGCCACTGGTCCCTTTTGTACCTTCGTCCCTTCGGGGCCTGCTGAGCCCCCTGGTTCCGCCGCCTCCAGCCTTGCCGGCTGGTGCTGCGCCGCTCCTGGCTTCGCGGCGGCCGGCCTCACTGCCGCCAGTCCTTGCCGCCCGGCTCCCGGCTTTACCGCACCCGGCCCAGCTGCCTCTGGACCTCCAGCTCCCGGCTTCGCCGCCACCGGCTCCCCGGCTCCTGGCCTCGCCGCTGCCAGCTCCTGCCGTGTGGCACATGGCGCGGCTGTACCTGTCTCCGCCGCTCCAGGCTCCGCAGCTCCCGGTCTCGCCGCTCCCGGCTCCGCAGCTCCTGGCCTCGCAGCTCCCGTCTCCGCGGCTCCAGTCCTCGCAGCTCCCGGTTCCGCAGCTCCCGGGGCAGGCTCCCGCCGGAGCCTCCGTCCTCCTCTGCTCGGGATAGGCGGTTCCTTTTTATCTCCCCGCGCCGGTCCCGCGTCGGCGTGGTTCCAGTTCCGGGAAACCTTAAGTTCCCGGCTGGGCTTCCGGGTCCGGACCTGGAAGCGGGGCGGAACTCCGGGATTCCCCGCTCGGGCCGGGCCCCTCAGGGTCCTGGCCCCCTCACATGAACAAACAGGTTAAACTATGCTGACCCCCACTTCAACATCCAGCCTGCAGATTTTTCCATATTGCAGAGCATGAGAAGGGGGGAAAAAAAGTATTGCCAAGAAGAAAGGCCTGGGATCAAGTGAGAGCCAAAGATTTCATGAAAACTGGAGCAGGTGGCAGATACAATAGGCTGGAATCTGGCTGAGAATGGGAGACCAGATGACAGCAACTTAAGAATGAAGGATGAAGAGATTGGAAGCCTCATGATCTCAGCAGAGACACCCTGTTTATGGTATGGGAACAGCAAGAATAGCAGCAGCAAGAGAATGGGACATGAAGGCAGTATGCAGGGAATATAATAGTTCTCTTACTTTTAAGCCCCTTCCATTACAATTCTACAGATCTGTTGAGGCTCATGTTACCAGCTGACAGAGGATTGGCTAAAATACTTAACTCTTCCACTTCTACATAGTGCTAGCAGGACTTCTTCATGGGGCATGGTTCATAGGTCTGGCTGTTGTTGATTTAGTCTTTGGCATCTTCTGTTGCCACAAGTAGAAATGAAACAATCAATCAGTGTTGTTAGAGGACAGGTGCATGAATAAGTGTCATCCTCCCTCAGAAAACAATTTCAGTATACACAGTACTGCAAAACATTTTTTAAAGGAATTTGGGATACAGACAGTGATAATTCTTTTTGCAAGCCACTCAACATAAGTTTCCTGAGGAAAGAACAAAAAATAAAATTCTCCAAGGGAAACAGAAAGTCATCATTTTGCTAATTAATGTCTTCCACATTCTCACCAGCCATTCATCAGGTGCCTGTGGGTCCAGGATATGACTGCAGCAAACATGATAGTACATGCATACTCTAATTACAGTTCTGAGCGTTCCCATTACTTCCCAGTGCTGGCAGAACAGTGATACCACAAAGTGCAACCAATTAAACACAGCTATTGCGTGTACTTTTCTGGAACTGAAGCTAAGTAGTAATGTGGCAAGTGTTCCTTGAAAGCTTATAGTGCTGCTTTGTGGTAACATTGTAGGATTTTTACATCCATTTGATACAATCAAATGCTTAGGCTGCCCTCTTCCGCAAGATTTTGGGAACCTAAGTAGACAATGGTTGCAAGGTCATTGTTTGGAGTACAGTGGATCCACCCCAATGAAGGAGCCTCTCCACAATGAAAGGAAGACAGACTGTGAGGCTGAAATCTTCCTGAACTTTGCCATTCTCCTTCACCAAAAAAGAGACATCACTAACAGCCAGCAGAATGACACCAAAAGGCTCTCTTTCCCCTGAAATTTGCCTCTCATACTTCCCACCAAAAATGACACCTCTCCCCTTTCCAATTTCCTTCTCAAACTTGCCTTCTCTCTGCTTCTTTCCCTCAGTGATGCTTTAATTACCAAAAAAATGGAGGTTAACAGGTTGCAACATTTTTTTTTCCATTTTTAGGGAACACTTTATAGTAGTGAAGAAAACTTTATTCCTTATTTAACTGCTAACCATGTAATCTAGACAAATTTCTCCAATAGCTGTGTCATTGTGTCAACTGAATGATATTGTATAACTAACAATGTCAACTCATATTGCATGCATGAATACACGCTGGCCACATCTACATGAAACTAACACATGGGAGGGAAAAAATGGAGCAGCATGTGCCCGGGCAGTGCACTCTTGCAGCACAGAGGACACCTGACTGTGGGGTTTGCAGTGCCGCATACTACACAGCTGTGGTTATCTGGATGCACTCTTGAGGTCCTTTCCAACTCTACTATTCTGTATAGTCCCTGGAATGGAAACAAATTACACCCCTGAGACCAGAAGTTTGAAGCCAAGCAAGGCCTTTATTTTTAGAGAAAGTGATAATGTAGGAAACTGTGCTATTGTCTTAGGTGAAGGCATAGAATTCAAGAATGATTCTTTTGCACACAGCATGCAAAATGAATCTTTCATGTTGGAAGGTTTAGAGTAGAACTGTCAAGTTCTTCCTCATACTCATGTGTCCGCACAGCTGGTTTTCCATATAAGAAGCAAAGCTTCCTGAGAAGTCATCTTCCTGGACTTCCCAGAAAGATTATAGACAATGTTGCTGTGCCAACAGTAATTGGGGTTTTGGTGTTGTTGTTTATCGTAAAAAAAGTTAATTAACATGGTTAGAGTTTTGGAGTACAAGAATTCATGGCTGGTGCTTTATATAGCAAAATTTCACATTTGCAAATCACAAAGCAGGAAGGCTATATACAAATCAGAGCAGCCCACACAATAGAGTTTCTAATAATAATAATAAAAAAAATGAGTCTTTGAAAACTGAAGAAATATTGTCAACAGATTCCATTTACACTAGAGAAAAATTAGAAAATGAGTAAAAAGGACAAAAAAAAATCTCCAAATCAACTTTCAAATGTTCAGTTTTCAAAAATCAAAACTCAGTATTAACATTTAAAGAATTAAACTATTTAAATGTTTTTGCTTCATTTTGAATTTGCAATAACATTTTAAAACATTTACAAATTTCAAAGGAAATTAATATCAGCAAAATGTATATGGTTATCTAACCAAATCTATTAAGAATATCAATTAATTTTAGATAAGGTACTGCATACAGTTTTAGAAGATTCCTGATAACCTCCATTCTAAAAGAAAAGTAAGATTTTTCATAGGGAATCTGCTAGCTGTCACTCACTAGCTGCTGTATGTAAGTGGTAATTGTTTAAGTATTTAGGTGTTCTGTTATTTTCTTGTATGAAAGTTTAATGTGATCACTGCAGTTACTAATGTTAGCAGCCCTTGTATGTTCTGTTACCTTGTGACAGAAATAGTCTCTTGGCTCCCTTACCTTATGGCAGGCCATTTTGGAACTCAGATAAAAAGAACAACTTTCCATCAAATCTCTCTGAATTGCAAAAATTATTTAGAGACAAGGTTGGTGTTCACTTTTAAGAGGTAAACATGCTTTTTGTGTTTCCTACATTCTGTTCAAGTCATAATATTTCAAGAGAAAAATGGCAGAACTTAGAGAAAGTGAAAGTATTGGACTGAGATCCTTTTTCTGGGTTCTATTTAGACAACCTGTGTGATGGAGGCCAAACCACTTAAAGCAGGATTGAAGAAGGAAAATGGCATTTAGGCTCCAAATTCCATTGAACCTGCCTAGGTTCTTTTTAAATTTAGAGTTTTAACTTCTGTGCCTCAGTTACCCATTTTTACATGGGAAAAACACTGATTGCTATCTGTTAGTCTTTCCCTCCCCTAGGTATTTTTAAAGTGAGCATAGTCTGTCTGTCTTAGGGTATGGAAACATGAATGCCTGGAGCTCTTGCAAAAGGAGAACCTTTCAAAAGGGCAGCAGCTGATATATTCTAATTGTTATGTGTGAATAAGCTGAGCATGATTCAAACTCAGCACACCTGTGTCAACTTTAACATTCTTTCATCCAGGGTTATATTTAGAGCCAGTTTGCTGCATTTCAGTTGTTCTCAGCTCATTCACACATAACAATTAGAACATACCAGCTGCTATCTTTTTGAAAGTTCACCTTTAAGGCCTCCAAACATTTATATGTCAACACAATCAGGTTTTTTATGTGCAGTATATAGCACAATGGCCCTGATAGCTGTTGGACCTTTAGGTGCTTTATGTAATGCCAATAATACTAATTATAATAATCATAATCATCATCATCTTCCCAAACTCAATCTTTGATTACATGGAGTTGTAATTATTTACAGTATGCTTGACATTCCAAACAATAATAGTCAGTGCTTCAAAGAATGAAGTACTGGAGTTTCTATTTAAATAGTCAGAAGTGTAAGCGTTCATCATTTCAGCAATAATGTTATCAATAGGTTTCAGAGATAACATCACAATTAAAGTGATAAGAACATTGTATTAAAATAAACAGAAAACATTATAAATGGAATAAAGTAAATGGAATAAACTAAAGGGAACTAAGCAGAATAACGCTAAATGGAAACTAAATGGAATAGAGTAAAAACAGATGGTATTAGAATAAACTAATATGTTTCTAATTCCTTTGGAGATTAAGGCAGCAACAGTGCATTGATTCAAATTTGAAACATTATCTTTGCAGCTATAAGCACTGGAACCTTTTGTTCCTAAATGAAATTGATGGGGCAGAAATGAATGGAGTAATCAGGGAAAAGAACCACTGTGCATTGACTCAATCCTGCCCAGGGCCATCTTTAGTGAGAAAAAAATGTTTGCAAGCAGGGAGCTACTTTGAACTATCTTGCCTCTCTAGAGGATAACACCAAATGTCCAGAAGCTATTTTTGAAAAGGGAGTGTTGAATCAACATGGAAAAGTCTTCCTGTCCCTCTCATCCTGTGTTGTTATAACTGCAGTATCAAAAACACAACACTATTATTGCAATAGCTTACTGCCTGGTGAACCATAGTTATATGCTTTATGTGCAGTGCTTTTGAAAAATACATATCTATATAACCTGAACTGAATGTAACTTCTCCTCTGGATCTGGCACCAACTGAGAAATTAAGGATTGTATGTTAAATCATGTCTATATTTAAATAATTTATTGATAGAAATATATATATATAAAGCAGTGATTCTTTGGGGCAGAGGTTGGTTATACAAGACCGCTTTAGGGATGCTGTGTTACAGATGCTTGCACCACTGCCAGAGCAGCCAGATAAAGCTGCTCTGCACATGATTCTGGATTAGTGTTCTCTCATATCTCTAAAGTAGGCAGGGTAGCTGGCTGTTGCTTCAGCCCTTCTTGGTCTTCCCCTCCCCCACACACTTTTCCTACCAGGAAATATGCATGGGACACTTCCACTTGTCCCACATCTCTATTTTCTAGAAATGTTGGGCAGGGATGGACTGGGGAAGGCTACAGCATAAGCCAGTTCTCCTGCCTGCTTCAGGGTTATCAGAGAACTGTAATACAGAAAGAGCATGAGCATGGTCCTTCTCAGTCTGGCTGTGCATCAGATGCACAGAGCAGTTTTACCTGGGGGTGGGAGGAATGACAACTGGTTGAAAACCATTGACATAAGTTGAGCACAACAGTTGTTTTCAACTGGGGCTGCTGCCACGTTCAAAAAAGGTTGGGAGTCACTGCTATAAACTGTACGAGCCTCTAGGTGCACTTCTATCTATTATTTGTTTATTGTCTTCATCACTACAATTACAGATGTGATATATACTATGTTGCCTACATCATTCCCTAAATTAATTTCCAGCAACCAAGCACAGAGGAAATCTCCAAAAGGTTCTTCCTATCAACAACTTATCTATAGACTGTAATGACTGTAACATCATCGTCACTTTAAAATCATCATCTTAGTCCCTTTAAAATACTAATGGATTTATTCTCTAAACACCACTCACCCCTCTGAGGTAGGGGGATTTTATTGTCTACATTTTCAACTGGAAACTGAGACATACAGAGAATACAATTTACCTGTGGCTGTATATTAACTTATGAGACTGGAGCTATAACAAAAGACCTTCTCTCCAGTATAATATTATAAGAGCTCAAAGTTAGTGATTCTAGTCTGATAAATTTCCAAGCAACTTGCATGCAGGAAAGACTAGACTATGTTCTTGATAGCAGTGCAGGTAATGTGCAAAATAGTTTCTGCTTTATAGTATTTGTTTTCTGCTCATCTTCACTAAATGCAGAACTTACAAGGAATACGGTACTGTTTTCAGAATATCTCATATCTTGCAAACCACCTCAGCATCCAGAGTATTCTACACTCAGACATGTTAAATCAGTAAGGGAGACCTGTGTTGTTTAGAAAGTGAATGTGGTGTCTCAAATGTGGTGTCTCTTTGTTAATGGGGGTATCTCAGAAACATATTCTGAATCTTAAGTTGAGCTCAGTTGTACCCTCTACTGCCCTATTCCTTCAGAGTCTTATGAATTTCTGGTTGGTCTGTTATACACTGTTACGTCATTATGATTCTACAAGGCAAGGAAGATAAAACACTGCATCACTCAAAGATGCAACAACATCATTGGAGCCATTCACTATTGCTACACTGAGGTTTTCCAGTGAAGGAAAATAAAGTTCTCTGGCAGCCCTGCCTGGAAAGCTTCCCTGCTTCCTGCTGTACAAGTTACTGTCCATTTACTATTCACATATCCTTCCACTGAATACACATGAAGGAGGGAGAGGAATCAAATACATGCATATTTAATAATGATTGGCTGGTGAAGCCTGATTTCACCCTTGGAAGGGGGGGAGGGGGCAAGAGAAAAACATCTATAGTGGAGAAGCATAATAATAATCAAGTACAAAATAAACAAGCAGTATGCTGCTATACTGCACATTAGCTGGGATTACACGTTTACTGTGTGCTGCTTAATGTACAGTAGATTAATACTACTGTACATTAGCTTATTAGCATGGGTTTTGTCATATGTGCTAATTCTCAGTAGAATTAGTTTACTGTGCATTAAATGTCTCGTGTAGACATGCTCATATTTCATCAACCTTTCTTAACTACAACAGAGACATGTGAAGTCAGTAGCATGAAAAAAATGTAATTCTATAATTAAACATATTTACCGAATTGGAGGATTGAAATACTCCTTGTCCTACAACACTTTCCACAGAAAATATTTTGTTTACCCTTCTCCATATTATTTACACTCTAATTAAAAAATGGGGAAGCTAAGCAGAAGAAGCAACCAAAATTTTACCCAGAAACCTTCCCTCAGTGTAATGTTAAATAATGGAAGAAAATAAGGCCATACATACTGCTGGTATTTCAATTTGCCTAAAGTATTCTTTTTGTAACAATTTTGTCCTATGTGATAGAATTACTGAATTTCATCTGGAGATGTTAGCTGTTGATAATTGCTATAATTTTATTTTTAAGAATGAATAGATTTAATTATTAGGATTTTATTTCTTTGTATTCCTTTATCACATCTCTTTCTTGTACACTAGTAGAGCTTTTTTCATGTTATTTTGATGGATAAAGCTATAAAATGCTTATTCTTTGGATATATATTTTTCTTCCTTACCTATTTATCATCTTCTCCTCTTTCCAAGATTTTTTTTCATTTTAAGTACTACCACTTTTAAAAAACTGAATACATAAAACACAATAAAAATATTGTCTCATGCAGAGTACACATAGGGGTTCCAGTCTATTACAACCTATGATACAATAATTACACTGTGAATCCACCTTAGGAAGCTTTGCTGTTAACAGCAATATAGAGTGACTATGCCAAAATCATTTAATTCCACCAGTGATTTTTTAGAAGAATAAGTACAATGCCTGTTTGTGCATCAGTATTATAATTTTAATTAACTGTTGTGCATCAGCTGTATGATCTTTCTAGCTGAATTATTTATCTCCCTGGGAATGGATTTTTAGCTAGATTGCTGCTCTTGCCTTTTCTGGATGAAACTTGGAATAGAAATGCCTTGGACTAACACAGTTATTAAATGATGCATTATTAAATTTAAAATTCAGGCTTTAGAGTACTAAACACACCATGCAATAAATTGTGTCCATTTTGTCAAAAAAACCCACATTTTAAAGTTTCAATTGAAACATTCTTCTTTTGTTTTAGAGGGTTAATTTCTTGTTTAACTGTGATCTTTTTTTAACAATACAATCCAGTATAAACAATGTTTTAAAATAGTTACCTGTCTTAGTAATCTGGACATCTATAATATCACAATGTAAATGGTGAAAAGAATAGCAGAGTCTGTTTAGTTAGGCTAGCTGTGCCTATGATGCTTTCACATATGTGACCACAGTGCCCTGTATGGATACCTGAACTAACTTGGATACCAACAGCAGCTTCATTATGGCAAGTCTTCTAATTGGTTCAAGTATAATTTACATCCAGGATGGCACCCTACAGACCACCATTATATAAAAAAGCCATGGATCACCATATTTATGTCCATAAAACCAGAAATCATCCCAAACACAACAAAACTACTTTAATCTACAGTAAGGTTCTTAGACACCACCACATCTTTTCTGAGAAGAATAGTACTGGCACCTACCTTGCCAACCTAAAATTTGCCATTATGCAACATTCTTCATCAGAACACAGTGAAAAATACCTTGCAATTGAAAGCTTGTCTAAGTTTATCCCAACCATCCAGTTGGTTCAGTACAAGATATCACCCACAAAAATCCCTTTCTTTCATTTAATTCCTAGACCATCACAACTATGATATAACTCTGACCCTACCTTTCTACAAGAAGGACACTCCAGTAGAGAAATATACTTTGTCTTTGAGAACATCATGCAAATACCCTTCAGTAACCTGCTACAATAAAAAATGCCCCTGTGACCACACAGTCCTGATAGCTACCTAATACCCCACATTTGAACCTATTAGAAGAATCATACAATTACAGCCAATACTCAATAATGATTAGACTTTGAGAGAAAGAGTTCCTTCCATCAACTGCTGGCTTTCAAATAACTCCCTAACCTTGCCCAACTCATCAAAATCAAACTGCACACAGTTTCATAGACATCAAAGGGGTGCAGCCCTACCTTAGCAATAGATGCAAAATCTGTAAACACATCTCCACTGCTACAACAGTCAACACCCCCCTACAATAAACTCATCAGAATCCTTAGATCCAACACGTGCCTTTCCCTGAGAGTGACATGTTTGATCCAGTGCATGAAATGCCCTCATTGTGGGTGGGTGTGGGTGAAACTAAGCAGAAACTGTGCATCAGAATGAACTCTCACAGAAAAAATGTAAAAGACAGAGACACAAGAAGCACACTTTTCACAGATTGAACGGGTTTCCCTTTTTGACCTTCCTATCCTCATGCTCAAGGGAAATTTGCAAAAGACCTTCAAAGGTGAGCCTGGGAACAAAAATTCATATTCTAGCTGGACACTAAGATCCAAAGACTAAACACTGATATTGGTTTTATGACACATTATAACCTACCTGATCCCTGAATTCTCCTCACACATAAAAGATGAGAAAGACCCTCTTCCCTTTTCATAGACTTTGCTATCCAAGTAATCAACTTCTTTTCTTCTGCTTATTGTGTGGACTATGGAGCTGTGTGGGCTGACACTGCCCAGACATAATGAATAATATTTTGCATTCAAAAAGCTTGTCTAACTCTATCCCATATATGCAGTTGGTCCAAAAAAAAAAAAAAAAGATGTTGCCTTAAGAAATCCTTTACTCTTGTATAATTCCTGGATCATCATGGTTACAACATCATTTTAACAACAATAACTAATAGAATATATTTTCTATTGTTAGGGTAATGTTTATGGCATACTATATTCTACCTGATTTCTGAAACTCTTTCTTCACACTACAGGTGACAAAGACCTTTTTCCCCTTTGGAAGGTCTTGATGCTCCACTAGTCAAGCTATATTTTCTTCTGTTGTTTTCAGCTACCCCTGAAAATGTCTTTCTTCAGTTCACAGCCTTTTGGACTCTTTTTAAATCATCACTGTGCCTGCTTCATTCCTGGGCCCTGAAGAAGAATACTTCATATTCAAAAGTGTCAGGACCCTAGCAGGCAGCCCAGCCTGGGCTAATTGCTTTGGGACCCTGGCTGATAAGATTTACCCCACATAGTTAACTGGCTAGTTTCCTGATTAGCTGCAAGGAGCTCACTCTTCTCATTTAGTCTCAGCAGTGGCGCAGCCTCCAGTTGTGACCCCAGTCTGATTTGGCAAGTTTCCTGGTCTCTGTGTTCTCTGGTTTTCTTGGTTTCTGGCCCTGGTTTTGGCTCTGTTTCTGGGTTCTGGCTTTAGATTTCCCCATGGATTTGCTTGGCTCTGTTCCCCACAGATTTCCCCACGGATCCTGCTTGGCTCTGTTCTCAGACTTTGGCCTTTGGATTATTCCTTAGACTTGGTAAATAATCCCAGGACCCTGATCCTGGCCAGTGTTGTGGACTCTTCCCCTGAATTTCCCTTCAGATCTGGTAATTTGGCTCCTGAATGTTGATATAGCCTCTGGCCTATAAAATATGTCATTCATAAAAATCCTTGCTTCTTGCGTAACTTCTGGACCATCACAACTACAACAGCACTCCAACAGTACTATAAATATAAGCTGTCTCTTCCAACAGTACTGTAAATATAAGTTGTCTCTTTTTATTTATTATCCTACATTAGAAATTGCGTCTAACAAGAAGAGTATTATCTATATGTCAGGCTGTACTTGGATTCTTACATGTAGACCAAGCTATTTTAAAATAATTAAGTAATACGATGGATTCCTCTCAAAGTCTGCAAAAGGCCATGTGCCTCTGAAGATGTAGTCCCAATCTAGGACTTCATTCTTTTGCTTTCATAAAAACTAAAAATTTACTTAACATGTCAATTGCTATAAGCTAACAAAGAACAAGACCAATGTCACTTCCTTACTGTGCTGCAGAGTATCTTTCCCCACTTTTCTATCCAACTGAATTAAACTAACTGACAATATACCCAGAATATTCAGCAGTACTATATATACATCTATGTACATCTTACATAAAGGTTTTGTATATTGATTTTTTTTCTCAAGGATTAGTTTTTATTTGTCAAGAACAGTTAATCAATTAAGTAAGTAGTCAACCCTTTTGCCTCTTTTTAGCCACAGAGTAGTTGAAATTAAGTAGGCCAAAGTTTAATATAGGGAGTTATTTCGATTACCCCTGAGGAAGTGTTAATCTGAAGATGTGCTAAGCAGATGAGTTGTATCTGTAATACTAGCATAAACAAATCTCAAGGACAAGGACAGGAAAATCCAGTACTGAAGACGTAACAAAACCTCTGGAATTTTCACTAATTTTTAAAATTAATTGTGTGAAACATTTTTCTCTGACTTAACTTTGCTTCCCTAAAAGTAATTTAGTAGAATGAAATGTTAGTAGTATGAAATGTATTGTTACTGTAACTGAAAGGAAACCTGGCTATACAAATATTGAAAGTCATACCTTTTTAATGTAATTTTTGCCTGCTTCTCAGGCTACTGGGGAAATAAACATAATATACAGCAGCTCAGAACTTTATTTTGGTGAAACAATAGAAATAAAACCTCAAAGGTTTTGACTTAGTTTCTAAACATAAATAAATCTAACACATTTCAAATGGATTCCTAATATGGGAAAACTAGCTCTGCTATCAGTATATTGAGAATATAGGAATACATTTCCTTCTTCCTGGCTCCCTTTTCATTCCCTAGAAGGGAGTCCTTTGGCAATGAGGAATCCTCACTGGGCAGAGGCAGCAACTATGTTCCCCTCTATATAGTCCCAGTGCAAGGTGCAGGGCAGAATGTGTCAGAGGCCAAGAAGTGCTAAAGATTAGACTTGGGGAGAGCCTGTCCTGCTCCATCTTTGCTCAGCTGGTAACTTATCTTTTGGGAACTACAACTATCTAGCATATGCTAGGTCAGCTCCATGGTTAGGGAGAGCCATAGGATCAGGCTGGATCCCTGACAGTTCCTTTTCTCTGCAGTGCGCAGCAGAAGCTGAATGTTGAGAGTCTGGCTCATATTCTGCTCTGTCTTCTGACTGGACAAAAAGCCAACTAGAGAATTTTTATACTATTGTTAGCCAAAATTACCAGTGTACTGAAACTTGTGCCCTAGCATTTGAGAATATTGTACTGGTGAAAGAATATTTCTTTTGCATGACATAATGCACTTACCTCTATGGAGCCCAAACCTTCTCCAACTGAATCTAATGCTAAAGCTATTGATGGTTATGTATGGGGTCCTACTCCTCTCACCCTTATTTGGTACTTTAAGATTGCTGCTGGAATAATATAAAAGGGTCCTTGACATTTTTAATAAGTGAAAACTGAGATGTTTGGTGTTCTACAAGATGTGCTACTTGGGCCAAGACAGTATTTCAAGGGAAAGTGAACAGAAGGAGAAAAGTCAGTGGAACAAGGAAAATGACAGACAAAATGGTTCTGAATAGACAGAAAAGTCTTGTATTGGGTCAAAGATGACCAACAATATGCCATGTTGCTGACAAGCCATCCTGAGCATTTTGCACTGGTTGGATTCTAGGACCAATAGGTTCCTGACAGAGTATAACAGGTGAAAGAATATTTCAGAATTCAAATTACTTTGAGCAACTGGTATATCCAGCTTCGCCATATTCATTGGTGACCCTACAGAAGATGGAGCTGGTAAAAATAAAAGCTGTATAATAGCTCTTGCTTTCAAAGAAGTGTGCCTTATTTAAAGTTGTTGAAACTGCCTTAATTTTGAAGCATTTAAAAAAATTGAAACAATATTTTTTCATTATCAAAAAGTTTGCAAAAGGCCACAGAAGCACTTTCCCCCCCTTTATATCTGCCCTAGAAGATAGTTAGGGATGCTACCTATGAGTAACCATATGATCTAGAGGAAGGAAGGAAGAGCTGAGAGTTAAATATGCCTCTGTGCCACCAATCAAGTAGATATAAATTAAACACTATTCTAAACTTATATGAAGCGATTTCTTTTCTTTGGAGGCTGAACACAGACAGCTTAGCGTCATCTAAAGTATTTTAGGGCCTTGTTACATGTTAACTTTAGGAAGCTCCTTTAGCTCTTAACCCCTAGATTGTCCACACATTAACACCTGAAACTACTATTAAGCATACTTTAGGTGGTTTAAAGTTACACCACTCCAAGGCAGGTTTCTCTCTGATCCATGTTACCCAGCTCATGTTCCATTAATGTGTGGCCACTACCCACAGATGAGTCACCCAAAGTGAAGTCCTCCAGCTTCCCAGGATGCAGTGTCCCCTCTCCCACATTTCAGTTCTGTATGGAAAAACTTTCCATCCCCTGGCAGATGTGACATCAAACCAACTCCTCCTCCCACCCCTGGGAGTGTGATCTTCCCCTGTGGTGCAACCCTGTGTAAACAGCCTGTAGACCAGCTAGCCAGATTGCAGGGCATGGACGAGTCTGGGAGTAGGGTGAAACAAAGTAGAGGACCAGATCAGGTCCCCATGAGCTGGGAAATTCCTTCCAAGGGCAGGGGAAGTAGCTCCACAAAAAATGCTTTCTCTCCCTGCTTCTAGCTCCCAGCCACCCTAGGAAGAACTACCAGCACTCCCCCTCCCCAATCCCAATTTCAATCCTGATTACAATCCCAATGTATTAAAATATGAAACCTTTTTAATTTGCTTCCTCTATTTCTTTTTAACCTCTTGGGGGGGGATTATTATTTTTTTTTTTTAATTTTACCCTTCAGTGGCAGGCTTCCTTCATTTCACCAACCTTCCCCCACCCCCATCCCATTAACCCTCTGCCTCCCAGCTTCAAGTTCCTGCCCAGCTCCCAATCCATCTCTCACACACCTCCACCTAGAGCAGGGATAGAAGCTCATCAGTTCTCTATGGCAACTCACAGGTATAGCCCCTAGTTAAGACCCTGTTCATTAGCCCTCTAGTGGCAAATCATAGCTGTGCAGATCAGGGATAGTCAGGATGCATCTACATGTGCCACTAAGGCATTGTGATAACTCCATCATATTTCGCACCAAAGTCAGCTCTTCCTAGGTGCAGTATCTACATATGCACGTAGGACCACAGCAGTTTGAACTGGGGTTGGAGCAGCTGTGGGCTGGCATGTACTATCTTACTGCAGAGTTAATTAATTTACTGTGCCCTAATACTGGCATATGTGTAGATGGTGATGCTTTGCTATGGTGCTAATTAGTCTACTCTGCAGTAAAGTGTACAAGTAGATGTATCATCAGAGAGGACTTTTAGCCTTAAGGTGCGACTGCTCCAAACCCAAGCTAGCACTAATACTGATACATTTCAGTGACTGCAAGTGCAATGTGTAACAAGGCTCTTAGAGAGATTTCAGCTAAGGTGACCTGTCTGTTTAGTACTAAGGTTTCTACAGCATTTTTACCTCCTGCAAAACAAAATTAAAGGCTAATGTCCAAGCCTAATTCCCAATGCTTGAAGATTCCATATAAATGACCGACACGTAAAGATAAAGTTTTGTCAGGAACAAACACCAAATGTATAGGTCTAAAAGCTTTGCTTTGGAATTGCTTACCTGTTTTTACAGCTTTCTGTTTAAACAAGTAAAATTACCCCTCCATTTTCAGTTGCACTAAATTGACCAAAATAGTTTCAATTACATTTTGTATAAGGTAACAATAATATTACAAATTCAGACACAACATTCACCAAATTCTACCTTCAGGCTACAAAAGCAGCCAAATGTTGCAGAAGTTATTTACTTTGTTGAGCTGTAATTTCAGTTAGGATTGAAGTTGTGTGTCAGAAATTATATATCTGTACAAAAATCAAAACAGTTATATAAATGATTGGTAATTCAGGAGATGAATAAATTCATTTTTACACTGGAAAGACTGATGTTGTCCTTCTGTAACACAGCTACCGATCTATATTCTGCTTCCAGTACTCTTGCTGTGATCTGGAATAGCTCAATTAAAATCAATGGTGATACTCTAGGTTCATTCCAACTTGAAGGCAGTTAGCTCTTGGCAATGAGAGTTTAGCAGCTTGTAGAACTGGGCCCTAATGGACAGCAGAATTTGACCCATTCCCTGCATTGGCACTGAGCTTTTAGTTCATTCCTCTGACAGATTTATAAAATGAAAAAATATTTAGTAAACTGATGCTAGAGTTATTTTTCTATTACTGCTGGAAAAATTCACTGGTGCATATGCCATTAATTAAAAACCTACTGGGTGCGTCTACATGAGACAGTTAACTTCTCATTAGCATAGTTTGCTGTAAAGTAAGGATGTACACATGCTTACAACACAGTAAATCTCCCTAATCCTAAGTAAATTTACTACCTGAAAATGCAAGTGGATAATTTACTCAAGATTAGTAACAGTGCTGTAGTGCTCATGTAGACTGCTGACTGGGAGCAAAATCTGTTCCAGGTCAACTGTCCACCAGGGTGTGGGAGATGCTGCCTGCTGCCAGTGAAGGCTCCAACACAGGAACCCAGGTGGGAGCTATGTTCCCTTGGACATCACAATTTAGGAGCGGGGGCTTGGGAGATCCTTATTTCCCAGCCCTAGCTATGGAAATCAGGGATCCAGGCATTGGTGATGCATAGGGGATGCAATTGGGTGCATGTGCACCCGCTGAGCTTGGTGGTGTGAAAAGTGCTGCTGATGCTGCATCTCAAAGTCTTGAAAGCAAAACTCATGTCATTTGTAGATGTGCAGGCACAGGGGAGTGAAAACAGCAGGCATGGTAGTGTGAAGGGGCCACTCTGCATTGGCTGCCCGCTTCACAGGGGATCCCCGGTGGGAGAGGAATGAGCCGTCCTCACTGCACCGCCGCCAGTCTCGCCTGCCACAACTTTGATGGAAAATTGGGGTTCACCATTTTGTGGTGCGTGCAGTCCAGAAGCGGCATTCCATCTCCGCTAAGTCCGGGGGGGTCCTGAGGGCTCCTTCCTCCCCTACACCCTCGCCAGGTCCTCCGGTTAGTGGTCGCCTCCCAGGGGCAGACCACCCTACAGGGCGTTAGCCCCAACCATGTTCATATAGGTGAAAGAAACAGAAAGAAATACAACATCCAACACAAAGTTCTTGGCCGGAGAGGCCCAGGGCCGGGGTTTCCTGACCCGTGTTGACTCCTTCCTGAGTCGGGTTGGGACCTTCTGCCTTCAGCCCCGGGGCTCCCTTCCGCCCCTTAGCCTGCCCGCGAACCACAGGCGTGGTGGTTTTCCCCGCCTGTGATTGCCCCTTTTTTGCAGTACTTATGGTACCCGGCTCCTGCCGGGTGCCGCTGCCTCCCGCGGTGCTACGCCGCTCGTCCCTCTGACGCTGGTCAGTCGGGCCCTCCTGCTGTGCGAGGGCTTACCTCCACCCCAGAAGTTCTGGCCACGTCGCCAGGCGGCTTGCACCCGCTCCAGGGTGGATTCCCCACCACAGGCTCTCTTCCTGCTCGCCTCCGGATCCGCCGCCTCTGCCTCCGGATCCGCTGGGCTCCTTTTATCCATCTGGGTAGGCCTCGATCCGGATGCGTCCGAGTTCCTGGAAGGGGGAAACTTAAGTGCCGGGCTTCCCGCCCGGACCCAGAAGTCGGGCCAGTTTCCGCCGCCGTCGGCGTTGCTCTCGCCCAGCACCTTCTCAGCCCCCTCACAGGTAGCCCCTGCTGAGGCCACAAAGCCTGCCAAGTTTCAAGGAGATAGGTGCAAGGGTTTCTGGGTGACTGCACCTCAAGTTGCTGACAGCAAAACTCACATCACATGTGTATTTTAAGGCACACCATGGTAAAAACTGCAGACAAGGTAACCCCTTCTGAGGCCATGAAGTTTGCCAGATTTCAAGGAGATAGGTGCAGAGGTTCCTGGGGAACTGCACCTCAGGCTGCTGACAAGCAAAACTCGTGACATGCATGACTGTGTGTGTTAAGGTGCACCCTCACTAGAGCTGGAGCCTCTACATGACACAGTAGAGTGTACCAATAAGGTCTCCTCCTCCCCTAAAACCTCAGACTGGTCCACCACTTTAAATGACAACAGTTAATAACTTACTAAGCAGCACAGTAGCACCAGCAGCATCTCAGGCAGCCAAAGTCACAGTCAATGTCAGAGCAGTCCTTCCCCCCACTTCCCCTTCCCTTTACTTACTTTCTGCTTCCCTGCAGGCAAACCCAGTTTCAGCTTCAAAACTTGAAACATTTCTGCCCTCTTTTCATTTTGAGGATGTTTCATAGCCCTTTGTTTGATTTCGGTCTCACTGTTTTGAGCTCAAAATGAGTCAAAACAGCATCAAAACAAAACAGCAGGCAAAATTTTGCACAGCCCTTATGCTTATTCCCCAGCAGCAGCTCTGCAACTATGGGGCCACTCCCAGCAGTAGCTTCACAACTGGATAAGTATCTCCCAGCAGCAGCTTCACAATTGGAGCCAGTGCTGGGAGCTCCCTGGTGGCTGTGACTAGGGAACCTGTTCCCTACCCAGCTTTGTGGGTACAGAACTGGAGGGAGGGGGGTGAGAAGATCCCCAGCCAGTTCTCCTCTGAGCTCTGTGCTCACAGAGCTGGGGGGCAGGCGGGGGGAGGAAACATGCTCCCCAGTGGGTCCCCCTCCCACCCCAGCGCTGCATTCATGGACCTGAGCCAGAAACAAACTCTCTATCCCCAACCCATCATGTGGTGCAAGACCTGAGAATTGTCTTGGTAAAGGACAGGTCCCGGTCCCAGCCCCAGCCCCAGCCCCAGCCCCAGCCCCAGCCCCAGCCCCAGCCCCAGCCCCAGCTTGGGTGATTAAGGCATGGGGCTTGGAAAGACCTGCAGGGGTGGGGTAGGTCCCAGCCCCTACCCCAATATGCTGGTAGGGCAGCTAGCTCATTGCCCCACTGTTGGATTGGGGCAGAAGGCTGGGACCTGTCCCTCCTCTGGAGCTCTTTTCAGGTCCCCTTCCCCTAATTCAGGAGCCAGGGCCAGGAGCTCCCTACTGCCAGGGTGGGGGATATTGTCCCTGCCTCTGCAGCAGGCAGCCCCCTGGGGCCAGGAGCCATCCTAGTGCTCCCTGCCACCCCTGAGCTAGCACCCAGGGGAGCCTGGAGCTCCCCCTGGTGGTGGCAGAGGCCCATTATGGAGCTGCAGGAAACTTGGCGCAAAGAGCAGCAAATCTTCTCCCTAATTCCTGCATTTGTAGATGCCTGCCTGAAAATGCTTTCTGCTGGAGTAAATGCATATCTAGATGCACCCACAGAGAACTGAAAAGTGAGTTTGCCACAATAAATGCAAACTTGAAAAAATAAAGATGTAGGTGCTAATTTCCAACACTTGAAGAGTCCATATAAATGACTAAAACCTAAAGATAAACTCAAATTCATGCCAGGGGCATACATATGTAAGGGCATTTATACACATACCTTTTTTTCCCATGATGTGCTGGAGATCTGGTGGGTCAGAGCAGATTAAATTAACTTATTAATAAAGCCTGCTCTGCACCTGAGCTGATGCCCACTGTGCTGCTGCACATGCAGTTGTATAAGCAGCAAAATACACATCAGCATGTAGAAAATGGCGGCAGTGCACTTTTGAACTAAAGCATCTTCATTGTGCTTTAATTAACTGGGGGGGTTACTACAGAAGGTGTAGGAGAAGCCTGAGAACAGAGAGATGGACAGCAGAAAATCACAGGAAAAGCAGCAGGAGACACTGAAAGGCAGTAGGGGCAGTGGGAAAGCATAGAAAGGCAGCAGAAAGTCACAAGGAAAAGGCAGCAGGAGCATGGGAAGCAGGGGGACAGCAGAAAATCTCAGGAAAAGTGGCAAGAGAGACTGAAAGGCAGCAGGGACAACAGGAAACCAGGAGAGGATGAGAAGTGGCAGAAAAGAGGAGATGGAAATTAGCGGGGGGGTGGGGGCTGGAGCTGAGAGAAAGAACGAAGCTGGAATTTAAGATAGGGAAGGGACTAGAATTCAGTAAAACATGACCCAACTCGGGGTTGAAAATGACAGTGGTTTTATTGAACAGGGGAGATGATGACACAATGTCCTATTGGTTCCCTTGCACCCTCCCACTCACACACACGCACACAAAAACACACAATGGCAGCAGGGGTTAGAGAGGCTTGGTGCAGGGGCTGAAGTCCACTGAAGTCCAGGAGGAGAGAGACAGAGAGTCCAAATTGTAGGAGGAGGTATGCAGGTAATATCTACCTATCCAGGCTGGAAAGGGGTCCTCTTCCAGTAGGTGTTGTCCAGAGGGGGGTCGCTGGCAGGGCCTCTGGGTGGATAGGTGGTGTGGCATGGTGCTGGTCGAGATGGAGAGGGCGTCCCACTGGGTTTGTCTTCACTGTCCTTTTTTATAGGGGCAGACCTTGTGTGACCCTAGTGACAGGAGTCATGCCCAGGCAAGGGTCAGCCCCTGGCATACTGGGCATGAGTGCTCCATGCAGGGATGTGCAGTTTTGGGTGTCCGTAATGGTGAGAGTTGCTGGTTCTGCAGGGTCTTTTGTCTTTCAAATGCTGGTCTTATCTCTGTTCCTGGGTGAGGTCCGTGGTTCCTGGATGAATCAAATGCGAGGTGATGGCCCAGTGATTACAGGACATTTAGTAGAGGCCTGCTACCATTGTATGCCAATCATTCCTAATCATTCACATTCATCGGGGAACCAATTTACATGGGAGGGTGTAGCAGGACACTAAGGTGCCTGCTACTGATAAACAGTAGAAGGCTCAGCTGCCAGTCACCAAGGCAGCACAGGTGCTGGTCGCTGGGGCAACTGGTAAAACCAGCTGACCGGAAGGGGGCAGGGCCTGGCCTATATAAACAGCCAGGCTGAGGCTGGAAAGTCAGTTCCCCTCTGGCAGTAGAGGAAGAGGGAGCTCTGTTGGAGAAAGCAGGGCGAAACGTAGCAGAGAAGCCTGATGGCCGGAGCAGCGTCTGCTTGATGATACTGGGTAGAGGAAACCCTGATAAGGATATGTGTGAAGGATAGCCAAGTTGGCTTGGAATTTATGTTGGAACCCAGGAGTGGGAGTTTTCTGTTTTGTTGTTGTGTAAGACCGGAAGACCGAGTGAGGCTATAAGGGGTTGGAGGAGGCCTCATAGGAGCTCCCCAGTAGCGTGGGGGTTCCTGGTGCCAGAGAGGGCACAGTAATCAGGTGCCGGAGAGGGCATAGCAGTTTGGGGGCCAGGCACGGCTAAGGCCACCTGAGCCCCAATTGAGAGAAGCCCCAGAGAGGGCAAGTGCACAGAGAGAAGCCCCAGAGAGGGCACAAGACCCGGACAGGGGGTCTGGAGGCTGAGGCCACCTGAGCCCAATTGTGGGAAGCCCCAGTGGGGCGCAAGACCCAGAAAAGGGGTCTGGGGGCCAGGTAAGGCCGAGGCCACCTGAGCCCAATTGTGGGAGGCCCCAGTGCGGGCATGAGCGTGAGCAAGGCCCCAGTGCAGGTGTGAGCGTGAGCAAGGCCCCAGTGCGGGCGTGAGCACGAGCAAGGCCCCAGCGGGCAGTATTGTGAGGGAAAAGCCCCAGTGAGGGCGACTGTATAAAGGCAAGCCCCAGGAAGGCGATTGTACCCAGATTGTGGGGAAAAGGCCCAGGGTGGGCAGCAGCTGCAGGAGAAGTTAGGCGAATAGCCCAAGGGCGCACCAGAATAGAAGCCCAGTGAGGGCATGCGGGAATAACAGGCCCCGGAGAGGGCGCGAGTACGGCGAGAGGCTGCGGAGAGGGTGTGAGTATTGAGAGAGAATAAGAGGCCCTGGAGAGGGCATGAGTATTGGGAGAGGCCCTGGAGAGGGCGAGCGCGCAGAGGCAGGCTCCAGAGAGGGTGAGCGCGCAGAGGCAGGCCCCAGAGAGGGCGAGCGCGAGGGCGTGGGCAATAGTAGTTTGACTTAACAACGTCTGGTACACCTGAGAGGCTTGGGGCATGGTATTAGGAGTGGTAGGAGCCACGCACAAACTATGAGGCTGGGTGCACCAAAATCAATCTATGTGAAACAGGGACATCTCAAGACCCCGTGCCAAAGAGGGGAGAAAGGCAGCCTCCCTTTAACAATATACCATCAAAGACATGGCGGGCGAGATAGTGAGGGTGCGTTGAACCCGATTTGGCATGGTAGGTAGGGGGCGCTAGGGGAGTTCATGGCACCCCTAGGTTGCATCCTGCCACAGAGGGGTACCATGAATCATTGTTGCAACATGGGATGCCCAGGCAGAGGACACAAGATGGAGTTTGGACATATAAAATGGAAACTTGACATGACTTTGGTTTACTTACAAACACAGGCCTAAACCATACAATATCCACATGAAACAAAAAAAATACAAAAATGATAATAATACAATATACAATAGTAAAAATTAATACAAACCTAATAATAATACAATATAAAAGTGGATACAAAACCAAAAACTCGCTACCAAAATAAAAAGGTTTAAGGCTTATCCTACATCTTAGCTTACTTATACTTATTTATAGGGAATAGAGAGGGAGAGAAAAAGTTAGAAATGGTTGGGGAAGGGGAGCGAATGCAATAAAAAAAAAGAGAAAAGCTGGGGGTTTTGCTACAAAAAGCGTGCCACAATTTTATCAGCAGTGACACACATTTTGCTACTTATAGAACTGTATGCATCCCAGTGCTTTTAAAAGCACCCAGAACTATAGCATAAGCATATGTACAAATACCCTATAGTCCTAAAAGATTTGTTTTGGATTTGCTTGCCTGTTTTTACAGGTTTCTGTTCCTGTAGATTGCCTGCCTACTTACACTTTATTGTCTGCAGTCTAATGTGTTGCATATGAGTAAGTTTCCTGCCGTCTGTAAGGAACTGACAACAATTGAGTTGCTTAAGGATAACAAAATGTGCCTTCAGATTTGTTCTCAATTGTTTATTCTATATAGTTTTCAAATCTTTATTTAAAATTTAATCTCTCTTAAGCATGAAAGACTACAATATAAAAGTGGAAGAAATGTGTCTGAAATAGGTCTGACCCTGCTGAAACCAATAGGAATTTGTGAATCTATGGAAGAGGTGAGGAATTTGTGAAGAGTTGGGAGGGAGACACTGGCTTTATAGATTGTGCTACCAGCGAGCCAGCCATTACACATTTTTTTCTGAGCTCATATGAGAGAGTTGTTGAGTCCTCAAGAGACATGTCAGCCTTTCTCAAGATCAGGTTCTCATAAAGCAGACTCTTGGAGGCTAAGAGAGTGTAGTAATTAAGAAGTGAGGAGTAAAGCTCATGGCCGTGAATTTGCATACTTAAGGTATTCCCCTTCACTGATAAGGGTTAGGTGGTTAGTGACTAGCACTTTCCCATCTCACTTAGAAGCTGTGGGAACTGGCTTCTGGTGCCAAGATGAGCGCAGTGAGTAGGGGGAAAATGTTTGGAATCAGGAGAGGCTAAGAGCCAAACTAGCAAGATTCACAATGTCCCCTAAATAACATTTGGAGATTAGGTAATGGGCCTTCTCTTTGATGAAGGACTCTTGGGGAAGATGTGACTAGGGGCAACTGGAGATGCTTGGGATCAAAGCCAACTTTGCTGGGGGAATTGGAGAAGAGGTCTCTTTGCTTCATGTTAGGGGACAAAAAAGCATCTAGACAGAATGAAAAGAGCTACATCTCACAGCTACAGCTTCCCTAATAAAGCCTAACAAATCTTACAAGAAGATCCATGGAATCCTGGGTCTTTTGAGTTGATACAGGAAAATTAAGCCAGAAAGTTGCATGGTTGGAAGAAAAGAAACTCTTTTTTTTTCTCCAGGCATTTGAGCAACTTTAGCCCTATCTGTCAATTTTTTTACAAGCAAGGATTAAAGTTTAACAATGCATACTTTCATAAGCACAGCTTGAGGGAGTCTGAGATTCAATAAAAATATCATGCATTTCTAGTTATTAGCCAGAGTGATAGGAATACTTGTTTAAATATAATGTAAGTTGACCAAACTGTTGTTCACATTGAACTTTGTTTTATCTTATCAGTTTCAACATTTTACAGTACTAAGTAATTCAACTCTGAGCCTCTGAATAAGTTGTGATGATTTTGTACAAATCAGATGCTGTGACACAAAGTCTACCCTCATGTGTATATATCTCAAGCCCCATTAACTGTAATGGGAAAGCTACAAGCATATATTTAATGACAAAAATGAATATGAATCACTGATATATATTAATGGATAGTTTGTCCTCTCTCTGTTGAAATCTTTAAGAGTCATCCATTCAGATTTTCTATATTGCTTCTGTTTCTTGGATCATTTTTAGACTGAGGAAATCCAGGACTGGTATTAATATCCTTGAAAGCAGTGCTGCATTTTTGACTCAGCACTACATATTGAACATGCACAACATTCTGTGTTCATCACTGTTTGAAAAAAAACCAAACCTCTACTTACCTAGTTAGCACAAGTTTTTCAAATTTATTTTAATGGAAAACTGAATAAAGATCAGCCTTAAACCATATATTAGAATATCAATGAATATAACTAGTTAAGTTGTTTTTCTGAGTCTACATATTTAAATATTGTCGATTTCCATAGCTTGCTTCAACCTAGTTCTGAATGAAAGAGGCTTTTCAAGCAAATAATATCCAGACTTATAAGGTGAAATCTTTGTCCCATTGAACTCAATTGCAACACTCTGATCACTTTCAAAGAGCCAGGGTTTCAACCACACCATTAGTTTTAGAGGTGGATGGGTTTTGAAAGATAAAGCTTCCTGAATATTTTATTAGTTATTTTATAGGGACCTAAACTATCTTTGAATTCTGCTAAGGATGCCACATGTAGAAATATTAGTAATTTGTCAATCTGTCTATTAAACTTCTTGTTTGGCATTCTGCAACAAATAACCTGTCTTTGTTGAAAAAGTCTGAAGTCTGACATATTAAAATATTAGCAATCATTCTATATCCACTCTTCTGATATGCTTTTAAAATGCACTTTTTATATATATATATCTTACCCATAATGATGACAGTCTAAGCATGCATCCTTTCACAAGAACAATACAATTGTTTTCTTAAAGCATGACTGTTAGTACCAGAAGCCTTAGATATTCAAAAGGATTAAAGTTCTCTCTGTCTCTCTTTTACAGTATAACCTCATTGTGACAGGGGGCAAACTCAAGGCCAGATCACAAGTCGGCCCACCCACCTACCTAGGGCAGTCCACCGTAACTTGTCTGCCAAGACTTGAATGTTAATATGATAATATGAGGGAGGCTGCCCTTACACTACCCTGATGCCAGGGGGCACTATCCACAGCTCCCCTATGCCATAGCCCACAGCTTGCAGATGGCATCTGGATTGTGATTGCTCCCCGGTCTGAGGCCAGGGCAAATTCAGTCCATCATTGGGCTCTATGCAAGTGCACACTTACTCTACCCCCACCCACAGGGGGCCTCTTGCACTCTGCTGCCCCTCTCACAGGGGCCTCTAACATACCACCCATTACTGGGCCACACTCCATCACCCCTGCTTACCTCAAGCAGCCCCTTGGGGCTATCCACTTTCACTACTTGCAATCCGGTAGGACTCACGCCACACTTCAGTTCCCTCAAGGTGCCCTACTCTACATGGCCTGGCCTTACATCAAATACTGGGCTGACCTTGCCCTGGGCCCCTCACCAGGCCCCTTGACTCCATTCTCCCTTATGGGGGTTGGCCTATTTACTGTCCTTCAGGCTTCTCTTGCAGCCCTACTCAGTAACCCCCTGGTGCAGCCTTTCAAGCCTCCCTCAGAAGCCCTACTCTGCACCCCACCCACACAGTCCTTCAAGTGCCCCTTTTGCACCCTACTCTGTGTGGGCCCTCACCATAACTCTCCCCAACAACACTGCCCCCTCCAGGGCCTCTGGGACCCTTTGTCCCTGCTGGGCTCAGGTGCCTACTAATGGATGCGCCTGGTTGCATTACTCCCACAGCTCTCACAACTACCCACCAGATGGTGGTGGCCAGGTTAAGGTGCCTTTACCTGCCTGTCACCAGTGGGAGTAATTGGTTTGGTATTTCTTTAGGGCTGTCCCACCACAGACAGCCCTGCCAGACCCCCCTTACCTGGCAGGGTGAAGTTTTAGGTCATGCCCAGGACCAGGAACCTCCAAGCCTTCCCTCTAGCTCCTGCCTTTACCTCCAGGATGTTCCTGAGCTGTAGCTTAGCGAGCTGATGTTTCTCTCATGGCAGTTGGAAGCAAACTGCTGCCTTTCCGTATATAAGCTGGATCCTAAGATGGCAGTCCTAATCAGGCACCCGCCGGTTGCCTGTCTCCAGCTCTTAAAGTGACAAACACCCAAAGGTGTGCTGTCACACTCATAAATCCAGATATGGCCACCACTCCCTCCAGGATGCAGAGGGGAAAAGCGTTCATGTGGCAGCTGCCACCATCATTCACCACTCCACGCCACTGCTCCATGTATGGCTGCTGTTCTGGGACCAGCTGCCGCAACCCCCCTTCCCCCATGCCCACTCTGCTCTGCAACCAGCTGCTGCACCAGTTTAAAAAATCCAGCATTTTCAAATTTCTGGCACATGCGTGGTCCCAAGCATGCCAGATTTATGAGGTTATACTGTATTTGATTTTTACATTTAAGCATGGAACGTCACATTTTTTCAGGTTTTCTCTATGTTAAAATAATCTATTTGTTTAATAGTGTCTGCAAGTCTCACGGATTCATTTTATTAGGTATTCTTTATTGTAAGAAATGGTCTAAAAGAAAAAAAGCATCTTTTTTCCCCCACTGAGTATGAAATTCTGGACCCAGTGAAGCTGATTTGTGTTCTGCCATTGACTTTATGGGGCCGAGATTTTACTCTTGTGTCTTCTAATGCAGATACCTTAGTTAACATAAACCACATTTATTATCCAAACAGTGCTTGCAAGGTGAGTCTCATCCATTGTTTAAAATGTATCTTCTTCACTATGAAAAATACTGCTTTGCACATTGAAGAGCTTCAGAGCTTACTTTCTTATGTGCTGCCCAGGAAGTCTACTCATTACAAACTCACAGAACATCTACTGTATCACTTCTGTTTCTATTTTTTTAGAACTCCCCACAACTTTGTAGCTGACCAACAGAGTTAAGATATCTGGAAAACAGGCCTGCCTTGCTATGCAAAAAGTTTATGACAACCTAGATGTTGCTTTGCAGAACTCAATGGATAGTCTTATGGTCCACTGAAATTCCATTCTTGTTCCCTCTGTTCATTAAGCTCTGCTTTTGTACTTAAGCTGGGATGGAGACTGAAGAAGTCCAATTAGGTTTATTTTTGTCATTTTTAGGGTTTTTGCATTTCTCCCCTGTTACAACCAGAGCAGAGGCTGAAACATCCTTGAGAAAAAAAAATCCTCATATTTCCAGATGAGTTGTGAGAAGGAAATAATGGAAATTATGTGAGAGATTCTAGTTTCTTTAGCTATATAGTATGAGACTGTCAGTCAGGGTGGTTCAAATAAACAACTGATGTTTTGCTTGCATAGTCAATCTACAATGAAATAGACCTGCAAAACTTGGAGCATCTTTATTTCTAATATACTTGGACAATTTCTTGTTCTTTTTATATGCATGAACACACGTGTGTGTGTGTGTGTGAGAGAGAGAACAAGTTAGCTATTTACTTCTGGAAATCCATTTTTCATTCTTCTGTTTCCCTCTTGCATATTATCTACGTTAATTCATGCTCCTGTTCCTGAATACTCTAGGGTTAGATTTTTAAATTTTTAAAGATTTGTTTGGCTCAAATACTATCAAATTTTGCTATTTAGCCGGACTTATTTGTGCATTATATTTCTGTTTTTCCATTTTCTTCATCAGCATATATTAGGCCTATTCGAAGCTTTGGTCCCTGATTCAGTTTGATAGAGATTCAGCCCAATTCAGTGGCCAACTCTCCAAATCTGAGTTGAATCAGGGGACCTTTTAATCTCTCTGAATTGAATTGGAAGCCTCTGAATTGATTCAGAGAGATTCGGAAAGATTTGGCAATTGGATATAGGCACAGCTTTAAATGTTTTTTCTATGTACCTCAAGGTAGCAGGAGGTTCGTGAATGCTGTGATTGTGGGGTGCATGGAGTGTTCCACAGGGATGTGGGGGGGTCCCCAGCACGCTTGGCAGCAGACTCGGAAGTGGAGTCTGGGGACAGTACTATCTTATGGTGGAATACTTTGTCAAAATGCATGTGTAGATGGTGAAAGGGGCTGGGTGGGCCACAAGGGTGATAGAGTGTGGAGGCTGCCTACTGCCTGTCCTCACACTTTAACACCATCATGCCCCAGCCTGCCACCTGATGCTGCCACCTAGATCCCGCGACTGACTCCCCAGTACCCCTTGCCAGCCTGGGGCTGCTTTGGCCCCGCTCAAACTGTTATGGTCCTGGGTGCACATGTAGATGCCACACCTGGGAGCTGCTGACTCCGGTGCAAATTGTGCCATAGTTTATCACATTGCCTTAATGGCATGTGAAGATTCACCCTTTATGTCCAAAATAAAATGTCAGCCTATTTCTTGGACATAGTCCCAAAAATAGCTAGCTGATACCTTCAGCATGACATGGCTAAAACAGAGTTTTTACTCTTTTCCCTAACTCTCGATGCCTACCTTCTCTCTGCAGACTAGAGTAAGCAGACTATGCTCCTAACTGCCAAGCAGGTCCACAGCATAGGGACTGTTTATTACTCAGTCTTTTCTTTATATCCTCACACCCAGGCAACATATAAATTTTGTATTCTTTTTGTATAACATCTAATTGATTGCCTGTCCTGTCCATTTACGCACTGTCTTCATAACACAACTTGATTACAATATCCTTTCCCCTAGTCTTGACAAATACAATCTCGACTCACTCATATCAACTTCCTTGCCTTTCACTTCAAGTACCTCCACTGTTTCCCCTTTATCTGTCACAAACAAAAGCTGCTTGCCTTATTTCCATAGCTCTTCATATTGAAATGACAGCTTCTGCCTGTAATAGCCCATGATACCTACTTCCAAAGTTCACTTTCAAACAGTACTTTTGTGTTTTTTTCTCTAGTACCCATTATGCTACAGAAGAGCTTGCTATAAACATCCTCAGAGTTCTCATTAAACTTCCAATCTCTCCTTAAAACTCTTTTCTATCATGATGCCTTCAGAAAACTTGACTACAATTAGGCTATTGGTATGGTGGGATCACTATCATACTGATAACTGGTTCTTCATATACCTATTCTTCTATACCCCCCTGTTGTGATGCCTTGAAATTAGACTGAGATCCTGGGGTAAAAGATCTTTTTTCCCCTATGTTTATACAGTACCTACATTAGTGGGGTCTTTGCCCATACTTATGATTCCTACTGCAAAGCAAATAATAACAGCAACAACAACAACAAGAATCATCATCATCCAGCAGTAGTAATGAATAGCAGTTACATATTAAAAACAGTTAACTGAATTCCCATAGCCAATAGGCCTTTTTTTCCTTCGTTCAGATTTAGTCTAACTCTATTCAAGACCAGTATATTAAACTAAATTCAGATTAGTAAATTTACATTAAGTACACAGGTTAACTAAGAGATACTCAACCATTCCTCTAAACAACAGATCTTCCTGCTGAATCTTTGAGAGTCTATTCAACTTTAAGGCCACCTCTTGTTTATTTTACAACAAATGAATGAATCAGTCACAGACAAAGTCTCAGCACTCTGGATCCTGGCTGTTAATAATAATTCATTCTTTCCAGAAGAAATAATTGAAAACCACTTGTTATAAATTAAACTGCAATTACGTTCGCATTGTTACATCAGAATCATTCTCGGATAATGATAGTTTCCTGAAGGTGTAATTTCAACTACTAATTTTAATTTTAATAAACTACTTGATACAGAGACCAAATGCTGTTTTGCTGGAAACTAACTTGGATTGTGCAGGATTTGCATTTTTTTAAAATTATTTTCAAAGGTTCATTGAAAGTACCAGAATGTTATGAGATAGTTTAAAGTAGGCACTCTGACAACTCCATTGTCTAGACTGTCATTGTAGGTATGTAAAATATGATTCCTTACAATATAGGAATAAGTCATGGGAAAACCACCTACAAGACCCAAAGCTTCTCTGAGGTTTGTGAAAAATCCTAATGGATAAAAGTGACTTCTTCACCTTTGCATCCTTGCTATGTCTGACAAAGTTCCAAACATGCCAATCTCCAACCCAGTTGTCTCAAGCTGCCTTTTCCATCTTAAATAGCTATACCAACCATAGAAGAAAATGTGTGGGAAAAGAAATTTGCTCTCATTCTATATTATGCTTTCTGGCCAGTCTTGGTGAGAATTGCAATGGGCATATAATTTTGTCAATATAACTGTATAGCAAATATGCCACAAAGTCACTGCGGAGACATGTATGCACATCTGTCCCCCTCATACAAAGAGGGCATGGTAGTTCCTGCCAAGTAGTTCCTGTCATGTTTTCTCCCTTCATAAACAATGAAGTAAATTCTTTTGCTTTTTCATTCTCTCACCTGATCCCATAAGTAGGAACCTACCAAAATCATGATTATGCATTTTTTGCAGAAAACATGAAATTGGGATAGCTCCACGAAAAATGGAGAGCTCTTCAAAAAAATGGTGAGTTCACTGCAAAACCTTCCCCCAGCCCTCCCGAAAAAACCCCTGTTACTGAAAAGCAGTGAAAAGTATGGGAAGCCCTGCAATCTTGGAGCATGGGGTGGGATGGCATAAGGGGGAGGGTGGGCAGGGGGGTGGGGCAGGGCTGCTCACAGCAGGAAGCAGGGAGGATGCAAGTAGCTTCACTGGGGTAAGCTAAGATATAGGATAAGCTTTAACATTTTATTTTAGGCAGTAAGTGTTATTTTTCTCTCCCCTCTTTCCAGATAAGTGCCTTGCTATTTTGATATAGATACCTACTGTTTTATAAGTGATAATATTAAGTTTGTACTGCTTTTATGTTGTGTGATTACTGTTTTAGGCCTATATACACCACACCCTCCTGTCTAACAGTGCAATATTGAGATCCTAAGATTTGGCCTGACCCCACAGGGCAGCAGGATGAGCCTCAATAGTCACTCCATGATATCTAGGATTTGGTCTCTGGGCAAGCAGAAGACCTCCCAAGACAACAGGTTAGGTCAGCAGATGGATCACTCCCCTGCAGAAGGGAGTTTCCACCCAGCACCACCCACCACTTCTTTTTGATGATGGTCATCTCAGTCCTTTACACCTTGGGGAGGCCTGGCCTGTCTTCGTCCACCAATGGAACATGATCCTCCCTCTCTGCTGATAGGGCTACATATCTGTTCTCCAGATGAATGACTGCAGGTGGAGGTGCACATCTGTGCTTGCTGCCAGGAGTCTCAAGCCTCCAGCTTCCACCCTCTTGGGTGTCCGTGTCCTCTCTCTTCTCTAACACTGCGTCTGGGATTTCTTTCTCCACAGTCCCAGGGGTATCCTCCAGCAACTAATCGATGAATGTCTTATGGAAGAGGATCCTTTGGAGTCTTACCACCTCCTTCTGTAGTTCTCTTGCTTGTCCCCTGAGAGACACCATCAGGAGGCACCACTCACACTGCCAGCACTCCCTGACCTGGTCGTCATTGGAAGGAACCTGCAAGCTGCAGTCCCCACAACATCAAACCTAGACCTGGGTGGAAGCATTGATGGTGAATGGTCCTGCCTAGACAGAAGCCCCACAAGTGCAAGTAGAGCCAGTGGCTCTGGCATTGCAATGTCCTGCAGCCATTTCCCTGGGTCTCTTAATTTGCCTTCTCTCTCTTACTGCTCTTCTTCCAAGCACACCTTCTCTAGCAAACTCTCCTGGAACTGGCTTGTTTATTTCTCATTGGCCCCAGAGGTTCCTCCCCACCCCGCCTTCCTCATGCCAAGCTGAAAGACTTGTCCCTCAAAAAAATGGGGGGAGGGCCTACCAACTGGCCTAGGAACTTGCCTGCAAACTGTTTGCAAGCTGCTTAGCCTGTTTGCAGCTCCTGTTTGCTGGCTCCCTGGTCACTGAGTTTTCAGAATAGAACCTCCTCCCATTGTGACAATCCTTTTAAAATAAAATATATTTCAAACAAAATGAATGTGAGTCTAGCATTACATGACTGAGTACCAAGCAAACATCTCATTAGAAATTTGCCCAAGGTCTCATCTCAAACTAAATGTAATTTAGAATGCACAATGGGAATCACTATATCAGGAAATAACTATGCCAAATCAGAAAAATAGTCCCTTGTAAATAGGTACAGCTCCAACCTTGAACAGAATAAAAACTGTATATAGTTTTGGGATAATAACAGAGGCAAACCTCAAGGTGGGAGTAAGTCAAATAAGAGAAGTATAAAGCTCCAGTAAAGTCCCTTTCTTAAGTTAACTATTCCTAGAGGTTTCCAGATCATACAATTCATTTTGTCTCAATGCCCTCTTAGGGTAATCAGTTCCACAACTTCCATTTTGTGCAGTAATAAAGAACTTCCTTCTATCAACCTTATATGTGATGCCTTTCAAAAATAAATGGTCAAGAAATTCCTCTAATGCTTTTTTTTTAGTGTTCACCCAATTGTGTAGCTGACTGAATAGTATCCACAAAATATCACCCCAAGTATTATTATAATGCAGCTGAAGCACCCAAATGAGGTAGGAAATGTATTGTGCTATGCCTTATATGCAGACTAAAAAGACACAGTGGGGGAGGCTGGGCTTTTTCAAAGCATTTAAGAGCAAAAGTCCTTTGACTCTGACAGAGATTTGTGTTCCTAAAGTACCTGGAAATTTTTGAACATCCTACCAAATTACAGTCCCCTAGAGGCTGACACCATTAAAATGGGAGAAGGGAAATATCCTTATTTTACAGACAAACATAGAAAAAAATAAGTAGTTTACCCAATGGCATGCACACAGCTGATAACTGAACTCAGATCCTTAACATCCTAAGGCAATGTCTTAACCCAAAGCCAACCTTATTCTTGAATACTCTATCCGCTATTCTGCAAGCTTTATGACTTGAACACAACGCAAAAGGATAGTCTATTCTGACAGGGAAGCCCCTTCCCAAACAAAACAACACATTTTATATAACTGATCTGAATCTGTAAGGAAGGAAATCCTAAGGTCCTGAAATGTGCATTTGGAAGTGGGACATGGGACTGTGTAATAAGTACTAAGTGATTTTTATTGTGCACTTTCATTTGCATAAAGTTGCTTTATGCTTCAAGAAATAAGAACCTTATGTTGAATTTTACTAGACTAGTATTAGGTTTATGACCTGCAGACATGGGCCCATCTGTTGAGTAAAATAACTTTCAGTCAAGGAAACAAAGGGAATGCAGACATAAATGAGTATATTTTAAATAACCTACTTTCCTTAGCCTAAAATTATCTTTCTCTTGTAGTTGCTATGCAAATTTATGAAAGCATAGAAGAACTCCCCGCCCCGCCTTAATCCCAGAAAATCACTCTCAAAAGCATTCACTAAAATTTGTTGTTCCATCAGTTTAGAAATGACTGTAAATGAAGATTTAAAGGCATTCACAGAATGTTAAATTGAACACAAGTTTATTAACAAAATCCTGGACATAAAATGAGTCACTGAAAAGGCTATTTTGGGAAGATATTTACTTTCCATATTTTGTTCAGCATTCGTATTCAAAGTGGGCAGCACAGCCTGAGTAACCATGGTGTAGTGCCAGAATGGCCATTCTGAGCTGGAGGCCCATCAAGCAGCTTGTGCAGGAAGGCACCCCATGTGTGTGGCTCCACATTTATAAAGATGGAGCCAAATTCATTTTTATATTTGCATCATTACAAAGCCAAGGCCGCTGCCCTTACCCCTTAATTTTTGTTCTGTTGCAAGTGATATCTTTATTTTATTTTTATGAAAAAGGCAATGTGCCAAATCCTAATTTCATCAAAATCAATCGTGAAGTCTTTATTACACCCTTTGTTGGAAGCAGAATCAATCCAATCAAAGCATTAAGTTTGGTGTTGTTTATATTGCTTCAAAATAAATGTCTCCCTTATTTTATATTAAATATCAGCCTCCACCAAAGGCTAGTCTTATAGTAGGACTTCATTAATTTGCACATAGTACTGGAAGTCTCATTTTAAGCTTTTTGTTTGTTTGTTTGGTTGGTTGGTTGGTTGTTTATCAATTTGATGGTCAATCTCAGTTTGGAAAAAATCACAGCTGGCTATTTTCATTTATTTTGTCCATTGTAGTTTCATTTAATTGTCCATGAGTAAATTTATATGAGATGTGTACTGCGGAGTTGCCTAATTAGCTCTGCAGTAAAGCATCAATGTCTACATGGGCAGTCCTATTAGAATGGAGTAAATCAATTAATTCCACCATAGGATAGTACAACCCAACACAAATACTATTGTATGGTGGAATTATTTACTCCTCTACAACATGTGTAGGTGGTGATTGGGGCTGGCTGGTGCATGAGTGTAGGGCTGCCTGCTGACTATCCCTGTACTATAGCACTCTTGTGCCCCAGTAAGCCCTTCTGCAGCATGTTGAGCGAGGCAGGAGCAGCCACGGGTTGGCAGGCTGATCCCCTGGGCCCCCTGCCCATTGGAGCTGCACTGCCCTGGTTCAATGTGCTGTGGTCCAGGTGCACATGTAAATTCTGTGCCTAGGAGTCCAGAGGAGAGCAACTCATATGATCCAAGGCCTGGAGAGAAGGTCATATGAGGAGAGGCTGAGGGACTTGTGACTCTGCCCAAGTCTGGAGAAGAGGAGACTCAGGGGGGAATTGGTGGCAGCCTACAATTACATAAAAGGGGTACATCAGGACTTGAGAGAACAGCTGTTCACTAGAGCTTCCCAAGGGATAACAAAGTCTAATGGCCATAAACTCCAGGAAGGCTGACATAGACTAGACATAAGAAAAACGTTCTTTATGGTGTGTGTCCAGGGTCTGGAACAAATTCCTGCCAGAAGTGGTGCAAGCACCTACTCTGGACTCCTTCAAAAAACAGGTGGATATATTTCTTGCTGGGGCACTTGATCCCAGCTGACTTCCCACCTATGGCAAGGGGGCTTGACCCGATGGTCTCATGAGGTCTCTTCCAGGCCCTAATGTCCATGAAAATTATGAAATCTATAAACTCTGAAGTGAACTGCACTGGAGTTTATTGTATTGCATTAATATTCATGTGTAAATGCACCCCATAATAGCACCTGTTAAAATTAAATAGAAAATGTATAGTCAGAATGACTTGAAATTACCTCCTAGGACTATCACAGTAGTTAGCAGCTTGCCTGTTGGGTAGCCAGAGTTAGGGTCACCTATGCTTTCAGGCTTCCTAGTTCTAAGGCAGCCCAGAAAATGGGGATCTGGAACTGGAAATTTTTGGACAATTCTCTATTTTTCCATTTTCTGAAACTATCACTGTAATGTTTGATTATCTGTTTTTCCTTCTAATTCAAACACTTATAAAAATTATGTCATCTACAGAGCAGAAATTCTGATCATACATAACTTTTTTCATCTATATTATGAAAACAGGAGAATATCCATTGAGTATCAATTTGTTCTGAATTTCTTTAAGGTGATCTCTGTGCCTGATGGAAACAGTCAACTCCTATTTGCATGGGGCAATATCCCTAGATTTATAGTGACTCTGAGAAACAGTCAGCACAATGAACTTCAGGTTCAGCATAAATAACCAGAACAAGTAGCTATGATGAGGAAAAAAAAGAGACTAAAGCAGATTGCCAGCTATTTGTAAGTTGTCAGGGCCATAAAGTCATCATAGTTGTGACAGTTTATACCAGCTAAGTATCTATCGTCCTATATTTAAACAGTTGTCATTCTAACTCAAGTGAAATCTCTTTTGCATCTCCATTTCTTCACTTCCCCTCCCTGTTTCCTTTTCAGCAGAGCCATGAATTACCACAGAGTAATTAAGATTCAAGGTCTGCCCATAGGGCTCACGGGACTGCAAAACTGGTGAGAGATGAGTCACACAACATCTTCAGACAACATGAGGAAATGTTACAGTTGTTTCTACTGGGTCACTGATTATTCACAATTACACACTGAATTAATTTCTTAGATGTTAAAAATTCAGCCAGTCATATGGAAAGGTCTTATATTTATTTTGATTCATTGTGCTTTGAATTAGCTGAGAATTTATGAATTATTTTTCCCTTTTCTCCTTGAAGAGTATTTATAACTGCCCAATATTCCTGCTTTTTTTAATGGCAAGCACCACCAAGATGCAAAAGAAGTCCTTTTCTCCTGTCTTTCTTATTTTTGCTTTACAGCTAGTGGCTTGTGCAATTAGTATTAATGAACAAATTAAAAGGTATCCCAGTGGGCGACTCTGGAGTTAAATTTTTATTCTATCCTGATGACATCTTGTTACAGCTAATAGAATGGGAAAGCTCAATTAAATCATTTCTTGAACTAGTGTACAATTTTCCCTATTTTCTCTATGAAACAAATTGCTTGAAATCATAGAAATTCTTCCTAAAGTAGTCCCTTCCCTTCATTATGCTTCAGCCCTCAGAACCTGATGTGCCCTCATCTGTATTCTCACATCTGATCATAAGCATGTAATTGATCATAGCTTAGACCCCGATGTTTAACATATGGTTCTCTGACTGAATCTATTCTGGAAAACTGGGTTACCTAGCTTGTGGAGCTTTTTACTGCAGCTGCCAGCAACCAACAAGTTAATGCCACTACCACTCAACTCCATTGCTACAGCTGCCAAAGTTGTAATGTCTGTGGGGCCAGTACTCAAGGGGTGGAGGCTGCCATAGAATTTAATGTTTTCTGTCACCATTGATAACTAAAATTGGTGGCATTCACCCCAAGACTGCTGGCCACCCTAGGCCTGCAGTTTTGGCAGCCATGCTTTATGGAGTGGCAGTAACTCCTTGGCTGTTGGCATGATACCTTCAGAAATCCCATCATCCTAGTCAAGCCTGTAAGGAGCCCTACCATTCTAATCTGCCCCACTGCACCAAATGAGTTTGATACCCACAGCTAATGTTTACTCAATATAATGGCAAGATTAACTATTTGTTATTAAGTGCATTTTAGCAACATTTTCTGCTCTAGAACTTCCTCCTATGGATGAAGATAATGTGGGGCATGGTTAGGAGCATTAGTGAAGGTTCCTTAGACAAAGTCGCTGTCCATCCAGTCAAGTGAGAACAGCAATACTGATGTTTATGGGAGCAAAATGTATTACTTATGCTGTGCTAGTCTGAAACATTGGTATTAAGGCCACTTATCATTATAATCTCCTGAAAATTACCTAAGGACCTTAGCAGATATTACATTTATGGGCCAATTAATGTGTTAATCATGCTACAAATGGTTACATGCCACACATTCAGCCAATTTGTGGTTCTATAAAATGGCAAACCAGCCACAAAGATATTCCACATATAATGTATAATATATTTGTGGCTGGTTTGTATAGTGCCTTAAATTAAAGGTGTGTCATGCCCTGTCCCCATGTTGACAATCAGATGATTGTTAGTATTAGGCAAGCGGTAGCCCTGGCTTGGTTCAAACATTGAAATTCCTCAGTTCTAATGTTAATAATCAACTGATTGTTGAAATAGGGAAAGGGCAGCCAGAACCAGGTCAGGGGTCTGAAAGTGCTGGTCAGGAAGAGCTGTTCAGCTTAATTTCTCCCCCTGCCACAAGCCAGCATTTTCAGAGGTGTGTTCCCAGCAGCCCTGCATGTACTTGCTCGGTGGGAAGAACCAAATGGCTTCTCTCTGCTTGAGATGCACCCTGCCCACTTCTCAATTTGCTAGTGTATATGGATCCTGGGATTACAGTCTTAGGTTCTACATGTACTGACAAGTTGAAACTTCACTCTTGGTTGTGCCAATAAAGAATGATTGGGATCTGATTCCTGATCCCCAAAGTCCCATGCTCTGTCATGGCAGGATGTTCAATTGTTGGGATCTGGGATCATATCCTTATAATTAAATTCATGTCCTGCAGAGGCCCAGGAAATAAAAACTACCATGGCTCTGCATGACTGAAGAGCTCCCTGCTAAGCTAGGCTGGTGTTCTGCCATACTTACTAGTCTTGCTGCACATTGGGGTGTTGTTTTTTTTTCTGTTCTCACAATAAGGCTTCCTTAAAATACAGACAGCTCTCCTGGACTCCCCTCCCCCTCAGTCTGGCTTCTCAGGGGATCCTGCCCATGAGTTCCTTGAGTGAGTCAAAGTCTACTTTTCTGAAATCAAGGATCCCTACTTTGTTGCTCTCCATCCTTCCTTTCCTCGGGATCCTGAACACAATCATCTTGTGGTTACTGCTGCCCAAGTTGCCATCCACTACTACATTCCCCACCAATTTTCCTTGTTTGCGTGCAGCATGTCAAGAAAAGCATGGCCCCTAGTTAGCCGCTGTAGCACTTGTACCAAGAAATTGCCCCCAGCACTGTCCAAAATCTTCCTGGATTGCCTGTACACTGATGTATTGCCCCCTCAGTAAGTGTCAGGGTGATTCAAGACCTCCCTGAGAACCAGGGCTTGTGACTGGGAAACTTACACTATGCTATGGGTATTTCCCATGTTTCTAGGTTTTGATGTTTGCCACATGGGGTTGGGAAATAAATTTCTCCCCTCCTTTTGCTATATAAGGGGTTTTTGTTTTTGGTGGGGTTTTTTTCCATTTTCTTCAGCAACCTTGGGTGTCAGCTTCAGCCAAAGCTTCAGTTTTACAAAGCTGGATTTTGAGTGCTCCTGCTGGAACTTATTAAACTTAGACATTTCTGGGTGGAGTATGCCCCTCTGCTCAGGGTCTGACTGATGACCATATTTGGGGTCAGGAAGGAATATTACCCCTTGGTCAGACTGGCACAGATTGTGGTGATTTTTGTCTTCCTCTGTAGCCAAGGGCATGGCCCTCTCCCACGGATCTCTCAAGTGTATTTTGACAATGCTTGCAGCAGTACGACACTGATTACTGTTGTCCCCTTGCTTTATCTGTGGCAAGTTAGATAGTGACAGGCTGATTGTGCAGTTCTAGTAATAGATTAGACAAAAAAACTCTCTGGGATATTTTAGATAGGAATGATTCTGCTTCAGGCAGGGTATTGGACTAGATGACCTCCAGATGACAGGCCAATAGATAACAAAAAGGTTGCAATATAGCTGTCTGCATTTTGAATTTTTATTAAATGAACATTATGCCTTTTATAAGATCTCCTCTTTCTGTATCTTGTTTCTCATTATTCACATTTTTTAAAAGCCTATCAGTAAGAGTTTGAGACGCCATGGTTACTGCTTACTTTAGTTTTCCGTACAGAAAATGAACACTAAAAGTAGCCATTGAGATAGATGAACCACAGTGGTAATCAAGCATCTCAGAACTGCAGCTTTCTCTCTTCTAGAATCAGTCCTTAGCCAATTACACTAGTAGAAAAGGAAACTTAAAAGACTAAGTTCAGATGGAAAACATAAGAGTGAAGATATTAGTGCCTCCTTTTTATTCCTGCACCATAGTTTCAGAAATTCTTTTTCACATCATCCTTGATTTCTTCACTCCCCAACAAAATTTGATTAACCATCTCCTATTCCTCAGAGTCTATATTCACTTTTCCATAGAAATGTTTTCAGTTTTACAATGATAGTCCTAAACGTTTTGTCAAGAGAAATTTCAGAGAAGCACCAAAATGGTGAAATGGTGTATACATGCATTTTTATTATTTGTATTAAAAAGAAAAACATTCTAGAGGCATAATGAAGGGAACGTGAAGGCTTCTATTCTCAAGAAGACCGTAAATAGTTATCAAAATATTTACATTATTATTAAAAAGTGGATAAGGCTTGCTGACACAACTCCTAAATTACCACAGGCTTTACAAAGAATCAAACCATAGTCCAGTACTTTAGGTTATAGAAAGCCGATTTCTGTGAAATCCTCAGGCAAGCTGCCATAATCTTACTTTGACTTTGGAATGATCAGCAGCAAATGAAAGCTGGTGCCACTTAGGTTCAGTAAATTATTGCTAGCACACACTGTCCAATAATTGTGTAATTCTTAAAAGCATTCTTCCGAAGCTTTGAAGATATTTTAAATTGTGTAGGCATGACACTCTCCATGCAGAAAAAATATACTCAAGAATTTTCAGTGACCTTTTGCTTCTTCCTCCTTTTATTGCTAAACCAAAACCATAGCAACCTATCAATGAGTTATTCATTTCTTTTGCTGCAATTTTGTTTTGTTCGAATTAGCTCCAGCAGCTTTTTCTCCTTTCAGACATAAGGAATCCTCAGTAAAGAGATCCCATGTTTTAATAGCACCTCATTCTATGATCCTTGTGGCACATTTTAAAAGATAGGTTTTTAGTGTTGTCCATATTGTTATGGTTTGACAGCCAAGTTGCATGTCAAGAGATGGTGAAAAACAGTCAATTGTAGCTAAATTCCAAATTCCACATACATAAATAAACCTCTGTAGTAACGCTTCTCAACATTCAGTTACAGCATTTTATTTGCTGCTATATCCTGAAGACTAAAGAAGAGCCATGCAATTAAAATCTCTAGCATGGATCAGTGATTCAGTTCAGATGCAATTTGAACCAAAGTAGAGATGATGTGGATTGCATCTCTATTGCAGCATGTCAGCTGTGCTGAACAGGAAAAATGATTTTATTTAGTCAGATGTCAGTTTAATCTGATTGGGTTATTTTTGTAGCTACACTAACTCGGCTAAATAAAAACAAGGAAGACAGAGGGATTTCTATCATCATGAAAATCAGGACATTTTCCCAGCAGTGTCTTTTCCAGAAAAGCGGAAAAGATATGCTTCAGAAACATACTTTGTTTACAACATGTCTGGTGGATTCAGGATCATTCTATATATATAAAGGGTTTAGCCTGTCTGTCTGTGTATCTGTCTGTGTGTCCATAACACTTATGGGGGAGTGGATCCCAGCAAGGCATGGCTCTTGCCATTGCTGCATCAAGAATGCCCATCAAGAATGACAGGCCGGGCATGGCTACAGTGGAGTGGGCCAGGCAGAGCGGGTCAGGTGGATGAGGAGAAGGAAGGGAGAAGAGGGTGGCACAGGGCCGGACACAGAATTGGGGGTTGGGGGAGAGGGTTGTGCAAGGCCCAACACAGACCAGTGGCAGTGTGGGGTGGTGGGTGGAAGCAGTGGCTGCCACGTACAAGCTTCCTCCCACTGCTGGAAGGTAGCAGCACTGGGTGGGGGTGGCAGTGCTCCACCCCCGCCTGCCCTCCCTGTCATTCTTGATAAGCAATCCATTAGTACTGCCATCTTAACCCTTGCAATTGAAACTCTCCATTAACACCACATTTCTGACACAAGCCACTTCAATTCTGTTTTCCCTTTTCTACCTTTGCATACCACAAGATATACACGACGCATGTATTCACCTTCAGTTCATCATTGTTTCTTCAAAATTGCTGGAAACATCTCATGCGATTGTCAGATTTCAACCCATGTAGTAATGCTGAGAGCATTACATTTCAAGGAACCAATAGATCAACAGTCTTTGATTAGTAAGGCCATTTCTTCTTAAACAGGTAACAAACAAATCCATTATTTTAGCTAGGTTTCACAAGTGTAGACAGCTGGGGGTGGTTGGGGAGAGGGTGGAGAGAGAGAAAAAAAAAGAAAGGGAATCTTGTTAGGTGAGGAAAAAGTAAAAAATGTGAAAAGAGTAACTCAGGCTTTGTACAGTACAGTCAATTTGCTCAGATCTTATACTCTACTTAATGTGCTTCATATTTTACAAAGCCAGGAGATCTAGCAGAGAGCTTCTGCCTAGGAGTTTCTTTGTCAATACCATGAGTAGGGGGAAAAAGTCCAAAACCTGGCTAGATCCATATGAGGGATTCTGTGCTCTTTCCAAGTTAGGATAATTATGACTGAAAAGAAACTGAACCTTACTAATTTCCTCTCTTGAACTTTAAAGTGGCTGGTGCTTTTTAAATATATTTTCATTTTACTGAGCTAAATGATGTATTTGGGTACTGAATAAATCAAAACCCAAAAGTCTGTTTTTTCCCTTCTAACTGAATCTTTTAAAATATTGTTATAAGAAGCACATGCCATAATTCATGCTAAAATACATGCTTGTGGTCAACAGAGTGATAACATAGATTCTAACATGGTGTAAGGATACATTGGGTTCTTGGTTGCCCATCAAACAGGATTTGGAACAGTTCCCACATCTACAAAATAGAAATGCTACTCAGAAGTTTGTAATGGATTATTTATGTAAACATGCTATACTGCTGTGTATTGAAATAACTTTCACATTTAGTGTTGTCTCTGAAGCCCTCCTTTTAGTAAAAATGTCCTTATACAAGGGCAAAACTGGAGGGTTGCAGAGTGTGGTCACACTCCATTTGTTTCCTGCTGCTGGTGCAGAGAAGAGGGGAGGTGGGGAGGGAGCTAGCACAACTCTCCTTGGTTCTCTCTGACTCAGTGCTGGCCGTACAGAGATACTTCCACTGTCTGGACAGAGTGGAGTCGGGCTGAGGGTGGAATATTTTGTGGACTGCCTGAGAGCTTTGGTAGCAGCTGCCATGTTACCTGAAACAGCTTGGGCTCCCTGCACTCCAGATGCTGTTGCTGTGGTGCGGCTCCTGTGCTGTTGATGTGATGCTGATGCTAGCATATCTAGGGGAGGCAAGCAGGTCTGAGCTCCAGGAGCTGGTTTAAAGGGGGCTTCAGACTGGGGGGCCCTAGGAAGCACAACTGAGGGGGCTGGGTTTTTCAAGCATGGTATCAAGAGCCTGTCCCCACCTGTAGCAGCCAGAGCCCGCACCCACCCTAGCTGTTCAACAGCAGCAGCTTGGTTGTTGGGAGCTCAAGTGGTGTCAGGTAAGACTGCTGTCACTGACATTAGGTCCTTGTGATATTGTGCCCAAAGTGCACCAGAAGGGCTGTTCAGGGGGCAGACAAAGGAAGGGGGAATATATCTGCCCTTGCCACTCTTCCCTGTTGCCAGAGAGGACTGCAAAGATACTCACATCCTGCTTAGCTGGGACACTGTCAGTGGCAGCATATAGGTTCCCTCTTCCTAGGGTGACCACATGTCCCTATTTATCCAGGAGAATCCCAGATTTCAGATACTGGTCCTGGCCAGCTGTTGAGAATTATAATGGGTATCCCAAAAATGCAGGGGCACAGGGTGCAGTCTGGCTGGGAGTTGAAGAAGCACACAGTGCCTTGAAGGCCTGAAGCCCTGTCTCCACCAGCTTGTGAGGGCCTAGGGTCGGGGAGATGGGGGAAGGGCCACATCCCCGATTTCCCAGATGATGTCCTGAATATATAGGATTTCTATATGGTCAGCCTACTTCTTCCTGTCCCTAATCCTGCCTGATGGGGACAGGATGGGGTAGGGTGGAGGTGTTGGCAGGGAGCAGGGACAGGAAGAGGGAACATGCCTGATGTTCTCTGTTAAACCTCTGCTGAACCATGTAGCCACTTCCTGTAGCCGGAGACCCAGGGAAACACCAAGGGGTTGGGCAGGGACCAGGAAGAAGGGACCACCCTGCACTATGCCTTGCTGAGCCAGGAGAGCCCCAGAGTTGCTCCTGCCCTGCTCCAGCCACAGGCTGCAGGGAACATCTGTGCAGGTGCCAGTCTCAATTGGGGACAGGAGCAGTGGCAGCTGCAGTGGATGAGTCCCTCTTTTGCCAGTGATCTGTGCCTGGCCTCCCCTCCTTTAGGTGTCTCTGGCCAGCCCAGGAGCTCCAGGAATTCCTTGCCCCCACCTCTGCATGGCCTGAGGGTATCTCACCCTCCTTTTCCAAATCCTGGATCTGCCTATGCCCTTATACATATTTGTGTATAATTTCATAGTTTTAAACAGTACTGTTGAATACAATGAAATTATATGGTGCCCTTAACTACAGGATAAATAAAATCATTTTACATTAATTGCTTTACAAACATTCTCCTCCCTCCTTGACCAGAGCCATTTCTACAAAAAGAATACTTAATAGAACAAGAAATCCTTTGAAAATGCATTTATTTTGAAACATTTAAAATCTTTTTTACCATCAAAAGGTCTAGAAATGATTACCATAATTTCTATATAGGGTGAGGAGAGGACACAAGACAATTCAGGCTTCATAATAAGCCTGAATCATTGATTATGTATTTGTAAAATTTTATGTGTGTGGAAGCTGAGTCTTACCAGTTGATTCCAAATTGGCTGGGTTTTTTGGCAGGTGCTCACTCAAACCCATTTCAGAATTTTCCTTAATTTGTCCAGACTGTTTGGATGAAATCAGCATAGCACTGTGTTACCCTCTGGTACTTGGAATCAGTTCAAATATATGATGGGTTAGGTGCAACAGCTTGAGCAGTCTGTTATACGTCTCAGGGCAATACATTGTGAAACAGTGTGTATATGTGTTAGCGTAAAAAAAAAGGGAATTCCAGTGCAAAAAAACCCTACCATATTATTACTTGATTGCTTAACTAGAAAGAAATCTTTGCTGAAGAACATTATTGTACTCCTATCCTAAGGCATCTCATAGATACTTGAATCCCAGAATAACAGGGAGGTTTTTAGCATACAGTTTGCATATGTATTCCACGGCACTCTGTTTTAATACTTTTTACAGTTTTATATTGTCCAAAATGGATGACAGAACTATTTTATGCAATCTGTTTTTACTGCTAACAACAGTGGCAGTTTGTTCTAGTTCCTTCTTTTTTCTTCTGCTTCTTTTCTGGTGTGGTAAAATCATCATTGCATTGTGACTATTATGGCCCACTTCTGATAATTGAACACTGATCTTTTTTTTTAAACCATATTTATTAATATACAAGAATACCCCATTATGCATGGGTAGCATTTCATGCATAATATATATAATACAGAATCCCAAAAGAAAGGGAAGAAAGCTAAGCCATCTAACCCTACATTTTTCCTCCACCAAGAGATGCACATTTCTACTAAAACAATGACTGAACTCCAAAACCACATTTCAACCTTTCCTTTGCTTCAGTTCACATGCTCATCTGCCAGCAAACATTTCACCACAATATCCAAACAAGATAAAATTTCCCTCAGGTTTCTTCATCATTTTTCAGAATTCTAAACCAAAGAAAAAGAAAAAAGAAAGAAAATTGCACGTTTGCCATGTGTCAGAGGTCCAAAAATGGCTGAATAATTTTACAAAGGATTCTGGGTTTTGGTGAAACAGCAATTATGACTATAGAAATCCAGGCCACTGTAAATTTTGGTCTGTGTTGGATATGCCAGCACCACACAGTGATGGTGAATGGAAATGTAGGGGTTTTTTTTTCCCCTTTTAGTTAATTAGAAACCATATGTGGTTACCTAAGTCCATCCATCCATTGTATTTTTTTTATTGCAGAAGCAAAGAAGGAATACAGGATACTGATTTAACTACTATTTCATAATACATTCATTCCAGCACAGTTACAGATATGCAGCAACACATTACACTTATGCAGGTAAAAAGAGTGAGAATCCAGGTCAGAATGTATAGTTCATAAATATAGGGTATGCAATCATCTGCAGAGACTATCCTTCATATAAATTTTTTCAGCACACTATTATAACAAACAAAATGCATCCCTCTTGTATGTTTTTTCTGCTGTCTAGCTCATCTTGTCTAACTTCAACTTATTCTTCTGATCCTGTCTTTCTTCCTTATTTTACCTGGAGTATTCCATTTCTCCTAATTCCCATACTGGTACCATTTCTCCTCTTCTCTCCCATCTGTCAAATTTGCTCTGACTTCACAGTAGCCCTGAATATTTATCTTCCTGTTACTTATCTCCCTCAGTCCCTCTGAGTACTTTCTCTTCCCTCCAGAGTTACTCTTTGTCCCCCTGACTTCTGGAACTACTTGTCAAAACAACCATATCATCTGGGCAGTTTAGAGAAAATTATGCAAACATTTCCTCTGAAAAAATAGGTGAAAATAACTTCAGAAATCCCTCTTCACCATGTGGGGTAGGTCCAGCAGATGAGAATCCTGTATCAACAAAAAATGGCAAAAGGGGTCAACAATAGTCAAGCAGTCAGTTCATATAGAAATATGAAAAATGATTTTTAAAAATGTTGCATGCTCTTCACAATCTTAACATCACTCCCAAAAATGCTGATTTTTTCAATGTTACAAACTTGATTTTTACAAACTTAGGAAGAGGCAGCTTTTAACATAAAATTTTTATTTGTTATGACTATTTCTTAATTACTTTCATAAGCCTGAGAACAATTCTAATTGAACAACATTGTGCCAGCTTGTATGCGTACATCTGAAATAAAGTGAATTTCACATCTGTTTCATAGCAAAAGTTTCACATAGCTCTAATTTTGGATTTCTCTATCATAAAGTCTGAAATGATGTATTCTAAACCAATGTATCCTATTACAGTAAACCTATAAATAAATCAGACAACTGCTTATTTACATCCACTAACATAGCATAACCTTTAAATTATAAATCATAAGCCCTGTAAGATCAGAATAATTGAACTTGACATTTAGTCACTACCTTTTTTCAGTTATTTTGACTGCAGATTTGCAATGTCTGCATCCCTCTAGCTCTGCTTTCCCCAGGTAAAACTGTCCTAGCACTTTGTGGATCCAGAAAGTTCATTTTGTTCTATATAAGTGCATTTACATTTACTTTCTTCTCCCTGACTGATACTTGGCAAAAAAAGGAGGGGGGGACATGAAAGATGGAGCCAATTTTGTCAATTGTATATAAAATAAACAAAAGTAGTAGATCTGCTGGAAAGCTGACACCCTTGGGGACTCATAAAATGTCTAGTAGGTGTGCATCTGTGCCTGTTATCTGCAAGCAAAATTCAAAGGTTTCCTTAGGGACAAGATAATGTATAGTTTGAATTACTTGTTAGTTTGTGTATTCTGATGGCAAACACCACTAGACTCTATAATGCAGCAACTTCTTCAATTGACCCAAACTGCTGACTAGCCAATTTTCTTCTTAACTAATATTCAATTCACACATAGGAATTATCTGATAAAAAGTATTGATGGAGTGTACATTTTGATAAAATAGAGCTAAAATTTCAGTGAAAACTGATCAAGGAAGTTGAGGGACTGGCATCCAAATTCTCCACATAGAAATTCACTTTTTTGTTTTTTATACAAACCACATAATGGCTGAACCAAAGAATGAGAGCTTTGTGAAATAAAGAAAAGAATATATTTGTCAAAATAACTGAGGCTCAGAGAGAAAAGCAAGAGGTATGTTCCACAGCAGGTGGCAAAAGTATATCTTCCATGCACTTTCAAGTGAAGGAATTTGGATTTCAGTGCACTCTTACCCAAAGTCCAGGCTCACTAGCTGAGATGTGGGAATCCAAGTGGTGCATAGCTGTTTCAGAACCAGGAAGATGATAAAGGTACAAAGAAACAGCTGTAACTGTAGGCCAAAATAGAAGAATGTTCCCCAAATCAAAACTGTATACACCAGGGGCGGGAAAACATGACCTGAAGGCTGGATATTGCCCACTAGGGGTGTGTGTACATGGAACAATATTTCCTGTTTATGTCAGCGCAACGCCAGAGACTCCAAAGACTTCTAATTAATCCTCTTTACCACGAGGGGGGGCTGAGTTCTGGCCTTTAGTCAGTAGACGCCACTGTGTGTTCTTTTTTATCCTCCTTCACTCCTTATCCCTCCATCCTCCCTCACAGTACACAGTTCAGGTTAGGATGGGTCTGCTCAGACCAATTATTACTTTAAAATGGGGGAGACAAATAATCCCTTAATTTTGTACCCTGTCCTAATTCTTCTACCCCCCCATTGGTGTATGTCCTCCCACCCCCTCCCATGTACCCTTCACCTGTGAGCCCCGCACCCTCCGTTGTGTGCTGCCACTGCAGTGGACATAGCTCCCAATGACAGCTGCATCAGCACTGTAATGGTAAGTTTTTTACAAGTAGTTTGAAGCTTTGGAGTGAGTGGTTACATGGCTTCCTTCAATATTGCAAAACTTCTGAACTTCATCACATTCCATTTCAAACCCATGGTCAAAAGTACAGAGGCAGGATGCTGCCTGCCAAACCTGATGCCTGGGATATGAAGCATCCTGGGTGATAGTTAAGTAATATGTCCCACCGACCTTGTGTATGTGTGTGTGTGGGGGGGGGTAGGAGTGTGTGTGGGGGGGCAAAAGTCCATTTTTTTGACTGAGTGCCAACCCCCCCATCTCTTCCTCTTCTTCCTTTTTCCCCCTCCTCACAGAAAACTTTCACAGGCAGCACTTGCCAGGAGCAGCAACCAACCCACAGCCCAGTGATGAGAGTAGAGTAAAGATAGTGAAGAGGAGTAGAGTGAAAATATCTTCAGATTTTTATTTTTTTTACTTTTGGTATATATTCCATATTGTTAAGTTGTATATAGTTATTGATAAAGCTGAAGTATTTTCAGTAAAGTGTTTTACTTTTGCTCTATATATGTGTCATGTTTTCTTTGGGGTAGGTGTGTGCTTGGGTTGGTTTTTGGAGACTACATCCACCTCAGTGTGGGGGGAATGCTGTCCTTGGGGGTGTTTTATGGAGTAATGGCATTACTGGAAAAAGTTGCAGGGTGCACTGTTATTGGAGGAAGGTTGAATACTTGTTAAGTGCTAGCTAGGGTGCAGTGCAGCCAGCATATCTTGTAAGAAAAAAAGACTAAACAACCCCACCCACCCCCAGCAGCAAGCAGGAAATCTGAAAAATTTCTCCATGAATTGATCTCCTAGGGCCTTTAGACTTTAGCAAGTCCTTAAAGACTTTAGTAAGTCTTTAATGCATTATAATGCATTTCATATGCATGGTCGCTGAGGAGGGTGGGAGGTTGGGGTTAACGCCTGCTGCCACAGCTCCAAAACAGCTTCTTTTTTTCCTCAGTTTTTTCTTTGCAGGCTGTACTGTTATGGGAGGTGCCATGCAAAGTTTTTTTAATGATTTCTTTGCAATCCAATGTTTTCTTTACAAAATTCTGTGTGCAGTACCTTCTGGAGCTAGGTTTGCAGACTGTGCCCCTCCCCCCCCCGCTGGTCAGCTGCAACCTGCTCCCCACCTGGAGAGAACTTATCAGATTTTGTTGCACTCCCAATATAGTCAAGGGTAGTTTCTTCAGCTACCTCTAGGTCTCTGCAGAATCAAGTTTATTCAAAGAAAACATCATTGTGGGAGAAATTCTTTTCATCTAAATTCAAGACATTTGTAGTACCTTCTCCTACACTAGGTATTGACATGTCCTCATCAGATGGGTCTCAGCTAAGCAGGGAGCAGCTAATTAGCCAGGGCCAGGGTTTCAAAAAGCACTCTGCTCCCTATATAGAGGTCAGAGGTGTTATGCAGAAGATGGCTATCCCCAGACATTATTGAGGTGGCTGGAGGAGAGGCCAGCCATTCTAAATACAGGACCTGACCAGCTTTTTGTCCAGCCTGTGAAGCTACTGCACTCCTGCACCTGACTGGCTGCAAACCACTCCCCTGATCCCAGGTCCATCCCCTGAAATCAAGCAAGAGCAAGTAAAAATCAGAATTTGTTTTTTCTCATCTTTTTTTTCCATAATAAATTGAATTGCAATGAATTCAATTGAGAAATCACAATAAAGCTAAAACACCATAGACATTTTTATTTTTACTCAGGAATGCTGTTGGTAGTCAACTGGTGAAAACATTTTTTTACAGTACAGCCATTGCCAGCAAATGCAATACAATAGGATAAAACACCAATTCACAATATACTCCCATGTTCCTTTGAGTAATCCTTTGATATGATATGGATGGATGGGGGGCTATATGGTGAGATGGAGAGAGGAAGGGAGGCAAGCAGGCAGCCATCCTGGTTACTGGCCCTTTCTGTGCAACTTTTATGGAGTCATAACATTACTGGAAAGTTGCATGGTGGACTGTTTTTGAATGAAGGGAGGTCAAATGCTTGGCCAGTGCTAAGGTGCAGCCAACATTTTCTTGCAAGAAGACTAAACAAACCCACCCACAAAGCATGGTCCCTTAGGAGCTCCCTCAGGTGGAGCTGTATGGCCTGACTCAACTGACTAGTTGAGTCAGGCCATGGGTGGGTGGGTGGGGTGGGGAAAAGGGAGGGAGGCACCCTGCACCTCCTTCCTGGTTACTGAACATGACCCAGAAAGAAGATGGCTGGGTCAAGGGGGAGGCCCAGGCATGGTCTCAAAGGGGCCACCTCAGGTGGAGATGAATGGCTCGACTTAGCTGGCTGGCTGAGTCAGGCCATGCTACTCTCTCTTACATTGTAATATGAGAATCTTTGCTGGCCACAAAGCTTAGGGAGGGATGGAGGGAGAGCCCCCCCGCACCCCTCAGGTGGGGAGGGACTTTCACTTTGTTATCTTTTTTTATTTAAAATCTTCCTTCCTTCAGCAAGTCAGAGAAGAAACTGAAGGAGACATAAACCTCAAGGAGACAGAGTGGTGGGTGGGTGTCAGAAGACATGTACCCCAGTCTGAATTTGCTGGGACATGGCCAGTAACCAGGAGGATGAGAAAACTATGAAATGGGCCTGCAGAACTTTTGCAAATTGAGCTGATGCTCAGAGCAAAGCCAGTGAAGAAAGCTCAGATTAGCTTCCTTTGTTGCCAGCAATGATTCAAAAGTTACTAGGGTGCAATGGAGAGGTGTAAGGCAGAGGTAGGCCAGTGGGGTGAAGATCCCACAGGCCTGGGCCTACTACCTGGACCTCGGAGATCTTGGTCAGCAACCAAAAAGAAGTCCTCCACAATTCAGAAAAGAAACTCAAGCCTCAGGTTCCTTAGTAGAAGGCTCCACCTGTGACCTGAGCCCTCTGCCACTGCAGTGGTCAGAGCTCCTGAGCACAGCTTGCTTTGTGGCCAGCAATGATTCTAATGTTCCAAGAGTGCAACAGAGAGGTGTAAGGCAGAGGGCAAGTGGGGTGAAGAGCCTACTAACCAGACCATGGAGGTCTTGGCCAGGAATCAAGAAGAAGGCCTCCACAATTCAGTAAAGAAACTCAAGCCTCAGCTTCCGTAGAGGAATACCACACCTGAGCCCTCTGCAGCAATGAATGAAATGAGCTCGCAGAACCTGTCCAGCTTGCAGGACGTGGCCAGTAACCAGGAGGAGGGTGAGAAGATTATATGAAGTGGGCTTGCAGAACTCATGCAAATCAAGTTGATGCTTGGGTCAAAGTCAGTGAAGAAGCCTCAGTGTTCATAGCTCAGTAGCACAGGTTCCTTTGTGGCCAGCAATGATTCAAAAGTTGCAAGGGTGCAACTGAGAAGTGAAGAGATGGGCAAGGGTGGGGTGGGGTGGGGTGGGGAAGAGCCTACAGGCCTGGGCCTACTACTCAGACCCCTGGAGGAAATTTGCCACAGACCTTGGCCAGCAAACAAGGAGAAAGCCTCTGCATTTGTGGCCAGCAACAATCCTCTAATTACAATTCCATAATACGCTCATTAACAAACAGGGCCTGCAACCAAGAGAAGGACTAGAATAATATGAAATGGATCTACCAAACTTGTGCAACTCCTACCATACTTGAACAAAACAACATGATGACCCACCTCTCCCCTACCTCCCCTCCCCCGCCCCAAACCCAACCAGCATGAACCCGGGCATTGCCTGGCAATGGCAGGAGGCACATTACAAGAGACTTACCAGATCCAGCATGTTCTTGAGTCTCAGTAACAGTAGATGATGTATCGGCCACATGGGTTTCTTCCTGACCCTCCACCTCCTCCACTTCATCATCTGTACTAGTCCATGGAATAGGGCTAAGTGGAACTAAGCGTATGGTGACCAATGGTTTTTCCTGCCACTCATGGTCATCAGGGAGCAGGGAGCAGTCTCCATACAGCTGAGACACGCTCATGGTTTCACCCTCAAGAGGGGCTGCTGCCACCTCCTCCTGCCCAACCCCGGTGCTGAAAGTCTCCATACTCAGGTTGTCACCCACATTCTTGGAGATAATGATGGACAGCTTGTCATAGAAGGGGGGAATTGTGCGACCTGCCCCAGAATGAGACTTCTATTATATCGTCTTGATGCTGGGGTCCTTGATGCATATCCTTGATGCATGTGTTAGGCCACCCCACCAGACAAGAGGGTTGCAATAGCCATTATGAAACTGGCCAGCTCATCCAGCCTCTTTTACATCATGAACCAGTTTGGCATGGCTGCCTGCACAGTCAGGCTGGCAACTTGTGAGGTATGCCAGCTGCTTAAGAAGATTGATGCAAGCAAAATTATCTGCCTGGCAAATCTACAGCAAGTCATAGATGGCTTTAATGAGAAGAGGTTCCCGAATGGTGTGGGAGCTTTAGACAGCACTCACATCCCAGTGCTGTGCCCTGCAGGGAGAGGGAGGATTTTCACAAACAGGGAAGGATATGCCTCCATGATCCTGCAAGCTGTAGTGGACCACTGGAGCCAGTTCGTGAACATTTATACCAGGTATGCCAGCAACGTGCATGATGCACACATGTTCAGAAACTCCCCTCTGCCTGCCCTCATGGAGAAAGGACACTATGCACTCAGTGTGGAGGAGAGTGTGATCTGCAGTGTCACCATTCCCATGGTTATATTAGTGGATGCTGCCTACTCCCTAAAGCCCTGGCTCATGAAGCTTTATGGAGGGAGTGTCACTGACCTGTAGAAGCTGTTTATAACTACCATCTGAGCAGTTGCAGGATGTCCGTGGAGTGTGGGTTTGGCCTACTGAAAGGATGATGGAGGTCACTTATGGGCTGGCTAGAGATGGAGCAATAAAATATCATGGCATTTGCAGTGGCAGCCTGCATGCTGCACAATATCTGTGAGAGCCACAGAGAGGTTTTCAAGGAGCCATGGGAAGAAGCAGCACAACAGGCAGTGGCCAGACAACAGAGACCTGTCTGGGCAGCAGCAGAAGCACAGGGACTGAGGAGATATCCTCAAGGAGAGGCTGGTCGGGTGGCCCTTGTGTGTGATTGTCTGGCAGGATAGATTGCTGACAACAACACATAGGAGTGCTTTGTTCTTTCTCTTGGTTATGTTAAAATAAATTCATTTACACTTTAAATCTGTGTCTGTCTACAGGGGCATGTGGTGTTGTGGATGGGGGGATGGAAAGGAGGACAATCAGAGGAAGGGGGAGAAAATCTGGATTGGGCTAGGGGTTTGCTGCTTCCAGACTGTGAGTAGTTTGGGGGAGGGGGGCATCACGCACTGTCACCCACACCTGAATAATCTCCCCCCTTAATGTTGGTGAGAAGATTAATTATAGCTCTTGGCAGGCTAGGCATGGGGGGGGAGAGACCAAGTTGAACAGCAACCCACATTTTCAAAAATATTCCAAAAACATTTATAAAACAAGTCACAACATAGCTCCAAAAGCCGTCCGTGGCACTACACAAACAGACTGATGATGTACCTGGGCAGGCAATGGGAGAGTCCCAATGGGAGCCCCCACTGGAAACTTTATGAAAATCAGTGAGCTCAGGAATGCTGGGAAATGTAGTCCAAAAAAACAAGGAAAAAAAGACAGAAGAGCTCACCACCAGTGACATCAATTACAGCAATTACCAATCAACTGAGCAGCAACAAATACCCACCCACCCACCTGCTAGTCTAAATCCTGAATATTTTATGATATCATAGCAGTTATCATAGCAGCTATAGTAAATGAAAGAAAAAAACATATTTGTAACATGGTGGGATGGGAAGGGAAAGGAACAGGAGGGGAGGATTCAAGTGGCTTGGCTTTGGGATTGAGATGGTGTCTTTGGGATCCCGTACTGATGGAGACAGACCAGATTGACCAAGCATAGGTGGATGCAAGTGACAGGGATTTTGGGGTGACCATGACTGTGCCCAGGGAAGACTCTCAATGAGAGTCAGGACTGCCCAGTGGGAGTCTGGGGGTGGAGACTGGGGAGCCCAGGTAGTTTACATGTGCCTCCTGCTGTAATACATTAGGAAAGACATTACAGGGGGTAAATTGGTATTTGACTTCCCCTACTGAAATCTGCGGGGAATAACACGAGGCTTAATTCGCTGGAAAGCACCATTCATGTGAACACAAACACAATGTTGTGCAAACAAAAATGCACTGCACAAAAAAAAAGCTGCATTAAAATTTCAGACACTCTACATTAATGCCCAGGTCATCTACACACACCCCAGGTGACTGGATCTGGCCTGCAGCTTCTCCTGCAGTGCTCTGTATGGCCAAGCCCCACTCACTTGTGCCAGGGCAGCCCATATGGAGCTCCTGCCAGTGTCCACAGCCCAGCCCCAGCCAGCAAGGAAAACTTCTAGTGGGGCTGTTCCCAGTGTGGCTGCAGCCTGATGCTGCTCTGTTCCCCCTGCCTCCAGTGGTGTCTGCTGCTCCTAATCTTTCCCCTGCCATGCTGTGCCACCCTGCTTTAGGTAAGCAGGCTGGCAGCTTCAGTTGGATGGCTCCTGCTGCAGCATGTGGGGCTCTGGCTCCAGTTCCTGGTCACCTTCTAGAAGCTGGCCAGGAGCTGGAGTCAGAGACCTGTGCACTAGGGCAGAAGCCACCAAGATGAAGCTGCCTGCCCAGCCAGAGTGGCACAGTGCAGCAGGGACAAGATCAGAAGCAGGAGTCACTGCTGGAGTTAGGTGTGTGAGGGGGGTGAGCTGAGGGCAGAGCAGCACTCAGTTGACTGCAGTTGCACCAGGAACAGTCCCATCAGAAGCTGCTCAGTGTGATGTGGCAGGTCAGGGGCAGGAGCAGGAGCAGGAGCTGGCACTGGAGGTCGGGGGAGCAGAACAGTCCCTGGCCTGGATGGGCTGTGGGCACCAGCAGGTACATGGTGCAGGCTTTGCAAAGTACCGGGGAGGCAGCATGGACAGCACCACCTGGATGAGCTCTGCTAAACATACCCCATCTCCTTCCCTTCACCCATGAGAGGCTCCTGGGACCTCGGACCTAGTGTCCGGGCAGCACCCTGCCAATATACAACCCCCCCTACACTCCTTGTCTCACACACCCAGCACCCTCCTCCATCCCCAAAGGGCAGGGGCATGCAGCGAACAGGCCCTGGGCCCCAGCGCAGAGGTGTCACTGTCCCATGACCCAGCCCTATGATCCCAGCCTGCCCACCTCTTCCACTCCTGAATGCTGCTCTCCACCCACCCACAGTCCCATAGGGACTTTTGGTGAGTTGTTTTGGCCAGGGCGAGGGTACTGACCTGGCCCATAGCAGCTCATTAAAATTTACGTGGCCCTTGGGCCCATATAATTGCCCATCCTGCTTTACACCAAATGTTATTCTTTTATCAATATAATCTAAAGAGAAAAGAGAAAAAAAATAATGTACAGGCAGTATATTCCTTTCAAGGTTTTGAGAGATTAGTTTTCAGTGGAATTGTAAGAACTGTGAAATAGGGTTTCTAATGTCTCATAGCATTCCCCACATTATCTTCCAGTTACAATGGAAAATTGAAAATACAGGTAAGGGAAAAGTTTTCATTAAATACATGGGTCAAACAGGATTGGACTGGGTTGATGGTAATTCATTTGAATTCTTAGTAAAGTGGACAACGCCTTTGAATAAAATATAAGTTGTACAGAAGAAAGATGGCTATGATCTGCAATCCTACATCCTCAGAGTGCTTTGTATAGAAATAGCAAGCAATTTGCTACAAAAGATAATCAATGAGTCCTCATGACCTATTGCCTTCATTTCCTGAGTCCTCACCTTAGCTTTGGGGAGCTGCCAAAAATATCTGTATAGTTGTTTTCTCAAGGTAATACTAGCGCATTTAAACAAAATGAAAGGGATCCATGATCCTAAAAAACAAAAATCAACTCCTTCAGATTCTTTATGGTTCATTTAATTAATTGTTGAGGGGTAGAATGTAAGCCTTACAGACATGAATGACAGGTGCCTTCAGCGGCTGGGGGGGCACGGCAGTGCTGGTGGCGGAGGCGGCAGTAAGCAGGGAGCTCCCTCAGACACGGCTAATGCTGTCAGTGGTGGGGGGTGGGAGTGGCGAGTGGTGACCAGGGGTCAGTGACCAAGTACAGACGCTGCTGGCAGCATCAGCCACCAGTGATCACTGATCACCTGCAGATGTCACTGGCGGTGTCAGCGGTGGGGGGGAGGGGTAGCGAGTGGTGACCGCCTGCAAGCACTGCTGATACTGTTGACGGCACCTTTTTGTAGGGGGTGCGCCGCCACACTCAGGGAGTGCACATGTACCCACGTGCGCCCCTCACATGTTGCCAATGCTTAGAGACAGCCTTGAGCATTATATAATACTTCTCCTGTGCCATCCCAAGAAAAGATCCAAGAAGACACTGTATTCCACAGACTCATCCACAGAGGTGTAATATCTCCAGAGCTTCTCACTGCTACCAGCAGAAAATAATGGATCAACACATTACAAGCTCCAGCATCTTTTCCTGCATTTTCTCTGTATCCTGCAAGCTTTTTATTAGCTTGTGTGAGGCAACAGAGCATGGTGAGCTATCCCCTAACCAATTTTTTACTCTTGAGGACTATTGGGCACATTCTCTACCTTTTCCTCATGCTTGAAACTGTAATTCCATTTTTCCCTCCATGACTGTGCCAGGGGTTTTAGGCAACATTACTTCTCTATTCATTTACTTAGCTGTACTGGAAAAGACACAAAGTAGCTTTAGATATCATTTTTTTTCAGTTTAAGCTCCCATGTAGCAGTTAGCTTACAATAATGGTCCTTACAGAATGGTAATATTGTAATATTCAATATTTTCAGTCTCTTGTATTACATTTATATCTTGTGAAAATGTAATACAGATTGAAGGATATCCCAGAACTGGCCCTGTGTCTGTGGAGCTGGCTCTGGGAGAGGAGCATCTCCCAGGTTGGGTCCTGCTACCCTGGGGCTATGGCTGGGAGAGAAGAATCTCCTAGCTCTGTCCCTGTGACCACAGAGCCAGTGCTGGGAGATAAGGATCTCCAAGCCTACACCCCACAATCATGGAGGCTGAGAGCTCCCTGCTGCCAGGGCAGGGGGACATTGTTTCTGCCCAGGCTTGGGAGATAGCTGTCTCCTGGCCTATAGGCTAGCACCCAAGCTGATCCTAGAGTCTTCCCTAGCTGCTGCAGGGGCTCCTTGCACAGCTGCAGAGGGTGGGAGCAGTCTGCTGTTAGGAGAAGCAAATCTGCTTGTGTCCCTGCATCTGTAGACAAGTGCACAGGAGAGTTTATCCTTGAGTAGATTACATGAGAATAAACTGCTCCGAAATTATTTGAACATGTAGATGTTTCTACTGTGTGGGCAATTTAGCTTTGGGAATAAAATAGCCTTCTGAAATAGCATTTTTTTCTATGTTCTTTGTTGTGGAATTGTTAACCCTGTCCTCTTTTTTAGTCAGCCTTGTCAATTAGGATCAAGAGACTAACTCTAGAAATTAATGGTTATGGGTATTAATGTATCATTGTAATATATGTTGCAGAATGTAGCAGATTAAATTTGTCTCTGTCCCCTTGTGCGTTGTTAGTCTACCGCTCCTTCAGAAAATTTGTTTTCAGCTGAGACAGCTAAACAACCAACCTAAAATGCACACCTCAGTACAAGTTATTCAGTATGTTCCAATAATCAAGCACAAATGCAGGACTCATACACTTCAGAGAGAATACAGAAGGACTGCAAGTCATAACAGATCACAGTGCATGATAAAATTTGAGCAACAACTAGCCTTCTAAAACAAAGTCTGATGGACACTGTTTTTTGTAGATGCTGAACTTAGCTGTATATAGGTTGACTATGACTAATGGAAAATGACAATCTGTCATCCAAGAATAAGTTCTTCCCAGCAGAACTCTGAGTCTGCATCTCTTTTTATATACTTCTATTGTTCTACATCTTTGAAAACACAATGGTATTACACTACTTTCCTTTCCCTACCAATATTTTTTTCATAATGTAAAATTCAGTTTTTAAACTTAGCTCATTCAAGTACCACTATCAGCCAACATGCATTCAGTGTGCGTCTCTTCAGATCCATCTAGTTTATGAAATATGTCCTCAGTTTTGCTGAACAGGTTCAGAATCTAAGGCTGAACTAATTAGGTTTAAGATAGCTTGGTAGTAGTCAGTGATATTTCACAGGCAGCAGGTTTCAAGGAAAAGCAGGTTGGTTTGTTTAATGGCATAAAGGGATGAAATGCCTTCTCAGTGCTTGCTGAGAGCTCTCATTATACACCATTACCAGCTCTGCCAGCTAGTAAAGGGCCCCCTGAGGATTTATTACAGAATAACTCCCTGGGGAAGTCTAACACCAGTTAAAATGTAAACATGAAACACCCCCAAATATGATGAGGACAGAGGTGGTAGAATAGGGCAGAAAAGTAGGTTTACTATCTCCATGGAAAAAGCAGCAAATGAACAAGTGGGTATGCTGAAGCACCATGACTTGTCTGCCTGCCAGTGACAGACATTTTGGGAGGTTTCCAGGTGGCCCAGTATTGAATTGCTGCTGGTCTGTCAGCAGAGAGGAAAGCAACCCAAATGTTGTATTAGCAGAGTTGGCATGAATGAAAATTGAGTAGGCATGGTCCAGATTGGTACTTAGATGGGAAAGTGCCAATAAACATCTAGGCACTGCAGGAAGTAGAGCTGGTGATTCCATGAACTGACACTTCTCTCTACAAGTCAGTATTGAACCTATGCTGCAAAAGAGGTTTCAGGGAACACACAAGTGCTGGTAATGCTATCCTTAATGTTAAATGTCAAAGAGAAGCATGTATCCCTTGTGATCTTTTAAAGAGATTCTATAGAATATTTTCCAAGCATGAGAATGTTAACTCTCAGAGTCCTGGCCACATCTGATCTGTTAGGTTTCATTCCCTTCCCAAAAATGCCCTTAGTGTAAGTTGATTGTTGGATTCACTGCCTATTCTTATTTGGGGATGCCTGGAGATAGCTTCAGTGGAGCAGTCCAGATTTCTTGGCAAGAAATGTAACCCCTAGATAGTATATTCCTTCTCCATACCCCACTTAAGTTGGGTTTTTTTACAGAATTGTTTGAAAAGCAGATATTCCAGATATAGGTAGCTGTATGTTGTAACATCTAGTAAAAGTTTGACATGTGCCAGTCATAAATCCTCCAGTCCAGGAACAAACATTTTCTGGCAGGTGGTAAAACACTCACTCAGGGTATAGAAATCCACATCTTCCACTTTCCAAGAGAGGCCTCTAACAATCAAGTTATTGCATATTCCTGGCAGAAAAAGGAAAGGGATGGCAGTTTGCCTCTTGTGTGGTTTCACTTTGTATAAATTATTTTTCGCAGGCAGGGGTAGATCTAGGGGGAAGTCCAGTGGTGTGGGTCCAGCCTCCCCTTTCACCACTCCTGACCCTATGTCCTTTCCTGCCCCACTCCACCTGTGGGTTGTGGCTGTGCAGGGAGCTGGGCTCAGCAAGGGAAAATGACAGCAGTGAGGTGTTCCTCATTCAGTACCTGCTCCCTGCTGCACCTCTGCAGGGTTCTCCCACTGACTGGCAGCAAACACTGAAAGGAGGAACCACCTCTGCTACTGTCCTCAGCTGATGCAAGCATGGGGGGAGCCCAGAGTCATTCCTGTCCTGCTTCAGCCACAGGGTGCAGGGAACTGCTGTTTAGGGGAGCTCAACTTGACAGAAACAGTGGCAGCAGTACTTGGGCTCCTCCTTCCAGTGCCTGCTCCCCTGGCAAGCAGGGGAAACCCGGGGCAGGGGTGCAGGATGGGAGCAGGTGCTGAAAGCAGGAATTTATATGGGGCCACCACTATGTCTGGCTGAGCCCATCACCCTACATAGCTACTCCCCACAGCTCATGGATGGAGCGAGATAGTATCAGCAGCGGTCAGCAGAAGGCAGGTCCCCTGTCTTTGTGCACTTGTTCTCTGCCTAGCTTGCTAGTGTCCCCTGCTGTCCCGGGGACTGCAACAGTACTTCATCCCATCCTTCCATGGTCTGAGGGGCTGTGTGCCACACCCCTCTTTAGGAAATCCTGGATCCATCCTTGCTCACAGATGAGTGTCCTAACCACCAGGATAAAATAAAGCTTTTCTTATTTTATTTTTCCTGTGTCTCATTCATTGCTCCTCTTTAAGTGGCACATGCTGAACACAAAGGATTGAGGAAGCCTTACCTTAAAATACCAACTACATATGGTTAGGTCAGTCCTCAAGGAGGTAGGAAACCCAGTTTAACTCCGATTAAGCACTTCAGGGAATATGAATGTGGATCCTCCACATTCCACCTAATCATTAGGCAACTGTGGTTAGCCACTGACACACTGGCTAAATCCAGTCAAAAAACCCCAACACTGAATTTATTCACTCTTCACAGGTTAGTCTAAGCTGTGTAGATTGAACTGATAAGCAAATGAACAGACATTCACTTTTTATTCCAGAAATGCAGCCACATGCCTTCAGTGGCCCAAGCCAGAAGCCAAGGGGTGTTAGTGCATGGTACCCTGCTCGGCTAGAGCAGACAGTAGAGTAGATGCCACCCAAGCAAGACAGGTGACAAAGACAAGGAGTGCTAAAGGAAGGAACGGGGGGTCCAGACAGTCTCCCTAAACGGGGGGGTGGCACACACAGTCTTGCGAGGCCTTAAATGCCTATATACCAATGCTCGCAGTATGCGGAATAAACAGGAGGAACTTGCCCTCAGAATAGCTAGTTCAAACCCAGATGTCATAGGGCTAACAGAAATGTGGTGGGATTCATCCCATGACTGGGCAGTTAGCATTAGGGGCTATAGGCTTTATAGGCAGGATAGAGAAGGAAGGAAAGGTGGGGGTGTGGCACTCTATGTCAAGGAGCACTACATATCTTCTGCCAGCAGAATGGGGTCAGAGGAAGGGCAGGCTGAAGTGCTCTGGGTCAAGATTCAAGGGGACTGTGGGGAGAGCAATTTGACGGTAGGGTTCTACTACAGACTCCCCAACCAAGGGGAGGAGCTGGACCAGGAGTTTTCGGGCAAGCTTGAAGAGGCACTTAAGGCAAGGGATGTAGTTGTCATGGGTTATTTTAATTACCCGGACATCTGCTGGGAGGAACAGTCAGCCAGGACAGACCGTTCCAGGAGGTTCCTAGCTGAGATACAGGACCTCCACTTAATCCAGGAGGTGCACGGTCCCACCAGAGGAAATGTCCTGTTGGACCTGGTCCTGGCCACAGGCGATGACCTGGTAAGGGGCCTCCAGGTTCTTGACCACCTGGGCGATAGCGATCATCACTTGCTGGAATTCACCATCCAGCGCAGGGTGTCAAGGGCCTGCAGCAAGACAGTAGCCCTAGACTTTAGGAGGGCCAACTTCAACAATTTGAGGAGACTAGTGGGTGAGGCGCTGGGGTCCTTGAGGGCAGAGGAACTCAGTGTCCAGGACGAGTGGTCGTTTCTTAGGAAATGATACTCAGGGCCCAAGGGGAGTCCATCCAAACAAGAAGCAGGGTAAGAGTGCCCAAAGGCCCCCCTGGCTCACCAAGGGTGTCCAGGAATGCCTGATTACCAAAAAGGGGGCATACACCTGGTGGAAGGTGGGTGCTATCTCCAAAGAGGAGTATACCTCCTCTGCTAAGCCCTGTAGAGGCGCTGTCAGGAAAGCTAAGGTGGACATAGAGCTAGGACTAGCATCCAAGATCAAGGATAATAAAAAGTCCTTTTTCAAATATATAGGGAGGATGAAGAAGGCACCGGGTAATGTGGAGCCCCTGCAAAGTACGCTGGGCAATCTGGTGGTTGCACCACAGGAGAAAGAAGAACTCTTTAACCAGTTCTTCACCTCCGTTTTCTTGTGTAGGGACTGGGACTTCACCGTTGTGATGCCAGAGGACTTGAGGGGAACACCTCCAGACCTCAGGTTGGGGAGGACCAGGTTAGAGAACTTGTGGAGGGGCTGGATGTGTTCAAGTCAGCATGTCCAGATACTCTCCACCCCAGGGTGTTGAGGGAGATAGCTGGGGTTATTGCAGGGCCCTTGGCATGGCTTTACAAGCACTTGCGGTGCTCGGGCCAGGTGCCAGATGACTGGAAGATAGCTAACATGATCCCCATCTTCAAAAAAAGGAGGAGAGAGGCAACTATAGGCCCGTCAGTCTTACCTCTATCCTTGGGAAACTCTTTGAGAAGATCCTCAAGGAGCACATCTGTGATGGGCTGGCTTCAGGGATGATGCTCAAGGGCAACCAGCACGGTTTCATTAGGGGAAGGTCATGTCAGACCAACCTGACTGCCTTTTATGATCAGGTCACAAAAGCAATGGATGCAGGTGTCACCATGGACGTAGTCTTTCTAGACTTCAGCAAGGCCTTTGACACCGTCTCCCACCCCATCCTCATTAAAAAACTAGGTGACTGTGGCATTGATGCCTACACAGTCAGATGGATTGCAGATTGGCTCAAGGGTTGTACTCAGAGGGTGGTGGTGGACGGGTCATATTCAACCTGGGGGAAAGTGGGCAACGGAGTCCCCCAGGGCTCAGTCCTTGGGCCTGCGCCGCTCAATATCTTCATCAGCGATTTGGATGACGGGGTGAAATGCAACCTGTTTAAATTCGCTGATGATACCAAAATTTGGGGTGAGGTGAGCATGCTAATAGGGAGGGAAAGATTGTAGCAAGATCTGGATAGGAGTGGGCTAACATAAACAGGATGAGTTTCAATACTGACAAGTGCAGGGTGCTGCACTTAGGCAGTAGAAACCAGCAGCACACTTATAGAATGGGAAACTCCCTTCTTGAGAGCAGGAAGGCAGAAAGGGATCTTGGAGTCATTATTGACTCAAAGATGAACATAGGCTAATAATGCAAGGTCATGGTGGGCAGGGCTAACCGGACCTTGTCGTGCATCCACAGGTGCATCTCAAGTAGAGCCAGGGAGGTGATCCTCCCCCTCTATGTGACACTGGTCAGGCCACAGCTGGAGTACTGTGTCCAGTTCTGTGTGCCCCATTTCAGGAGGGATGTGGACAACATGGAAAGGGTCCAGAGGAGGGCCACCTGCATGATCCAGGGACTACAGGGCAGACCCTACATTGAAAGACTGCGGGACCTAAACCTGTTCAGCCTTCACAAGAGAAGGCTGAGGGGGGACCTGGTGATTGTCTATAAACTCACTAAGGGGGACCAGAAGGGTTTGGGGGAGACATTGTTTCCCCTAGCGCCCCCTGGCATGACAAGGAACAATGGACACAAATTACTAGAAAGTAGGTTTAAATTAGACATCCGCAAGAACTACTTCACAGTTAGGGCAGCTAGGAGTTGGAACCAACTTCCTAGGGAAGTGGTGCTGGCTCCTACTCTGGGGATCTTTAAGAAGAGGCTTGATGACTACCTGGCTGGACTCATTTGAGTCCAGTTTTTTTTGTTTTGTTTTTTTCTCCCGCCCAGGTGCGGGGTCGGACTTGAAGATCTACATGGTCCCTTCCGACCCTACTTCTATGATTTTATGACAGCTGGGGCCAAGGCTAACCTGCTCACCCTTCAAGGTGGGGAGCAGTTTGCAGGAGGTACAAAGCATCCTGAGATGCTGGGAGACTGTGGGTCAGCTTGAGTCTGGAGGGGATCTGGAGTAGAAGTTCAATAAACTGATTTAACCTAAACTAGTTAAGCCTGATACTACATCCATGCCGTTTATCTTAAATTGATTTTGGCCATTTTGAAAGCAGTTTATCTGCACTGAACTTCTGTTGTGCAACTTATACCAGTTTATATGCAACTTCTGTCCCCAGCCTTGTTTAATTTAGCCCATCATTTTCCTTAATTATTGTATTTTGGACTTTAAAGAGAATGCGATTTTTTGTCTGTTATTTTGAGAAGAAAAAAATATTAATTAAAAAAAATGGGTTCAGTAACAAAAGTGAAAAAATGAATTATTTGTACATGTCTTTCCTTAGCTCTTTAATTTCAATGACAAAATGTACCTTAACCTGAATGGGGCTAGAAATACATCCTACATGCTCATCCTTCACTGATATTATTGCATTGGGGAAACAGAACATTTGGTATCTTTTCACAAGTAAATGTATTGCTTAAAAAAACTCAAGCATATTATTGGAAACTTTACAATGATTTGCAGGGTTCTTCTCTAACTCATAAACAAACAGTGATAAAAGAGAAGCACCAGTGATGGACTAAGGCAGTTGTAATGAACTGCAGAGTCAAACTGCTGATAACACCAGGAGTTTAATATCAGCCATTAGCCTCGACAGCATCCCTGCAATCAGCCTGAAACCAGCTCTTAGAAAGGGTTATATTAACAGGCTGCCTATCATCAATATGCAGTTCTCAGGTTGTCCTGCTAAAGACTGCCCCTGGAAAAGAAAAATGAATTATTAACACATTTCCTTTTTTAATTTAAACTTAACAAAGAGAAAATAATCTGGTTTTGAGATCAACTAAAGATAATCTACATATATACAAATTTTTACAACTGTTCTTGTGGAATACCAGTTCTGGCACAGAGATATGAGGGTGCCTGCAGAGACTGAAGACAACCCTAAATATAGCAACAATGGGATCTATACAGTAGGAGGCAGAAAAAGACTTGCTTTCTAAAGCTTAGAGCAAACTGTGATTCCTGTACCATCTAACACTTAAAGACAAAATCTTCATATCTTGCAAGAGAAAGAAAATAAAAGAAAAAACACATATCTGATATCTAGAAACATTTTGTCTTCAAGGCTCAGCCTGTATTATCACTGAACTATCCATAGATGTCTATACCCCAGCTATGCCCTGATACTTTTTTGTGTCCAACTTGCAGTTCTGAAAATCATCCAATTCAAGTATAAATGGATTTACTCCTCTCTGTGCACATAAGTATAAATTCCCCAGAAAAACTCATTGTTTTCTAATTCAAATTCTGATGAATTTAATCTTTAGTATATTGTGCCTTGTGATCACAGAATCATAGAGAAGTAGGGTGGGAAGGGAGCTCCATAAGTCATCTAGTCCAACACTGTGCCTGAGTCAAAATCATCCTTAGCCAAACCATCCTATAAAATCTAATTGTCTAACCTCTTAGCTACACAGTCAACACTTGTATAACACCAGATATAATGCCTTAACCTGCCACAGGTAAAGCAGGGGTACCACAGCAGCCAACATCCTGTTGCTGTAAAGGATGTTTTAGCCTGGAAAAGCGCAGGCTCAAGGATGACCTGATGGGCACCTATAAGTTTATCAGAGGTGACCACCAGAATCTGGGGGAACGTTTGTTCACCAGAGCGTCCCAAGGGATGACAAGGTCAAATGGTTATTAACTACTGCAAGACTGTCTCAGGCTGGACATAAGGAAGAATTTCTTTACTGTCCGAGCCCCCAAGGTCTGAAATAGCCTGCCAGCAGAGGTAGTTCAAGCACCTACATTGAACACCTTCAAGAGAAATTTGGATGCTCATCTTGCTGGGATCCTATGACCCCAGCTGACTTCCTGCCCCTTGGGCAGGGGGCTGGACTTGATGATGTCCCGAGGTCCCTTCCAGCCCTGATGTCTATGAAATCTATGAAATCTATGAAATGTTAATATATGTTCAAGAAATTTTAGGAAGAGGGCTACATACCTCCCTTATATAGCTTCCTTAGGCAAAAACTCCCACAATCTATATCAGTCTGATATGGAATAAGAATTCTTCCTGAGGCCAAATATGGTAATTGGTTTGACCCTGAGCAGAGAGGGAAGACCCTTTACCAAGAACTTCAGGGTTTAAGTTCCAGCAGAATCACTGGCACACCTCAGTCAAAATCTCCATTCTTGGCTTGAGCCAATATCCAATGCCTCTGAGGAAGGCTTAAAAAATGACATATTGCAGCAAGAGAGGTGTGTGTGTGTGTGCGTGTGCGCGCGTGTTTGTGTGTGTGCATGTGTGCAGAGGGGGGTGGGGGCTTGCAGAATTCTCTCCCAGCCCTATAAGGCAACCAGCAAAACCCAGAAGCATTAGATATAGCTGTAGGCATAGTCAGACCCCCCTACTAGTGGCTATCATATCTCTTCTTGAACACCACCAGTGATGGAGATTCTACAACTTCCCTAAGCAGTCTATTCTACTGCCTCACTGTTCTAACTGTGAAGAAGTTTTTCCCAATATCCAATTTAAACCTACTTTGCTGTATCTTCAAGCCATTGGTCTGCATCCTACTCTGCAGCAAGAGAAAAAAAGGTGTTTTCCTCTTCTTTATGTCAGTCCTTCAAGGAGTTGAAGATTGCAAGGTGCAGCACCTTGCATTTGTCAGCATTGAATTTCATCCCGTTAGCTCCAGCCCAATGTTCCTTTCTTTTGACATCCTTCTGAATTGTACACCCAGCCTCTACTGTGTTCGTAGTCCTTCTTGGTATTGTTTTATGTGCACACTTGCTCAAGAATATTTTTATGCCAGCATCCAAATAATTAATTAACCCTCTAGACCCAGGACAGATCCTTGTGGGGCTCCTGACATGGATCTATTTATAATTACCTACCATTCCCTTGCGGCTATTGAGCCAGTTGTCTATCCAGCTTACAGTAGTTTTTCCTAGCCCGCATTTCTCCAATTTGTCTATGAGAAGCTCCAGAAGGGCCTTGTCAAAACCTTGCTGAAATCCAGACACGCTATATCCTCAGCATTCCCTTCATCCACCCAACTAGTTACACTTGATTCCCACATCTTCTGACCATAACATTCTTCCAAGTGATCACAATGGATTGAACTGCTCTCAATCTTCCTTTTAATCCATTTGGTCCTAAAATCAAAGTTCTGTATAAAACGGAAGCCATTTCTAGAAAATAGTGGTAGAACTTTCATGTCTTCAAGGTATTTGATTGGTTTAGTCTCTTGGGGCTGAAAAATTGAAGTAACATCCTAAATGCCCCTCAGAATACCCCATAAGTTGCATCCACATGACCAGGGGAGTTTGCTTGCAGCAGCACAAATACTAGCAGCACAAATTTATACTGCTACTCTGTGCTACAATGCGCACCCCAGCCTGTGCGCTTTGCAGGAGGACACATTGTCCCACTGCTCCATGTGCTGCAAGGGGGAGCAGGGAGGGAGAGGTTAGCTGGAAGGCATCCCTCACACTGAAGCATCTTGTGCCCCCTCCAGCTGGGGATCGACATGTGGAGGCCCCTTGTTGCAGAGCCATTGTGCCAAGGCACAGGGAGATGAGAAGTAGGCAGCCCTGGGCTGGCTGCTCCTTTGTCTCCCCATGCCTGAGCATGGGGACTCTGTGATGGCCAGAACAAAAGGGGTTAATGAGTAACTTATAACAAAAAAGATTTGCTTCTGGAAAGCATCTAGCAATGGCATATAGTTAATATTAGCTAAGGCAAAGTTTGCAAGATTGTTTCCTGCAGATGTATCCTGTCTGTCATAAGTATAACCGTAATGTTAAAATTAACTGTCTGTACCAATCGCAAGACTAGCATGGGCCTCAAGAAGAGGAACTAGAAAACAAAACTGCAAACTTTAGCTGACCTATCTAAATTTTTGCTTAGAAGTCAGTAAAATTTACAAACCTAACCACAAAGTATAATTAACACATTTCAGAAAAGTCCAAGTGGGTTTAACTTAGGCGGGGAAAAATGCTAATCTCAGACCACAGAGTGATGTGATTTAATACGCTTATTGGGTAAACCCAAGTTTAGGCAGTAACCTTTTATGATAATTTCTAACACCCTTTAACCCCATAGGGTAACAGCTGTAGAGTAAGATTTTGAGTGGCTCTAAAGCCAACAGATTAGCATAGGACAAGATATAAAGGGACATGCACATCAGATGATCAGTAGGAAGGATCAGAATGGTCATTGCTGTTCCAAGCCTGGACTCCAGACTGCAAGTGTGAGCAAGGACCAGATCTTGACTGAGGGACCTTCCCTGGTGGTTCCTCTGACAGCGTCAATCGGGGACTCCAGACTTCACTGGATCAACTTGACGTGTACCTGGCACTGAAGGACCATTGATAAGTTGCCAACCTAGTGTGAACTTTTTGTCAATTTGTCTGTCTGTTTTTATTATCACTGCCAATTTTTAACTTTTATTGCTATATTGTTTAGTAGCTTAACCTTTTTATTAACTGTTATATGTGTAAACCATATTTTGCTGTTAAAACATATTTTTGTTGCTATTTTGCTGTTATAAGTAAAATTTATCTTTACTGTTATAAGTGAAACTTGTCTTTGCTTCACTCCCAACTCCGCCTCCTCAATCCGGAACCAAACAGCCCAGTGGCTGATACGTTTGCAGTGCCCAGTTGGCCTGCAGCCAAATTGATACACTCACAGTGTCCAGTTGGCCTGTGACAGGGCTCCACTGTTGAGCTACTGTACCAAGGCACACAGAACCTGTCATGAGACATACTGTGCCACAGTCAGCTGGGAAACGGTTGGGGCACAGGGTGCCCCACAACACACATCCAAGAATGTTTTGTAGTCTCTGCTGCCTTTCTCCAGGCAGTAGCCCAGGGCATAGGTCAGGGTAAATCCCTTCCCTACACCACCTCCTTTCTCCCTCAGCTTTCAGACAGGAGACCCAGAAAGGATCTGCTGTTTTGTCAAGCTAGTCAATTTGCCCTTTAGAGATGAATACAGACAAGTTTTCAGTGTCACAGACCACACAGTCCAGTGTTCTCTATGTTGCAAGGGTGTGCTGCCAAAACGTATGCTGTGCCAAGTTTTTTTTCCTGTGGGTTTAAAAAAAAAAAATTGCAGAAAAAAATTTAAAAACTGGAACAGTGCACACTCAGCCATTGCATGCTGCTGAAAAATGGAGCCAGGTTGGCCCAAGCTGCACTCCGCTGCCAGCTACACTCCACTTGGCAGAATTGCCATAACTGCATCCCTGGGAGGCCCCCAGAACCCCAGGAAAGGTTGTTGGGGCCAGCACAGTGCCAGTCCTATCCTCCCCAACCCCACCTGGGGCAACTTGCTGAGTGCCAAAGCATGTGTGGCATAGGCATTCCCCAGGGACAACTAGCAGTGGCACAAGGTGCACCACTGTTACTTGTCCCTGGGGAACCAAACATCCACACAAGTCTGGATGTACCCTAGTAGTCTGATGGATGCTTCATCCTGACATCTTTGGTGCCAGCTGTCTGTTCCATCACAGACTGAAAAGAAACATCTTCACTCTTCATCCATCCAGCCCTATAGATAGAGTCCATGGGGAAGACCAGTCAATGTTGGGAGGGTGTCAGGGGGTTACAGTCCCTATGGGGCTGATAGTGTCCATGCTGGGGGTAAGTCAGGGGTCCCTGGTTTGGAGGCAGGATTGTCAGTGTTTGCATAGGAAGGGGGTGAAAACTGGCAGACCTAGCCCCACCTTGATTGCACCCAGATCTGCCATACATCACCCCCTCTGGTACTCAGACTGCTCTGATCCCACCCTTTTCAGGAATAGGGACCTCTGAACACCCCATTTCCCCTACACAGATAGAACTTGAATGGACTTATAGGGCCTGGGGAGGGAATAATGGGGGGGGGCAGGCCATTCCAGCGATCCCTAGGATGGTGAGGGTAGGGGAGGCTCCATCATTGTTTGTGCAGGGTAGGAAGTGGGAGAATCAGGGGTCTCTGGGATGGGAAACCAGTACTGGGTGGTGGTGGTGGTAGGGGGGTCACGAGTCACTACTCTAGTTGGGGAGTAGGAGTGGGGCTTTCCTTGTGGGCAGGTGAAACTTCCCCCAGCCACTATGGTTAAAGCTATGATAAGCACATGGGTGGGGAGGGGGTTTTCCACTGGGCTTCTCCCTGGCCACTGTGGCTTTAACTGCAAAGGGGAATGTTCCTTACAGGCAGCTGGGTCTGGGAGAGGGACTGGACTTTTCTTGCACCTTATCTGTCAGGAGAGGGGCTTTCTGTGACTTGGGCTGTTTTGGTAGTACACCCATATTTCTCCCTACACATCCTGCTTTCTTCTTTGATCTCACTCTTGTTGGCAACTGCACTTCCTTCCTTTTAGCCCCTGTTATCTGGAACAGATGGCCTGATTCACCAAGTGTCATATTCATTTGCTAAGTATATCTTTTTTTCTTTTTTGCTTCTCTTCATGTACCCCTTTAAGTATTTTTTTAAATGTAACCCTGAAAAATGTTTGGGGACAGAATCAATATGACAGATACTATATAAAAGAATATTAGAGGTAGTATTGCTTTTACAGTTGTAACCTCTTGCCTTGAAAATTCCCATTAGGGACTGAATGGTTGTAGTTAAAGATCTTAAATTCCTCCTGGCCATTAATGACCAAGAAGTGTAGTTCTGGTCTATGGGTTAAGGGAAAAATAATGCTAAGCAATATAGAACCTCTGAAAAACAATATTGAAAAAATACCAGTGCACAAAAAACTGTTTGTGCCTCCTGTGGCATGTTACACATTTGAAATAGCTTATAAAAGAAAAGGAAAACACTGGCTATGCAATTTCATTTGTAACTTAGGGTCCTATTACCACTTTCCATTTTAGTGCCTTTTTATTGAGGTTTCAAAATGTGATTCTTGTTGGAAAAACATACCAACTCCAACAGAAAATTCCTCAAAATAGGATAGCATAAAAAAGGAAAAAGAAACAAGGAGGAAAACATGTTTCCATAATAAGGTATCTAGATTTATGCTTCCCATAGAATAACTTAGTTCATGTGCTTTATGACTAGTTCATGAAAGAAAAGTCTACACACTCAACTTGTAAATGAATTCCAGCACCACACTCTGCAAACCCTGTAACTGTTTCCCAACCACTTAGGCTATGGACAGGCATTTAAAAAGCCAGAGCCTGAATTGATTCAAACTTTGCAGGTTACTATAACCTGGCTAGGCTTGGTTAAATCGGTTTTGGCTAGACTAAATCAGTTTTGTAACCAGACAGACACCCCAGAAATGCAGGCACATGCCTGCAGTGGCTCAGGCTAGAAGCTGGGGTGTGGGGAGCAGATTCTTCCTGTCGATTCAGCAGGGACCATAGCCAGCATGTGGTCTGCTAGCTAATACACAGATTCCTCTTCAGCAAGGCAAAGGGGAGGGGGGAAATCATTCTTAGCAGGGAGTGGTGAGGGGGAGAGGGGTTAGCAGCCTGCAGTCCTTACCAGAGTTGCAGCCAGGGAGAGGGGGGAGGGGTCAGTCCTGCTGTGGAGGAGAGAGCCCCCAAAAAGCCCAGAGAGCATGCCAGGATGCTGGGGGAGTCTGCTTTATCTTAAACCTGCAAGGAGTCTGGGACAGACCTTGCATAAATTGGTTTGACCCAAATCAGTTAAGTCTGATACTACATTCAGCCAGGTGTACCTCAAACCAGTTTCAGCCATTTTCAAACTGATTTATATGCACCGAATATCTTTTCTGTTAAAGGTTTAAACCAGTTTCTGATCACTTAAACCAGTTTATGTGTAATGTCTGTCCCTAGCCTTAAGGTTTAGAATATTTTTCATGGTTGGCCATCAAACACCAGATGCTCTGCCTTGTAGACCAGGTCACTATACCTCCAGTGGAATTCCTTCTCTTTTCAAGCCCTTAACATAGCCCTTTCCAGGTGTCATGTTGATCAGTTTCTGGTCAATCTGTTTTAGGGGAAGGCAGTTTTTGTTTGTTTGTTAGTTGGTTAGAATCCTTTCTAAAGCTCAACCTTATCTTTCTTATCTTATGAAATGTAAGATTTATTGGCAGATCATAGTTTGCCACACAGATGTGTATGTGTATGGATATATATATCCACCATTGCAATTGTATTATATTCTGGCATGATATGTATAAATCTGCAAAATAGAAACACACATATGCATGCACAAAAACACACACACATACATATATACTTACATATGTAAGTCATTTTTTTTATTCTTCCCCAAGAAACAATGAAAACATCTTGCTAATGAGTAGTCCAGTGCTCAATGCTTTCAGTTAGCAAAATATGTAAGCTTATACACATCCAGAGCCTTCACTGCCCCCTCCCAAATTGTAAAATGGGAAAAAAATGAATGTAAGCAAAATGCTATAATTTATTCCCTGAATAGTGCTGAAGGCAGTGTTGTCAAACCCAAGAGTTTAACATCCAGATTCCAAAATTTCTTGAGATTAGTTTAAAAAACAAGAAGATTTTAATAAATAATAATTTTGGATTTCTCTTTATTTACTTTCTGTTTTAAGCCTTTAGGGTTCAAATTTTCCAACTTCTCAGAAAGCATGAGGGACTTAAAAAACAAATACATGCTGAAATTCTAACTCATCTCGAGACTTCAGGAGGTGAAACTTTGAGGAAAAGCACCAAGAATATAAATGAACATGAAAAAATTGCAAGAGCTGCCAACACTATATATGTGATGTATATGGCAATGGTTTATGAGTGAAATGTTGCTGATTGATAAAGAATTGATACATGTCAATTAAATAAACATTACAAAAACCTTCCATCCTGAAAAATGATATATTCTCTTTAAAAATGCAGGATATTATAAGAATGATACAAATAAAAATCAGTTAGATGACAGACTCACGCAACAATGACAGAACAATAGTGAACATGAAATAAAACATTTTCAACTTTCCACATACTAAATTATTGTACATGCAGAAATTTCTGGTCTTAAAATTAATTGTTCCCAAAATATGTAATAAAGCTCTTTCCATTCTAATATTTTAATTATCACTGGATGTTTTATTACCCTTCTTTCAAAGAAATAAAAATCTACAAGCTCACTTCTTTGGTTGGGTAAAACCCCCCACAAAAACAAAACAAAACAACAGAATTTATTAAATTAAATTCACAACAGCAATTTACATTCAGTAGCTGAAATGACATCAGTGAAAAAAAGGTCAATACAATTTTTAAAAATATTATAGAAAGTGAAGCAAACATCTGGGTTATCAGCTCTTGTCCATTCCATTCAAAATGAAAGGGAAGTTACAACTCCTAATTATCCATGAATCTTTCAGTATATAAGAGCAAATTTTAACACAGAGGATATGTCTACATGAGACACTTTACTGAAAACTAGCATAGTTTACTGAACAGTAAGCATGTGCATCTACATGTGCCCATGCTTACTGTGCAGTAACCTCACTAATCACGAGTAGCTACTGTGCAGTGGTGCTCATGTAAATGCCTGATTAGGATCAAGTCTGCTCCCAGAGAGCAAGCCACCAGGGTGCAGGAGATTGCTCCTTTTCCCTGGGACCTGCCTGCTGCTGGGGTGAAGACTATGTTACCCTACCCCAGCAGCAGGGAGCTCCAAGTCCCCTGCTCTGAGATTGTGGAATCCCCATCCAGTAGGGGGCTTGCTGCTAGCTGCCCCATTAGTGGATTGGGGCAAGGGGCTGGAGTCCCCTGCCTTGATCAGGGAGCTGAGGCTGGGAGCTCCATGCTGCCAAAGCAAGGGGACAATGTCCCCACCCTGGCAGGAGGGACAGGGAACAGTGTCCCAGCCCCCACCAGGAGACAGCTCCTGATGCTCCCCACCAGCCCCTAGGCTAGCACTCAGGGAGGCCTAGAGCTCCTTCTGGTGGTGACAGCGGCCCATTGCAAGGCCCCGGGAAGTCAGAGCAGTTTTTTGCCATTAGCAGCAAATCTGCTTCCCTATATAGGTAGATGCCTGCCCAGGAGCAATAACTTGTGAATACTTTACACCTGAATAAACTGCTCCCAGATCTAATACACATGTAGACACACACAGAAATTACAAATTTCTCCCATGACCCCAACTCTAGCTTATTTTTGCTATCCAATAATGTGTCTTTTACACTTTAAGATTAGCTTTACCAACATTCATCTTGAGAAATTAAAAAACCAAAAAACTGTCTCGGTTGGTCCTTGCTATCAGAACATCTGCAAATATTTTGTAAGCAGAAGTGTACTAATTACTCATTTGTATTGTGGTAGTATGTAGAAGCTACTGCCTCACTGCACTTGGTGGTCTGTGTACATATAATTAATTAATAAGAAACATTAATCTGTGAGCCTTAAACAAACGTTATACAGCCAGGACCATGATTTTGATCCTTAGACCTGACCCACATGAGCATGTATTGTCAAGAGGGTTATGTGTAGGTGCAGGAATCTTTCAAAATGGAGCCAGCTGAAGAATCCAGGCCTGTTCATATTTTTGTGTGCCCCCTATCGATCCTGCTATTGCCAAGTGATACTGCTAATGCCTAAACACATTTATTTTGAAATAATGCTTTTCTGCCATCCTCTTCTTTTCTCTTTTCTTACCTCTTTCTTTTACAGTCTGTTTTCCCTGCCCTTTTCTTTTACCTTCTCCTTGTCTGACTTTTGCTTTCTTTCTCAAATGCAATGGTTTATAAACTCTTCCTGCAAGTCGCTACTACTTTTCAGCAGATGGCACTGTTATTTAGGCTAAATAATCTGGCAATGGGGCAGGGTAATTAACTTAAAAACACTTCTTAAAACAATAAAATATAGATTTCTTTTTATATAATACTTTTACACCAGTGTCTTATACAAAACAAAAAAAATTACTGAAATAAAATTTTAGTGAAATATTATAAAGACATGAATGTGCTAAACTTGCAGCATTCCAACTTTCAGAACACAGAGAAAAAATGTTCTAGAAAAATATAATGAACTGCCATAGTTTGCTTGCTTAGGAAAATACCAACATTATTTTGAGTTGAATGTAGAATGCATATAGTTTCAAACCTAAACATCATATTCTGGCTTAAGATGTAATTATTTTATGGAAACCTATCCCAATGCATAGAGCAACTTCAGGTCTTATGGTGCAAGCTGTGTACTTAATGGATCAAGGGGAGTATAATAAGTGCTCCAAACACTAGAACCTTTATATTCTTTGAGCATGGCAGATTCCTATTGAGGTTCCTCTTTAATCCCCAGGTACCCTTGAGAAAAAGCCAGATATTAGCTTTCACTCATTTTTTATTCTGAAAAAATAACAGAACTGTTTGTTGCAAAGAACTCACAAAAACCACAACAGGTCACTATGTTTTTGACACTATTGATTTCTTTGTGAATCATATGTAGGTGCTTGGATAGCACGTAATGGTGGCAATATTATGTGGCATGCTGTGGCACCCTTAAAAAGATCTCACTACACCCTGATTGAGAATCACTGCTATAAACAACTACAGCATATGATGAGTAACAAAAATTGCTTTTCTAGGTCATAAAACATGTTATTTTGCTGACCCAAGGGCTTACATTTCCAAACAAAAGATGAACCACCACTTGGCAACTCAGCTGCTAAGAATATTCCAGCACAGTGTAGCAAAACCTTGAGTTTTTCTTTTTTCTTTATTTTAAAATGCATTCCCTCCCCTTCCCCAACCATTTCTGACTTTTTCTCTCCCTCTCTATTCCCTATAGATAAGTATAAGTAAGCTAAGATGTAGGATAAGCTTTAACATTTTATTTTAGGTAGTAAGTTCTATTTTTCTCTCCCCTCTTTGCAAATAAGTTCCCTGCTATTTTGATATCGATAACCAGTTTTATAAGTTATAATTATAAATATATAATTATGTATGTACTGCTTTTATATTGTGTGATTACTGTTTTAGGCCTATATATGTAAGTTAGCGTAAGTCATGTCAAGTTTCCATTTTGTATGCCAAGCCTCCATCTTGTGTCCTCTGCCCGAGCATCCCCTGTGTTGCAACTGTATGATTCATGTACCCCTCCCATGTAAATTGGTTCCCAGATGAATGAGACTGATTGGAAATGATTGAAATACACTGGTAGCAGGCCTCTACAGAATGGCCTTTAATGACCAGGCTATCACCTCGCATTGATTCATCCAGGAACAGAGATAAGAACCCAGCATTTGAAAGACAAAAGACTCTGCAGAACCAGCAACTCTACCATTGTACCCCACCATTACAGACACCCGAAACTGCACATCCCTGCATGGAGCACACATGCTGAGTATGCCAGGGGCTGGCCCTTGCCTGGGCATGCCTCCTGTCACTAGGGTCACACAAGGTCTACCCCTATAAAAAGGTCACCCCTCACCCCCTCTTCAACCAAGAACTTGGACTCTGCTTTTCTTGCCTACCTGGACTCCAGCCCTTCCACTGTGTCTCTCTCCTGCTGCCATTGTGAGTGCTTGTGTGTGTGTGAACCAATAAGTTCATGGGGCTGTGTAGTGTATTGTCTGTTTAATAAAACTGTTATTTGGACCCCTAGGTTGGGTTTTGCTTTACTATGGCTTGGCCCTGCTCCTATCTCTGCTTCTTGCCCCTCTAACTTCTGTCTCATTTCTCCCTCTTCTGCTTCTGGCTCACTGCCACCTCCAACACCTGTCCTGAGCTCCTCTCTGCCTCCAAGCGCCATGTTTCTTTGCCACTGTTTTATCCTTACTGCCTTTTCCTTTTCCCCTGAGTAACCAGGTTTCTGCCTCAGTTTCTTTCCTGGCTGTCTCCTTCTTGCCACCACTTATCTGCCACCCAATTATCTCAGCTGTCTGCCTCAGTTTCTATCCCCAGTCTACTGTAAGTAAATCCAAGCCTCAGTTCCTCAGCCAGCTTCTTTGTAGTCCACTGGTTTTAATCCCGGTTCTGGCTACTTTCACTCCCTACACTTTAACTATCTCTCTCTCACCTGAACCTTCCCCAAAGTATCCCAGGTACCCCAAGCACACATGTACACACTGTAACATCCAAGTTAGGAACTTACCTGTGTGTATGTGTAGGTGGGTTGTATGTGTGTGAGCTGGTGAGGGTGTGTGTGTGTGTATATATATGTCATTGTGTACAGGATATACAAATTAGTGATCTGTGTCTAACTTTTGGGGTGCATAGGCTATGTGCTTGAATTGGTGATAGGTATGCATGTGCCCAGGCTGGTTTGGATGTGTATGCACCTAACTGATTTGTGTGTTTGTATATGTGCAATTGCATCACACCCTCCTATCTAACAGTGCAATATTGAGATCCTGAGATTTGGCCTGACCCCACAGGGCAACAACAGAATTATGAATATGATCATTCTCCAAACCAGTATGCTGTATAATGAGTAATGTGGGTAACACCAGATAAAACCAGGATACAGTCTATGGAGCTGCAATGATTCTGTAAATTTGGATTACAACTTCCATAAACTTCCCAAGGATATGGGGAGGGGGGAAAAAGAAAAGGAAGCAAGCAGGTAAGGTATTTTGCAGCTGGTATCTGCCCACGGATACCAGTCAGCCCTACAAAAGAAGAATGTACAGTGGAGCTTGGGATACCAGTGCCTTGGACAACCAGGACTGGGTGGACTAAAGGGTCTAGACTCAGACTGCGAGGCAGCTTCAGAATACTGGTGTTTGAGAGCACTTAGACTGGAAACTTGATTGGGGATACCTTTGAAGATGTGGGGCAAATTAAGATATTGAGTGTATTACCACAGTTGTTGCTGTTTCATTATCTTTTACCTCTTCCTTCTCTTTGGCCTATTGGCTTGTGACCCTAACCCAGGGGCAGGCAAAGTTGGGCCTGCGGGCCAGATTGGGCCCGTGGTGGACTCCATTTTCCAGCAGTCCTTGCTCATATCATTGCAGCCAGTTTCCACAGAGACCTCAGTGGCAACACCATGACAGTGTGGGGCCAGTTTCCATGGAGACCAGCCCCAGCAGCACTAACAGGGCATGCAGCTGGGCAGAGAACTGCTCTGGAGCTGGGATCTTGCAGCACTGACACAATGGTCTGGAACCAGGGCAGAGCTATGATCCACTGCCTGCATATCCAGGCTAGGGTGTGCAGGTTGCGCTGTAACCACTATAAGACCCAGTCCTGGCTCCAGAGCAGCTCTCTCCCTATCTGTGCATCCTGCCAGCACTGCTGGGGCTGATTGTATGGAAACTCTGGCCCCATGCTGTCATAGGGCTGCCATTGCTGGGGTCTCCATGGAAACCAGCCACAGTGATATAGGCAGGGGCTGCTGAGAAATGGAGTCCAGCCCTGGTTAGATCCACTATTTTGTCCATCCTTGCCATAACCCCTATGATTTTCTATATGAAATTGGGAACTCCCCCCTATTTCTTGTGCCAGTTTCTGGGGCTGTGTGGTTGGCACACAGAGAAAGCCAGAAGTGGTCAGCTACTGGACCTGCAGATCCCTTACCCAAAGTCTAGCTTTTTAGTAATTTTTTTCAACACAGCCCTTTAGTTTCAGCCACTCCCAAGGAACTCTATGTCATGGCTGTCATTGGCAACATTGACCCTACTAGAGATCTCAGCCTTGTAGCCATAGTTCCAAAGGCCTATGTTGTACAACCAATACACATCTTTACTGTGTCAGGCTGCTGCCTAGGCTCTGGCAGTTTTTTCACTTCTGGGTCAGAGCGGGCATTTACACGAGATGCTTAACACACAGTAGACTGATTCACTTCATGTTTGTGTCACAGCAAGAACAGTGCTATTAAGCTAATGCACACTAGTATTAGTCTACTGTGCATTAACCATCACAATAAAGCATGAGATCATGCTAATGTGCAGTAGGGAAGCCTACTGCATATTTATTTAGTACTTCCTTTTTCAAGTAGGCACTGTGCTTAATATATGTGTAGATGTGCCCAAAGTGCTTGACATTGAAATAAGAGTAAACTAGCAGAATCATTACATCATATTTTAGAAAAAAAATCATGTGTTTTTTGGCCATTTTACATCATGCCACTGATGATAAAGTAATGAAAATATCTAGTGAATTCAGCTGAAGAAGAACTGTGGCTGGTGAAGGGTCTCCTGAACAAATGAAAGAAGGCATGGGGCTTCCAGACAACACTAGTTACATTGGGATCCATTAACAGCTAGCTTAAGGTTGCTCTAAAATTACACAAGGACACTGGACCAGGACACACTAGTCTTCAGTCTTTTTGTTGTCCTTATATCACCACTAGCTCATATGTATAATAGTTCATATTTTGGACCAAATATTTAAAAACTGTTGGACCCTTATCTATAAAATAATTCCTTATTTTGTACCAATTTGTAAATAAAAGTCAGTATTCTCCTGTCACCCATTTCAGAATCTGGTTTGTTTTCAGTTCTACTTTTGAATGTGAACACAGATTACGTAAAGGATCTTGAGATATTTTTAAGTCAAAACTTTACCTCTGTTCCTGGAACTGGAGGGAGCAACCTGATACAATGGTTCTAAAAATAGATCAAGATTATGATTTTCTAATATTTATCTTAGCAGACAACAGGTATTAAAGTGAACAGCACCTTATTGTGCCCTCCATTCAGTAAGATATCTTTGAAATTAAGAAACTTGTGAGTAGTCTCATTAAATTTAAGATACAATACATGACCGAAGTATAACTGATGTATAGATGTCTGGCTGAGTCTACCAGGAGCTTGAAGCAATTTACCTGAGAAGTGAGAACCAAGTGGGGTGTTAGTGCCATTGTTTGAGAGAAACATAACCCAGCTGGAGGACTTTGGGTAGCAGAGATAATATAGCTAATAGGGCTATGCGAATCTTCAGTCCCCGATTCAATTTGGGGGAGATTCAGCCTGATTCAGTGGCCGAATCTCTGAATCTGAATCGAATCAGAGGACCCTCTAATTTCTCTGAATCAGATTGGAACTCTCCAAATTGATTCAGAAAGATTCAGAGATTTGGACATAGAGACAGCTTTAAATGTTTTTTCTACATGCCTGTAGGTAGCAGAGGCTTGTGAGTGCTGTGATGCTGGTGCGCATCAAGTGTCCCAAAGAAGCACAGGGGCCTCCCCAGTGTGCTTGACAGCAGACCCAGTCCACTTCTGGGTCCACTGGGGAGTATGCTGAGGCCCCCCCATACCCCCTGGCTCAGCAACTGGTGCTTCCTGGGTCTGGGGGGGGCACCTGGGGTCCACCTGTGGCCGATCTACGAGCTGAGGGAGTGCGAGCACACTCCCCGGCACACCTGAAAGTGAACTGGAAGTACTTCTGGTCCACTTACAGGTTCACTGCTGAGCATGTGGAGGGTCCACTGTACTCCTGTGGAATGCTCCATGTGCCCCAGTACTGCAGCAATCATAAGCTGCACCTGCCACCTCAAGGTATGTAGATAATTTTTTTCAAGCGATGCCTATGTCTGAATTGCTGATTCTCCAAATCAGCATTGAATCTTCAGATTCAGCCAAATCGAATGAGGTACAGTGATTTGAATCAATGAATTGAATCACTGTCCCTGATTCAGGCCAAATCCTAATGAATAGGGCTCACTTTGCACACCCCTAATAGCTAACATGGCTCAACTACCCAAGCAATAACTCTTGGGCTGCTGGACTGACTACTCCTAATTTTTGCCTCCCTGCAGAGATAAGAGAACCCAGACTTTTGTCCCTGTTCTTTTTAAAGGAAAATGGAGGCACCTAATGGCATTCCCACTGTTTCCATCCCTTACAATTGTATTGCAAATCTCATGATGTTTGAGCTTTTCTTAAAGCTCCAGTTGCTGAGACTTTCATTTTCTTTTGAATTAGATTTTACCCCTCCTAAAGCATTTCACATTTTGAAACTAACCAATCAGAGGCATAACTGGTTAGGGTTGTGCCTGTCTGATGCAGCAGCCTCCAAATCTAGAAGCATCCATAAAAGTAAAGAGGTAGACAGAAGGGAGAAGGAAAACAGGCTTTCCATTTCCCTTTTGTCTACCTCTCTACATTTTTGGATGCTTCTAGATTTGGAGGCTGCTGCATCAGACAGCACATATTCTGGTATATTACCTCATATTGTTGCTGCTGAAAGCTAGGTAGTAATTCCACATGGGTGTCTGCAGCAAAAAAATGAGGTGACATCTCCCAACAGCAGTAATAAATTCCAGTTGATGCTCCAAAACTCTATTTCCCAGAATGCCCTTAACTTACTCATATGTGATCCTGTACCAGAACTATCACTTGTCAGCTGGAACTGAAGCCAGACAGTTGCAGGAGGAGTGGGACTGGAGGACAGGAAGTTGAGGTACCCTCATCCCTTAGGCACTACCTTGGGTTCATGCCCCACTTGCCCACCCATCCTTATTCTACTAGCTCCAATACAATAGGCAAAGAGGAAGCGTCCCCATTTTATGTCATGCTCATTATGTTTGATGCCTGGCTCACAATATTGGGAATGCTTTTTGTTGGCAACACTGCAGTCCCTGTGAGGACCCATACCTCTGCCAATACCTCAGTGAGATAATATGTCACCTTTGCCACTGTGCTTGAATTGGGTAGTGGGTCTGTGATACAGGAATAGGTGCATGGAGAATCCCATGCTACTGTTTGATTCAGCATCAAACCACACTATATCTAGCCCTGCTTCCCAGAGCACTGTCCTTCTTAGCCAGCCTCTGTTAAGTTTCTTTAGAACTTTGTTATTTCTGCCACCCTGCTCTCATACTTCCTTTAGGCATCCTTTATTACTGTTGCCAGTCACCTCATTTTTATGTTTTCCCTTGATACTGTCTCGACTCAACTATTTTTCTCCTTCCATGTCCACAGAATTGTAGGTGCTAACCTCCCCTCAAACCTGACCCTTTCATTGCTGCTCTTATTCCACCAAAATTTTCCTCCTCAAAGCTGTTTTTCCTTTTTTTCCATTCTACCAGTATTTTCCTCTTTGTTGCCTCTCTCCAAGTTCCTTTTGGGCAGCATCTTCTGACTTCATGCTCTTCCTTGCTGCTTTTCCTTTTATTTCTTGAACAGCCACTATTCAGCCTTCCCTCTGCACTATTCCAAACACTCCTTACTGCCATGGTATCCATATACCTTACAATTTGTAATACATTTATTCTCACATCTCTGTGTAGAGGGTGACTACTACTTATCTGTATAACGCAGATGGGGAAATAAGGCATAAGGACCCTTTCCCTGTGTATCCCTTTTTGTTGCCTTTTTTCAAAAATCTTTTCCCAAAACACATCATTTCCTTCCTTCCCTTCAATCTCTTCTTGCTATTATGCCTCCCTCTGCATCAACCTTATTGAGTCCTTTTGTTAGGCACTCCTCCCCTTCCCACCCCTGCACCTTATATGCAGATTGCTAAGAGATTGCTTTTCCAAGGTACCAAAATTTGCACCCTGTATCCTTCCTTAAATCTCCCCAACCTCTTTCTAATTTCTATTGTTCATCACTGAAGGCCCTGTTTCCTCATGCTTCCATTTCACATTCCCCTTACAACTCTTCCCTTTCTTTCCCTCATTTTCTCTGAAAGTTTTTGAAAGTTTGCAAGTTCCCATATTAATATTTAAGCTGCAACCTTGACACCCCTGTACAAGTCTTCCAATTTCCCCTCCTCCAAATATGTTTCCCTTTTTCATGTACTCATCCCACACCTGACACTGAAAATTCTGTAAGTGTGAGCCACTACTGACTGCAAATCATTGACCGAAACCTCTGAAGACTCCAGCATCCCTGGTCACTCCAAATTCTGTGCTAAATACTTCCCAACGCTCCAAAAAAAATAAAGTTAAAACACTGCAGAGCTGCCATGTGGATCAAATTGGGGAGGGAGTGCGATATAGCACTGATTCTGGGAGCAGATGGTGGAGATGTGGGTGTGATGTAGAAAATATTAGAAGTTGGAGAAAATATATGAGTATTGGAAGCTTAATTCTGCTAATATTTTTATTTAAACTTCAGAATTCATTGGTAACATATGATAATATGAGCATCATGTTTTCACAAGGCTGTCATGCAAGGCAGTTACAAATGGAGCACCAAATTATGGGATGAAGTTGCTTTATGACTCATAACATTTAGTGCCTAATAGATTGCTTTCCCAAGATGCCTCTCTGTCTTTTTAAATAAAAATTCTTTGCAACTTCCAGCCACTCTTAATTCAATATGCCTTTTTGGAGGGGTTTTTTTTAAAATTTTTTTTTTTTTTTTGGGTCATACTGAAGAAAAAAATAATTTGAGTAGGAGAGAAAGAAAGATGCAAAATATCTGGAAATGATATTAGAATATCATGCCTAAGTTCCAAATGATTTTCTGTTATATCAACAAACCAAAAGGGCCTCAATAATAACTTCCTTTTAATTCAGGTTATAACTAGGCAGAAGACTTGGGAAACTCTTCATAAGAGAAATTAGATATTATTTGAAGCTGGTAAGATAAAAAGCATGAGAAGAAACTAGTATAATGATACCATGCCCACAAAAACACTTTGTGAATTCTAGATTAGTAGACTGGAAGGTAGAAAGGGTAATGCTTTCAAAAACTGAATGCAAACAATAGATACACTTTTAAAAATTTTACCCAGAGCTAAATCCTTGAGAATGAGAAGAGTGGTGTGGAACTACAATTTTAGTTCTTGTTAAAAAAGGAAAATCTAAAACTAGAAGGAACTTGCTTGTTTCATTTTGAAAGCCAAGCCACTGAAAGCTAAGGCTAAAGGGGAAACCTAAATTTAAGTTTGTTTCTCCTAGCAATACATTTCCTCCATTATTGTTCCTTTATTTTGGAAAAAATTATGAGTTGTGTCCAAATGTCAAGAAAAAAAAAGATCATTTAACAAGCAACCTATCCAAACACAAACCATTCTGCAACAGAAAAACTGCCTTTTTGTTGAAGTTCAGGAAATCCAGACTGAAATAAATTTTCCTACAAAAATCATTTCTGTCTATGAGCAACTTCTAGTTAAGATATTTTAATGAAAAAAAAATGTCTAACTCTACCTTTCAAAAAAAAAAAAAAGCTACCACTTACTGGGTGCATCTACATGTGCAAATAATCCAGGACCACTTTACTCTTGAGTAAACTACTCAGAAGTAAAGTAAACTCTCCTTGGCATGTGTCTACATGTGCAGGGGGTGGGGACAGATTTGCTGCTCCTAGCAGCAGAGTACTCCTGTGCCCTGCAGCAGCCAGGGTACAGTCTAGGCTTTATCAGAGTCTTTTGGGGGTTGACTCTACAGAGCCCTGCTACATTGTCAATCCTGGAGCCGCTGAGAACTTAAAGGCCTTTGAGCAAAAAGCCTCTTCAATTTCTGTCCATGCTACTGTCCAGGAGCAACCACAGGAGGGACAAGATAACTTTTTGGAGTCTCTTCTTTTCTTTGGGAACACCAGTTCAGGGGCTCATTACCTGTCTGCATGAGACCTTAAATAACACTGACAGTGACCTGCCCACCCTGGCAAAATGTCCCCTTATCCTCATAGCTAACTATTCCCTTGACAACTTGCCAACTGTTCCCCTCACCTCCACTCCAGCTGACCATCTTTTGGCTACTACCAGTGAGCAATCTCCCCCAGCTCTCTGTGACAACCAAGCTCTTTTCCTCCCAGCACCCAGGATCAAGCTGATTGGAAGCACAGTCAGGGTAGACAGACACACAACCTTCTGGTAACTTTCCTTCCCATCCTCAATATCAGCCCAGGGGATGAAGGTTCCTGCACTGTCAGTTAAGGGGGGCACAGGCCACAACAACAGGCCACCCCCAGAAAAAAAACAAAACGTTGCTCCGGAATTCATGAACCTGGGTGGCAGCTTTGCCTCCTTGGAGGTACTCTGGGGTGGGACTCCCATTGCAAATGCTGGTGGAGGTACAGGGTGCTAATCTAGGATGGGCTCACCAATGGTGGTGGGGGGGTCACATGCTCAGATTTTGTGACAGGGGCTGGCAATTATTTTGGGCAGAGGGCCACTTACTGAGTTTTGGCAAGCCAGCAAAGGCCACATGACAGGCAGCCAGGAGCAGATAAATATTAATTTTCTAAAATTTTTAGGGGTCCTATGGGCCAGATAGAATGGCTTAGTAGGCTGCATCTGGCCCCCGGGCTGCATTATGCCCACCCCTGTGCTAATACAACATATTATGGTTCTTGTGGTGTGTCAGGTCTTGGTGTATCCACATGGAGCTGATCCCAGGGTGATTTATCCATGACTGTTATGATACAGAGCTTGCTAAAAAGGAAAGCAATTAAGTTCGGTTCTTGGGGAGACAATGGGAATCTCACTATAACGTTCTGTGGCTCATTCTAAAATGATGCTTTAGGGACTGCACTCCTGGTTCTCTGGTACTTTAACAATGAAGTGATTAACACTTAATTCAGTTCTTTAAGGGGTTAACAGTGATCATTCCCATTCCTAGACTCCAGAACTGAGAAAGCCAAAGAGTATCTTCCCCCTCCAATCCAAGATCCCCATCATTTGCTGTGCAAAAAGGGATGAGGTATGCAGAGATCCTTTTGGGCTCAGTCCCACCATTCTCCCACTATTACTCATAGGTCAGCTTGGTTGACTGGGACCACTGGATCACTGAGCTCTCAATTTGGGCATGCCCAACGATGCCTTCCTGGTGTTACCAACTGGACACTCAGATGAACACAGGGTAAACAAAATGATATAGCAAAAGGCCCTCAGATAACCCCCTTGGAACCTGTCACCTGCTGGATTTTTTTTACAAGAATGCCTCTCACAAGGAAGTCACAACGCATCACCGGATTATAAGAAAGTAGAACTGGAAGAGACCTCATGAAGTCATCTAGATCAGCCCCTTACTCAAGGCAGGATCATCCCTGACTAAGCAATCCCAGTCAAGTGTCTGTCTACTGTCTAATCTACTTTTGAAAACTTCCAGGGATGGAGACTCAATAACTTCTCTAGGTAGCCTGTTCCAATGTTTAACCACTCTCATAATCAGATAGTTCTTTACCCCAACTAAATTTCCTCTGATACAATTTGAGGTGATCACTCCTAGTCCTGTCCCCTATAGCCACAAATAAAAGTCTATCTCTGTTCTCCTTATAATTACCCATGAAGTATTTGAACACTGTTATCAAAGCCTCAGTCTTCTCTCCTACAGACTAAATAATTGTAGTTATTTCAGCATCTCTTCATAAATCATGTTTACCAGGCTCCTCCCTAACCATTTTGTTACTGTCCGCTGGACTCTTTCCAATCTGTTCACATCTTTCATCAGAAGTAGCATCCAAAAGTGGACATAGTATGCCAGGTGAGGCCTAAGCAGTGCTAAATATTGTGGGAGATGACTTCCCTTGATTCACAACTGGTGCTCCTGTTAATACAACACAGAATGCTGTTGGCTTTTTTGCAACAAGAATGTATTGTTGCCTCATATTCAGCTTATGAGCCACAGTGACTCTAAGATCCTTTTCTGCAGTATTGCAGCCTAGACATTTATTCCCCAGTCTGCATTTGTACATGCCATTATTTTGAACTTTCCACTTGTCATTTCTGAATTTCATGCTTTACTAATACCTTACTTGATCATACGATTTCCCAGACTGGAACCCAGCATCACTGAAACTGACTTGGTATGGCTCTCTCCCACTGGTTATTGTACCACAGAAACTCATTCTTCAGTGGTGTGTAGCAGTCCCTTTTCATCCACATGTACTATCCTTTTACTGATACAATCCTAGATTTATTTTACAGTTGCATCATTCCTAGAGAAAACAGTTGCTCTGGAGAAGCATAAGGTTTGGAAAACCATGCCATTCTTCTCCTTACTTAGTGGGAAACCCAAGAAATACTCCATTTGTATAATTTTTATATCCATTCCTTTCATATTCCCCTTTCTTGCTGTAACATCTCATACTAAACTTAACTAAACTTGGCTAAAGAAAGATGTTATAATAATGAAGATCTGCAAATTTAAAATAGCTTTATTTGAAATAATAGAAATTTATTAAAATTCATCAATTTTCTTCTTCATTTTACTTTAATGGAGAATTGGTCAGAACCAAAAACACAGAGGACATTTAAAAGACTGATAATGCTTCATAATCAAATAGAATTATTTTAAATTGCTAAAGTTAATTTTTCCTAAATATGAAGGATTTTGTTCTAGAAGTTTTCCCCTTGTTTTTGATGAATTAGAGGACATTAAATCTGAAGAAAAATATCTTTACCTGCAGGAGAACATTTGGCATGAAATGAATTACCATATCATTTAAAATTACTTTACTAAATGAGATATTTCCTATTAGAAAAAAAAATTGCAGTGCCATTTCTTATATAACCAAGATAAATACTTTTTGAAAACAATTCCCTGTCATCTAAGAAGAACAATGATATTGCACTGATAACAACCATAAATACCAATGTATTTGAAAGGGGTTTTAATTAAAGGGGTTATACTTTTATTCACACATCAATAACCCTAGGAAAGGAAAGGACCCCAACTAAACGTGATGAAGATTCATTTAAAAAATTGTCTTTCCATACTAATTATGCCTGGACAACTGGTCCTTCCTCTGGGCAATAGACCAAAACATAGATGAAATGGAATATTCCAGAAGCCTTTTTTTTAACTAGACTATCACCAGTTTTATTTTCATTCTGAAAATTAATTCCAATATTAAAAGGAATGGATTTTTAATTAGATGCATGGAGAGTAACTCGTTTACTGATTTTTTTTAAATTACTGCTCAAGTATAATAGTGTAGTTAGATAAGGTATACTTTACTTAGTTCAGATATGCTAAATAAACTGGAAATCAGGGAAGGTACTGATTTGGATACAGGCACAGTTAACTGTACCTCAAATAAGAGGACTGTAAATTATTCACATGATCAAATATAAAAGTGAAAGCTTTTGCAAGACTATTAATAACTAATATTCCTAGATTTAAAAACTCTGAAGCAAGCATACAGCAAGGAATCTACTACATTAATTATAGTGACATCAGTTAAATCATTACTGCAAAGGATAATAACTATTGCAGAGTATTGTACCAGAGGCAAAGTATCTGCTCATAGCTATCGATTGTATTTTATAATGAGCTCTCTGAATGGCAGTGTGGGAATTTCAGAACTTGCTCCCTTTCTCTTTCAGGTTTAATTTTGTTTGGAGAGATTGTTAGTTGCAATTTAAGATCAAAAGGTAAAATACCTTGGAGTAGCAAATGCTTGAGGAGATTTATTGCAAGTTGACCAGGGTCCTTTGAGTCTTCAGTGAGATTTGGAGGATTTCACTATTAGTTTCATATTTGATGCATTTCCAAATGCCAGCAAGACAGGTAAGACCACATATGATATTGATGGATTGTCTGGGGATATGGGAACCAGTAAGTGTACAACATTTACTTCCTCCCAATGGATTTTATGAACAACAGTTTCTAGTACGCTGGCACTTTGCTATTAAGAATAGACAAGTATTTTGAATTAAATGTGAACATGCTTTACAAGGCAATAATATGGAGTGTTGGACAGTATATGGAAAGCAGTGATGTAACTACGGTGGGGCAACCAGGGCATCTGCACCAGATCCTGACTTGTGGGAGAAGAGGGAGGAGGCAAGAAAATTGGCTGTCTGCCACAATCACACTGCTGGCACAGCAGCAACCTTAAGTTACTGCTGCCATTATATATGGCAGCTTTTCAGGTGCTCAGCTGCATCATTGGACATGTAGATACGTGCTCTGGGGTGGAAGGGGGGCGCTTTAATTAAAGTGGCTCTGACAGTCACTCTAATTAAAAATGCCTGCAGCATCAGTGCCCAGCGCCACCATTTTTAAGTGCCCCCACCACCATTTTGAAGCATGGAGATATTGAATAGATGTGATGTGTAGACTTGATTAATCCAGCATGTACTCATTATGACTCAGAAGGAAGGCAATGAGAATCTGCAAATTTGCGATGAACAATTCTCAGTCCATAAAGAAAACTTCTCCTGTAAAAAATGCTTAGGGTTGTCACAACTCTGGGACACAGCCCTCTTCTAGATATTGGTTTCCCCCAATTTATGCTGTACGTGTGTTCCTGGAGAATGGCACATACATTGAATTTGCATAAAGCAAACCCACTTTATAACACAACATATAGGGATAGGTTCCCATGACAGGGAGGGAGGGAGGGAGGGAGGATGGGACTAGGGAAGGGTGCAGCACCCAGGGCTGCATAAAGCAGCAAACTAGAGGGAACAGAGCATCGCTCACCCATCCCTAGCTGCAGTGACCCTGCCTGTAGCTGCTGGGCTGCACCGTGCTCCACCTGTCCCCCTCACCTCTGTTCCTGGGCTGTGCTGTGCCCTGGTGCAGGCAGTTTGTGTCAGCTGCTCCTGGGGCCATTGCCATTGTGGCTGGGGTGAGTGGGGCCACGGACCTTTCCCCTCCCTCCACAGACTTACCTGCTTGGGTGGGGGGGGCATTTATGCAGATCAGATAAGAGTGAATTTACCTTGCATATAATGAATTACAGGTCTAAATATGCTCAATGCATAAGAGTGAATTTGCATATAAAGAACCCACATAAAAACTGAGTGAAATCGGTACATAACAAACTGCTTTGTTAGGTCCCAATGCTAAGCCAAAGTGCTTTCATGCTTCCTGTGCATGTGCAGTATCTGAACACTCTTCTGGATGTTGTTTTCTTGGAACACTTTCAGGCTGCATGTTCTTTGTCTAGTACACCATTTGAACACTTGAGACCTTGTAGTCTAGTGTGGCCCTTATAACCATGCCCATTAAAAGCTCAGCAAAGAGCTCCAACATCATAGGCCCAAAGTTTATCATTTATGTATCCAAGACTACATGACAGTTGAAGCCCATAACACAGGTTTTGCAAAGGTTTCTAGGACAATCTAAGCCAGATAGCATAAGAAATAGTCAGATCTAGAAAGAAAAGCAGGCCTGTAGACAATCCTTCAGATTTCTAACAACTTGGAGATTTCTTTGTGATTTAGGTTAATGTTTTTGAGGAGTTCAGAACTATTCCTTTGCCTTGACTCATATACATTGTTTCTCTTCTTTGACTCTCTCACTCTCTAACTTGGTCAGTGAAAGAGGAACTTTCATTTATAACTTCCCCTGCCCTTTGCCAGGTGTCCCACTGACCAGTCTTATCAGGAAAACAAAGTCCCTCAGCCCATGATCTATTCTTAGTTAGCTCTGCTTTGAACACAGAGTTAAATATTGATTTGCTTTGGGAAGTACCCATCATTTTGTGTAACAGGACTTCCATATATTTATCAAGGAGTACTGAGATTTAGTAACTATGCAGCTTCAACATTATGCCATCAAACCTTAGAGTTACTGTAAAATAGGAATATAAAAGACAAAGAAGGCAGGCAGATACCAACTTCAAAATGGAATTCAGAATTTGACATGAAGCAATATAAAGAATCCCCAATACCAAAGAGAAATCAGAAGCTGTGTATAGACAAATAACCAAATTGTTACAAAGACATATAGCTGGAAGTATTAAAATATTAGTGTTTGCTACAGTCTGTTAGCAAGCATTCATTTAGTCATGGCTTAAGGTGAAATACAATAAAAATTCATTATAACAAAACCTGTCTACAACGAACTCCCTTTGTTATGATCCTGTCAGCAGGAGTTGATTTTTTCATTATTATTATGCAACATATTAACCAACCTTTTTAGCAAATACCCTGGAACACTCTTTTTTTGACAGAAAAAAGTTTTTACACAATCAAGTCAAGAAGACGAACAAAGTATTTTCGTTCAGATTGGGTTGCCCTGAAATTGATTTGCTTTGACAAATCAAAATATGACAATGTCCTTATAGGCCAGTTGAACAGTATTTTGTGCTTGTTTGAGCTACCCTGTTATTTGGAAATAACAGAGTGCCAGTTTACTAAGGAATTGTAGTTCCTTGTGACCTTATGCTCCTATATACACTCAGCTCCCCCATGTTTATTACATTGCTGATGAAGCTGAACCAATCTTGAGCTAATAAATGCATCACAGAAGGCAAAAGCTCCAAAGTCTAAAAAACATTGGCTAAGTACAGACATTCAAAAAGCCCAAGGCAGGTTTCTCTAAATTGCATAGATTAGAGTAGGAGTGAACCGAACTCTTGTTCACTCTTCGGCTGTGAGAGGCAGGCACTGGATGAAGCCAGAAAGTGGAGGGAGCTCCCACAGGCTTCCCAGTGTCCCAGAGATTGCTGAGGGAAGCCAAATGCAGCCGACTAGTTGCATCATCCCTGATTGGCTGTCAGGCACATGCATCCCCCCTACTGCCCTGTCATCTTTCAGGAAGCTGGCAGCTGCAGCCAATCAGCAGAGGGAGGTATATTCACTCCCATTCAGCAACATGGGGATTTCTGGGCTTTGTCCTTTGCCTGGGTTGGGGGATGTGGGGGTCCACCTCAGGCAGGACAGAGGTGGGGAGGGAGTGGGGCTCGTGAGCTGCTGGGGGGTGGTAGTGCCACTGGCATACTCCACATTCCTCGCTGGGTTGGCAGGGCATAGCGTCCCTCCCCTGTTCTGAACCCCAGGACCCTGAGCTGGGACAGCTTCAGTGAGGACTTGCAGGATTTCCACCCTCCTCTCTCCACTCCCTCCTGGAGCCAGCACCAAGAACTCTGCACAGGAAACTGGGATGCCTGCAAATGGTGACTGACATTAATTTGTGAACAGACTTGGCACTGACATTAGTTCGATGAACTAATCTAACCAAGACTGAGTAAATCTGATACTGCATTGAGCCAGGTCTGTCTTAAATTGGGATCCTTCATTTTTAAGGAGGTCTGTGCCCGAATATGTGTTTCGTTATGCATATAGACTAGCTTCTGACCACCTAAAGCAGAAAAAGTCATATCTGCACCTAGCCATTGTGGCTTCAGATTCTGTTCAACAGCTTCTGAGCCATCCCAGCCTCCCTAATGTTGTATAGCCAGGAAACTGGGATTTCCATGTGTCTAGAGGGAAAACACAACCCAAATTATCTGAGCTGCCACTAACCAAATCCCCCACTGTGAAGCGGTAGTTACAAACAGGGAAACACTCTCACACGTAACTGTTAAGGCAGCAGAGCAGAAGCTCATTTTTTCTAGACTGAACAGCTAAGTGTATTAAGATAAGGAAAACACCACTACCTATTGCTGTGCTGTCTCCACTTCGCAGAACAGATTCTGCCTACAGCTTTCTCTCTCCTGCTCCATAATTAAAGGCACAGTACACACAGCAAATCAGAAAGTACTACTATATTTTTAGCAACATTTGCTTTAGAGGGATATCACTGAAATTAGCTAGGGATCATACAGTTGAAAATTACATCACCATGCCATATAAAACTCAAATGCATTGAAGGACCCTATATAGTGGGAGAGTATTATGTTGCCTGGACTGCATGGTCACTATGGCTGCTTGCAAAGGTGAAAGGGGGAAAAAAGGGTTTTACCAGAAGAAGTAGTGTTTCATTTCATCCCAGCTGTCATCAGGCACTTCAGTGGGGCTTTTTTAGCGCTTTTAGCTAAAGCTGATTCAATCAGCTATTAAAAAGAGTGCCAAAAAGCTTCACTAAAGTGCCTGATCTTTACCCATGTTGGCCAAGCTGGGTTGGAGTAATGTGATGCCTCTTCTGGGTATGCCTAGGGCTCTGCATGTGAATGCACTGAGTTTAAAGTAAAGCACAATTGTATTTATTTATTTATTTCTATGTCTGCAAGCACCCTACTTGACCAAAGTGAATTTTAAATTAACTGGCTCCACAGAAATTTATATACATGAAAAAGAAATCTGAGCCTAAGTCAGGTTTCAGATAAAGTCTCAGAGCAGAATAGGAAGCCTCAGTCAGTTAATCTGTCTGTTGGCACTGATATTACTAGAAATAGATATATATATATATTATAAACTGGGAGTTTATAAATAAACTCTTAATGAATATCTTTGGGGTTGAGACTGTTAATGTTATTTTTCAAATGTGAATAAATGTTTAGTTTTGAAAAAATTGTATTCTTTTCTTTCAAGAGTATATTTGGTTTGAGCCATGTCTGTTTTGAAGATTCATCATAAAAGGAGTGGCCTAAATTGAAGCAGACATAGCAAAGTATCCTAAAATAACAATTCAGATATCGAATTCAGTTCAGCTGCAACTTACACCCCTGAAATAACAAAGCATTTAAGATACTCAGGATCAATAATGGTGGGTTCATTCTGAAATAGAAATGGATTTTAAAGTTGCTCTTTAACATTTTAAAATAATTACCTTAAATGTAGCTGGGCTATTTACAATTTCTCTTCCCAAATTTTGTTTAGCTTAATTTGCACAATATGAAAGGACCAGTACTGTACAGCTAAATAATTTCAAACTGGCCTGTAATTCTAGAAGCAAGCATGTGAACATGAGGCTATATATATACTTTTATTTCTAGGATGAAAAAGACTTATTTAAAAGAAGCCTTCATTCCATATTTATGATGTAAATAAGGATTTTTCTATCTATTTTATAGATTAGCCATATAGGATATATGGAATTTTCTGTGTCTCTTTTTTGGTAAGAGGAAGAGATTCAGGCTCACACAGCTCATGCCTTAGTTACTGCATTGCCTTTTCCAGTTACATTTTATGCCACATCTCCATCAACTTCAAGGATAATTTCTTTAGGCACTTTGACCATGCTCTCCTTCTCTTTGCAGCCCTCTACTGACTTCACGTTCCCTAGGGAATCAAACTTCTCCTCACTTTCAAGGCCCTTCACAACCTGTCCCCTCTGAATTCACTGTTTGTCACACACAGTACAGAGAGGTCAGCTCTTCACTCCATTTAACTGACAAAGCCACCTTTGTTAAGTTTTCAACCACCATTGTACTTTTTCATTCTGTCCCTAATGCTCTGAAAAAAATATAAATTGTAACCACACAAATTCTGTCACCCACTGACAGTTTGGAGCTAATTAGTCACCTCACTTCACCATCTGCCAACTCAAGGCAGAACTGGATGTAGAACTTACTAGTTTCTAGTCAAGGCAAGAGACATTTTACAATCAATGGGAACAGACTTAGTCCTTCTAAATTTTTCACCTGAAGTCTATTTCCGTTTCCCTTATATAAATAACATTTATCACTAGCACAAGTGAATGCATTATTTATCATTTCAAACAGCCTTCTCAAGCTTAAATTTAAAAGATATTATACTTCCTTTTAACCCAATCTAAGTGCATAGTGAATTTTATGGCCCTGACTATGAGCTGTAGTGCAGCCCATACACACCAGTCCATGGGAGTAAGAGGTTGGAACCTAGGCGGATTCCTCTGCCTGTAACTTCCAGGACACGGAAATCATGTTTCCAGCCCCAGAGGTTTGCCTGGACTGCATTAAATCTAACTAGCACAGAGTCTTCTGAGCTGCTTAACACTTCTGTAGCTTAGTGCCGCAGCCATAAGATAGCCCATGGTGTTCCTCTAACTTAGAAGGCCGAAACAGTCCTCAGACAAATGTTAGGCAAAAAAAGATACAACACCTTTGCCCACCTCATTTCCGGATTAGACATCAAAGCTGTCCTGTCTAGGGCAGAACTTAGTTTTATGTGTTGAGCTAACAGTCTTTATATCTATAAAAATACCATGCAACTGGAAATATAACACCCAGACACATTTAATTTAGATCAGTACAGAACAATGTATGTTTGTAGGAAACAGATACATTGCCTCAGATTTTACACTTCCAGCTCTTTAAAGAAGTGCACTTTGTTGTGAATGCTTCATGATCCACAATTATATATTGTATTGAATTTGCAGGTGAGATGGAATTTTTACTGCCACAATTCAATTAAAACAAAATGTCAGGCAAAACAGGAGGCCCAACAGTTTACTTAGCACTTATGCATCTTCTTAATTTTGTGTGTATGCATCCATGCAACATTATCTATGCAAACTTTCTGTTTGTTACTAGGTTCTATGTGAGAAATGATTAAACTAGAAAAACCTAAACAGGCTGGTTTTCAGACATCTCAAAATTCTTAGATGATGCTACACTTTGAGAACAGATGTGACCATTTCTTTTTCTTTCCCACTTAATTGCTGTTTTTAAACTCCCCTTTGCTTTCTTAGGGAAGGATTGATAACAGGGTAGCCATCATACAGAACAGTTCAGTTGTCCTGTGTCCTCTATTATATGAAACCTGACGCCTTTATAAGCTCTATTTTTCTCTTGAACATTGAACTTGAACTGAACATTGAACTTTTTTTCTCTTGAACTATTTGCCGAGAAGAGAAAAATAAAGTACATAAAGGCATCAGGTTTCATATTAATAGAGGACAGAGTAGCAGAAAACCAGAATGTACTCTGTGATGGCCACCCTAATTGACAAATGTAGGCTTAACTTCCTTCCCAGAAGCATAACTAGCGTGGAACGACAGGGACAACTATCCTGGGTGCCAACAGGGATGGAGGGTGAAAACTCAGCTTTTGCCATTGCCATGCAACTATCATCACATTAGCAGTAGCAACCAGAAGTTGTTAATGCCTCCATGTGCAGCAGCCATCACAGGAACCCAGCTATATTCTTACAATTCTGTTCGTTCCCCTTTTTTCCAAAAATAGAGATCTGACAGCCTTCGGGCTTTCCCTGGCAGGGAAGTGATGAACTCTTAGAAAGGATTAAAAGGATAGTGGCTTTGTTAGAGTTAGCATAGGATTTGGAAACAGCCAGTTTTCCTTTACCATTATAGTGAACAAACAGTTGGCTAGAACAGTTGATAGGCACATTTTTATAAAAAAATAATATATGTAAATGTAAATGATAGTTTCATAGTTTCATAGTTTCTAGGGTCGGAAGGGACCTGAGCAGATCATCTAGTCCGCCCCCCTGCCATGGCAGGAAAGAATACTGGGGTCAAATGACCCCAGCAAGATGTTCATCTAACCTCCTCTTAAACACCCCCAGGGTAGGAGCCAGCACCACTTCTCTTGGAAGCTGGTTCCAGACCCTAGCTGCCCTGACCGTGAAGTAGCACCTCCTGATATCTAACCTAAACCTACCCTCTGCCAGCTTGTGACCGTTATTCCTGGTCACTCCTGGCGGTGCTCGGGGGAACAGTGACTCCCCCAATGCCTGCTGATCCCCCCTGACTAGTTTATAACAGGCCACTAGATCCCCCCTCAGTCTTCTCTTTTGGAGGCTGAACAGGTTCAGGTCCCGCAGCCTCTCTTCATAGGGCCTGCCCTGCTGTCCCCTGATAATGCGAGTGGCCCTCCTCTGGACCCTTTCCATGCTGTCGACATCCCTCCTGAAGTGTGGCACCCAGAACTGGACACAATACTCCAGCTGTGGCCTGACCAGTGCCGCATAGAGGGGGAGGATCACCTCCTCGGACCTGCTCGAGATGCATCTGTGGATGCATGACAAGGTGCGGTTGGCCTTCCTGACTGCCTCCCCACACTGCTGGCCCATGTTCATCTTGGAGTCAATGATGACCCCCAGATCCTTTTCCGCCTCCGTGCTGACAAGAGGGGAGTTCCCCAACCTGTAGGTATGGTGCCGGTTGTTCCTTCCGAGGTGCATCACCTTGCACTTGTCTGTGTTGAAACCCATCCTATTCTAGTCCGCCCACCCTTGTAACCTGTCTAGGTCTGATTGTAGCCTGTTGCATCCTTCCAGTGTGCCCATGTCCCTCCATATCTTAGTGTCATCAGCAAATTTGAACAGGGTGCTTTTTAGCCCCTCGTCCAAATCACTGATGAAGATGTTGAACAGTGCGGACCCAAGGACCGAGCCCTGCAGAACCCCACTACCCACGTCCTTCCAGGTTGAGAAGGACCCATCCACTACCACCCTCTGGGTGCAGCCCACCAGCCAGTTGGCGACCCATTTGACTGAGTGGGTGTCTACACCAGAGCCCCCCAGTTTCTTAATGAGAACGGGGTGAGAGACAGTGTCAAAAGCCTTCCGGAAGTCCAGGAAGACTACAACCACTGTTACCTCTGCGTCTAATGATCTGGTGATCTGATCGTAAAAGGCCACCAGGTTGTTCTGACAGGACCGGCCACTGATGAACCCATGTTGGTTGCTCCTAAGCATGCAGTCCCCTGCTGGCCCCTCCTGGATGTGTGCCAGCATAATTTTCTCAAACAGCTTGCCTAGGATCGAGGTAAGACTAATCGGCCTATAGTTTCCTGGGTCCTCCTTCCTCCCTTTTTTGAAGATGGGGACCACGTTGGCCCTCTTCCAGTCCTCCAGTACCTCACCAGAGCACCATGAGTGCTCATAAAGTTGTGCCAGGGGACTTGCAATGACCTCAGCCAGTTCCTTTAGAACTCTAGGGTGGAGATCATCCGGGCCGGCTGACTTGAATACATCCAACCCCTCCAGAAGCTCCCTAACTAAATCCTTGCTAACCCGTGGCCCAGGTGTGCCTCCCCCAGGCCCCAAGGGGGGCCCAGCAGGGAGGTGGCTGTTCTGGTTCCTACTTAGGAAGATGGAGGCAAAGAAATCGTTAAACATGTTAGCTTTGCCGTCTGGTGTGACGACCAAGTTACCCATGTTGTCCTGCAAGGGCCCCACATTACCCAGGACCTCCTTTTTACCCCCTATGTATTTAAAAAAGGACTTCTTATTGTCCTTGATCTGGGAAGCTAGTCCCAGTTCCATCTCTGCCTTGGCCTTCCTAACTAACCCCCTACATCCCCGAGCAACTACAGAATAGTCCTCCCTGGTGATGACCCCTTCTTTCCATTGGATGTAAGCCTCCTTTTTAGCAAGGAGACATTCCCGGATGCTTTTGGTGAGCCACGGAGGCTTGTGTGCTCTCCTGCTCCCTTTGATCCTCATTGGGATTACCTTCCTTTGGGCTTGGAGAATTGTCTCCTTAAGGAGCGACTACTCTCCTTGGACACCTGGCTCCCCTCCCCTCCGGGACCTCAGTGCTTCTCCAACTATCCTCCTTAGCTCGTTGAAGTCTGCCCTCCTAAAATCTAGGGCCGCTGCCTTACTGCATGCCTTTGCCACCTTGTGCTGGATGGTGAATTCCAGCAGGCGATGATCGCTGTTGCCCATGTGGTTGAGCACCCGCAGCCCCCTCACCAGGTCATCACCCATGGCCAGCACTAGGTCCAACAAGGCATCTCCCCTGGTGGGGCTGTGCACCTCCTGGGTTAGATGGAGGTCCTGCACTCTGGCGAAGAACCTACGTGAGTGTTCAGACCTAGCTGACTGTTCTTCCCAGCAGATGTCCGGGAAATTCAGGTCCCCCATGACTACCACATCCTTAGCCTTCACTACCTCTGTGAGCTGACCCAAGAATTCCTGGTCAAGCTCTTCTCCCTGGTTGGGAGGTTTGTAGTAGACTCCCACCATTAAGTCCCTTTCCCCTCGACTGCCTTGTACTCTAACCCAAAGCACTTCAGAGTGCGCCTCCCCTGACTCCTTGCTAATTAACGAGGATGTGTATTCCTCCTTAATATAGAGCGCCATGCCCCCACCTCTCTTTCCTATCCTGTCCTTCCTGTACAGCCTATAGCCCTTGACATTCACCGCCCAATCATGCGTTGCATCCCACCACGTTTCTGTAATCCCCACTATGTCCGGATTGGTGTCAGCCAGCAGGAGGGTGACTTCCTCCTGCTTGTTGCCCATACTGTGAGCATTTGTGTAGAGGCATTTGAGGCCTCCTGTGGGTGTATGTACTGACCCCCTAGTCCCAGCGTTACCCTGGGCCCTATCTCTTACCTGTTTATTCGCTTCGCTCGTTGGTCTGGGCTTGGCTGTAGTTGTGGGTGCTGTTTGGTCTGGCAGTCTGTTGTTTCCTCCGCCCTCCTCTTCCCCTTCCCCTGACGAGCCTAGTTTAAAGCCCGCCGGAGGACGTCCGCCAACCTAGAAGAGAACACACACTTACACCTAGAAGAGAACACACGCTTAAGTTATAGCTCCTGTTTAACACGTATTTGAACGGCAACATTTTTTAAGCACATATGAAATTGGAAAGTTCTTGTTAAGAGAAGCTTTATAATAAATACCTCCAAATGTATATATAATCATGGACACATTTTAAAAAATTTCTTAGTAGCAATGATAACAATAAATCATAAGACATGAGTGTCATGTTAAAAGACATGAGCGTCATTAGCCTACTAAGGCAGAGCTTAGCATGCTTTATTGTTAGAATATGGTTAATTCATCCCAAGCCTTCTTAAAAATACCTTTCTGTTTTTAAACCTGGGGTGCAACACTACCCATGCCCTGCTGGTGCTCCGGTTGTACCCGCTTTGTTATTCCACAGCATGGGGTTCCCCACAGGTCCAAAACTGTAGTGGCAGATGAGCAGTGGGGCAGTATTAATTGCTACAGGCCTCCCAGAGCTGTGGCAATTAATGCTGCCACTGCTCCATCACTACCAGATTTCCAGACCCCTGGGGAGCCCCATGGGTTGGATGCTTTTGGTTCATGGCCTACATCTGGCCTGTGTGCTCGTGGTTGAACACCCCTAAATTACACTGCAGATTTAGAAATGAAAAAAGATGAACTACTAGCATTCCCTAATAAGTGAAATTAAATTTTTATTATTATCTATAATCATAAGAGATAAGGTTAAATATAATCTACATAGCTTTTCCTTAGCGAGCTCTTGGACTTCTTCCTATGCACTAAAATCTGTCTGCAATTTTAGCTATAGCTTGTATCCCAACACCCAATACTAAATTACTGTCTTCTTATGGTGCATGAGAAGGGAGCCCCATATTGAAGTTTGCATTGCAAAAGTAATAGTTAAGAGCTTAATATTTTTATTTTGCAAAAAAATTACCTGTATTAGCAAAAATATAAATATAAATTGAGCAGTATTTCATTTTTTCAAAGAATTTAAATGAGAAAACAATTAAAAACACAGTGTACTCCAGCTCCATCCTTCAGCTTGCAAACCCAGAAGCTATCTCAAGTGGTTTTAAATCAGCACACCTGACTGTTACAAAGACAAATTAAAAGGCTTTTAACACTGGTGAGAGTACCACTTGGTAAGTCAGTCTCTCCAAGGTTTTGTGGTACATGCCAGATTGATGCAGCTGGAGGATGTTTTGTTTTGTGGTATCTGCAGAAGACAAATTTCATTCTAGAGATGGAAATAAAAATCTTATAGACTATTGCTAAGTACTGTAGACAATGTGCAGGTGGAAAGAACTTCTTAATTCTTTCCTTTGAAGAATTGTTTGCTTTGACTTGACAGGGAGGGGAGTGATCCTGAAAGCACAAGGGATGTCCATCTTATCTCAGAGGAAAGGTAGTAAAAGGGCAGCCCCCTTAGCTCAGCAGGGAACTTGTGGAGCTCCTTCACTTAAAAAGAAAGGCTTGTAAAGGATGGAAGACAGGAATCACCATACAGGAGGAGTATTCTGCACTGGTCAGTATCTGTAGGGAGTGAACCAGGAAATCCAAGGCTGCAATTGAATTCCAACTGGCTACATGTATCAAGGACATCAAGAAGTCCTTTTTCAGATATGTGGGGAGTCAGAAGAAAAACAAGGGTAACATTGGACCCTTGCTAAACCAAATGGGACAACTGAAAACCAACACCCAGGAAAAAGCCAACCTCCTTAATGTGCACTTTGCATCAGTTTTTCATCAGCCCTAGCATGATGCAGGATGGCCAGGGTGAGGCTGAATTTATACCCAGCATCACTGTAGACCTTGTAAAAGGAACATCTTGAGAGGCTGAACACCTTCAAGTTTAGCTGGTCCTGACAGATTGCACCCCCAAGTACTTAAGGAGCTGGCAGGCATCATAGCCCAGAGCCTGGCAAAGATATTTGAAAGCTCATGGTGCTCAGGTGAAGTACCTGAAGATTGGAAGGAGGCCAATGAGGTGCCCATCTTCAAGAAAGGGAGGTAAGTATAGTCGGGGGACTACAGGCCAATCAGCTTGACCTCAATCCCTGGTAAGATTCTAGAAAAAAATTATTTCATGCTGGCTGATGGCAACATCCTGAGAGACAGCCAGCATGGGTTTGTTGCCTGACCAATCTCATCTCCTTCTATGATCAGGTGACACGAGGGAGAAGAGAATAACATCATATATCTGGATTTCAGAAAGGCCTTTGATCTGGTGTCCCATGATCTCCTCATAGAAAAATTGGCCAACTGTGGCCTGGGCTACATCAGTCCAATGGCTGGGGAATTGGCTCTGAGGTCAGACCCAGAGAATGGTAGTTGACGTAAGTGAATCAGCATGGCGCTCCGTGACCAGTGGTGTCCCCCAAGGCTCCATCTCTGGACCTGTTCTTTTTAATGTCTTTATTAATGATGTGGACATTGGCATCAGAAGTAGACTGGGCAAGTTCACTGACAACACTTAACCTTTGGGGTAGAGCGTCCACACCCAAGGACAGGCTGGTGATCCAGGCTGATGTGGATAGGCTTAGAAAGTGGGCGGATATAAACCTGATGACCTTCAATATGGAAAAATGCAAAGTACTCCACCTCAGGGAAAAAACCCTGTAGCATGCTTATTGGCTTGGCAGTTCTATGCTTATTAACACCACTGCCGAAAGAGACTTGGGGGTCATAATTGACCACAAGATGAACATGTCCCACCAATGCAAGGTCACAGCTGGTAAAGCAAACAAAACTCTGGCTTGCATCTATAGATGCTTCTCAAGTAAATCTCAGGATGTCATCCTCCTGCTGTTCTTGGCCTTGGTGAGGCTGCAGCTGGAGTACTGCATCCAATTCTGGGCTCCACAATTCAGGAAGGATGTGGAGACGCTTGAGAGAGTCCAGAGGAGAGCCATGCACATGATCAGAAGGCCAGTGAATAGGCCTTATGATGAGAGGCTGATAGCCATGGGAGTCTTCATCCTGGAAAGGTGCAGCTCAGGGGTGACCTGGTGGCAGCCTATAAGTATATAAGGGGTGAGCATCAGGATTTGTTCACCAGAGCGCCCCAAGGGATGAAAAGGTCCAATGGTCACAAACTCCTCTAAGACCATTTCAGGCTGGACATAAGGAAAAACTTCTTTATTATCCAAGTCCCCAAGGCCTGGAATAGACTCCCTCCAGAAATGGTGCAAGCACCTACTCTGGACTCTTTTAAGAAACATTTGGACACTGATCTTGCTGGGATCCTTTGACCCCAGCTGACTTCCTGGCCCTAAGGCAGGGGGCTGGACCCGATGATCTTTCGAGGTCCCTTCCAGCTCTAATGTCTATGAAATCTATGAAATCTTGAATGCATAAAACAATCTTCTCATTGTTACTACCTTTTTGCTAATTAAAAGTAAATTTTGACTACTAAGTGGTTGATACTTCTGTAAAGTGGGTCAAAGGCAAAAGGTGCATTTGAAAGATTTTAGGATGAAGCAAAATGTATAATTTATCATAAACTCAATGCGTCCAATGTGACAAGGACAGGAAATACATTTCAACACTTATGACACACTCTTGATTGAAAAGGGGAAAAGAAACTTACTTTTCTTTCCTGCCTTCTTTCCATCTCACAAGTAATAGACGGAACAGTAATGAAATTAATGGTCGGTTTTATCTTTGAGTATTTTTTAAGCAGGACTTTGCGTGGTGATTGGCATGCTTTCCTTATACTTTTTTTTGCCGATTGGACTTTTCCACTCTGGTTCATTCGCTCTCAGGAAAAGAGGAGATAAAGGTTGGCGATGACAGAAGTGAGTTTTTGGACTTGCTAAAAGTAATAAAGTAAGATGCCAGAGTACTGGATCTCTCTGTCACTTCAGTACACTGAGGTAAAAATCTGCAATGCCTAGCTTTTCAAATACTGAAGCTGATAGACTGCATCCAGAGAAGGAAAGGAGAAGTAATTGTACAGACCATACAGCAATGAAATCAATGGAGAGAGTCTGAACTAAAAACCAGCTCTTCAGTAATGAAACTGTTTATCAAAGTAAACCAAACATGGACATTATGATCACAGTAAGATATTTTCTGTGTTGATTGTCTAACAGGAACTGTTCATTTGCGTTTACAGAATGCTTCTGCTTTAGGAACCGTATTAGATTATTCAGTACTAGAGGTGGTTGAAAAATTGAGTTGTTTTTGCTCTTTGAGAGAGGGGCAAGTTTTCCTGAACTATTTCAGAAAATGTTCCCATTATTCAGGGCAGCAGTACTGACAAAGGATCAATTTATGTATCACTGAAACACAACCCTCTTTGAACTGCAATATGACAAAACTAGCAATTAGTTATGACAGAAGTTAAAGTATGTCCTGTCCAGTGGAAAGCAGAGGAAACTATTTTTGTAGTACTGCAAGCATCATATTCCCCAACTGCAATATGTGTATAAGAAATATTGTCAGTCTTCAACAATCACACTTTATTTTAATCTCTCTCTCTCCCCAGTGAAAGTTTTTAAAAGTACAGGCTAAAGATGGCATATGTTTTTCAAGGGCTCGTACAGACTTCTCTAGTTCAAATGCAAAATACTTTATTGACATGAGAAGCTCTACAAGTGTTACTAAACTGTAAAAGAAACAAGAGGTGTCATGTTCTTGCAGGCTGGAGACAATGCATCAAGCATTTTCACCTCTCATACCATGGTGGGAGGGAAGTCACTGGTCAATGCAGTGCTAGACACACAAGCACCCTTGCACTAGTCACTATTAATATTCAGCCCTCTTGCTGTGGCAGATTAATGCTTAACAAGCCCACCTGCTCTGTTACCAAGCAACTCACATGTGCCCACCTATCTAGTGTTTCTCTAAACCTTCCAGCACACTAACCTACCTTTTCCCAATGCTGTGAAAGCTTACTTTGCTCATAACTATTCAAATCCCTACCTTGTGTTGTGCACTTGCCTTTTTATGCATCTGCCTTCAGACAAAGAAACTGCATATTTTTTCTGCACATCTCCTTTGCAACTATATTTCACCAAATATGTTCAAGAACACTTTCCTCCCATAGAGCTATCAGTCACAGGGTGATCTTAATTATGTTAATCACCCTCCCTAGGCTAACACAATTAACTATAATTAGGTGATCCCTTTTCTCCTATACTTTCTGTCCCCAGGGAGATTTGGAATTATTAAGGTACAGGTAAATAGCCAACTCCTCTCATTTGGTTGTCTTTTTGGTACATTAATCCCTTGGGCATTAAGGGAAAAGAAGCATATTACATATGGTCTTCCCTGAACTGAGCTTCATAGACAACAGAATTTTCTTTAAGCTACTGTGACTGAGAATTAAATTTCAAACACCATTCCTTAATATACAAGTCAGATCATGGCAACTTGCCTGATCATTTAAAAAAAAATCATCCTGGGTTGTACTGTGTGCAATCATATTTCACTGTTCTAATTTGGATGGTACAATATACTACGGTGGAACTCAGGAGCAAACCTTCTCTGTACTGTGTGCTATCTACAGTGAAAAATGCTTAGTTACCATTCATTCCACGTTTCAGGGTTGTTGGTTATAACTGTGTTGCCCAATGCCTGAAGATGCATGTTTGTGGCTGAAAGCTTGCAAAGAACAGTTTCCCAACTACTTAGTTGTTTGACAAAAGTTATCACATTTACTCAAAGAACCTTGTCTGCCTAGTTGTTACTATATGCCTATGTAGAAAGACTATCTGGTCTAAACTATATCAACCAATATCAGGGGAGGGGAACAGAAATTTTTCCTAAGAAAATCTTTGAATAGTCTCTGAAGGCTTAATATCCTTTTGCAACATTCACCCCCAAAGTTATGTGTTGTACTAGCTCAGGATTTGCAGGTTGTTAAAGCCTGCCTTATATAAAAAGTGTCACAGTAATTCAGTCTAGAATTCCTGAAGGTATGCATAGCTGGCATAAGATCTACACTTGCTATAAACAGATGTAAAAGGTAAAGGGGTCTGGAGGATGAGCTTCACTGTTTCTTGAATTGCAGCATGAGGAGATGATGCAGTCAGCATCATGCTCCGACTGCCTTTACCCCTAGGTAGCTCTTAGTACCCATTAGACCCATTAAACAGGAAGCTGAGTGTGCTTCAGGGTTGTGCTGGGTGTTAGAAACTGACTGCCATTACCTGGGATCAAGGTCAGGTTCTTCCAGTTTGTAGCCAATCACCCTACCAACTAAGCTATGTGGGTCACAATAAGCAGAAATAGCTGTTGTCAAATAATAAATATAAAATAGGCACTACCAAGATAACCCAGGTGGGCAAGTCAGGTAATGAAATCATGTTCCTCTAAGCAGTTTCCTTCAATCTAGTCTACCAATAAGATCAAGCATTTTTCAACAGCACCTTGTCACAATATGTAATGTAGGTACATGCAACTGTTCATAGTATTTAAAATAACATCAGGTAAAGCAAGAAGAAATATTTTTACTAAAAGGAGCAATCCTTTATTGTCAGGGAAGGCACAAAATTATGGAATCCAGCTCAAGCTTCAAATTCTTCTTGGTGCAATTCCCTTGTTTTGTGTCTTTAGATCCTCTGCATTAAGAAGATTCAAAATTATGTGTAAAGGCAGAAGACATATTTGAATTCATAAGCCTGCTTTCTTCATTCCCATCCTAGGTTTTAACTGAAGCCAAATTCCTCATGTACTTAATGTCATGATAATTTTTGCTGCTGTGTAATTTTTACTAAAGTTTGGATGCTGGCAGTGAAAACTGTACAGAACCCTGGGCTTCTATTCTATTACTTTTTACTGCACATCTTCAGGGATGCTGTGTATACTCACATACACACACACAGTCATATTTTGCAATGCAGTCTTCCAGATGGGTGTAATAATCTTGCCTACTGCAGTAAAATAGGCTTCTACTGAATCTCCCTGTTACTGCATCTGCAAATAATTAGGCATGTTACTAAGTTTATTTTTGGGAATAAATATATACATGATAAATACATTTAAATCAATTTAAAAAAAAAATCTATATTTTTTTTGCTGGATTAGGACCTAAAGTGTTTATACTTCCTGCTAGCTTCTCTATGAGGATGGATCTCTGCACTGTCTTATTGGCAACTACGTATTCTTCTAGCTCTTTGCCATGTACGTTATAGCTACTGGGCACATCTACACAAGATACTACTGTGCAGTGGTTACTACACATTCATTTAGTACTTGTATAAGCAAGTACTAAATAAATGCACAGTAACCCAAGTTACTGCACAGTAGTGCTGGAGAATGCCTTTTTGTGACTACTGTACAGTAGTATTGGGCTACTGCAGAGTCAGCGTCTCAAGTAGGACACACTTACATATTGATAAATGAGGTACAAATAGTTCTGATGAAGTATACATGTAAAAAGGTACTAATTTATACCATATTAGAAATAATTTCTAAATTTGGTCCCATGGGCATCATCTAGTTTGCAATTTTAATTTTGCTAGAAGCTAAAGCCCATTGAATTCACACATAGATGAGGTTCAAACTATGCATTCAATTCTTCTTACAAGTCTGAAATTTATGAACCTTTGAAATGGCCAGTGGACATTCACTGCCAGAAACTGACTTCAGTTATGACAGGAAAAATTATTATGGCACTTAGAATTTTAACAGAATTTGGCATTAACTAGAGTGTAGTTTTGGGAATAAAGAATAGTATGCTAGTAGTACTGGTACCTTTAGGTGGCACAGTAATACGGAATAGAATAGTTACAAGATAAGTGATAAATGGAAACCTCATGAACAGATCAAGTTGCTCAGTGATTGGGAGTGCAGAGAAAAGTATGGGAGAAGAGAATGGGAGGAGAGCAGAGGATGATTCAGCAGTGGGAGGGTGGGCAATACAGCCCCACCCTTGATTTCTGCTGCACTCAAACTTTAAAACCAACTGCCTAGGACAGGGAGCAAAATTTCTATTCAGTCAATACTAAGGGAGTTAAATTGTCTTCATGAATCATTATAATCCAGGGGATTTCTGCTAATGTCTCTTCACTCCATAGGTGTTAATGATCCTGTTTCCTTTCTAATGGACTTGATGTTCCGTTAATCAAGTTACCTTTTTTCTGCAAATTTTCTGTCTGTTACCTATACCTGTTAATACCTCTCTTCTGCTTCACAGCCCTAAAGACTGTTTTTAGTTCTAGCTGAAAACATTAACTCATGCATGGTAATATTAGTTCAGTTGAACATGAAATCAGGTGTGGAAATAATTGACTGTGAAGTGTTGGATGCACTGTCAAGATAGTTCATAGTTTCATGGTAGCTAGGGTCAGGAGGGACCTGAACAGATCATCTAGCCTGACCCCCTGCCACAGGCAGGAATGAATGCTGGGTTCACAAGACCCCAGACAGGTGATCATCCAACCTCCTCTTAAATTTTCCCAAGGTAGGGACGAGGACCACTTCTCTGGGAAGTTGGTTCCAGATTTGGCCACCCTAACTGTAAAATATTGCCTTCTGATCTCTAACCTAAACCTATTCTCCATCAGCTTATTACCATCATTCCTTGTCACCCCAGGTGGCACTGGGGAGAAAAGGGCTCTACCTATTTGCTGTTGAACTCCCCTGATGAGTTTGTTGGCATCCACCAGGTCCCCCCTCATCCTCCTCTTGCTGAGGCTGAACAGGTTCAGGTCCCTCAGTCTCTCCTCACAGGGCCTGTCCTGCTGCCCTCTCACCAAGTGTGTGGCCCTTCTCTGAACCCTCTCCAGGCTGGCCACATCCTTTTTGAAGTGCAGCGCCCGTACTGGATGCAGTACTCCAACTGCAGGCTGACCAAAGTTGCATAGAGGGGGAGTACCACCTCTCTGGACCAGCTTGAGATGCACCTTTGGATGCATGACAAGGTACGGCTGGCCTTGCTGGCTGTGGTCTGGCATTGGCAGCTCATGTTCATCTTGGAGTCAATAATGCCTCCAAGATCCCTTTCCGCCTCTGTGCTTTCAAGAAGGGAACTCCCCAGCCTGTATGTAGACTGTGGATTCCTTCTCCCAAGGTGCATCACCCTGCACTGGTCTATGTTGAACCCCATCCTATTCTCATCTGCCCACTTTTGTAGTCTGTCTAAATCTCTCCCTTCAAGTGTGTCCACCTCACCCCACATCTTAGTGTCATCAGCAAACTTCGACAGCGTGCTTTCCGCACCCTTGTCCAAGTCACTGATGAAGATGTTAACCAGTGCAGGCCCAAGGACTGAGCCCTGGGGTACCCCACTACTCACATCTCACCAGTTTGAGTACAGCCTGCCCACCACTACTCTTTGGGTGCGCCCCATCAGCCAATTTTTTACCCATCCAACTGTGTAGGCATCAGTGCCACAGTCGCTTAATTCATTGATGAGGATGGGGTGAGACAGTGTCAAAGGCCTTCTTAAAGTTTAGAAAGACTATGTCCATGGTGATACCATCAGCCAAGGATTTAGTTACTTGGTCATAAAAGGCAATCAGGTTGGTCAGGCAGTACCTGCCTTTGATGAACCCATGCTGATTGCCCCTGAGCATGATCTCCCCTGCAGGCCCCCCCAAAGCTGTGTTCCTTGATGATTCTCTCAAAGAACTTCCCGAGCACCAAGGTGAGGCTTACAGGTCTATAGTTACTTGGATCCTCCTTCCTCCCTTTTTTGAAAATTGGGACCACACTATCCAGTTTCCAATCCCCCGGCACCTGTCCAGATGACCACAAACTCATACAGCTGGTCTAAGGGCTCCGCAATGACCCCTGCAGCTCCCTCAACACCCTTGAGTGGAGGGCATCTGGACCTGCAGATTTAAAAATGTCTTGCCCTTCCAGAAGATCCCTAATGACTGAAGGCCTGACAGAGGTATCCCCAAAATTGTCCCTACCTCTGGTAGGGGTGATATCCCGGTCCCTGTTCAAGAAAACAGAGGCAAAGGAAGTGTTAAAAATATCAGCTTTCTTGTCTGGCATAGCCACAAGATTACCATTTGCATCTTGCAGGGGCCCTACATTGCCTGGTGACCTCTTCTTGCTCCCAGTGCACTTGAAAAAGGAGTTTTTGTTATACTTAATCCTGGATGCTAGCCTGAGTTCCATCTCTGCCTTGGCCTTCCTAATAGCCCTCCTACACTCACGGGCCAAGGAGAAGTACTCCTCCTTGGTGATATCTCCTCCCTTCCACTGGTTGTTGCCCCCCTTTTAGTCCTCAGGCATTCCTGAATGCCCTTGCTGAGCCAAGTGGGGTTCTGAACACTCTTACCCACCTTGTATCTCTCAGGGACTGTTATCCTTAGGGCCTGGAGAATCGCCCCCTTAAGGTACGACCATCCCTCATGGATTCCCATCTCCTCTACCTTCTGGGCCCTCAGTACCTTCCCTATTAGTCACCTAAGCTCATTGAAGTTGGACCTTCTGAAGTCAAGGGCTTTAGCCTTGGTGTGAGCCCTTGGTGCCCTGCGTTGGATAATGAAATCCAGCAGGTGATGATTGCTATTGCCCAGGTGGTCAAGGACCTGCAGTCCCCTCACCAGGTCATCCCCCATGGCCAGGACCAGGTCCAGCAAGGCATTATCCCAGTGGGGCGGTGCACTTCCTGCATAAAGTGAAGGTTCTGTAATACAGCCAGGAACCTACGCGAGCGATCAGACCTGGCTGTCTACTCCTCCCAGAAAATGTCTGGGTAGTTTAGGTCAGCCATGACAATAACATTCCTTGACCTAACTGTCTCCATAAGCTGACTGGAGAAGTCCTGGTCCAGCTCTTTCCCTTGGTTGGGTGGTCTGTAGTAGACACCTACTGTAAGGTCATTTTCACCATGCCCACCTTGTAGTTTTACCCATAGTGTCTCTGCCCAACCCTCCTCTAACCCGAAGCTAATCCTTGATGATGTGAGGTGCTCTTTGACATAGAGCACACCCCCCCACCTTTCCTTTCTGTCCTGTCTCTTCTGTATAGGGTGTATCCCCAAATGCCCACCCCCAGTTGTAGGTGGGGTCCCACCAGGTTTCTGTGAGCTCTACTAAGTCTGGGTTCTTACTCGCAATCAAGAGGCACAGTTCCTCCTGTTTACTCCCCATACTCCAAGCATTAGCACCTGAGGCCTCCTGAGGGTTCACATGCCTCCTTCCCACTCTCAGGAGAGTTTTGACCCCCTGCTCTCCAGACATTGATGCTTACCTGGGCTTCCCTTCCTCTTATTACCCTGAATGCTGGTGAAGCATCCTCTCCACTCGAAGTGGCCCCTTCCCTTGGTGAAGCTAGTTTAAATCCCATTGTACAAGATCAGCCAACCTAGAGGAAAAGATACATCTGCCCTTAGGGGAGAGGTGAAGCCCATCCCACCCCAGCATGCCCTCCTTACAAAAACATTGGTCATTGTCAAAAAACCCAAAGCCTACCTTGTGGCACCAGCTCTGAAGCCGCTGGTTAACCACGTCAATGCAGGCCTCATGACGCCTACCCCATCCACTTACCGGGAGAATGGAGAAAAATACCACCTGGGCTCCCGTCTTCTTCAGTTGGTGTCCCAAGGCCTTGTAGTCCTCCATGATGTTATCTGTCTTGCCCTTAGATGCATCATTTGTACCCACGTGGACCACAGCCAGTGGATAGTAGTCAGAGGGCTTGATGATTTTAAGGATGGTCTCTGTGATGTTGTGAATGCTCACTCTGGGCATGCAGCAGACCTGCCATGACCAGGGCTCTGAGTGACAGATTGGACCATCAGTTCCCCTCAGGATGGAGTCCCCGATGACCAGAACTTTGCATCTCCTTCTTCTCGGGGTGTGACTCTTCTAAGCCGGTGATGTAGGTTGAGCGGCTTCAATTTCTCTGGGGACCTGTTCTTCTGCCTCCTCTTCCAGAAGGGCCAGGGTCACATACCTGTTCCTGAGGGGTGTCTGGGGAGCAGGCACAGCAGTTGTATGAGCTGCCCTGCCCTTGACAGGAACCTGCTGCCACCAATTAGTTGGGTGCTATGCACGTGGGGTCTCTCCGGTGGATTCCTATCCCTGCAGAGAATGGAAATACATACCAATTTTGTCCTCTGCCACCGGGATCCCCCACAGCATGCTCACCTCGGCCTAGATTTTCAAGGAGGTTAGATTTTGTTTTATGAATCTGAGTAAAAGATACACCTTTAACTATAAAAGAGACATACATTTAACTATAATGACTACAGAACTAATAGAACAGTATCTTTAGATTATTTTTGCTTAGTTTTTTGTGTTTTGTAAACTTCATACATCATTTAGCAAATCAGTACACATTTCAATAAAGTTATATTTGTTTTTTGCTTTCATCTTAAGCAGAATAATGTAGCACTGAGCTCCTAGCATATAAGTAAACCTTCTCGTTTCTCTTTAGCTAGAATAAAATGTATTGCAATATGATTATGCACCACACCATTTGGAGCCCCCTTTTTGAGAAGTGGCATGTTTTACTGTACAGTAAGCCTGGCTAATCATGAGTAACTACCTGCAAATGCAAGTAGCAAATTTACTCTCAGGTACTTACCGTTCAGTAGCGCTCGATGCCTGACCGGAACCAAACCTGTTCCCAGTCAGCCAGCCACCAGGGTATGGGAGATTGGTCCCTGCACCCAGGAGCTGCTTACTGTCAGGGCAGGCTCTGCCACCACAACCCACATAAGGCATATGTCCCCTTGCCCCCGCAGTAGACCCCCTGCTACAAGAACATGATCAGGGAGTGGGGAGTGGGATATTCTTATCTCCCAGTGCCAACTCTGTCATCATGGAGCTTGGGCTGGGAGCTCCCTGCTGATGGGGGTTGTGTAGCTTGCTCCCCACTCAGCTCTGTGTGCACATATCTGCTTCCATGTCCTGTTCATGTGTAGATACATGCCTGGGAGCATTTAGTCATGACAGTTTATTGGTGAGTATACTGATCTTGAATGAAATGCATGTGTAGACGTGCCCAAAGATGGGCAATATGGCCACATCCCCACGAGCAGGGGTGTGTAGATGAAAAAAGCAATGACATAAATTTGTGCCAGTGCTTTCTGCCCCAGTGCACACCCCTGCATGTGGAGTTAGCACAGGGAAAAGTGATCCTGGAGGCCTCCCAGAACTCCAGCAGTGGTGATCCAGGCACACAGAGCCTGCCCAGCAGCCGGAGCAGATTTCTGGCCAGCCAGGCTCTGGTATTGGGCAGCGCATGTTGCTGCCATGTGCATGACCCCTCTTTTTTCTCCACACACTTTTTTTTTATGATGCAAGAATTTTCTGATATCTAAATTTGGCTCTGCACTGAGAATCAAATCACATGCATGGGGTACATTTTGTAGTGCCTCAAGCATTGGAGGCACTGCAAAACGCACACGTGAGTTAGTGTGGACATGACCTATGAGATTTACTTCAGCTATTTGGGAGTAAGTGCCTGAAAACTAATGGGATTAGATTTGAGGCAATACTGAGTCATTCTGATACTTCCACCCTATGAATGTGCATGTGGGTGTATTTGGATATCAATTAAAACACCAACACATTAAAAAGAAATCATTCTGTATAATGTGCATGTATTTTTCTCCAAACTTTGAAGAGTGTACTTGATGTGAAATCTCTCTCTTTCTGCATGTTTGTGTGATATACAAATTATATTTAAGGTAATAAAAAGTGATGCTTAAGTAACATTTAAATTAATAAATGCATATAATTAAGTTTTATAGAGTTAGCAACTTTTAAGGCTCAAATATGAATGTTTACAAAATGTTTTTTGTAAACAAAATGTTTTTTTCAAAATTATATATATAGTAAAACAACCATTGTGGATAAATAGAGATCCAAAATATGTTATAGCACTCTTTGTTAGATTATAAAAATGAATAAAAGTGGTACTGAGACATGCAAGGGAAAATCTACAGAAATTAATTATCACATTTATCCCTGTCTTCTTCATTGTGATCCCTTCCATATATCTTTCTGTTTAGCTCTGTTTGTGCTATGTGGTCTGTAAATAAGATTTACGAGAATCCATAACCTGCGATATTTCTTTACCTAAGGCACAGAATGTCATGAGTTACTACTGGTAGATGGAGCAAGCCTTCAGTTGTAATCCCAGCTGATGGAAAAAGGTACCCTGAGAATAAAATAAGAGAGGAGATGTTGTATGGCAGTTTGGGTGAACTTTCTTGATTGATTTCATCCATACTTTCCTCTACTTCATCATTTATGAGCATTTGGAATACAGGGGAGCAGAAAAGGGAAAACTAGTAAGAAAGGTGGAAAAATTGCAAAATATACAAAGAAACTGAGTAAACTGGGGAATAATTAAAAGGAAATAACAACAGGTGTTTAAAAGACAGCTAATTTTAACTGATAAAAAATAAAAATATTCTCATTCAATGATTTTATTTCTCTTTTTTCACTTTTCTCTAAAATAGTGAAAATGGAGATGAGGTTTCTAATGGGATAATGCTATTATAACAAGTTTAATCCTACTAACCTTAAGGGAAAATACTGTGCAAGCTTAATAGCAATAAGGAAGAGATGAGCAGAGGAATGAGAAGCAGCAAGTAAAATGGAACTTCTGCTTTGTAGCCATGTTCACCAGTGCTGTTTGGACTCCCTCTGGCACCCTGGAAACCCATTTAAATATATAGGACTAGTTTATGAAAGAATGGAAAATCTTGGTTCTAGTGGTTTAGGTGAAATAAAGGCTCTAATCAGATATCAGGTTAGACCACTTTTTACCAGGAAGATACTTTTTTGCCCCTTTCAGTACTGACAAGCCCATCTCATCATTTATACTCAATCTTCCCTACCCAAGGTGGCTTCTTTGGCCCACTTAACTTCCTTGCTTCTTGGTCTACAATGCTGGTCAAAAACTCATCACACTCTGTTCCTGTGCTGAAAATGTAGAAGTTTTTGCTACTTCTGGTGGTTATAGCATGACTTCACATGTCAATCATCAGAAATCCATACCACAGTGTTTTACATTCTATTGTGTTTATAAACATGTGTACTCCTGGGGATTATTTAAGGTGTTTCTCTATTACAAACATTTCATATTTTTTTCTAGATACAATTCGTATGATCAATTTATAAAATTCTGTATTTGAGGCTTTGGCCACCCAAGAATTTCTCCCTTCCTTTCATTTATTGTCACACTTTTGCCAAGAACTTCCAGATTTGAACATGTGTGGCTGAGGTACAGCCTTATCAGTGAAGGGCACTTGTTTCTAAAATGTACTTCACCAGCTGTTATGACCGAGTTCAAATAAAGCATAGGCTCATTTATTTGCTCAGGTTTTTGCCTTCTTGGGGAATAGGGACTGATTACTTGATATAGCAGTCCTCATTTTCTTTATGCTCATTACTTTTTGTAATATCTATGAATAACCCTCTGCATCTGGCTTCCTAGTTCTGTTCTGACTACAAATGACTTAAATTTATTTATAGTGCATACACATTATATATAGTAATTTCCAAATAAATTGTAAGTCCATAACTACATATTGTAATTTCCATATAGAACACAGAGGGCACATCTACACGTGCACATTTACTGTGCAGTAACTAAATTTACTGCGCAGTATGAGTACATGTCTACATGTTCACACCCATATTGCACAGTAAATATGGCAACTGATGCTGAATCATGCAGGTATCAAATTAATGCCCAGTAATGCCCAAATTAATTACTGCACACTAATTCATGTATAGACACCTTACTGCACAGTAACACTGCATGTGGACTGACGTGGGACTAATTTTTGTCCTAAATCAGTCCACACAGTCCACACACAGCGTTAATGGACTTCAACACCTGCACGTGTAGATGCCAGCCTATTCCTATTTACCGCGCAGTAAATTTAAGGTGGTGTAAATGCACGTGTAGATATGCCCTGCAAATCCATGTGACATATTGCATGTGTCGTACCCAGTTAAATACCTCTCTTGCATTCTAATTTTCAAATTACTCAAACAGCATGACTCAGTCTTCATGTTTAAAGTTTGGCGTGTGATTAAGCGTAGTGGAGATGGTTAGATTGTGTTCTTAGATTGTGTCCTTCTAATGTTTAGACTAGACATTAGAAGGCACTACTTCACAGTCAGGGTGGCTAGGATCTGGAACCAACTTCCAAGGGAAGTGGGAATGGCTCCTACCCTGGGAGTCTTTAAGAGGAGGCTCGATGTTTACCTGGCTGGGGTCATTTGAGCCCAGTTTTCTCTCCTGCCCAGGGCAGGGGGTCAGACTAGATCTACACAGTCCCTTCCAAACCTACATCTATGAATCTTAATGTCTGAAACTATTTTTTTTTCCACATTGCAGCCATAGGAATGTCAAACTCAAAAGAGAGGAAGCTGATGACCCTTTCTGATTATGAGGAAAACTTTGTAAGCTGTTAAGAAAGCTTAATGAGACTGCAAGTTAATGCCAGATTAAATGCAATCCATACTAGCATTTGAGCCACATAATGGCTGCTATCATATAAAGGGCTGCTGGAATGCTTTATCTAAATCTAGGATTTTGATTTCTGAACCTTTGAAATAGGTCAAAAACAACTGGAGATTGTGGTGGTCATAAGATCTGAGGAGAAAAGATACGATATCATTTCTGTTCTATTTGTACTGATCAGGAATATTGATGATAGCATGCTGTGCTTAAGATAAACTACCATATTCTGTTTAAGGATAATTGGAGAATCAGCTAGTGTTAATCCTTTAATTAATGTCTTGTTGAGAATACATAGCAATGCAGGATAATTCTTCCAATATAAGATTGCTTGCAAAGTAGAAGCTGAACTGAGGTAAGAGATGATGAATATCAGAACTTCTTGTTAAATTGTATGTGTTGGTGGGCTGATTTACATACAAACTCAAACAATTAGATTATAGACTTAATATAACCATCTCTGGAAAGCAACAACATCCTTTAGGCTTGATTATGATCTAAGTTGCAGCAGTGTGACTTAAGAACAAGCACACTAAAGTAAATTTAGGTCTTCTAAGGCAAAACTAGTGAGGAAGAGATCTGAATCAGCCTCTAAATGGGGAAGAAGAAAATAAAAACACCTACTGATTAATTAAAATGGGGAATTAGAGATTTATATGCATCAGTATATCACAAACCTCATTGCCTTTTCAGTTATAAGTTTAGCTTCTAAAAAGTCTCTCTCAACACCATCAAAGTCTTCAGGAGGTCATATAAGGCAGACCTATTTGTGATATAAAGGGGAACAGTGGGTCTAGACCCAATAAGGGAGGCCACTAGATATATAAGTATTGAGTGCTGGGTAGAACAAATGAGAAAACAGAGACAGAAGTGTGGGTCAAAAGTTAATAACAGGTGTTCCAAGGGGGAAACACCAAGCAAACCATGCCAAGCAGTATCCATTGGTCCTTGAATGAGTCCAAGGATCCAGAGAAACTCTGCCTGGAGACGTGTGATGGAGAGAGAGAAAAATAGCCCTGCAGTTACCCAACTTCCCCCTCAGTCAGAGTCTTATACCTGGGCTGGCAAATTTGACCAGATAGCAAATTTGGCCAGAGCGAGGATGAGGTTGACCAGGAGGTGCCAGGACTTTATGGGGCCACGATGTGGAATGCATAAAGAAAAGGTGCAGAGAGAAAGGAGGTTCTTGAGAAAGCAGTGGAGGGGTGCTGTTTGGTGCAATCAAGGTAAGCATGCACCAGGGTCTCAGAAGTGACAGATGTCAGGGATCTGACAGCGCACCAGATACATGCCCATGGAGATGGCTCCATATTGTATAAGGCAGGGGACACGCTGCAGCTCTGAATTTTAAAATACGACTAATTCTCTTAGCATAATAGCATGACTGCAAAGGTGTCTTGCAATCCCTCAGGGTACTAAGTGTAGTGAAGTGTTAGTATTCTGAAGTGCATAGCATATCTTTCTTCTTAACCTAATATGAAATGCCACTACCAAACCATTAAGTGCTACTTTGTCCTTCTCTAACCCCTTCCAACTATAAATTTAAAATCTGGACATAAAACTGACTACAAATTCCAATTAGGGATATAACATGAATTTCAAAGCAGCTGTTGTGTTAATTGTTATATCCATCTGATCACAAACATATTTGGTTTACTTTCTAAATGCTTTCTATATTTAGATTGTTAGGAATATGTTCATAATGATAAAGTGGTTGAATGTGTTATGCAAACAAATTTAAGACTATAGAATCCTTGCATGCTACTCACAGTGACTACTGCACTATCTATATTTTACTATCAGTGTTTTACAATTGACACAGTACAGTTTCTTTGAATTCTGATATAGTTTCTGTTAACCTGACTGAATGACTCAAATTTTTAAAAAGAGGAGGAAGTCTTGAACAGGTTAGTATCTTCTGTGAACTGTTTCTGTAAATATATTTGCATAGATTATTCAGTCCGAACACTTTCTAACATTTGTCCATGGAAAGCAATTATTAATCTTGTCCATTTTATTAGAACAAGCATGTGTTCTATGTACTGCTGTATGCCAAAACTTTGTTCAGTAGTCATTCTGTTTTCTATGTAGATGCAGTAGTAGTTTTAACTTTGCTACTCCTGTCATTTCAAGCTACTTTATTCTAGCATTCAGTGTACTTTGCAGTCCACCTGATTAATATGGGCCAAAGCCTCTAGCACTTTTGCTGATAGTACGGTATTGATGACAACTGAAATGCTCACATTTCCTTTACTAATTGGTATTCATATTTTTTCCTAAAGCACTTAAAAAAGTATCTATATCATCCTTTTCCAATGAGAAAATATTTTAAGATTAAGCTTTAGCACATTGCTAGCCCCTTCATTAGTGTTTCCCCTTTACCACCTACTTGGCTGCACATTCTGTGTTGTTCTCTTTATCATCTCCATTTAAACAAGCTAATCATCTGTTAACTTATCTCAAGGCATTATTCCTTTTATGAATCTTCAGCAGCATGTTCAGACTGCCACCTAATTATCATATGTTATCCAAGCCTCTCCACCTGCTATCACCTGGCCAAATTTCCATTATTTTTTGTCATTGAGAATGTTGGAAAGGAGAAATCAAGCTGCATTTATGCCAATGAAAGAGATTTAATTTAATCCTGGTAGAACAAATGGTGTTTTTTTAGCTGCATTTTTCTTAAAACATTGGATTCACGCATACACATATCACTTCTACTTCCATTGCCAGGAGAGCTAGATTACACCCCCTACTACTGCAGCCAAATCAAGGATGGGTAATAAAGTATTCAGACACAATATTCAAACAATACAATTTATGATATATCGTATACAAGGATAAAGTAAGAAAATGATTCCGTAAATTATATTATTTACCATACTGCAGGATTTATATTTTTGCCAGAATACTTGATGTAAACATCCATATTTAGGTTACTAAAAATAATGTCAGGTTTAGTTACATGTTACAATTAGCACACACTAACTCTAAGGAAAGTTAGGATGTATTAAAGCTAGCACTTGCTGTAAGAAGTCACATATTAAGGATAAGTGCCCTTTCTAATGTGCACAGATCTGACCTGTTGCTACAGAACTAGTGACCAGAGGTGTGGGTAGGAGCTGTCAAGTGTGGTCCATGACCAGCTTGCCAGCTCTTTAGCCATAGTATAGGCCAAGGGAAGACGGAAGAAAGAGGGGAGAGGACCAGAGCTGATCCCAACCTTAGATTGTCCCCAATCTCACCCCTACCCCCAACATTACCCTCCCAACTCCTCAGTTGCCCAACACTTGGACCACCCCTCTCAATCACCCCCTGGATTGTTCCTCCACTGATTGAATCCCTCCTGCTGAATAGATTTTCCACACCACAACTTGCATTCCCCCACTACCCAGATCAGCCCAAAGCAGCAGTGGTTGGGGGAAGAGGTTCCCTTCCATGCCTGTTCCTCAGCTCCCTGAAGCTGGTGCTGCCCCCGCACCCCTGGATCCAGCCTGCATGCCTCTGCTGGGCCATGTAGCTATCTGCTTACTTGCCAGTCCCCTCACTAATAACCCAGCAGCTCCCTGTGGAGTAGGAGGTTGGGGCAAGGAGCTGTAAGGCAGCTGTAGCATGGACCTAATCAGGGCATGCAAGGACCTGCTAGACTCACCCCCTCCCCTCCCACAGCTTCCCCCTGCAGGGTGGGGAGGGGAAAGAGTCCTCATCTGGGGCCAGGCAGCATTGCATGGAGTACCCCCCCATCAGTGGTGGGGGAGAAGCAGGGGGAGAGTCCCCCTCCAAGGTCAAACAGACTTGCAGTGCCTTCCTTCCCATCCCAGGGTGGAAGTGGGGGAGGAGGAAAAGGGGGAATGACTGGGGTGGGCAGAGCTCTCCCCTCCTTCTTCCCCACAGCAGACATTTCCTCTTCCCCCACCATCTGAATCCTGCAGGCCGAGGTGGGGGTTAATCCCCTCCAAAGTCTAACTCGGGCCTGCTGGGGCCTAGCCACACCCCCCCTCAGCTCAGCTTCCCCCTTGGAAAAGAAGGGCTGTTTTAGCATCCCCGGGTTTCTGGTCTGAGCCACTGCAGGCATGTGCTGAACATCTATCTGTTTGCAAACTGGTTAACTCTCTGAAGGTTAGACTAACCTGAAAAGATTGAATCAATTCAGGCTCAGGCTTTTTGAATGTCTGTCCCTAGACTTAATGTGTGGACCCTTAGGTTTTAAGTGCCTTTAATATAGTCTAATTGTAGGTGTCTAATTGTAACCCTAAATGTCATCATTACAATGTGAAGTTTAAACATAACAGACTTCTAAATATCGGTGCACCCACACTGACCTTCTTTCAGATTAGATTTCTGATGCTGCAGTACGGGTTTAGCATGTAATGTGTATCACATGGATTTTTCAGTGCTTAAGAACGCCAGTCTCCCAGTTCCTTTCCTAATACTTCATAACCTTGTCAAAAAACAAAAGGCAGAGAGGATGCTTATAGATCAAGGCATTCCAGCCCTTAGGTACATAGTTATTTGGCTCCCATATTTTATGTTGGGACAAGAAATCAGTAGCCTGTATCCAAATTTACACAAGTATTAGGATTGGCATACCCATTTCCTGGCTAGCCTCTCCTGATTAGCCAGGTAAATCACCTACAACTTCAGTTAGCTCTGACCACATTTTCTTTTAAGATAAAATCACAGCGTAAAGCAGTTAGGTAGTACTTAAATATAAATTCCAGAGGCTCTGTAGCCTCAGTGGGTGATAAGTGCTCCTCTTGCAGATTTTCCTTAACAGCCATAAAACACACTTTGGTAAGCCAGGCAGCTTCCCCAGTAAATAAAACTGAAATAGCATTTACCTGGGTCCAGAGTGTTGCAGGTATTGAGACCTAGTCCCCACAACAGATAAATCTCTTGGCTTTGTACCAGCCGTCACTAAATTGGAAAGGCTGCCTTCAAGCCCACACTTATAACCTTCTACCACCCACCTTAAGGCTTAACAGTCACAGCTCTCAAACACGTAAGGTCTAAAGTGTACTACTACCTCAATTTTGCAGAAAATAGTATTTTCACATTCTTCTCATGATACAATTCATGTTGTCAATGTATAAAATTCGATATTTGAAATTCTGTTCAGAGACTTTTTCAGAAATCACCTCTGAGTATGGCTAGTAGCCACCCTTCTGCACATTTCTCAGCCTTTCTAGCTATTCACTGGAAATATAAAGAATTAGAACAAAAAAAGTCTATGTGCATGTAAATTGTAATTATTTGCTAATAATTTGCACATAACCTTAAAACTCATCACCAAAAATATAAAGATTTATTGCTGATGGAAAACTTTAGCTGATTGCTTTGATGTTTTACTTTTTGTTTACTTTTGCTGTAGAAGCAGGCTTCCTACAGAGTGGCCTCCTAGAATGACGTCTCTCACTAGAAAGAGCTATTGGTGGACAGCTGTCTAAACGAGAGCTATTCATTAAGGGATAGCTCAGTAGCCATGGTACCTGAGCCCTTGTTACTTTTCTTGAGTTTCCCTATTTTACAAAGCTTGGTTGTCAGATTATTCTGTGGGACCAGGAGTTTAAATTTCGTAACCATCTCATAAAGGGTTTACCAAAAATCCATTAGAGGGGAATCCTTATAATTTAGACAAAGATGGGTAGGACTAATATTGGTGATGTATAGGGGAAAATTGTTATAGCTCATCATCATTATCCTCACTCAGAAGAACATTAAGTTTGCCGAGACAAGCACACAAAGCTTTGGAAATGCCAGAATTATCCAGATTTGTCTTTGCGGAACTACCACAGCCTCAAAATTTTCATTATCTATAAATTTTATTAGCAGTAATTTTATATTTACTTTAACATCACTGATAATAAAGTAAAATAGTGCCAGGATTAGTATCAGTCCCTGAAGAGCTCTTGAGAAACAACATGCTCAAAAATCATTTCTCATTGATAGTTACTTTTTGAGAGTTAGTCCTTAATCCATTTAAGACAAGCATTACTGATATTGTATTGTACTAATATTTATTCAAAATACTCTGTAGCACTAAGTCAAATCCCTGTATATTAAATCTTTGCAGTTACCTTTATTAACCAAGTTGCAACCTCAGAAAAAATGGAATTCATGTTGTTTGGTGAAATTTATTTTCTATAACATCACATTGAATGGCATTAATTATATTCCCTTCATTTAATTCTTTAGGCTAAGTACAGATGGTCAAAAGGCCTGAGGCTGAATCAATTCTGTCTTTGCAGGTTAATCTAAACTGCGGAGATTAAACTGAGAAACAACTAGACACACATTTATATTTGATTCAGGAAATGCAGCCACATGCTTGCAGTGGCTCAGGCCAGAAGCTGGGGGATGCTAGAGGATGCCTCTCTGGCACATAGCCAGCATGGGCTGTGTGTTTGTTTCTTCTTTCTGCTGCCCCAAAGTATCTGGGATTTGCAGTCAACAATCACAGTAGCACGACTCTCCAGGGTTGCTCATCACTTTCTCTTCTTGTGCCTCTGGGATTTGTAATCCGCAGTCACAGCCAGCGGTAAATTTAGCAGCAGGAAAGCTCTATACTCAGGGAAAGGTAGGTTTAACTCCCCTCCCTGGCCCCAGACCCAAGCCAGGGTTTGCTGTGGGGAGCAGTCCGTGACTCCCCTCTCCCTCCACCCCCAACCCTTCTCTGCTGGAGCTGGCAGCACAGCCAGTCCAGGGCTGGAAAGCATGCTGGGTTGCTGGGGGACTGAGTTAACTTGAACCAGGAAGGGGTACAGGCCAGAAGTTTCATAAACCAGTTTGACCCAAATCAGTTAAGTCTGTTAGTACATTCTACCAAGTTTATCTTAAAACAGTTCCAGCCATTTTGAAACTGATTTATGTGCACTGAACTTCTGTTCTGTTACAGTTTTAAACCAATTTCTGATAACTTAAACTGGTGTAACTTCTGTCCCTAGCCTTATTGAATGAACCACACATCATTTTTCCATTCTTTTGCTCAAGATTTATGTCAGGCTATATGGCATACAGTTACTTCGATCATCCTGTTGGTTATTATTTATTAGTACACATATCATTAGTTATTTTCTATTCATCTTGAATTTCCCAAGATTACATATTAAAACCGAGAAGGCAGAGTTCCTCAGTCAATTTGTTACATCAAATTATTTAGGTCTGCTAATTTAAGAGAAAACATTAAGTTTTGAATGACACACACACAAATGAAAGGAAAAGCCAGTATGAACGCACCCTGTGCTGCCTTCCAGATTAGCCATGGTTATCCTGTTCAGGGTCTTTCCATTTTGTTTCTATTACCAAGCCCCTCCTGTGCCCCAAAAAGAACACCTCTCTTGGCCTGTTTTCAGAGATCATGTTACTAGTCCCTTTTGTACTTTCTCTTGGTTTTCTGTTGTTTTCTATTACTGATATAAAGACATGCCCACTTGTACTCCTATTAGTTCCCCAGTCCCTGAGTTTGCCATTAGTTCCCAAGGAAACCTCTTCTGTTTCCCAAAATTAGCTTTTGCTCAAGCTCTTCATGCTACCAGAGCTTTGAATAGGGCTTCTATTGTTTTTTTTATCTTATTTCATAAATATATTATATTGCTTGTTCCATCAGGCCATAATTTAGGGAAGCTGCCAGATTAAAAACCTCCATCGAGGTACAGTGCAAAAAAGTGGACATCCTCTCTGGCAACTATCACCTCCCTTCCCTTCCCTGCCCCGCCCCAGCAAATTATTATTTCTACTTTCTCACACTATGAATTCAGTCTTTAATTACCATATTTTTTTTCATATTCAACACACTTTACCCCAATAAGTCAGCCTCCCCCATAAACAAAATGGTTCATAAGTTTTACGCAGAGAAGCTGTTTTCTTCACTGAAAAAACAGCACACCTGGAGACACCATGCATGCCATGAATATGCCAAGATGACTGTCAAAATGGTGTGGTCCTGTGTTACTCTTTCATAGCTATAGCTATTGGCTGAGAGCTGTAGCTCATGCCAGAAGCAGTGAGTAAGGTCCTGGTAGTAGCCTGATGAGGTTTGTGATAAGGAAATATTTATATAAGTTCCTGTGAATAAACAAGGGTAACTGTCCATCCCAGTTGGAAAATATGGGACATTCAGGACACTGTTCCCCTTCTGCTCTTTTCCTTCCCTCCAAAGTCAGTGATGCACTGCAGGGAGAGGTGGAGGAGGAGTGGCATACTGCAACAGCAGGCAGGGCAGCTGTGGTGCCTGCCCAACCACCCTTCTGGGACATCAGGCTGCTTCCCTTCCCCAACAGACTATGTCCTGTACCTGGGACACTCATTTTAATTTGTGCTCCATTCCCAGCACCAGCCTCCAAAATCTAGGACTGTCCCAGGAAAAATAAGACAGATGGTCACCCTATATATAAAGAACTACTTGCAGTAAAGAACTAGCCATCTTGGTACTGCCCTAGCAGGGGTCTGGGACCTAACCTATGTGACACAGAATAAGTCTTCCTGGAAACAAAGATTGTCCAGGAAATGTGACATTCCAGGAGATAGTCTAGGTGAGGTAATTGGATAACCTATGGTCCGTGAAGGACTTGGATTTCCTAGATAATCTATGGTCCTTGAATGACTTGCTCTATGGGCACATCTACACGTGTTAGTGCACAGAAGTCTAATTTAATATGCATTAAGGGTGCATGTCTACATGTCTGTGCCCTTAATGTGCATTAAAATGGCAAATGTAGGCTAATCACAATTAGGTAAGGTGCATTACCACACATGTAGACATGACCTGGCACTAAGTTTAGTGCCAGGACAGTCCAGCCACTAGGAATCAAAAAGCCTGAGCCTAAATTGATTCAATCTTTGCAGGTTAGTCTAACCTGGCTAGGCTAAATCATTTTTTTAACCAGACAGACATCCCAGAAATGCAGGCACATGCCTGCAGTAGCTTAGGCTAGAAGCAGGGGGTGCTACAGCAGCCCTGCTTTCCCCAGAGCTGAGTTGAGGGGGGCGTGGTCAGGCCCCCATATGATGCTGTTATTAGGGAGGGGTCTCCCCCCTTGATAACAGAGTATTTATCAGCTCTGTTATCAGCATTTAACACCCCATCAGAAAACAAAGCCTTGCTCATTACAATCTCTTCTTAAACAGTTTTTTTTCCCAAAGGAAGAAATGCAGGGACATTGCCATCTGAGCTTTTGATTACTTCCAAAAAACCCTAAGTGGACAATATCTGCCTTTCACAACACTAGCTAGCATACCATATGTTGGTTATAATTTGTGTTGTGGGAGGGAGGAGGAAGGGATCTCTGCTTAAGCAGTGAGTGGTGAGGAGGGGAGGGGAGGCACAGGGAAGCCAGCAGACCCTGCTGTGCCTACAAGTCTCTACTGGAGTTCTGTCCAGGGACCAGAGGGGAGAAGCCAGCCCTGCTTTGGAGCAGAGAGCCCACCCAGGCCAGAGAGCATACTGGGATGCCTAGGGTGTCTGTTTTAGTGTAAACCAGCAAAGGGTCTGGGACAGACAACACATAAAATGGTTTAACCCAAATCAGTTAAGTCTGAGACTACATTCAACAAGGTTTATTTCAAACTGGTTTCAGCCATTTTTAAACTGGTTTACGTACACTGAACATCTGTTCTTTTACAGGTTTAAACCAGTTTCTGATCACTTAAACCAGTTTATGCATAATGTCTGTCCCTACCCCAGGGGACTAGCCTGAGCCCAGCCCCATGCCATCTAGCTGGCCACTTCCTCTCCCACAGGACTGGACTACTCTCTGGCAGCCCTTAACTGCAGGCTGTAAAAGACTGCATTCATTCTGTGCCCTGGGGCACCCACACCAGGATCCTCAACAAGACTGCTCATTTGTGCAGGAGCCCAGAAGGCCCTGTCTGCCCCCATGAACAGGCCACAGGCTTTCTCTGCCTGTCCTGTTCACCCTCCAGAGCTGATGCTTGGCCACAGCTGAATGTTGCAAAGGGCTGCAGCTTGCTGCACCCCTTGCCCAGGCCTGAGATCCCCCCAGTGCTGCTGTCTGACTATCCCTGTCAGCAGGGCCAACATCTGCTCCCTGCTGCTGCTCACCCCCAGCTGTCTCTTGTGCTTACAGGTCCTGTGGTGAAGTGTCTCTGCTGTGCAGCTCCCAGTCTCTGGCTGTGCCCCTGTACTGGGTGCTACTGGCAGCTGTCCAGAGCCAGTCATGCAGAAACAGCCACACAGGCCCAGAGAGCTGGTGCAGGATTACTATGTTATCATCCTCCTCCCCATCAAGCCCCAGCCTCACCCTCATGCACATGCCTATGGCAACTGCTAGGGCCCCCAACTGGACCCAGGAGGAGGTGTGAGACCTAGTAATGCTCTGGGGCCATGCTGATGTGCAGAGGCTGTTTGTGTGGGGTGGGTGCTTTAAAAACCACATTTCCAAAGCCCTGTGGGGCAGAATGCAGGAGTTAGAGCAGTCTCAGTCAGTGCTGCAGTGCCATGTAAGGGTCGAGGTCTTGTGAGCACAGTGGATGGCCATGACTGACTTCAGTCATTAATCTGGTCGTGCCCAAAAGTCCATCCCTCTTTATGCAGCAGCTGACCTCCATTTTGGCACCCCAGGAGATGGGCCAGATGCCTGTGAGTGCCACCAGCAGGGAGCCCCCACCCTGCCCTGACACCTCCAATGACATGTCAACCCAGGGAGGAGGCCTTGGGCATTCAGTTACACACCCCATCCTCCTCCCCAGCTGCTGCATCCACTGGCAGCTCAGGGAGGCCTTCCCAGTGGTTGCCTCACCCTTTGTGCAGCCCCAGACTCTGGCACAAGGAACAGCTGGCCATGCTGGTTATCAACAGCCCTAGGTCCTCCCTGGGTTGAGGGGAGCAAGGCCCTGGCTGGGCACTGGCCTGCTGTGTGCCATGGACTGTGGACAGCAGGTGCAGCTGAGCACCAACACTGATGGGGAGGCACATGCTGAGCTGCCAGCCATCCCTGGACAAATGGTTCCATAATTTGGAATGGCCCTCCCAATCCCTGCCCCTGCCCCTGCCCTGGCCTTGGCCCTGGCCCTCATCCCCACTCCCTGCTTGGCCTGCCTACAGTGCTGTGGTCCGAGGTTCCCCTCCCCCTCCCCCACAGCACACAGACAGGAGGGACACAGCTCAGAACTTTATTGAGCAGCCTGTGTCCCCACAGCTGAGCAGGCATTGGCCTCTCAAGTGCTGAGGAAGACATCAATGCTGGTGGTGATGTTCTCCTTGGTCATGTGGGGCAGAAGCATATATTACTGTGACAGATAGCCCTTCAGGTAGTGGCAGAGGTTGTGGGGTGGCTTTGGCTTACCCCCTGTGCCATCATAGGTCAGGGTCCCAAACCAGAAGCACAGGTGTGCCCAGGGCACAAACAAGATCATCAACAGCAGGGCATAGTGGCTTAGGCAGACCTCACATTGCAGTGGCTCCCAGACCCATAAGGGAACATCCAAGGGCTGGGGTTTCAGAGCCACCTTCCCACCTGCCCACAAACAGCTCATTGCACACCACCCAGGGCACATACAGCAGGGGCACACTCAAGATGGAGTGGCGGCATGGAGGAGCTGGCTCTGGGGTACCTCCCCAGAGAGGCCCCTAGTGGGGAGGGTGGGGGCACAGCCAGCCCCTCACCCCAGTTGTCCAGGAGCCCCATGCAACCTGAGCTGGGGTTCCGTGGGTTGGGTAGCAGTGCAGAAGAGCAGTTGGCCTGCAGGGAGAGGGAGGGAGCAGGGTCTGGAACATCAACAGCAGATGCTGCCAGCATCCTGGTCTGGCCTACGCTGGGAAGGAGGTTGGGGAGGCAGGCTGCCTGTGGCCAGCACCCAGCAGATCACTGGCCCCAGGGGAGTAAGGGGAAATGGGGGCTTAGCAGGCAGCTGCCAGGGACCAGCCCTGTCCAGCCAAATTTCCATGGTCCCTAGGCACCCATGCACAACCGATCCCTGATTTGAGACCAGGCAGTGCACAGGCCCTGATACAAATCATCTTATCTCTGAAATATTGAAAACTCTCACAAAAGACTTTTCTGTTAAATTAGGTTTTTACTGGAGCGCCACTGGAGTGATCTGGATGCACCAGCTGTGCCAACGGTGCTCCAAGAACGGGACCCTGATGCTCCAGTGTCTGGTGGTGGTGGTAGAGGAGTGGGAGGCATGGGAGCAGGCAGGGGAGGCATGGGAGGAGGCCTGGGGGTGGAAGATATTGCCCAGGTGGAAGCATGGGACTGGGCATAGCAGCACCACTTGGCCCACATGGAGGCCCTGGAGAACCTTCAGCAGCAGAGGTATGCCAATCATATGGCCTTGGCAGCCATGTACTTGTCCTGCACTGCCTGGTTCCCACCCTTTCTCCGTAAGGCTCTTGGTCTCACTGACACCCTGGAGCAGGCCCCCATCTGGCCCTGGGAGGAGGTCCTGAGGTGCCTCCTGACTGCCAAACCCCCTGGCTCAGCCCTTGCCCTGCTGCCACCCACCTGGACCCAGACCCACTTTCTCCCCCACACCTTGTGGCTAAAGACCCGGTCCTGCATGAAGTCGCCATGCGCTGGGGTCACAGTGGCCCCCAGACCTATGGAAGATGAACCAGGGGCTGGGGTGCAGAGCCACTTTCCTACCTGCCCACCAGGCTCTTCCCAATAGCCACCCCTCCACCATGGCCCCCACTTGGTATTTGAACAGCCAAAATATTGTAAATAGTTTTCAGTATAGTTTGTCTCCTGTATATAGTTTGCCTCATGTATATACTTTGCCTCTTGTAAGCCGGTTTTCTACTGGTGGGTATGGAAGGTTGTGGAGGGGCACTGTTTTTTGAGGGGGAAAGGATGGGTTTGGGGGTTGTGAGGACAATACATTTTTTTTGTTTGACTCATGTGCATATCCTGAGAGTGGTGCTGGGGGTGTGTGAGGGCAGGAGGGCTGGAGTGGGGAGTGCAGGAGGAGAGGGTTAGGCAGAGCCTCCTGCAGCCTGTGCCTTTTGGCTTGAAAATGGCATTTAAAGATCTTTTTTTTTGAAATTGACTTATAAGTATACATATGTGCATTATAAGAGTTCAAGATGGGCAGCAGGGGTTAACTGGTTTGTAAGAGCCTGGGTTTCACACACAGAGTTCCATATAGCCCTGGAAGCAGATGAGCTGTCTAACATGACAAGGCCAATAGATGGACACAGCCTGAGAATTGAGCAGGACATCCCATAACATGAGATCACAGTCTTCAAGGTAGACAAGTTGTCTCACACAACTAGGATACACAGCCTGGGAGCCAAGGAAGTATGTACCATATGGCCCATAACATGAGAAAAGTGATACCAGCTGCAAGGCCCCAGAGCAGTGGCAGGGGCTGAGTCCTGGTTTTGGGGGAACAGATCAAATTAGGAAAAGGCCCGGAAGGCTATGTGGATGTGTGACCTCAGAGAGACAGCCAACCAGAGATAGCCATGGATGGAGAGTCATCAGGAGTCATTAAGGGGGAAGAAGAATACAAAATCAGAGACTTGAGACTAACAAAGGGTTAGTCCCTTTGTCCTCCCTTTGTCCCGTTCCTCCCTGTCCCTCTTTGCAGTCCCTCCCTGTTCTTTCTTCTCTCCTTCTTTTCTTCCCTGTCCCTCCTTGCTGTCCCTTCTTTTCTTCCTTTCCATCCCTCCCTGTTCCTCCTCTTTCTCCTACCTGAAAAGGGTCCCCATGCTGAACCTCATGCCCTGGGAAGGGTCCTGAGGCTGCCATGGACAGAGGGAATATGACCAGCCCATCTCATGCACCTCACTAGAATGGGGCTCTGGGCCTCAGCATCCCACTTCTAGACTGCTGAACACCTAAGAGAAAGAGCCTCAGAGTGGGGCCTGCATCCTGAACAGATCTGATAACCTGCCAGGATTGGTAGGTATAGAATTGCTTGATTGCATATATTGTTGCTTTTCTGTTATCACTCTGTATCAATAAATTTGACTATCATCAACTGGCAGGTGTTGTGGTCAGTCTGAGGGCTGTGCTTACCCAGAACTAAGGTATAAGGACTGAGTCCAAATCCAGTGCCAATAATGCCCTGCCCCCCCCTCCTGGTGGGTGTGTGGCTGTCTTGGGGCCTGGTTGGGGGAGGAGGGGGCGGTGGGGCTGCTGGGGCCAGCAGGGCCAGCACCCTTGCCAGCAGCAGCTCAGGGCACTGGCCAGCACTGGAAGAGGCCAGGCTGGAACAGTGGGGTGCTGGGCATCGCTAACAGGGGAAGGGGCACGGGCAGTCCTGGCATGGGGAAGCAGGGTGGGCAGAGAGGGAGCTGGCACACGCCACTTCTGTGCTTGGTACGTGGCTCCTGCGCAGGGAAGGGTCTGACTAGGGATCAGAGCTTCCAAGATGGCTTCCAAGAGCTGACAGCTGATTCTGGCTTCAACATGACTGCCAGGAGTTGGCAGCCATGTGGCTGAAGGCTGGACTTCCCCCCAGTAGCCATAGGGGCACATGGCAGGGCTGAAGGGACTTGGGATTAACTTTAGTGCTAAATGCCAAAAATCATTTAGTGTGCATTAGCTTAATGCACATTACATTTAGTCACACTTATTTGCACATGTAGACATGCCCTACGTCATGCAGTTGGCCATGACTTTGGAAAAATCTTTCTTGTCCTTACATTCTGCCTTCCAAAAAAGGTATGTATTTCATTTGGGGGTGCATTATATGCAAGACATTATGGCACATATGAAAAATGGCATTTTTCATTGGATGATTTACCTATTCGTAAACTCAGGACTTTTCTATTTGTACTGCAGAAATGAAAATCATGTGGGTGAGGTAACCTGACAGTTTGAGAAGCTTATGTTGTGTGGGTAATATATAGGGCCTTGGGTAGTCTCCCCTATTTCTTTATGAATTCTGCCCTAATCTCTGACCTTTGTCTTTGCTACAACTAATCTGACACATAGACCTCTACCACTATTGCATAAAGCTCTGTGGCTCCACCTGGACCTGAAGCTGTGTGCCAGATTAGTTTATAGTGGCTGCATCACCTGACTGCATCTCTGCTATATGCGTAAGTTTTAGCCTAAATGACAACAGATGTTAAAGAGCTGTCATGTGTACATGTGTGTCATGCAGGATGCGTGACATTTGTCAGCTCTGTGCATAATACCGTGTGAAATTGAGGATATAGACATCTGTCATACAGTCTCTCTTCATCATTTTTATTCTGTCTGTTATTAGAAAAGACATCTTCCAGTAGAAAAAAACCTGTTTTTCTAAAAGCTTGTTTTAAATATCGATGCAAGTAAAACCCTCAGATTTGAATCACTGACAATGATTAGAGAAATTTTATTTAAGGGATTAAAAAAAAAATAAACACTTCTCCTTTTTTCCAGTTTGCTAGTTCCGTGCATATGGCAACACTTTGTACATGATCAGTTTTATGATAGTATTATTGGGCCGTAACTTTCCTTAGGTCTTGAAACATCTCAGATGCAAACCACATACAGCAGAAAAGATGACATTGAAACTAAAAGTAAAAAGACAGTAAGCAGCATTCAGGAAGACACAGAAAGTAGAAACATTGGTGGACTGTGATTTTTTTCCCCATGTGAGAGGGTTAGGAGCTAGTGCTCCATGTTGCTAGAAGTATGTTTCTAGTAAAAAATCCCAACCTGCCTAGCATAAGGACTGTTAGCTAAAATGGAGTTGGACTGGGGTAATGTTTGCCACAGGGGCATAGTGTCAGTTGGTAATACTTAAAGAGTTGGAGCAGAGAAGAACAAGGTTCCTCAATCCCTCCTCAATGCGACTGGCAAGTGGAAGAGGAAAACATGCATTTGGAGGAAAGAAAGAAACTAGGAAAGAAAGAAAACTCCTGAATTTTTTTAGAAGAGATTTACAAAAAATATTAACCAAGACTACAGCAGAAGGTGGGATCTCCCTACATGTCATTTTTTTTTCTGAAGAATATTTTCAAAAAATTAAAACTTTTCATTGGCCTTATTTTTATAGTAGTCATAGAAGACTGAAGAGCAGAATGCATTTGGGTGCCGATATCATGTGAGAGAGAGAATGCTGTTATAATGGTGGGGATTTATAGGCCACCAAATCAGGAAAAGGAGGTACAGGAAGTATTCCTCAAGGAGGTAATAAAACTATCCAAAAGCTATGGGGTGGTACTGATGGGAAACTTCAGTTTTCCAGACATCTGATGGAAGAACAATATAGCCAAACATAAAATGTAGAACTGGTGGAGGACAACTTTTGGTTCTAGAGGGCTGAAAATGCAACTAGGGGATCATCTATCTTGTGTCTTGTCCTGACTAATAGGGTAGAACTAGTGGAGGATGTGAAGGTGATGGGCAATTTGGGAGGAAGATTCACGCTATGATAGAATGCCATATCCTGAGAAAGGGGAAGTATGAGGTCAGCAGAATTAGGACGCTAGACTTCAAAAACGCAGATTTCATCCAACTCAAGAGTTAATAGATGTGGCACCATGGAAAGACAGACTGAAGGACACAAGCACCCAAGAGGGCTCAGAGCTTGTAAAGGGCACAAAATTGGAAGCTCAATAGGAAATATTATTGACATGATGAAAGCACAAGAAAAATGGTAAAAGACCAATGTGGCTGCACAAGGAACTTCTGAAATGCCTCAAATGCTAAAGGAAAGCATACAGGCACTGGAAAAATGGACAGGTTATGGAGGAAGCTTACCAGGAAGTAGCAAGAACATAAAGAAACAAAATCAAAGAGAAAAAGATTAAGAAGGAGTTGTACTTAACCAGTAGCAGTAGCCTAATACTACTGTGCAGTAGCATCACATCATGGCTATTGCCATGTAACACTACTGCTTGGTAGTATCGGGACACTGCCAGGTCAGTGTCTCATGTAGACAAAGCCACTGATGAGGATATAGTAATGCTGCTCCTACAATACTGAAGTGAGCAACCCGTGATGATTCTTATTATATTTGTATCAATTAGTTAGTTATTGCTATGTCAGGAAGATTCTGGAGGTAGGTCTTTATCTGGAAGGTCCCAATGATACAGGAAAACTTGGAATTAATACCAGTTTCCCAAGACTGAAGGTATAAAGAAACAGACATTATATAATGTCATATGACTGCAAAGAGTACCCATCCAAAATAAGCTCATGGTAACAAGTATAGGTTGTTACCTGTTCTGTTGTGATTAAAGGGGGGATGTATTCTTTTTCAGTATTATCACTGATTTTTAGTCTATTTCTACTTCTTACTGAAGAAAAGAAGTAATTAACACCTTTTTTGTATTGGTTTTAAAATGCTATTTTGGCTTGAGAGCAAAGTGTTTGTGTCCCTTTCCCCCGATTCATTGGCTGTCCTCTAAATTTGATGATGTTCTATAAAGCACCACTTGTACTGTCTATCAGAGAAACATACAAAAATTAAAATGTGCTTCAAGCCTGCTGCCTAGTTTTCTATCTTAATGAAATAAGAAAGTGGGAGCCACTGAATTAATTATTCCATCAGGATTATTGTGCAGCTCATGGCTCTGAATATCAATAGATTTAAGATCAATAAGCTTTTACCATTTATAGCCCCTGAAATCTATATTCAAATCTCAGAAAATCTGAGTGTTACACTGCAGAATAAAATTGCTCAATAAGCAACATGCTGAGCTGTAGCAAGTATTTGGGGAGGAGAGAAAAAAAGCCAAGCTAAGTCCCTGATATCATGAGATATTTTTAAAACCATCACTGAAAAGAAAGGCGTGTGAGCCTTTACATGCAGGAGACCCAAGTCACTTATTTCTATTTTCAGGATATGCCAGAAGTCCCAGCTGAAATCAGGAAGGTGTACTACAAGGTATAGAAACACTTTTTTAGAGACATTCTCTGACCTCAAGATTTTATCATCTTAAATAGATTATAAAGAAAAAGGATGGGAGGAGACTAGGATAAACAGTTGTGAAGTGAGTTTCCCTAGTCACACAGCTGCATGTGACAGAATAGGGAATCTAATCTATGCCTCGTGAGGCCAAGTCCAATAACTTACTCTTTCACCAAAATGTTAAAGTTTTATTGAGAACTTTTGGCTATATCCACAAAAGGTTTTACGTGCCTAAGTCCAAACCTGAGATTCTTAGAATTCCCCCCTTGGCTGCAGCCTAATTCTGGAGGCATCTAAAATAAGGAAATACCTCAGCATTTGTTGTTAAAGTTCCCTAAGAGTAAGAAGAAGTATACTTCTAAGCATGTGTGCTACTTTCCTAAACCATAACAATGCTGATTAGAGTTGCATCTCAGGCCTAGCTCCATTTGGATCAACAGATTTTGATTTTCTCTGCCTTTCTTACATAAGTAACCAGACAGGTAACAAAGAAGCAGGAGGAAAGCAGTCCTAATAAGTCATGTGCACCTATATACATGCAGGGAAGCTGCTCCGATGCACTGTAATTACAGCACATTGGAGCAGACTCGATTAATTGGTGGGAAAAATGGTGGCTGGAATGTTAAAGTTTGTTGAGCGAGCTTTAGTTCAAGCACCCCACCACCATTTTTAAAAGTGCTAACATTTTAAAAGCTGCTACATGACATGTGGTGGTACTTTAATTAGACTGGTGCTCAAAATTGCACTGATTAACACACTGCCTCCTCCCCATCCCCAGAGCATGTGTAAAAAATGCCCATTATGTACAAAATGCATCATCTGATCCATTTTTTTCCAAACAAGGCAGAAGCAGGCCTTAGTAACTTCCCTCCACCCTTAATTCAAGATCTCAGTGGTTAAAGCTCAGCCCCAAGGAGTAGAATACCTAGATTTAATTTCCTTCTCTGTTTGAGAAGCCTGAAAACCCTGTCTTCTTTATCCCAGGAGCAGGGCCAGCCCATCCTATACTGCGAAACCTGCAGCTTCAAGGGGCCCCACAGCTAAGGGGCCCTGTGCATAGGCAGATGAATGCCTGGGCAAAGTGGGCAGTTGCCCTGGGCCCTTCAGGACATGGGGGCCCAGGAGGGAGAGGCAGGCAGCCCAGCATGCATATACTGCATGCACGTGCAGGCTGGCCCCAGGTATTCTGCTGGCAGAGAGCAGGGAGCAAAGTGGAGGCGCAGGCTGGAGGCTTGTCCAGGGAAGGGGAGAAGTGGGAGGAGGGGGCTTTGGGCTGGTAGCAGCATGGTGATTGGTTGGTGGGGGTCATGTTGTCCAGCAAGCCCGGTAGAGACAGAAAGAGTGTGTGGGTCAGTGAGAGAGAGTGGGAGCTGCTTGGGAAGCAGAGGTCTGCGGGTTGGGAGTGAGGGGCACCAACCAGGGGTGGGGGGCAGAGATGCCTGAGTCAGGGAGGAAGTGCTAGCAGGCAATTTGTGGAGGGGGGAAGGGTCAGCTCCCTGTTGCTGCATGCACCCCAGGCTCAGAGAGGTATGAGGGCGGCGGGGCATGTGCCCCTCCAGATTTGTGCAGGAGGCAGAAGCAGGCTGTGGCTCTTTGCTCAGGTCTATGCCTGCTGCCTTTCCTTGAGCCCTGAGTCTCATCCCTGCCCTGCCTGGCAGGGTGCAGGGTCCCTGGGGAAAAAGCAACGGTACAGACAGACCCCAGAAATACTAATCCAAGCAGTTAGGCAAAATATTTTAAAAACTCTATATCTGAAGCTAGGCTTCTAAGTAAGTGGGCTGGTTAGCATACTTGAAAAATCGTCAGGCCACTTACCTAGATACCCAAAGGCTTTAAAGCCTAGCTTTAGGGCTACATGTTTTTAAGAAGGGTATGTCTGCAATTTTTTAAAGCACAGAGCCTAGCTTCAAATATGAAATGCAAACATCCACAATTCTTGGTTCAGAAATGATACCTTTTATTAGATAAACTAGGAAATCACAAAAAAAAATCTCTTTTTCTGCAGACTTTCAGGCTCAATGGGCCTTCATCAGGATCTGGGGAAATTAAAGATGGTCAGTAGTCTCCATAGGTAGGAAATCAACTTAATTTTTGCACAGAGGGAGCTGGAGATGGAAAATCTGTCCCTCTGGGTCCATGAGATTGAACCAAGAGTTCTAGATTTTTGCATTTCTTTTTGTCTCAGACCAACACGGCTACCAAATACACCCCTAAAACAAATTTTAGCTGATTTGGAGTTTTAAACATCATTGCAGAACAACAAGAAAGATTTTTTTTAACTTTTCTGCTTGCCATGGAACACCTCCAGGGAAAGAATCCTCCCTGATCTGCACAACAAAGAGCAACTCAAAACAACTCAGAAGCATAAAGGTCCCTCCTTTGAGCCTGAAAGCTTGCAGAAAAAGAATTTTTTTTTGTGATTTCTTAGTTGGCCTAATAAAAGGTTTAATCTCTGAACCATGAGTTCTAGATTTTTGCATTTCTTTTTGTCTCAGAACTACACAGCTATCAAAGACATCCCTAGCTTCAGATATGGAGCTTTTAAAATAATTTGCCCAACTGCTTGGACTAGTATTTTCTTGGGTCTCTCTGCACTGTTGCCTTTGCTCTGGGGGCTCTGTGCTCTGCCCAGCAGGGCAGGGAGGAGATGCAGGGACCTGGCAAAGGCTCCAATCCCCATGCATATACCCACAGCCCCTCACACATGCACAAACAGAGAGGATGTGGGTGTCCAAAAGCTTTCAAATAACAACTTTTTGCAGCTATTTAGTTAGTCTAAGAAAAGATATCACATCTGCCCAAAGACTCCAGCCACAGGTCAACATCCCAATCCCTCCACCTTCCTGGATCATCCAGGAAGAGCACAAAGCAGTTGCAAGATGCCCTCTTTGCCCAAACAAGGGTGGTTGTGCCCAAAAGCTTGCAAAAACGAAATTTTCCAACTATTTTAGTTGGTCTTATAGAAAAATAGCTTGTAGTCGTGGTTTTACCAGTCTGACTGCATTTGCTGTGTACTGAGCTACAAGGAATGGAGCCTGGTATGAAAAAAAACAGTCTTTAGAAACCTGTTCTATAGGAATGCAAATTTAAGAAGGTTCCAGGGAACAGCAGGTGGTTTACTTTTAGGTATCAGATGCCAACTAGGTTGTAGGGGGGGCATAAAATCAATGCAGTATTGCCAACCCCACCCTGTCAAAAGTCATGAGACAAGCTGTTAAAAATCAAGAAATTTGGTATGTAAATCATGAGAGGCTATTTTTGAACTGTGGGGGGGGCAAGTATTTGTGAAGGTGTGGGGGGCTCTGGGTATATGTGTGGGGTTTGGAGCCTGAGGCAGGGGGGTCCCTGTACACCATGGCAGCATGCGGGGTACAATGTCAGTGTGTTTGCATATGTGAGTGTGCATGCTTGTCTCTGTGTTCATGGCAGGGAGAGTATATTTATGTCTGTGTGTCCGTGTGCAGAGTGAGTGAGAGTAATGTGCACCTATCTGTGTGTGTGTGTGTGTGTGTGTGTGTGTGTGTGTGTGTGTCTGTGTGTTTGACCATAGTGGGATGGCAGGGGGGAGGGCAGGGAGCAGGGAGAAGAGGCAGCCCCCTCTACCTCCAGCTTGGCATGGTCCCCACTGCCTCCCATGCCAGCATCAGGAGGGAGAGGTACCCTGCCCCCCCACCCACACAACCCCAGCTCCTGTGGGGGGAGGGGGCAATTTTGTGTTTGTCCAGGGCCCCAGTAAACATTAATCTGCCTCTACCCCTGCCCCTGCGTCCAGCCAGTGCCCCTGTCCTTCCCCCACCGACAGCTTTATATCCAGCGGCTCACCATCCAGCTCCTCCCCCTCCTCCTCCCTGCTTCCAGCTTCTTTGGGGAAGAAGGCCCAAAAATATTTCATACAGGGGGCCCCAAAAAATTGTGGGCCAGCCCTGCCCAGGAGAGTGATTTAACCATAATCTCAGAGGAACTTCTAAGAATGAAGACACTCAGTCCCTCCCCTGGATATACTTCCCAACTGGGTAGAATAATTAAACTATCATTAGTCTGAAGACAGGGAGAGAATATTAGCACAATGTCACATGTTATACTTAGGACATGTTAACTGCCCCTAAAACATGAGCTTCTACACATTAAGCAGTAGAACACTTGTTGTATCTCCAGATTTTATTAACTAATACTTGTTCAGTTATCATCAGACTGCACCATGGAGATAATATGAGCTCAAGGTTCTGGTTCAGTGTGGGATTGCTATTCCCAGACCTAGCATCACACCATAGCCAATTCAAGACTCTTGTGCAGTGCTGGGGATGGGATAATCAGCTGATGTTGTTCCCAGCCCTGGCACTGCATTGGAGCCAATTCAAGACTGTCAGGAACAGCAATCTGGCTATCCTCATAGATCCAGTGGAAGGTGTGGAACTAGGAGCAGGAGCAGCATCTTCTTTCAGGTTCAGGTCACTATCCTTCCCTCTCTCCCTGCTACCAGCAGAGACCCAGCTTACCCCGGGTGCCAGGATCAGGTGTTCCTAGGTTAGGCAGTGCTGGGCACAAGCTCCAGGCATGGGGTTGCACATCCTCATGGATGAACATGTGAGCTTCTGTGCCCAGTCTCAGGGTAAGTAGTGGGAAGGGTTGAGGGAGGAGGGGAGTCCCAGGGTCCCAGGGTTAGGGCTGGTAAGGGTGGCTTCAGCCCTATCAAGGGCAGGCTGAGATTGTGGTAAGCATTACCATAACACAGCTCAGAACACTTCCTAACTTTGTATATAGCTCTGTAATGCTTCTTATGATCTAAATAAAACATATGCCAAGGCCCTAAACTCTCTAGTCTGGTATCTCCCTTCCTCAGGGGAATGTAAAATAAAGTGTCATTCTCTCTCTCTCTCTTGCTTTGCCCCAATGACTTTTTTATTATTTGAGTCCATGAAAAAGAATGTCAACCTGGGGGAGAGAGTTAGCAGCAGCTCTAAAATGCAAAGTAATAAATGAGGAAAGAAATACTACTTTAGGTGCTACCTAGCAAAGCTGTTGAGTTCTTTGCCATGAAAATGTAAAGAATCAAGCACAGCAGGTGAATTTGTCAAAAAGGGCTAGTTACTTTTCTGAATATTAATATCTTTTGGAATTATGAGGGGTATGAACTGCTGTCTCCACTCACTTTTTGAGGGAGAAAAATAATTGGCATGCAGTCTAGTCAATCATTATTCTGTTCCATATATATTACAACATACTTATCTAGGTGCATTATGTATTTGCTGTTGTTGTTTTGTTCTATTTTTTTGACCATCCTGTCTGAAGTGATAGCTTTAGGTTACTGTACTGTCAGACTCAAGCTATTCCTCACAGTGCTTGATTCAGGCCTGGTCTTCAATGTAATTTGTATGGTAATAATTCTTCTTCAAGGCTTATCTTCATTGCAGAGTTAATTTGAGTGTCATTCCTAATTTGAGTTGTGTTCACACAGAAAAATCCTAAATCAAAGTTGGTAGCCCTGCTGGCTGTTGTTGACTGGTCCATTAGGGTGTACAGCTCAAATTAGTAAACCTCTTCATCAACGAATTCAGTCACTCTGTGCTGCTAGTAGAATCACTCTGTGCATGTTCAGTATTATTTTAGAGAGTGGACATTCTCACTTGTGCAAAGCTAGTTTGGTATAAATTAACTTGAATGACAATAGTTAAATGAATCCTGCAATGAAGGCACAGAATAGAAGCATGAGAGCCGGGGACCTATTGTGTTTGTGTATCCAGAATTCCTAATAAGGAATTGCTCATATTACCTAAATCCTGTCTCATCTTCTCTTAAGGAAAACTATAGCTTTTCCTAGAAGCAGGGTCCTAGAATCCTAATACTGATTCTGTACAAATCCATGTTAGGATTTTGGTTTTCTTTTTTTTACATTTGAGTAGAAGGGAGGAACAGAACACCCCCTTGACTACCCTTAATAACCTATGTATGAGTAGATATACAAGGTAATCCTTTATTCCCCAACACCATGTCATGTTAAATTTAAACAAAACACCATTTTGCATGCTATCCATGTTAGTAAAATTGAGTTTACCCATGTTGGTAAAATTGTGTTTACCCATCATATAGAACTGTGCCAGGAAACTTCTTCAGTTTGATTTTGAAGAGCCCTAAACAGACTAAGCTGAATATTGAAAAGGGATCAGTCCATATAAGTGATCATTAAGCATGACAAAGCTGGGAACTAAATTAGCACTCAATTGGTGTTGCTTTATACAACCACAGCAAAGAGGTCTGAAAAAGACTCTATTAGCATTCATTGTACTGTGCTTCTGTTGACCATTTACCCAAGTTTAAAAAAATACCATGCTGTGATGGACAGGGACCTTTTAAAAGACTATATCTACAGCCGTGTAATTTATTCAATTAAAAAAACAGGCAACAGGTTGGAGGCTGTTTTTTTTTCCCCCACAGCAACAGAGCAGTTGATGTTGTGTTTAGAAGGATATTGTAATGTTGACAATTTTTTAAAAATCTCAGTCATTTGAAAATGTCATGATATATTTAGCTTTTTAAAACTGTAAACTTTTTTTTTTAATGTTTTCTCATCGATATTTGGCTTGTTCTTTGGAATGGGCCAAAAATCATCATAAGCGAAGATTTCTATTTCTACCTGTTCTGTAGCACTCCATTCCTTTTATGCACACTCATTCCTGCTGCCTCTTGATTTTCACCTTCACTGCTGTTCTCAGTGGTAGTCCTCCTTTTCTCAAGCCTGAGAAAGGTCAAGTACTATCAACAGAACAGGAAAATTGACTATAAACAAGTGCTGTCACATGCACAGAGTAAACACATGTAAACGCATATAAGCTTTTCCCTAAATCACTTAAAAAAAGTGTACCCAGTCTTGTTTCAATTAAACCCTCATTTTTTTCCGGCTGAAATGTAATTTTCAAGATTACTGTATCATCTTTTCCTTACATTTTCCAAGCGTTCCTTAAATTACAAGTTCCATTCAACTCATCCAGGCAAATATTTGTTATCATCATGCTAATAAATCATTGTCCAAATTCTTTGAGAGGTGTTTAAAACAAATATATATTTTCCTAGACCTGTGAATACAAGCTAAATATATTTATTTATTAGGTGGAAGGCTGCATCCAGTAATGAGCTAGCTCCATCTGCTTCAGGCTCGAGCAGACTTATGGATGTCATTTGTGACAGCTTAATTCTGTGTGCTGATTACTTTAGAATTTTGCAGCAGTGCATTTTCATCCTTCCATTTTCCTTAATAAGGCTGATAGAATTTGTAATTACTGATGGGCTCTGCCTACTTTGTTTTCTATATAATGAGCTGAGCCAATACTGAAACTTAAAACAGAAAGAGTTAGCATATCAATACAAAGGGACGAGTGTTTATAGATTATTTCATTTGCTCTGATTTTTATTTTATCTCCCCATCATTTTGTGGGGACTAACTCTCTTCTGCTGGTTACTGCTTCAAAACAGATGACCTTTGAAGCTGTGAACAACATCCTTTGGCTGACCAGACATGATGTTAATATAATTAACAAGTGAAGCAGGAATTTGAATGGGAGCATCACAGCTCTAAAATGCAAAGTTCTGGCAGGTGATATATTTGCAGATTCTCTGTGTTTCTGAGACAACCAGCCACGTCTTTGAATGAGGAATTCTTTCAGAACAGTAACTGTCTCAACTTAGACCCATAGAAAAGGTGGATCTGAATCTAGGCCAATAGAAATGTATGTTAGAAATAGAACTAAGGTCACAGAACTGGCTCCAAAACTAACTCTGATTGGCTTTAAATCTCAGCAATGCGGCCATAGAAGATTAAGTACCAAATCCTATTGCATAATTCTTTACCAGCATTACCTTATCATTCTATTAATTCCTGGTATGGGAGATAATTTAAAATGAATTCCTTTTTCAGCTGGTGTGCAAATACCAGAAAAAAAGAAACGATGACCTTGAAAGTCATGGTAGTGATTCAGGACAAATTAAAAGAGCATTCTCATTACTTTCTATCTGGAACCAAATACGATGGAATTTCAGGATTGTTGTTTGGAAAATACCAAAAAATGCAATCATCTTATGCTTTACAAACATTCATATAGTTTTAAATAAAAATGAATTGTGATTATTCTGAAGAAATGCATATTTTAATAGAAGATTGTGTTTTTTTTCTTTGGGTTATTTGACCCATGTTATTGAATTTTGGAAAAGGTACTAAAATTCTTTATTAAAATATTTAGGGTTGTCATAAGGAAAATAAATACGTTTTATTTTTTTCTATTGAGTTTCATGCTTTTTCCTATTTAGAAATGGGCAATTACCAATTGAGTTAAAAAGTAAGAGAATTTTTAAATGTAAATTCTGAGTCTGATGTCAGTTCTCTGTAGCCAGTAAAATCTTAATATTGAATTTGTCAAGGCATTAGTTAGTTGCAGGGCCATTTATTTTACTAAAATAAGGTTATTAGTATTTAGCCACGTACTTGCTTTTGCTTGATGACTTTTTCCAGTTAAGCTTTTCCCAAAATAAGTTTTGCACATACAAATGATCTTGGTGGAAGAGTTTAATGTCCACCTATTATGTTCACATATTCAGGAAATTGACCATAATGAATATTTTTAGCTTAATTCCTGTGAAGATGTAATTAGCTTTGCTACCATGAGCCGTTCCATTGATTTGGATTTTGATGGCATGATTCACAGTAGCAAAAGTGAAGCACATAGTTAAGTCTATCTATCTTAGACATTTATATGGCAGCAACTACCCTACTATTTAAATACTTCAAAATTGTATATGTTCACTCGCTCAACCCTTTAAGGTACAAAAGTATTGTTTTCATCAGCAAAGATAAGGCCAGATCCTAAAAGGTATTCAGGCATATAAACTTCTATTAAAGTTAATGTAATTAGGCATCATAATACCTTTTGAGGATTCTGGCCTAACTGCCTTGACCAAATTAAAAAAACCAAACAAAAACAATGCCCCCCCCCAAATTAAAAAAATACAGCACTGTAAGGAAGTGGACCTGAATCCCACATTTCCTACTAATGATTTAATCCTCTCTCTCTCAAAGGTTACAGCCTCTTTTGTAATCACATTCATGCTTCTATATTTAAAATACAGAAAACAAATTGCATGCAGTTTGGCACTAATGTGGGTATTGAAAAACATTCTGTGAATTTTCACTTTAAATATTGTCATTGATAAATGGAAAGTCTCTGGTGCCTTAAGCATACCTAGGTGTTAAAAAAGAAGGTTTTGTGATAACATTCCACTATGTGATGGTGTTCTATGTCCTATAGCCAGATTTTTGAAGGAGAATATGCGGTGGCCCAAAGTAGGGCATATCTGGCAACTGAGAATAGTCAGGGAAAGTTGTGTTTTCCTTATGTTATTATTAGGGTTGTCTTTGACTGGAATGAAACTCTGCAAAAAGGAATTGCATTAGGTAATTTTTGCATTTGCAGTCTGCCTACTTATGATTATGTAAGGAAAATAAAGATTGGAATCTGAAATGGACATGGAAATGGAAATGACACGAAAAGGAAAACTTGAAATGACAACACTACATTTTATGCAATGTTCCATCAAGTACAGCTTGCTATTACCTTTCTTTGTGTTACCTTGCCACACTCTAAGACTGTATCACCTCTTTCATTTAAGAATACTTATCTAAGTGGGAGACAAATTCTGCAAAATAACTTAAATTTCAATGAGTTTTCAAGAGCAGGAGTAACCAGATTGTAGCTGAGAATGGTAATATGTTTTTCATTATAAAGGAAAGATGCTTAAATGATGGTATGGTGGTCCTTTTTATTAAAATGAACTACTCTTCATTTTTTTTCCTTTATTGCAAATACAGATTACATCTTACGAGGCAAACATTTTATAAATACAAACTGTTACTAGAAATATAGCAGTTCAATTAGGTATAATGTATATGTAAATAAAAACAAAGAATTAGAAAAAAAGGTTTTCTTATGTGTGTGCTTGAGTTAAATACAACAATTAGGTTTTATTTGGGCCTCAGTTGTCATCATTTTAGCATTTATTAATCCATAAACTTTAGGTCTCAATGCCCATCAGGGAGGATATACACAAATGCTTTTATATTAGATGTGATAATAAATAATTATAGCTGGCTGGAAAAGCTAATTTGAAAAACAGAAAAACATTCCCCATTTCTACTGAAATATTTCAAAATTAGAAGGTTGCTCTAGTAATAATAATGGTTCTTTACAGCATTTTCTCTTGATATCACTGCTCATACATTGTAAGTGAAGTAGCACACAGGAAAGACACTGGATTGCCAACCCTGAAAAAGGAAGGCCTTTTTTTTATGCAGTATAACCTGGGTAGTGATAGAGCAAGCTTTCTGTCCTCAGGCAGCCAATATGTCTGAATTCTGTTATGAGAGGCCTGTGCCTGGAGCTGAAATGGCAGTTTATTCACATTTTTGCCTCTCTGACATGATACCAGCAAACGTAACAACTAGTGGCATTTAAAAACTTCTGCTTGCTAGTGCAGCAATTTATGATTGCATATTCATATATGCACTTGTTATCATTACCTAATTAATCAGAAGTTAACGTTATGTTCACAACTGTGAAACCAAATCCCACACTGCTATGAGAGCTCCATAGAAGTACTGTAAATAGTTTGGTTACTAATAATTAAAGCGCATTTATATTTGCCTCCCTCTGTATTTGTAAATTATATACTGTCTAGCTCCTTAGGCCCTTTCATGATATAATTTTTCCCCTTTTTTGAAAATATTTTTTTAAATGAAATTCTTAGGAAGCCATGTGACATTTAGCTTGAGTTCAATGAGTGATATTAAATGACAAAAAAACTCTGTACCAGTATTACAGAATATGTTGGAATATCCTGGATATATAATTAGCGGACAGTAATAGTTTCATAGTTTCATAGTAGCTAGAGTCGGAAGGGACCTAGGTAGATCATCTAGTCCGACCCCCTGCCTTAGCAGGAAAGAGCACCGGGGTCAGATGACCCCGGCAAGGTGCTCATCTAACTTCCTTTTAAAAATCCCCAGGCTAGGAGCCTGCACCACTTCCCCTGGAAGCTGGTTCCAGGCCCTAGCCACCCTGACTGTGAAGTAGCGCCTCCTAATATCTAATCTAAACTTACCCTCCGCCAGTTTGTGACCGTTATTCCTGGTCACTCCTGGCAGCGCACGGGGGAACAGGGACTCCCCCAATACCTGCTGATCCCCCCTGACCAGTTTGTAGCAGGCCACAAGGTCCCCCCTTAACCTTCTCTTGTGGAGGCTAAACAGGTTCAGGTCCCGTAGCCTATCCTCATAAGGCCTGCCCTGCTGACCCCTGATCATACGAGTGGCCCTCCTCTGAACTCTTTCCATATTGTCCACGTCCCTCTTGAAGTGTGGCGCCCAGAACTGGACGCAGTACTCCAGCTGCGGCCTGACCAGTGCCGCATAGAGGGGGAGGATCACCTCCCTGGACCTGCTCGAGATGCATCTGTGGATGCATGATAGGGTACGATTGGCCTTCTTGACTGCCTCCCCACACTGCCGGCCCATGTTCATCGTGGAGTCAATGACGACTCCAAGATCCTTTTCCGTCTCCGTGCTGGCAAGAGGAGAGTTCCCCAACCTGTAAGTGTGGTGCCGGTTCTTCCTCCCCATGTGCAACACCTTGCACTTATCAGTGTTAAACCCCATCCTATTCTCATCCGCCCACCGTTGCAACCTGTCAAGGTCAGCTTGTAGCCTATTGCACCCTTCTAGTGCACCCACATCCCCCCACATCTTAGTGTCATCAGCAAACTTGAACAGGGTGCTTTCTACCCCCTCATCCAAGTCACTGATGAAGATGTTGAACAGTGCAGGCCCGAGGACCGAGCCCTGCGGAACCCCACTGCCCACATCCTTCCAGGTCGAGAAGAACCCATCCACTACCACCCTCTGGGTGCGGCCCTCCAACCAGCTGGCGACCCATTTGACCGTGTGGGCATCGACACCACAGTCTCTCAGCTTTTTGATGAGGACAGGGTGAGAGACAGTGTCGAAAGCCTTCCGGAAGTCCAAAAAGACTACATCCACAGCAACCCCTGCGTCTAATGATTTGGTGACCTGATCGTAAAAGGCCACCAGGTTGGTCTGACAAGACCTGCCACTGATAAACCCATGTTGGTTGCCCCTGAGCATGCATTCCCCCGCAAGGCCCTCCTGGATGTGTGCCAGGATAATTTTTTCAAAGAGCTTACCCGGGATTGAGGTCAGACTAACTGGCCTGTAATTTCCCGGGTCCTCTTTTTTTCCCTTTTTGAAGATAGGGACCACATTGGCCCTCTTCCAGTCCTCCGGCACCTCGCCAGAGCACCACGAGTGCTCATAGAGCCGTGCCAGGGGTCCCGCAATGACCTCAGCCAGTTCCTGTAGAACCCTAGGGTGAAGATCGTCCGGACCAGCGGACTTGAACACGTCCAGCTTCTCCAGAAGTACCCTAACTAACTCCTCGCTAACCCTTGGCCCAGGCGTGTCTCTCTCGGGGCCCGAGGGGGGCCCAGCAGGGAGGTGGCTGAACTGGTCCCTACTTAGGAAGACAGAGGCAAAGAAATCGTTAAATATGTTAGCTTTGTCATCTGGCGTGATGACTAAGTTGCCCATCGTGTCCTGCAGGGGCCCCACATTACCCGGGACCCTCTTTTTACCCCCTATGTATTTGAAGAAGGACTTCTTATTGTCCTTAATCCGGGAAGCTAGTCCTATCTCCAACTCTGCCTTGGCCCTCCTGACTGCCCCCCTACATCCTCGGGCGACTATAACATAGTCCTTCTTGGCGATGACCCCATCTCTCCATTGGGTATATGCCTCCCTTTTAGCAAGGAGACATTCCCGGATGCTCTTAGTGAGCCATGGGGGTTTATGTGCCCTCCTGCTCCCTTTGACCCTTGTTGGGATTACCTCCCTTTGGGCATGGAGGATCGTCTCCTTAAGGAGCAACCACTCACCTTTGACATCTGATTCCCTTCCCCTCTGGGTCCTCAGCGCTTCCCCAACTATCCTCCTTAGCTTGTTGAAGTCAGCCCTCCTAAAGTCTAGGGCTGTTGCCTTGCTGCAGCCCTTTGCCACCTTACGCTGGATGGTGAATTCCAGCAAGCGATGATCACTGTCTCCCAGGTGGCCCATCACCCGCAGCCCCCTCACCAGGTCATCACCCGTGGCCAGCACTAGGTCCAACAAGGCGTCTCCCCTGGTGGGACTGTGCACCTCCTGGGTTAGATGGAGGTCCTGCAGTCTGGCTAAGAACCGACGTGAGCGATCAGACTTGGCTGACTGCTCCTCCCAGCAGATGTCTGGGAAGTTTAGGTCCCCCATGATGACCACATCCTTAGCCCTCACTGCCTCTGTAAGCTGACCTAAGAATTCCAGGTCGAGCTCTTCTCCCTGGTTGGGAGGTCTATAGTAGACTCCCACCGTTAAGTCTCTCTCCCCTGGACTGCCTTTTACTCTAACCCAGAGCACCTCAGAGTGCCCCCCCTCTACCCCCATGCTAATTAACGAGGAAGTATATTCCTCCTTGATGTAGAGTGCTACTCCTCCACCTTTCCTTCCTATCCTGTCCTTCCTGTATAGCCTATAGCCCTTGACACTCACCGCCCAGTCATGCGATGAGTCCCACCACGTTTCTGTGATCCCTACTATGTCAGGGCTGGTGACAGCTAGGAGGAGGGCGAGTTCCTCCTGCTTCTTCCCCATACTTCGAGCATTCGTGTAGAGGCATTTGAGGCCTTCAGAGGTTGTGCCCACTGACCCCCTAGTCTCAGCAATGCCCCGTCCCCTATCGCTTACCTGTTTCTCCGTTATGACCATTGGTCTGGGCTCGCTGGCTGTTGCTGGGCCTGGTATCTCATCGTCTCCTCCGCCCTCATCTTCCCCCTCCCCCGACGAGCCTAGTTTAAAGCCCGCCGAAGGAGGTTCACCAACCTGGAAGAGAACACACGCTTACCTTTAGGGGAAAGGTGGAGCCCATCCCATCCCAGCATGTCTCTCATCACGATGTGCCGGTCATGGCTGAGGAAGCCAAAGCCCGCCTCGAAGCACCATTCCTGTAGCCTCCAGTTGGTCTCCGCAATGCACATCTCGTGACGTCTGCCGCGTCCGCTCACTGGCAGGATGGAAGAGAAGACCGCCTGTGCGCCCATCTCCCTCAGCACGCCTCCCAGAGCATGGTAGTCCTCCATCAGGCGATCAGGGGCTCTCCTGGCCGCATCGTTAGTACCCACATGGACAAGGACCATGGGGTAATAATCGGAGGGCTGGATGATGGACTGGAGCATCCCCTTCACATCCTGAATCTTCGCTCCGGGCAGGCAGTATACCTCACGTGCTGAGGGATCCTGGCGACAGATGGGGCCCTCCGTACCTCTCAGGATGGAGTCACCAATCACGATGACGCGACGCTTCCTCCTCTTAGGCCTCTTGACTCCCGCCGCCCGCACAGGACATTGTGTGCACAAAGTCTCCTCCCTGGAATCTTCCAGTGCTCCCTCCTCCTCCAGGGCTGCCAGGACCTCATATCTGTTCTCCAGATGGACAGGAGGAACTGGTGCCGCAACATGGTTAATAGCTCTGGCGCGGGAGACTGTCTGCCACTCAGCGGTGGAGGGCTCATCCCGGTCTGCCCTCTCCTCTGTTGTATCACCCTGCAGAGAAAGAAAATACCTATCAATTTCCTCCTCTGCCTCACGGATTCCCCTCAGCCTGCTAACCTCCTCCAGGAGCTCCTGCACCCGCTCCTCCAGGGTCCTAAGGCGGATACCTACAGGACAGGTGCAGGAGTCCCCAGTCCCTGCCCCCCCAGACCTTGCCAGGCAGTTCCCGCAGGCCAGGGGGTTGGAGGACGGCAGCCCCCCCGAGGGCTCTGTCTGGGTGGAGGCCTCGGACAAGCCCCGGGAAGGCCGCGCCCCCCGGGCAGGGGCCCTGGCAGAACTCCGTGTCGACACCATCGCAGGAGTTGCTGCCCTTACTAGCAGAGCAGGGGTCAGCCAGGACTCCAAACACTGTTGTATCTGTATTGTAAAAGATGCTCTGTAAAATCATAATACAATATGATTCCTGCTCTGAAGAATTTAAATGTAAATCCTTGAGTCACCATTCTGATCCACAAAGGCAAAATTCTTAGCCCTGCATGAAGCCCGTTAAAATAATCGTTGCTCTCCATGCACTCAGAAACTATGGTGATGAGAGTGGGACTAGAATAGAACAGAAAAAGAATGCTCTCCCTGGCTGCAAATAAACAAAGGATTTCATTCTCCCGCATTGTCATTATAGCACCTCAGAATCCTAAGTGCACTTATTTAAAAAGATTAACCATATTTTCAAATTTTATTGCAGAGCTATAAGATAGAGGGCTGACTTTTTCTTTTTTTAATGAAAGAAGTCTTCCTCCTGGAATTTGATGTCATCAGTGTCTCAGTCTTCACTTTCCTCTAATACTCTCTCCATCTCTTTTTTTCATTCACTCTGCATAATGAAAAGCACATGTATTAGGAGATGACAATGGTGCTTCATAGCCAAGTCTCCACTCAAACTAACCAATCCTTGAATCTTATTATGTGCATTGTACAACACTGAGGTATTGAATTCATGCCAGTCAATAAGACTATTATCTGCAATACCACAGGTGGAACTAAATGCCTTTGCAAAAAGCTCTTAAAAATGCAGAAGAGGTTTGTTTTGTATGTTGGGAAATACTGGATGCAGTCAAGGTTCTCTTTCTGATATAGTTAATAGTGAACATAAAATTGCACAAGCTTACTTTTTTCCACTGGGAAGATATTTTTGTGAAAGTCTTAAACACAATTTTTTCTTACAGTTATGTGCATATTCTTTAGGAGATATCATTATTCAATCATACTGTCTTGAACAGAGAAGCATTGCAATGTCTGTACTAGCTTGTTTCCTGAGGAAACTTTCAGATATATCTTTATTTAAAAAGAACTAGGGCCAGATCTTCAAAGTCAGTGTACTGCATATGTACTAAAGCAAATCCATTGAAATGAATAGAGCAATGACAGTATACAGTATCTGTAACTACTATTCATTAGGCTGTAAACAAGAATGTCAGAAACAAAACATTGTGAGGCATATATTTGTCATTTTTATGTGTTTTTCCCCCTAGCTTACTCATTTGACTCTATCTCTAAACCAAAATTTGCTCATTTAGTTCTTAGACCCTTCACAGATCACTAAAATGAATTTTCCCTCACCAAAGCTTTTCCCAAGCTAGCAGTATACCCTTCTCAAGTCCCTACAACCCAAGAGATTCTTTTATCTGGCTATGATTATTTATTGTAATACCCACTGACTTTATCAGCAGGTGATACTGGGTGCACCTATATGTGAAATAAATTTGAAGCAATAACCTCTGGAGCAGTTTGAGCTGGAGTAAACTACCTCCAGGCACAGTATCTACATGTGTGCCCAGGACAGCAGCAGTTTGAGCTGAGGTGAAGCACTTTAAACAGAGACCAGGGGCACAGAGTCAGCTCCAGGCTCCAGGTGGCATGATCGGGTGGTGAAAGCGCTGGCTGGGGCACAAGGGTGCTGAAAGTGTAGAGCCATGTGGCTAGGCAGCAGGCAGGAATGTGGTCCCTGGCTGGCTAGGCTGACTGGGCACAATTTATGCCTGCAGTCAGCTTCTACATGTACACTCAATCACAATAAATTATCCTGCTGTAAGATAGTACTGTCCCTGACAGTACTATTTTACAGAGGTGTCAATTAGTTTACTGTAGCCTAATAGCATCACATGTGTAGATGGTGACATTTTACTGTACAGATCATTAGTCTACTTCACAGTTAAGCACATGTGTAGACATGGCCACTGAGAGCTATATACCGTTTGAATAGCTAGTAAATTAAAACACGGAAGATGCTAGGTTTGAGTAGATTTGCTGTGGAGGGGCTAAATAAGGGAGTCCCAAGGTTTAATAAGAAGTTTTTATTTAACTGCTATGTCAACCACTTGATGAATGAGATTGATTTGTTTCCGTATTTTTCACTATCCCACTTTCTTTTTGATATTCACAATTTCTACAAATTGACCCGAATAGGTAAACACAGCTAGGGGAAAGTTAGGTAGTTTGAAAAAGACTACAAAAATGGACTGAAGAAACTACACAATGGGCATGTCCACACAAGACGCTTAACTTCACATTAGAACAGTTTACTGCAAAATAAGCATGTATAGCTACATGTGCACATGGAAGTAGCAAAGTTACTCAGAGTTAGTAATGGTGTCATGGTGCTAATGTACACTCCTGACCAGGGGCAAAATATGATCCTGGTCAGCCATCTGTCAGGGGTAGGAGATTGCTCCCTGCTCCCAGGAGCTGCCTGCTGCTGGGGTGGGCTTTGCCACAGAAACCTGGATGGGGACTATGTCCTGCTGCCTCAGCAGCAGGGAGCTCCATGCCCCCTGCTCCCAGATGGATTGTGGAGTGGGGCTGGGTGATAAGCCTCAACTAGCAGCAGTCCCACAGTTGCAGAGCCAGTGCTGGGAGCTCCCTGCTCATGGGGTCTGGGGAGAGGGGGGAGAACAAGCTTGGGACCTTGTTTCCCCCCCCCAACTCCATGAATGCAGAGCTGGGGGGGGTGGGAAGGGAATGGACAAGCTTCCCAGCGTGTTCCCCCCCCAACCCCATGTTTAAGAAGCTGGGTGGAGAACAAGGTCCCCAGACCCTGCCCTGTATGCCTGGGTTAGGACAATGCCCCCTACCCCAGCTTGTTTTCAGCCCCCAATCTTCAATCATGAAGCAGGGGCTCAGAACAGACTGGGAGCTTGTTCCCAGCCCCCACTCTGTGATTGCAATCACAATTGTGATCATGGAGCAGGGGCTGGGAGCTACCTGCATGGGGACAGTTTCCCTCCCAGCCTGGAGCTGGCTGAGACCTACCCTTGACTGGGAAAGTTCCCAGCCAGCCCCAGGCTGTGTGAGGAAGCATGTGCAGCCTGGAGGTGGCTGGGGACTGTTTTCTTTAGGGCAGTCCCCAGCCAGCTCCAGGCTGAACATGCAGACTTCCCCACACAGCTTGGAGCTGACCAGAAACTGGCCCTGTCAGGGGAAGGTCCCAGCCCCATGCCCAAATCCGTTTGTAGGGGCGTCAATCAGGGAGCTAGCTACTAGGCATTTTCCTTGTCCCAACAGCAGGCAGCCCCTCAGGGCCAGGAGACAACTGTCTTCTGACCCAGGGGTCCCTGCCAGCCCCCAGACTAGCACCCAGGGGGAGCCTGGAGCTCCCCTTGGTAATGGCAGGGGCCCATTGCAGGGTTGCAGGGAATTGGGTGCAAATCTGCTTCCTAATCCTCACATGTGTAGACACCTACCCAAAAATCCTTACTCTGCAGGATCTTACTGTACAGTAAATCTAGGCTGGAGTAAATACATGCATATCAGTGCAGCACGTACACTTGATACTTACTGCACTGTAGTCAAATAACACTGCATGGTAGTGTACTGATGAAAAACCATTCTGATATGCTACTGCACAGTGTTATTAGGCTACTATACAGTAAGCACAACAACAAAAAAAGTATGCTGGTGTTACTGCACAGTAGTGCAAGTTACTGCACATTTAGCTAGTACTTAATTAAGGAAATACTAACTTAAATGCACAGTAACTACTGCACATTATTGGACATGTAGGTGTGCCCAGTAAAGATTTGATGGTCTGTGGAGAAGTAGGAGGCTGGGTAATTCCAGTTTTTGAAAGAGAAGTTACCAAAAGAAGGTCCATATACAATTGGATAATAACACAAACTTCTAGAAGCTTATCAGAGCCTCTGAACTACCACATTCTTTGACATTTGTCCATTCTCAATTTTGGAATGTATTAAAGGAATTAATCATAAAGTAAGCAAGAAAGGAGTCATCCCTATTATAACTAATGAAAAAGAAGGGTTACCCAGTTATTATAATCCTACATATAGTTACATGACGATTACCATTTACCTCTTAGTTACTGAGCTGATAAAGTGTAATTACATCTATTCCAAAGAAACATTTTATTTTCATGACAAAGTAAATAGTACAATACTATGAACACAGTGTGATTTATTGCTAAACTGGGCTCTTTCAGTATCCATCCCATCTCAGCTAGCAGTAGCAAGCATGTCCAGCTCTGTAACTATCTGTGGTAAAGCTGCTGGTTTGTGATATGACAGAAAAGAGTATAATGCCAGAACACATTACAATACAATTGGTTGCACACCTAATTTAGTTTTCCTGGGTGAATAATGAAATGCTCAAGTTCAATGTGTTGAGAAGGCAAATACTAATTTCTGTTACTGTCAGTAATGAAGAATGAAAGCAAAAGCTCAGCCTTGCAATTTGAAAGCTTGGCTGAAGAATGCTGCTTAAAAAGAAAATAAGCAATAATTCTAGTTCCTTTTTCTGAACATAGTCTTCATTGAAAGTCAGGGTATGTTGTGTTTATTTATAATATTAACTAATGGTATACTCTATTTAATTTCATTTCTATTTCCAAAGTCACTTGACTCTATATAGCCATTTATTAGTACAAACTTTCATTGTCCACACATCGGCTAGATACAGGCACGGAAAAAGCCCAAGGCAGAATCAATCTAACTTACATGGTTTTAGGTAAGTGACATCGTTTAGATAGATAGTGAATAGAACATACATTTACCCTATTGTGGCAGGGAGTGGAGAACAAATCTTAGGGTTCCGCCAGCCTATGTGTGATGAACTTCAGGTCTGTTACAGGTATATACCAGTTTCCAATCATTTATACTATTAAAAGTATAATGTCTGTACCTGGCCATAATTTCTACATTAACTTCAATATAATATGCATAGTTTGTTCTCATAAAAATTGAATATTGCTGTCCAATGCAATCTTCTGCAGGCCCAATTACACACATATAGAGAGCCACCTTGATTTATTTCTGTCTGTTCAAATGACCTTGCTAATTGGTGCTCAGGGCAAGAATTTGAGATATATAACCAATTCTAAGACCTATATCAATAGAATATGGATAATTAATATTGGCAGGAAATCAATGCTGCTTACACCATTCTCTCCTGACGTACTTCATGTCAGTTATCCTTTGACCCTAAAAATGGAAAGCCTGAGGTTGTACCTGAACTCCAGTATCCTGCATGATGGAATGATACACTTTTCCTAGTGTATTACAAAGTGAAAAGCTATTTTTAGTATCTTTTGCATTTCTTTACTGAGTGCAGAGGTATGAAGAGATCAGCAAACAGCAGATTTAGGACAAATTTCTATTTTTAAAATGTACTCTAAGGAATAAAAAATGTTCTGTTTGGTCCTCCTATAGAATTAAAAACTCAGAATGAGGTTAAAGAGAGGAGGTAAATATAAAAAATGAATATCACTTGACTTTTAAATAAGAAGTACCTATTGTTCTGCATTCCAGTGGATACCTGATAATACTGGATAAGCTCTGTTGCAATCATTATAATACCATCTGGCTGACTGAGCATTTCACAGATTCATAGAATCTGAGTCCAGAAAAAGGCTATTAGCTCATCTAGTTTGACCTCCTATATATCACAGACCATTAAATTCCACACATTGCCTCCAGTATTAAGTCCAGTAGCATACCTTAGATAAAGGCATGCAAGGCATCTCTACATGGCACAATGCAGTGCCCATGCAGACACACTGAGCCAGCTTTGAATACACTAGTTTAATGCAGTCCTTCCACCATGTTAATTACCCTGCTGAGAAGTAGCATATATTAGTCTGGGTGAAGCAATATACTAATGTAAATATAATGGGCACATCTACACGAGATGTAGTGTTGGTAGGCACAAACCTTAATACCACAGTGATGTCACCATAGCAATGTGCTCACTCGCTATAGCACATTGCTATCATTGGAAGTACTAAACAGCAGCATTGTAGGGGCACATGTAGATGCACCCACTGTTTCCTGTACCTGGGCCGGCTTACCTGGCTTACCTAATTTTTATTTTAAATTTGACTAGTTTCATCTTCCATCAAATGATTCATTTTATGATTTCTTTTGTTAATGTAAAGAGCCCTTTGGTACCCAATATTTTTCATCATGAAGGTATGTACTGATACATACCATAATTGAGTCACCTCTTAATCCTTGGGGTTTTTTCTTGGTAAGTTAAATGGACTGAGCTCTTTATATCTGTTACTCTATGGCAGTGCTTCAATAATTGTTTGTGGCTCTACATCTTTTCCAATATGCTAAAATCCATTTAAAAATAACGTTTCCCAGTTTCATACAGTTTTCCAGTAATGGTCTTAGGGATCCCCCTTTCTGAGATGCACTTACTTTACTCAGCACTCCCCTGTTTATTCATCCACAAATTTTATTAACCCTTTTTTGCCACACACTTCATACTGGAAGCTTATGTTTATTTCCTGGTGTACTATTTTTTCCTAGATTCTTTTTCAGATTTGCTACTTTCCAGGATAGCTGTGTTTAAGCAGAGACATGGCCAAATTATATGTGATATATATTTAGGAAATAGAATACATATTAACACAGAGTGATGTATTTTAAAGTATGACAGTACTTTGAATCAGAGGAATAAACTTTACTGGTACAACACAGTAATGGGCATGTTTGTGGTAAATGGAGTGTCTGTATTATATTTTAGATTAAATTTGTATATATCTATTTTCCATTAAGTCTGGTCTCTGTGTCTATTACAACAACTTCTTAATTGCCGTGGTGGCCTATACATGTACTTAGGGTTCAAGAGGTTTTCATTCTACCTATTATCACTACCTATTATTAAAGATACATGGCACAGAAAGTTCAAGCCAAATACAACCACGATACAACCATTTGTGCAACTGAGCTACATAAGTCATTTAGGTGCTTTATTTCTTTCTCTCTTTCTTTTTTACACCTCTCTGTCATAGGATAACAAGAAGTTTAAAAAACCCCCCAATGCTTTACTGAATAAATCATTGCTTATAATTTTAATTGGTATGCATAGAAACTGGGATCAGTCTCTACCCAGAAGGATGCATTGCACCTAAACTGAGGGTTCTGACAACACTGTGCCTCCAAGCATTTATTCAAAAGTTAGCATTTCCCTTGGAAACAATCTAATTAACAAAAAGCAGGGCAGTTCATTCATAGCATCTGACAAAGTAGGCTGTAGGCTTAGTTAACTTGTGGAATGCATTGCCACAGGAGGTGGTAGAGGAAGATAGCATAGCCAGGTTCAGAAAGGGACTATTTCAATTAATAGATAATAGCTCTATTAACAGTTATTGAACAAAATGGAGGTTTCCTCTGGCATTTCTAAACCAATAATGCTGGATGCCAGGGAGGATACTGGAGAGAGGATAAATCACTTTAGATATTTCCTGTTCAGTACTCTCCATTTATAGCACCCACACCTGACACGGTCACAGACACAATACTGGCCTAGATGTACCATTGGTCCAAGCCAGTATGGAACTTCTTATGTTCTTTAAAATGCTATGAAAGCTCTGAATAAGTTAGTCTATAAGGTGCTACCAGTCCTGTCTTCTATCTGACTCCAGACAAACACAGCTAACTACTTCTCTCTAACAAAATATGATAAAAGTACTAACAGTACTTTCATGCCTTTAACTACAAAGCAAATGCCCTATTCTTAAATTCACACAAATCCTTACATACAAAAATCCACATTTCAATATGGCTCCTATAGAAAATATTCTGAGTATGTAACACCACAGGAAAATGTATATCAGTTCAACAATCACATACTTTTTTCATTACTGGTTTATTTTTATTAAAAGAACAGTTCTGAAGATGGGTATTACCATCAAAAAGAGAAAAGGGATTCACTATGTTTGGTGCAAGGTAGTTAAACACCTGGCATTTTAACGTTTTCATAAAAGTACTTGAATTTCATTAACAAGTTTTGTTCATCTCTTCAATTAGCCTGAACAAAACATGCAAAGTACATGCTATAAATTACAAAATGCTAGGCTTGAGGCAATATGAAAAATGTTTAGTAACATCTAAAGAACATTATTTTTACAGATTGAAAAAACATATTTTGTTAGTGTCCCGCGCGCCCTGCCCTCTCCGGGCTCTATTCCACGACCTGCCCTCTCCGGGCTCCTATTCGTATGATTGCCCTACTTCAGGCTTAGTTGTGCGCTCGCCCTGCCTCGGGCCCCTGACCACGCGCTCTGCCCTACTTCAGGCTTCTACTTGTCTAATTGCCCTTTTTCAGGCTTCCCGCACTCTGGGGCCTGTCTCGCGGTTCCCGCGCTCGCTCGCCCGCTCTGGGGCCTGTCTTGCTGTGCCTTCACTCTGGTACCCGAATGCCGTGCCCTCTCTGGGCACCCAGGAAAACCCACGCTATTGGGATCTCCCCTGAGCCTGTTCCGATAATCACGCCCCCACTGGGCTGGGGTCGGGCCAACCCAAAACACAGCACTCTCTACCGCGCTGGGAGCACCCCACTGTACCAGGGAGCTCCTAATGAGGCCTCCTCCGTCCCCTTATAGCTTCACCCAGTCCTCCGGTATAACAATGCAAACATAAACCATAAGCCAACTGGTTATAACACCAACACAACTCCTGGCTCTAACGCAACTCTAAGCCAACCCAGCTGTAACCGCAGAATGAGCCTTGTGGCTACAACATAAATCCAGCACCACCCTGGTCCTCTTGCAATACCTCCTTGCCCGGGGTTCTCTCTACTCGCATGCTCAGGCAGATGGTCTGGCTGTTCTACTTGGCTCGGCTCAGCTCGGCAACAAAGCTCTCACTCCTCAGGCTGCTAGATGGTAACTGCTCTGCTCTGCCCTGCCCTGCCCTGCCCTGCCCTGCAGCAGAGCTGCTGCTTCTTGGGTTGTCACAAGGGAACTGGCTCTGGCCTCAGCCTCTTTCTGTTTATATGGGCCAGGCCCCGCCCCCTAACAGTCAGCTGACCCAATCTGTTGTCTCAACAACTGCCGGCTGTGCTGCCCTGATGACTGACAGCTAAGCCCTGTTATCAATGCCAGTAGCAAGCACCCCAGTGCCCTGCTACAGTTAGGTTTTTTAAAATGCTGTGTTATTTTATGAAGTCTTTTATGGAAATCAGAGAACCTGTTAATTCAGTAAAATAGATATTCTTTAAATATTATTTAACCATAAAAATTTCCCTTTGGACATGCTCCCACTGGTGCCAGGCTGGGGAAGAACAAGGGCAAGCGGGTGCTGCCTCCTGAGATGCAGCAACATCTCTTTGGTGGTGAAGTGTTTCACCTCTTTGCCCCAGCTGCCTTTGGCAATGCTGGCAGGTAGCATACCTGGAATCATCTGCCACCTCAAGATGATCCCACACTATAATACGCACTCACTTCTAGGTTGAGGGTGGAGATCCTGCCTTATCCCCCTCCTCACCAGGCAGAGGCACCACAACTGGGAAGCTGAGCCACCTGCCCCCACAACCTCCTCCAAGGTTCCTTCTGAAGAAGACCTGGGTCTAGACCTGGGTCTAGAGGAACTTTGAGAAGTGTAGAGCACAAACTCAGATTTCCCCTTGTTCCCCAGAATGCCTTTTGCTAGGGTGCTTAAGTTCTTTGCTTCCAGATCCAGCTGCTCTTCTGGCACTGGGAGGCTTATGCTGGGAAATGAAATTGGGGTGGAGGAGACTGTCATGCTGGTCCTGGTAGCTATTTCTGGTGTTAGGGGAGGTGGTGCAAGTGTAGGGACAGGCACTGCTCCCACTTCTTGCTCCCACTGGCAGCAGGAGACTCATGGCTGCCAGGAAAGAGGATGTGTCTATGTTTGGAGGGTGGGGTGGGGACTTGCAGCTCCCCCCCTCCCCACTCTAGCCCCTCTCCCTCCTCTGCCAGAAGACCTGGCACCTGCCTTTCCAGCACACTTCAGAATGTTTGCTATGCTAGAAGATGTGTGTGTGTGCACAACTGAAATATCTTTTCTTGTCTCTATTTACTTTATGTGTGTGTAACAAATATTTCTTCTTTTCTGTTTACTGTATGCATATGTAACTATAATATCTCTTCTTCTCTGTTTACTGTTTGTATGTGTAACTAATATCTCTTCTTCTCTCTGTGTATGTGTGTGAGTGTGTGCAATGTATATGCTTTCCTGCACAGTGATGGATCACACACTCAGGCAGAAAAACACAGCTTTCTTTTTAAAATGTGTGGAGGGAGGGAAAAGTAACAAGAACAAATAAGAGGTTTTTGGGGGAAGAATAACTTGTAAGAAATGGATTGGATAGGGATAAGTAAAGGGATTTAGTTTGTAAATTGTATATATCCTTTCCAAAAGAGACTAGCAGGAGACTGACTAGGAAACAAGCTAGTCCAGTAGTACCTTCCAGATGCTATTGCTCAGGCAGAAACAACTCACAAAAGGGGCAGAAAGGCTGCAGACAGAGGTTTATATGCTATTTCTATGTTTCTCCCCCACAGCACTGTGATTGGAAGGGGACTCAAGGAAAGATCACAGTCACTGGCCAGCTACAGGTGTCAGTCTGTTTCCCGCTGCCCCCCTCCCTCTTCTCAGTTTCTGTTTCCCTTCAAGACTGCCTTCTGAATCGTTGAATCTCCAAATCTTTCTCTGAATCTTTTCTGAATTGATTTGGAGGCTCTGAATCAATTCGGAAGGGGTTTTTTGTCTCCCAGTTCAATTCAGATTTTGTGATTTGGCCCCCAAATCAGGCCAAATCTTCTCCAGATTGAATGGGCAGCCGAAGCTTCACACATCCCTAATATATACACAAATAGATATATATAGATATAGATATCTATATATGTATGTATGTATGTAGACTTGTTTCCAGAATGCTCTTAGACACATCTATCTAGCTATCTATATAAAATTATATATTATATAATATACATATTTATAACTTATAAACATAATTAAAATTATAAATTATAAATATAATTATAATTATATTTTATTAAATTATAATTCCCAGAGGAACCTAGGAAGCTGTTCAATTACAGGTATGTTATATCCTTTTTTCCTCCTTAAGGTGTCACTAAAGAGAAAAAACAGTATATTTTTCATAGAAAATGGTATTGAATCCTATCTATAAATTTTAAAAAATCACTGTGACTATATCTCACTGAACAGTCAGTTGTGGCTGCTGAGAGCCTGACAGATCCTTTGATCAAGCAGATAGGTATCTAGTGGTTATAATATCTTTCTAGGACACCGTTTCCTAGGGAAAATCTGATATTTTGATGTTTGCCTGTCAAAACAGGACCACGTTTTTCTGTTTTGTTTTCTGTTTTTTATTTGGGGGAGGGGGCAGGGAATATAAAGTTCCAAAGATGTTGTTTTTTGGGGGGAGATGTTTGTTAATTTTTTTGTTTTAACTTAGCCATATTTATGTCCATCTGAACTCCTTTGGCACCACATGAACTTGGATGAACTTGGATGCCTCATTCTTCCATATGGTCTTAATTTCTTGGCTGGGCTACATCTCCTGTTATGCTTGAAGATCATGGGACTCCCATGATGCACTGTGCCATTTAAACCATCATACAGACCACAGCCCAGAATTCTTAAGCCAATCATTATGTCACTGTGCCTCTGCAGTGTTGGTTTCAGTCTACAATAATCAAAATGAGGCTTTAGTTAATATAGCAGTGGTTTCTACTTAATAATAGATCCTTGTTAGCAGGCATGAAACACAGAAATGCAAAATTTGAATATGCAACAGTTACCAACTCGAATTTTAAAGCTGCTTTTCTCCATTTTTCCTAGGAAGACAATCACAGTTTACTATGTAGGTTTTCTGCTGCTCCAACCCCCCTGACCATTATTTTGTTTGATAGGTCTGATACAGCTGTGCTATTTGATATTTTAGGAAAGGTAGCAATTAGGTTCTATTTCTAGTGTGTTAATAGTCCACTGTAGTTAATTATATATTCTGATGTTTCTAGTTAACTGTAGAAGGACACTGACATTGCCTTTAACTACTACTAAATTCACAGTTTTAATGATGGAAACAATAACTTTATTTAATTTATGGTTTTCTTGTTTGATACTTTGTTTTATATAAATCTGTATTTAAGCTTCTATCTAGGTTACTTTAAATACTATATTTTTTTTCAGTATCTGATTCCTTTAATTCATTAGAGGAATGGACTAAACACATTAATGAATAATACTGTAAATCACTTGGCATATGACTAAAAATGTTATAATTTCTGAACAGACTTTGCTCCTTCTCCAAAGGTATGCATTAGTTCTTTAATGATGCATGAAGATGAATCCCAATTGCAAATGCACAAGGCTTCCATAATATTTTAGGGAACAAATCATTAGCATTTTGGAAATGTGCGTTCATCTCACACAGGCAATCTGGTTCTCCTCCTCCTTCCTGTTTTGAAGGCAATCGCCTGTGTTACATCAGCCATCTGCAGTTCCATAGACAGGTGCAGGGTCAGCATCAGAGCTTCAAGCTTGGAGCTCAGAGATAGCTGAAAAAATTGTTAAGCAGCTAAGGAGAATTTCCAAAATCATTAAACTCCCCCTCCCCCAATGTTAATTCACAATTAAACGGATATTTTGATTTAGTTTTTGCTGTAATTTTCCAGATATGACACTATCAATATGATAACACATATGTTTATAGCTCTAAAGCTCAAAGAGGATAAAACAAAATGTATATTAGGAAACTTAAAGAAAAGGCAAAACTGCTTTTCTATTCATAGTTTAAATTCCTGAGGTATAGAGCATTTGAAATGACTTAGAGTACCCACACAAACTATCCTGAAATATAGTACGGATTAAAAACAAGTCATCAATTAACAGAGAGGTCCTATGGAAAAACCTGATGCCATTTGGATGTCTGCCAAGATTTATTTCCATTATCAGACTTCTTCACAATGATATCACAGTAACTAAGCAATGCCTCATAAATGGACTCCTTTACTATTAGAACTGGAATCAAGCAAGGATGTGTGATTGCACCAATGCTCTTTTCCATCTCCATTGAAGCAATTCCACATCTCATTGCTGATTGTTTGAACTCAGCATCCAGTATCACATGAATGGAAATGTCTTTAACAGCAACTGGTTACTTTCTAAATCCAAGATAAACAATACCTCCATAACTTTTTCAGTACTGGTTATTGTGTCAATAACCTACTTAATTAAAGAGGTTCAAGACACTTGTGACTGGTCCGTAAGGGATATGAAATGCTGAGATTCACTGGCATCATTTCAAAAACTTTAGTAAAAATACTTTACTAACTCATACCAAATCAACCAGCTGCTCTTCCACCTATTACAATTGGAGAGAAATATTAGGAGAATGTTGAGGATTTCTCTTACCTGTGTAGCTACATTTCCCAAAAAGTAAGCATCGATGACAACATTCATCACTGGATAAAATCTGTTAGTGCATTCTTTGGATATCTTTGAAATTGTATCTTCAATGATCATGCCATTGAGGCCCAAGCCAAACTTCTTTACTACCAGGTTGTTGATATCTCTACCTTGTTGTATGGGCATGAAACTTGGACGACATATCAGAAACACCTCAAGCTTTGGAACGTTACCATCAGGAATATCTTTGGATAATTCTCCATATCAGCTGGAAGGGCAGAAAAAGGAACACCAGCTTTCAGGCTTAAGCAAATGCCACCATCATTGAAGCCATGTTTATATGGCACCAGCTCCATTGGACAGGACATGTCATAAGAATGCCTGACAACTAGCTCCTAAAACAGGTCCTCTATTTCTAACTTAACAATCTTTTACACTCTAGAAGTGGGCAAAAGAAGAGACTCAAGGTCACTTTGAATCTGAAGAAATGTGATATTAACTTCAATATCTGGAAGACTCAAGTACTGAATCGTGATGTACAACAAGGTATCAGCCATTTCAGGCAAACTCACCTCATTCTGAGTGGATATATGAGAAAGACAAAGGGAAAGAGCTGTCATCTGGCATTACCAAGATCTATTCCTTCCTCCTGCAACTGCTTGCTATGTCTGCAGTTAAATATGTGGATCTCAGATTGGTCTCCTCAGTCATCTGTGAACACACTGATGGTTTTCCTATTTACTGGAAGACTGTCATCACTGTGGTGGTGGTAGGGGGGAGGGGATGCCCCACAGATGGTTTTGTAGCACCCTGTGAAAGATATTGCTAAATTCTAATAGGAAGTATAAATGTTAGATTATAATACAATCCTTAAACCGAGTGTACTCTTGGTTCCATAGAGCTGAAGTTGCTGGAAAAAGCTAACCATCAATAATGCCTGAATACAGTATAGCAAATCATCAGCCATTGGAATTAACAGGATGATTATGCACTTTGGAGACCGAGGGTAAGGAGCCACTACCATTCTTAAGACAATGGGAAAACATTGACTCTGGGACAATAGGGTGAACAAAGCAAAATTTCCATTTTTGCATCGTGGAATATAACTTCTTAAATCTTTCTCCTTCATTATTTCTTAAGTGAAGAGAATTATATGTAAAATAAGATTATTTATATAAAATACTTGTAGGTATGTTTCAAGTCCATACTAAAGCAAATATGTATTAACTTACAACTTCAGTCATACCTGTATTTCCTTCATCTTTTAGTATAGTCTGCAACTTTGGGTTTCAGCAGTACTGTAACACAGTGACTCAGAGATAGACACATAACTTTTATTTTCTTCACAGGAAATTCTGAAAATATGGTTTCCAGAAAAAGTGATAGGAATAATTGGCAATAGAAAACTTCTTTATTTCCTATAGGCTTACAGGAACAATACAAGTACACAAATATTTATGTCTGTATTTCTAATAGACTCAGATTTATTTGTTATTCTGGGTAGCTTTTAGAATTGCTTCTGTCCACACAGTTAGTAATTTTAAAGGAAAAGGATTAGGCCTTTGCCAGGTCTATATTGACTCTCTAAATGGTTGTGCTTTTTGTCACCATACTAAAACAGAAGCATTTATTTTTTGATGTTTACAATGTCCAAAGTTAGGGGAGGATATTGTTAATTATTTATTATTAATTAATTATTGTCTAATTATTTGGATAGAAATCAAGAGAATTGATGTATGCCATGTCTTCTTTAGAATATATTGACTTAAGATGAGATGCCATGAATAATTGCTACTAAACTAAAGCCAAGGAAGTCTAACATACATTAAAACAGGGGTGGGTAATTATGTGGAATGGAGGGCCACTTAGGGAGTTTTGCTGAGCTTTTGTTAGCCAAGATCACAGCCCCCTCACCCTTGCCCTGCAATAGCTAACCAAAACTCCCTACATGGCCTTCTGCCCACTGCTAGGTTAAGGGAACCTAAACTTTGTTTCCCTCTTCCTCCTACATGCCCTCCCCTCCCCTTAGTCTCCAGCATGCAGCATGTGGCTGGGCAGGCCAATACTGCACTGTGTTTCCATACACTGCCTTGGGCCATGTGGGTGTCCATGGAGCATCTGCTGCCTGACCTGACTGCGTGCTAGGGACTTGGGGCCAGAGAGGAAGTTTAGGGAGGAGGGGGGAGCACAGAATGGCACCAGCTCTGTGAACCCAGATAACCCATGGCTCCCAGCCCCCTCCCCCAGCCCAAGTTCCCATCATGTGTCCAGGTCAAGCAGGAGCCATGCCAGCTGTACTTACATGGCCCAAGGTAGTGTGCATGGACACAGCACAGCACTGACCTGGCCTGGCCATGTGCCAGGGGCTCTAGGAGAGAGTGCAGGGAGAAGGGGGCCAGGAGCCATGGGTTATCTGGACGCAGCCAGGCTGGTGTCATTCGCTGTTCCCCGCTTCACCCTGCATCCACTCCTTCACCCTGAGTCCTGGGCTGGGCTGGTGTTGTGCTGTGTTCCTGAACACTGCTTCAGGACATGTGGGTGCAGCTGGTATAGCTCCTGCTCAACCCAGATGCGTGCCAGGGACTCAGGGTTGGACAGGAGCCACACTAGTGTCAGGCAAGAGCTGTACCAGGGTCAGGCAGGAGCAATACCAGCTGTTCCAGCTGGTCCATGTAGCACAGCCTGAAGTGGCATGTGGGAACACAATGCAGCACCACATTACTGGCACCCATGCTCCTGCCAGACTCCAGCCTAGCAACACCTGGATAACCCATGGATCCTGGACTTTTCCCCCTTGCACCCCCTACCCCAGCAATGGGGAGAACCTTATCTGAACTTTGAATCACTGTGGACTGGGCTGTCTGGTTTGCCAACAGCCACAGAGTAGGAGTTGCGCACAGAAAGTCTAACTGGGCAGAAGCCTAGCCAGGAGCTCAATGTCCCCTACCTTGAAGTGTACACTAGGGGCTCAGGGCTGGGCCAAAGAGGGGAGTGGCTGCTGTTGCCATCTGGTATGGGGAAGGGAGAAGGGCAAGAGCTGCCAAAAGCCAGGGCAGCCAGGGCTGGATACAATTCTCCTTTAGTGGAGCATCCCCAGGCTGAATAGAATCATTTGGTGGGTAGGATATGGCCCGTGCACTGTATTTTGCCCACCCCTCCATTAAAATCATCAAATTTACATAGAACACGTAATCAAAACCACAGACAGCGCATGAGGTGAGCAATCAAGATGGACTGTTAGAGGTCAATATAGATGCCTTTTCATTGAAAAAGACTTGATAGGCTATGCACTCAGCAAGAAAATAAACGACTTTCTTTAATGAGGTGCCATACTCACCATGATCTCAGAATCTGAATTGATTATATAAACTACTAATTATCTAGCCTTACAGTCCTTTCAATAAGTACCATATAATACTTCTGAATGAGTTGTAACAAGTGAAGCATGCCTCCATTTTAGCAAAACATCACTTCAAGGATGGGGCACATAATTACTGTATTACTAATCTTCTTTTTAGTCTTGCCTGCACGATATCATAGGCTTGTATGGTTTCTGTTTTCAACTCCATGCCAATGATTCACAAATCTATCCACCACTCTTGGAATATTATTCCTCACTTGAAGATGAATTTTGGTCCAATTTTCTGACATCTTTAGCTGGATATCATTTTAACAATGTGAATGCCATTTCACTTCTCTGTGAAAATTTCCATTTCATGAAAAAATGTGTAGGTTTACTATAGCCAGAACTATTGGTAAAGGCATATATTTTATTAGACCAACTAGATAGTTGCAAAAAAATCTATTTTTGCAAGGTTATGGACCCATTCACCCTTCCTCAGCCAAAGGAGCATGCAAAGATTGAAACATTTCTCCCAGGTAGAAATGCAACTTCATATTGCACAGGAGAATTGAAAGATGTTATACATTCCCGTGGGTGGAAAAGTTCATTTTATGCAAATTAGGCTCAACAAAAGTTAAAGCACTCTACTTACCAGAGATGTGTCTGATGCCAAGCAGGATGTTTAATTTTTCTTCGTTCTTGGTAAGATGTTTTATATTGCGCAGGAGAATTGGTTTACTGTATAAATTTCATCTTTTGTACAATAGCAATCCATGGTAGCCACTTAATAAATAATAAATAGTTTTAATGGCCTGTGATATCTTTTCTTGCCTTGCACCTTCTCCCTTTTTCTCCCCTCTTTCACTAAGTAGCTGGGCAGTGGGGCTGAAAAATACCCAGTCTTACGTGATCCCATGCTAGGAGTCAAGTGAAAAAAGAGAATCCATGATGCTGAAACAGGACAAAGAACACTTAAGCAGTAACCACTATGATTGCAGCAGAGATCAAGAGACAGACACTCAGATAAGCTACCTTTTCATGTGTATGATCATTATCAAAAAAGGTGTGTGAGTAATTAATTCTAGCTAATACACGGTAAATAATCTGAAGCGAAATCCACATGCAGGCAAGTCAGTTGTTAGTTTTAATGTTAATTACCAGGCTGATGTAAACATTAAACCCTCCCCTAGTTTGCATCTCAATCTGTCATGATTTATAGGGATACACTGAAAGAATAGTATTATTAGTCTTCAAATACCTAAAAGGAGATTATAGATAGGATGTAGATGGGCTTTTTTTCTGTGGCCACAGAGAGCAGAACTAGAAGCAACACAGAAAATTTAGGAGGAAGTTTTGGAGATTACAGATGCCTATAACCATTATATTTAGAGTGACTAAAGCAGGATTAAGTCAATGACTGCTTGTGCAGGTTTAAATTGGCCAAAAAAGGCGCACCTGATCTATGTTCATTTCAGGAGGCGAGGTAATTTAGATCAAGAAAGGGTTAACTCAGTCTAAGAAGGTGTTAGACTGCACATGTTTGCAGCATAACCCTGGAGCTGGGAAAGGGTTGCCACAAAGCTGTGTTGTTTCTATACCCTTAACCCTGAATGGGCTCTTTTCACTACCCAACTTTTCCCCTCAAACTGGGAAATCCCTCTTGCAGATCCACCTCCTCTACAGACTTTACAGCTTCCCTAATCCCACCATCCTCTCCCAAACACACCTCCCAAGCCCCATCTGTCTGGTCAGCCCCTCCTCCCACCTTGAGTTGCTCACCTTAGGCTGCCCACACTGCTCCTGGCAGTGCTGAATGACTGCATGTGTCAATCCTGGTCTAGGTTTAGGTAGCTCAGAGTAAATTGCCTTGATCTACACCAGGTACAGCAAACATTTGTACATACCCTAGGAAGAATGATCTGACTCTGAGAGTGGTCAAGCCTTAGAACAGGCTACCTAGGCAGGTTGTGGAATCTCCATCCCTGGAAATTTTCAAGAGCAGGTTAGACAGGCAATTGGTTGGGATGGTTTAGTCAGGAATAATTCTGCTTTTAGCAGGGGGCTGGACTATATGACCTTGTGAGTTCCCTTCAAGGCCCCCTTTCCTATAACCCTATGTCAAAATTAGTCTGCCTTGTCTTCATGAGGTATTTCCCTGTTGTTAATGATGACATTTAAGATCACACACAGTCAAGTGTTTCTGATGAAGATAAGATCTAAATGAAAAGATAGTGAGGGTACTGGTATTTTTGTTGAGATTTCTGTGATCTGCATTCAGCTTATTTTACCACTTCTGTGCAGGGAAGCAGAACTTTTGCACAATTTGCACATAATATATTAAAAAAATTTGTTGGCCCTACATCATTAGTTTCTCTCCAATGGGAAAGTGACTTTTAAGCCCCTAAACTCTACCTCCACTTAGCAAAGGGAAAACACAATTAAACATATTTAATTTCAGTATAGCTAAAATTGTATGCAATTATCTATTATTTAATTAAGATATTTTAGATGATAGCAAACAATCCAGTTGGAACTATTCTGTTAAATTCTCAAAATATACATTATGAAACTAGGTGAATACATGCTTTATTTTTGATTAAGTAAAATTTCTGTTTTCTATAATGAAAAAGCACAGGGAAAAAATACATAATTTGGGGTATTTGGGCAGACTTCCAAAATACAAGAGTTGTATATAGAAAGTATTCAATCAGTTTTTGCTAATATTTGCACATATTATGTTAAATGTGTTTAAAACATATAAGATGTATGTGGTCATTATTACACAGAGGTATAATATTTTTGTGTAGATTTATTAATAAAACCAAGTAATTAATGAACTGATTTCTTTGATGCATTTGTTATAATCATACTAAAACCCCCCAATGATAGCATAGCATTAGATAGATATGCTTTATTAGGTACACTAAGGGTGTGTCTACACATTCATTAATACGCAGTAGTGACTGCCCATTTAGTTTAGTATTTGCTTAGTGAAATACTAACTAAATGTGCAGTAACTACAGTTACTGCACAGTTGCACCAGCACACTTTTTTGGTGATGCTTACTGCAGTAGCCTAAGAACACTTCACAGTAGTGTATTAGCATGGTTTTTGACTAGCATGCTACAGCTCAGTGTTATTAAGTTACTGCACAATAAGCATCTCATATAGACATAGTCTAAGGGACTGAAAGCAACAATTAACAATATACAGGAAACTCATGCAATTCCTTTTTAAAAGTGTGATAACTTTAATCATGTGTGACCAAATTTACCAACATGTGTCTGTAATATTTAAGCCCAGTAAAAACTGTTTTATTTTACTAATTAGAACCCTGACACAATAGTAGAGATTATATCCAAAACTGTAATTTGCTGCTTTAACACTACTTTTATTCCCAATCAGCAGCAACACATGACCATGAGAATGCTTCCCTCTTCAACCCAATCTAAAAGATTTATAGTGCCAGGTAAAAAAGACAAAACAGACTGTAAAAGTTATGGAAGCAATAATGACTGTGGTGTGAGTCATTTCCTGGAGAACTAATCAGTAGCTAGGATAAACTCTTCTTGATGGTTATTAATTTACCAGCAATTGTCACATGCTTCAGTTGTTGCTTCTTAATAAATAAGCACTGATTATGAAGCAGAATTAATAATGAATAAAATATAACAAATATGGTTGTGGTACTATGACAACAAAAAATGTTACTGACTTTCTGTTGGCTTTATATGCACTTTTCTTTATGCATTCAGCCAGAAAATAAATGATTGTATATATCCAGCAGGTATCAAGTACAGTCAGAACTGAGCAGCCACTTGCTCGGGACCCCAGTTCTTGAAATGGATATAGGTGGCATGGCAGAACAGGTCTGATTATTTTTAAATTATATCCATTATTATTGTAAATTGAATAACCTCTCTGCAGAGATCCAATATAAAATCTTTACCCCCGTTTAAGTCCTACTAATACTCTTAAAACTGTTCTTATTTTGTAGATTTGCATTTGTACATACTCAGTTTTTACAAAGAGTCTTATCAAAACCCTTAGGCCATTTTTATACATGCAAGCACTGCAGTGCTGGGCTGTTTGAAAAAAGCCCAGAGCTGCAATGCTTGCCATTGTATAAGCGGCAAAATGCATGTCAGTGCTGGGAAAATGCCAGTGCTGCACTTTTGAAATAAAACACATAGAAGTTTAGTTCAAAAGTGCACTGCCACCATTTTGTGTGTGCTGATGTTCATTTCACTACTTATACAACTGTATGTGATGCAGCACAGTGTTCATCAGCTCACATGTAGAGCAGATTCAATTAATTGAGTCTGCTCCAGAACAGCAGATCTCCAGTGCATCAGTAACCTGAGTGAGAGGGGTGAAGAACAGAGCAGCCCTGTGAGTGTGGGTGGGTAAGGAGGCCCAGTGGGGGCATAGTGGCCCAGCGAGAGGCTAGAAGCAAAATAGGCCTATAGTCATATAATCACCCAGTCAATACTCAGGTGAAGGTAACAGGAGACACCCAACCGACTGTGCCAGGGTTGAAAGAGTTGATGAGAGCATATGTGACCCCTGAGAGACAGCAGTACGAAAGAAGATGGCTAAGAGCCAGCAGAGTAAGTGGGACCCCGGTGAGAGCAGGATAGCATGTGAGTGGCCCTTTTGGGCTGTAGAAAAGAGCTATAACTGTGTGCCCACTTTGCTCTGACCATAGGCCAGAGAAGTAACATCTGCGAGGCATGAAGGGAAGCTTGGAGTGGGTATTAGACCCTTGTCAGCAGGATGAGTTATGGGTAGTCTCCCACCTTAGTAACAACTCTCATATTTTTCCATCTAGGCATGGCAGGTGAGTGAAGTGGGCGGTTCCCCCAGAAGCAGGGTGGCCAGTAAAGGCCTGACAAGGAGGCCACCCTGTTACAGCCATATTCTGGGACAGACTGCAAATTCTGAGGGTTTTATTATGGGGACTGTTGATTGTGGTGGTAGTAGAGATGAGTTGATAGGTCTTGCATTTATTGTTAAAACAGGGATAGGTCCCATTAGGCGCTTGTTGATCAGCAGAGAGTTTACTTCTAGGCTAAGTACAGGCAGTCAAAAAGCCCAAGGCTGACTTGATTCAGTCTTTACAGATTAGTCTAAAATGCAGAGATTAAACTAGAAAAAACTGGACAGACATTCACTTTTGATTCAGGAAATGCAACCACATGCCTGCAGTGGCTCAGGTCAGAAGCCTGTGGGGGTGTTGCTAGAGCACAGCCTTCTGGCATATGGACTGTCTGTTCACTTTCTCTTCCTGCTGCTCCCAAGGTCTCCAGGATTTGCAATCTGGAATCATTGAAGCAGGACTCTGCAGGGTTGCTCATCACTTCATCTTCCTGCTTCCAGGTGCCTCTGAGATTTGTAGTCCATAGTCACAGCCAGCAGTATGTTTTTAGCAGAGCAAGGCAGGGTAGGGCACCTCTGCACTCAGAGAGGGAAGTTTAATCCCTCTCCCTGGCCCCAGATTACAGCTGAGGCTTGCCTGGGCGGGAGGTGGGGGGTAATCCCTGCCTTTCCTCCCCCTCCCCTTCTCTGCTGGAGCTGACAGCCTAACCCAGGGCTAGAAAGCATGCTGGGATGCTAGGGTCTGTGATTTAACTTGAACCAGGAAAGGGTCTGGGACAGAATTCTAGGACAGAATTTTTATAAATCAGTTTGACCCAAATCAGTTAAATCTGATACCACATTCAACCAGGTTTATCTTAAACCAGTTTCAGCCATTTTGAAACTGGTTTATATGCACTGAACTTCTGTTCTGTTACAAGTTTTAAATTAGTTTTTGATTACTTAAACTGGTTTATATGTCACTTATGTTCCTAGCCCTAATGATGAGTTGGGCAAGATTGAGGGGATGTTTGAAGGCAAGGATCAGGGTAGGGAGTTAGGAGCATTTCTCTCAAGGTGTGGTATAAAGTGTAAGATTTTTTTAGCGAGAACATTGCTCAGAACTGTTTTGTATTCAGTTACTCAAAGTATTTTCAGCTTCGAAAATGACTGTTGTGTGTCTAGTATGCTTTAGGTCAGTGAATACAAAGACATGTTCTGATAAGACAGATCTATTCACTCTGTTACCCTTCAGTATCAGACTTGTCACCAGGATCAGCAACACCTCTGTCAATTAGTATGTTAACATCTGATGACTGCTTCCCTGATGTCTTTGTCCTGGTTACAGCTTGAAATGCTGATTAAAATTTCACATGCAATATGCAGGTTTCTGAAGCTGTGTCAAGAGAATTCCAAACTTACTGTTTTCTACCATGTGCAATGAAGATTTGGCTCTTTGAAAATGCTGTTTGTTATTTTTTTTTGAATGGAGGGCTCCCTCTCCACCTCCCTATAAGGAGTCTTTGCAGCTGTTGACACTTCATTTTCATAAAAATAAAATTGTGAGGCATGTGGATTTATGAAACAAAAAGTACTGATTAAACACATTGCAGCAACACAGAAGTCAAGAATTTTGTGAGGCATTCCTGCTGTGTCTGCTACTATGCTATTGTGTTAAGCTTGAGGGGTATCAAACAGAGTAAAATTGTGGATTTAAGAATATAAAATAGGGTTCCAGTCAGGCACACTGAATTAACTGAATAATGTGGCATTGGCAGTAATCTGTCGGTTGCAGTCCTTGCTGGAGGCTTGCTAAACAGTACCAGTAATGTTATGTGGATTTAGGGATTTAGAGATTGAAAATCTGACCCTAGTCAAAAAGAGCAAATCAACAAGAAAACATGTATACTCTGATGGCATTTTCTTAAGTCCAGAAGCCATTAGATTTGAAATGATTAGAGACCCCTAGTAAGAAGCAATAAAACTTTGGATTTGAAACACTATCCTCATCTGATGTAAATTATCATCATTCCACATTTTGAAGATCTAGACTAAGTATTACAATAGTCAATCAAGTAGTAGAACCTTCTTTCACAGCCTGAATATCTAATAACTGATCACCAAAAAAGGAAATCCATTGACTGTCTTTTTGAGGGGCAAACCCAGAATCATTGTCATCAGATGGACTATCTTTTTTCTTTTATGACAGTCTCAAGGCTAAGTATTACCTTCCTACATTATCTTGAAAATGCTCACTAGTGTTTTACAGAAGTAGTCAGTTTAGATATCCATTTTACTATTTCTCACATAATGATGCTGTGTTTTTAAAATTAAAAGCATGACATTAAAACACAGAAGAAAAAAGATCAAAGACTTTCTATTTACATTTATTTAGTATTGTAACAAATTGTTCAATAAATACTTATAAATGGTAAGTAAAGTAGGAGGAAACAATGAAATTGTAATAATGATGAGGAATTCAAAAGTTGCTCATGAAGAAGAAGGAATGTTGAAACACATCTTAAATAGCACTTTAAAAGCCATTTTCTCAGTGAGAAGACCATATTTTCTCACAAGTAAAATACACCTTGTTTTTGAAAGACATAATGAAAACAAAAATACTTTTCATTGAGAGCCTCCCCCCCCGGGGGGTGGGGGCAGAAAAAAGGACAGTAGGGTGCCCTGTATATAGCATATATAATTTTTGTTTTGCTTTCCCCTGGCAGAGGCATAAGGGTGCCTACAGATGTTTAGGAGCTGTGCTTTAACTCGTAGTGCTTTATATGAATCACTATGAGTTAGTACCTCCTGCAACCCAACAGACATTTGCCGGTTGGGTCAGGGGGTTCAAGGCTGCCTGCACCAGTCCTGGTCAGCAGGTGGGGGCACTATAGAAGCCTCCTTTGAGGCTGCTGCACCATCCTTCTTCTTAGCTTTCCCCCTCCACTCCCCGGGGTTGTCAGGGGGGAAGGTAGGGGGAAGAGAGCAGCATGGAGCCGCTGGATGCGTTTTTTCTGGCCAGAGCTGGAGGGAGGGGGGCAGGGTGGTCTGGAGCCAGTATAGTGGCAGCCCCATCACCCCAACTTCTGGTAGTCCATTTAGGATGACTCAGCAGGGCAGATCCAGCCTACAGAGAATATCTCTGTCCCCCCTGCTCTACCTAAACTCGTAGAGGTGAGAGGAAATTGGCAAAAAAGAGTGAGCTCAGATTATCCCTATTGAATCAGTGATTTTATGTGAGGGCATCATAATTTGCTATTGGGATAGGTGGGCAGTAGTTTACCATCTATGCCCCTTAACTTGGGGCAAGAAATTATTACTGAAAGGTATATTTTATACTCACAGTGTATAGCCCAATACCTGGGTTGATGAATCTTGCACACAGTCCTTGCTTAGTGTTTGTCCTTAACTAATCATCTAGTCTTATTTGAAAACCCTAGTGTACACAGCTCCTGCTGAATCTTTTGATTCCATGGAGTAGTATCAACCAGTCATTCATAATCATAGGACACAATGCATTCCACAGCCTATATGTCTGCTAGACAGGGCAGGGTGCTGGCCTGGTTCAGAAAGGTTCCAGATGCAAGCTGTCACACATGAAACCCCATGTCTCTGAGCCAGTTAGTTTCTAAGGTTTTACCTACCCTGCCTTTTGACCAACTTCAGACTAACACAGCTACTTATCTCTATATGCATAGGCCAGGTCATATATTGTAGATCTTGGAAACTGTTACAAGAAGCAAGATATAACTTCTTGCCGTTTGATGTAGCAAACAGGAAGTAAGCAGGTTCAGACGTGCTATTTGGATCTCTTTGTAGTTAGGAAAAGGCTAGTTAGATGTAGATGAAAATTATTTGTTTACTCCTCATCCAGCTGTAAAAAGCAGAAGAAAATGTCTATATTACTTTGAATGCATTTTTCATTTTCTCTTTTTAATAGGCCTGGCCTGAGCAAACATATATCAAACTGAACTCAAGCACTTGGGTTTTATTTGTTCTAACATGTGAGTAGTGGATCTGTTTTTTGTGTGAGTGGGGGGTATGTTGGGGGGGATTGCTTTCAGCAAGTCACAAAACCTACTATGCAATAACATGTTAGCTAACAACATGGGACAATTTACAAGAAGGCTGGCTATAACCTACAACAAAGCTGTCAAAACAGCTCCAAACATTATGCCTGTCTTCTGAGAGCCAAAAAATTTGCTTCCAGTTTTATGGAAGTTCCAACTCTTTCAAATAAGTTTTGCATAAATCACTGAACCTGAATTTGTTTGCCACTGTCACTGCTACTTTGGATCTTCAGACTGTCTTATGTGGAATCCGGACTCTTCCAATATTGTTCTTTTGGGGTGCATGCAATTAGTGACGACTAAACTTACTGTGTATTAAACTAATACACAGTAAGCAATTTTTAGCAGGTGTCTACGTGTGCAGAGACTTGGCACTAAGTGCCAAGTCCTGCTAGCCCTGTCATGTACCTCTGTGGCCACTGCGGGAACTCCAGAATTCAGCCCTACCTGTCAGCACTTGGCAGACATCTTTAGAAGGCAAAACCTGCTGCCAGCATTTGGATGCCATCTTGGAAAAATTCACATCCTCTGATCCTAAGCCAGCCCTGCCCAGGAGCCATGTGCCCAGTGTAGGAGCAGCACATGGCATCTCCCTCCTTGCACACTCTGTCTCCCTGCACCATGGCTGTTCCAGACCCTGCCCCTGCAAGTGACACCAAGTGCCCTGCCCCTAGCAGCAGTGGCACTCCTGCTGGCCATGGTGCCAACTGGGTGGCAGTGACCAGGAGCCCTCTGGGGCTGGTGGGCTCTCACCCACATCTAGATGTTGGCCCTGCAGAGGCAAGAGACGTTGCAAAGTTAAGAGTTTGCAATATTTCAGAGATAAGATGTAGTTCTGTGCAAAGCTTTGGATGATGATTCCATTCAGAGGACATTCGGCCTGATTCAGTGGCTGAATCTCAATCTGAATTGCAGATTAATGTGGTATCTATCTATCTATTGATGCACACCACATTAATACACATTAGCATTTCTACACATTTGCTAATGCAACTTAGCTATTCAAGTATAAATTTGATAAAATTGCCATTTTAAAGATACATCAAGGGTGCACATATGTAGACACACACCCTTAATGTGCCTGAAATTGGGCATTCAATGCACATATGTAGCCATACCTTGTAAGCTGTGATTCTTGGACAATTCATATAATATATTACTTGTACTCAATGGGCACATCCACACAAGTGTGCGCGTGCCTCCTGCCCTGCCTCAAACCCCTTTGAGATGGGGCAACAGGCATGCGCAGGAACAAAAAAATGTTCCCCGTTTGTAGCACGGGGAGAAAATTTGACCCCTGGATATCCAGGGTTCTAAAAAAAGTGAAGTATAAAAAAGCAGAGCAGGGCAGGGCAGGGCAGGGCAGGGACCGTGCCCTGAGGCAACCGGAGGCTGGGTCCTCTATAGAGATGCTCTGGCTGCCAGAGCATCTCTATGGTTGCCCCTCACCCTGGTGCCTAAACACGCAGCTGGCCAGACCTTGTGTTTCAGCACCAGGGCTCTGGTGCCAGTGAGTAAGGGGTTGGGGGTGCTGGGGGGGGGAAGGAGATGTGGGAGGGACCACCACTGGCCCCGACCACTCCCCCAGCCCCCCTCCCCCTGCCAGACCCCCAGGCCCCTGATCACTGATGTGGCTGGCCCCTCCCCTCACCCACCCCCCCAAGGCCCCTGACTCCTGCTAGGGCTGGTCCCTCCCCCTGCCAGCCCCCCCAAGGACCCTGACTCCTGATGCAGCTGGCCCCTCCCTGCACCAGCCCTCATGAGCCCCTGACCCCCATCCTGGCTGGTCCCATCCCCCCAAGCCACACCATTGCTGCCTCCTCACCCCAGACTTTAAAAAAACAAACAAACCCCAGCATTTACCAGCAATTGAAGCTGCCGTCCGGCTGACTGGGGCCCCACCCACACAGTGCAGGGCAGGATGACAGCCCCAGCAGCCCCAGCCCAAGCCCTCTTACCCCCCTCTGTCCTGTGCTGCCTGGGGGGCTCTGACAGAAGGCCCTGGAGCACCCCCCGACTTCTAAAGTAAGCAGAGCCTTTTTTCCCCATTTTTGGGGGTTCTTTTTTTGGTTTTCTTTTAAGTGATGGTGCCTGGGGTTGTGGGGGTAGTTTTGGGGGCCTAAGGGTGCAAGTTGGGGGGGTGAGGATGGGTGGGGCACCCATCGGGGGGATCTGGGGGAGCAGAGGATGGGGCTGGGTGAGGCAGCCATTGGGGGGGCTTCAGCAGCTGATGGGGGCTGGGGCCAGGTGGGGCAGCAATCGGGGGGATGAAGTGGGGCATGTGGGCTTGCAGAGGGGTGGTAGCCCCTGTGGGGGCTGTTTGGCCCCTGTTGGAGGGACCATACCCCTTGTGTGGGGGATGAACACCCTGTTGGGGAGCCAGAACCTTTGTGTGGGGGATGAAATGCCTGTTTGGTGTGTGAACCCCTTTTGGGGGGCAGAACAACCTTTTGGGGGGCCCGGACCCTTTGTGTAAGGTATGAACCCACTGTTGGGGGGCTGAATACCTTGTGTTGGGCCGAACCCCTTGTGTAAGGGCTGAACCCCCTGTTAGGGTCTGTAGCTCTTGTGTGGGGGACCAGCCCCTTGTGTGGGGAACCAGCCCCTTGTGTGGGCGCCATCGCCCTGTGGGAGGGCAGCAAAATATGTATTCATGAATGCATGAAACCTGTATTTAGACTTTATTATTATGATAAGAAACTTGCTTTAACACTGTAGATATATCAATAAAATATCATCCAACTGATCCCTGTCTCTGTCTCACTCTCTCACTCTCTCTATAGTGGGCTTTTGTTTTACCTGTGGAGGAACATGGATTTGGGGTATTATAGAGAGTGACTTTGGGATTTGTTTTATCAGGGATTTTTCAGTTTTCCAGTAGGGAAATTGGAATAGCAGAATTCCTGCTAGAGAGGCCAGTGGCAGGACCCTGCCTGCTCAGAGCTGGTACCTGGGACCCATCTGGCTGTGGCTGACCTCCTGGCGAAATGGGGCCAAGAGGACGTGCTTTGACAGTTCAAAACAGGCCAGCACACCTGGAACATCTTCCAGGTGATAGCTGCCCAGATAGCCGGGCAGGGGGCACAAATGGCAGTAGTGCCACACAAAGACCAACCCAGCAACTGCAGTGCACTGGCAGCTGGCCCAGAGGGGCAGATGTCTTTAGTGGATCTGCAGTCCCCATCTGAGACTGGCAGGTGCACAGTAGGTCATAGCCAGGCAGTAACCCCCACTGCCAGATTGCTGCAGTGGGTAGAGGGCTCAGGGAACTCTCAGGGCTGCTTCAGCAGTCCAGCTGGCACAAGGGGCAGTGTCACCAGGTACCAATTGGCTGGGCCCCAGAAGCTCCTGAGAGCTAGTAGCCCTGAGCTACTTGCCAGGACAGCTTTTTATACTGCTGGGGCCAGTACAGAGCAGCTTTTTATACTGCTGGGGACAGCACAGGTGCTGGCCCTGGGCTCTAGCTCCCCCTGTCTGAAGATCTGAGAGGAACCAGGCAGGGTTATTTTGCCCCAAGTAGCACAATTTGCTCCACAACAAAGAGCATGTCTGAGCATGTGAACTGAGGCAAAAAGTGCCGGCTCAAATTTTCACCACTTCTATTTGAGCTGCTGCAAGCGCATGTGCTTGTATATGTGGATGTGCCCAATGGGGCCAATTCTCAGATATACATTTGTATGAATCCCTTGAAATAATATTTATTTTGTGTTCTTGTTTTGAAGGCAGGAATTATATTTAGTTTCACTAATTACATGGTTATTTTCATGCAAGTACTCTGTCATTACATGGTAGTTCATATTATATGATTCTAGGTATACAAACACTTACATTTCAAAAGAAGAAAGTTTCCAAAGGGCAGCAGCTGTTACATTCTAATTGTTGTGTGTGAATAAACTGTGAATGATTCAGAAGTAACAAAACCACTCCAAACCTAATTCTGGATAAAGCAGTGTTAGAGTTGTTTTGCTACATTTAAATCATTCTTAGTTTGAACATATATAACAATTAGAACTTAACAGCTATTGTCCTTTTGAAGCTTTCCCTTTTGAAAGGGCTCCACTATCTGTATCCACACTCTCAAAGGTGAGATTATCTTGTACTATATGATATTTAATCAAGAACTACAACAATTTCCAAGTAAACTATTTGGAAACTGAAAACAAAATAAATTCTATATGTGTCACATGTAAATGTACATATACAGTATGTATAAATAAATAAAAATTGCATGCTCATGTACAATATTCTATTATAGATTTATACTTGTATATAATATATATTATATATAATGATGATTTATGTTTGATGCATTTTAATTAATTTGAGCATATGCCCAATATTTAGATGGACTAAACTTTCTAAATTAATCTAAAACAGAAATCATATGAGTAGGGACTTCCATACTTACATAAAAGTAAAATAAATACTCCTAAAACCTGATCAATACAGACCCCTTTCTTATCAATTTCCAGCTCTGACAACCTAATAACGTAAAGTAAATTCTAGAGAAGTCTCCACAGAAACTAGTCTGTTCCCAAAGTACAAAACGATGAATTACAAGCTTGATCATACCTGCTCAGCTGTTGCAATATGCTAGAATGAGAGAGAATGCCTGTAGGAGAGTCTATGCAAGTCAACTAGGGCATGTCTCTGCTATCACAAAGAAATCATTATTGATATTGCTTTGACTGCAGATTTTGATAGTCTTTCTCCAATTATGATAAAACAGGGTATATGAACTCTGCATCAAGAGCCTGTTTCTTTCTTAATGTGTCCAGACCATTTTGTTTGATAGATGATTTAATTTCCCCAAAAGAACCATTGATGATTCCTACAAATAACAGACCCAGTATCAAGTGCAGAAAAACCTGGATCTGAAAGATGGGTCAAGCAGCTCGATAATCTTGGTCTTATTGGCCAGGCAGAGACTCTTGCTCTCAACCCCTTGCAGGATAGGTCTGCTTTTATAGAAGAAGGTAACTTGCTGTCACTCACAATGAACTTTTCTGAAACTTGTTTCACAGTAAGATATTTAAAATTCTGTATTTGAGCAAAGATGTCACAAATTTACAAGTTGTGTAACAACTGGAAATATTTCCTGCATATGCTGCAGAGGATAAAATGCTTTTTTCCTGTAACAATAATAATTGTATGATGTCTCTAGACCATTATTACTTAGCATCAGGATTTGATTTCAATTAATAGTTCTCCATCTTTCTTCTCCCCACATTCATCTGTTACATGGCCATCTGCTATCAATAGTGATTGGTAACAATGGCTGTGTCTACATGAGATGCTGACTGTGCAAGTAGCTACTGTGCAATAGCATCACTAGCAAAAAACCTACTGCACAGTAGTATTAAACTATTGTACAGTAGCATCACAGAAAAAGCATTTGTTGGTGATACTGTGCAGTAGCTTGGATTGCTACTCATTCATTTAGTACTTATTTATATATACAAGTACTAAATGAAGGCACAATAACAACTGCACAATAGCATCTTGTGTAGACATGGCCATGGAGACTTTTTAGGAACCTCTCAGCTGCTGAGAACAACATATCATCAGAGCCTCCAATCAAACTTTCAATTGGGGCATCCAGTGGCTGAATTTAGAGAGTCCTGAACCTCAGTTGATCTCATTAATCTCCATTTTGAACCCTAGTCAGATTAGCGACTTCAACTAGAAGGGTAAAACCTGACCAAAATACCATATATAACTTGGGATAAGTTGAGCAACTTAAAATAATCATTGCCCTAACGGATATTAAACTTTAGAGACTCCAAAAGTAGCACGAGAGAAGTCTTGGTTAAAGATGTACTTAATCTTCTGCAGATAATGTCTGAAAAAAAATCATATCACTAGCCTCTTAAAATGTCTTTGAAAGGCCAAACAAGTGGTCTAATTAGTTATAAATTGCTTACCATGGTACCCAAATAATCTAAAATACACAGTTGAAATAAAGGTATTATTTGAATAGCACTGTCTGAATTTTTCTACACGGCTGCTGTATTGTTAACACACATGGAACTCTCACTGCTGAAACAATTTTGCTCTTTTCTGTGTTCTGACATTCACAAACTTTCTTTCTAATCCTATATTGTAATGTTTACAAACAGATGCATGTATTCTAAATACCTAAATATCTTAGCCATCTACTTGTAAACTTGCTATATACAAATCTTCTTTATCAGAATTATTCACTCATTTTTTAATGCTTGAAGGAAAAAATGACTGTTTATGCATGAGTTCCAAACCTATGAGCACTTTGGGAGTGGCAGAAAGGTCAGAAGCTCTTGAAGTACAAAAGAGACAACCTCTATTGTACTCATCTGAGAAGAAGGACCAGAGTGTTTCCTTAATAAGAATGAGGGAAAACCTAAGAGGTCTATCTAGAAACCTGGAAAAGCAGTAGCAGAAAGAGGTCCCAAGCACTGTACTTTGGAGGGAAAACAGCAGTTTAGACATCTAGGTATAATTTCCAGGATGTCTTGGCTAACTGGGTACTTGGTTAATCTAGGGTATTTGGCAACTTAGGAAGTCTGCATTTTGAGTTCGTCTGTAATTCCAGGAAAAGCAAAGTCATATAGAAATAAAATCAAAGGGAAAAAAAGAAAACTGAATAGCTTAAAGATCCAAACAAGATGGAACTGAGGTTCAAGTTTCAGTTTTGGATGAAGACTGATTTTTATCTGACTTCATCCACCCAAGTCTGAACTTGTAGTGACAAATTGAGAAAAGATTGCTGTAAGGGCATGGACAATTTGGTACTAAGGATAAATGAAAAGATAACAGCAATTTCTGCTGGTCTTGTTAAGTCTCCCTTGGTTAAAAAATGTGCTCAATTTTTTTCTCCAATGGGTGAGATAGAGAAGAACTACTGGAAGTTTTTTTAAAACAAAACTTTTTTCTACAGGGATAGTTTATTCATTCAAATAATCTCCACGGCACATTATACTGTCCTGAGGTATATGTTAGAAATAAATTAATATTTACCTGCTCTTAGTATGAGAAAGGATTATTTAAAATAAGTATATTAGATACATTTAGGCTTAAATGTATACTGAAAAGAAAAGTATACTGCTTTGATCAGAGGAGTCAAAGATAAATTAAGATGTTTATTTTTAAAAACACTGATTTGTACATCGTTATAAAAATGATAAGAATCTACTTAATTGTTACATTTTCATCATTCTTCTCTTCCACATACATTTTCTCTATTATAGCTAAACATGTTTTATAACCTATAACCCCTTCCCCTCTCCTATTCATGATGTTTATATATACAGTTCCTTGATTGATTAATTTATGGATATTGACTACTTAAGTGTTAAGTTCCCACTGTACAGTTGATCTGAATTATTCCCATTGAGGATGTTAAGTTATCTTCCTTATAATAATAGCGGGTTTAGTGATTTGAAGTGTTAATAGCAGTATTTTTCTTGATTTTTCTTCATGTTTGCCCGTGGAATCTCAGCAGTGCATAGGAGCTTTTGTCACTTTAAGCCTTTGAATTTCCATAAGCTACAACTATTTTTGTAGAAAAAAATGCTTACATTTAAAAGCTACTATGTTGTATCGTGCATGAATAATTTTTTAACCTTAAGTCTGCAAATGATGCAGACTGCAACAGACATTTTCCTGAGAAATTTGTCTTATTGAAAACCTATGACATCAGTGCCAGAGTGGATCCAGGGAGTGGCATAGTTGTACCCCCTTCAATTCCTGGTCCATCCAAAGTGTAAAAACAACTGCCTGTCAGTGGCAGCAGCATTTCTATTCAGGCAGTACTGAGGGAGTCAATTGACTTCATGTATCATTGTAATCTACCTGATTCCTTCTAAACTCATCATTGATGGGTTTTAACCACCCTCTCTCCTTTTTTAAAGTTTTTATGTTCCATCAATTAAGCTATCAGTTCTTCTGCCATCTGCTGTCTGATAATGGTTCCTGGTAATGGCGTTCCTATTTCACAGTACCGCAAACTGTTTTTAACTCTAGCCAGAACTGCTAACTCAATGCATATTAACTCATGGGTGGAAATAACTTTCAGTAAAGTATTGGATGCACTATCAAGATGCTCAACAAGGCTAGCTTTATTTTATGATACCGAAAGATGCATGTTTAATTCTAATGACTACAGGATTTAGGAAACTACATCTTCTGATTTTTTTGGCCTACTTTGTTGTATTTTTCTACATAATAGATGATATTTTAAAGTAATGCACAATCCAGTAAAGTTATATTTGTTTTTGGTTCAATTTCAAACTGACAGTCCAGCTCTAGGTCCCTAGCAAATTAGTAAAGGTTCTCGGGGGGGGCTTTCAGCTGAAGAAAAAATATATTGTATCATCTGTGTAGCAGGGCACTGAGGTGCCTGCTACTTGTGGAGCCATAAGTGAGAAGCCCAGCTGTGGGTTGCCAGGGTAACCAGTGGGAGTCAGCTGACTGGAAAGGGCAGGGTCTGGCTACCATATAACTCCCAGGCTGCCAGCAGCCATAGGGGTAGGAACTCTGTCGGAGTGAGAAAAAGGAAGAGGTTAGAACGCAAAGGCAGTTGTTTGGGTGAGAGATGGAAAAACCTGGTAACAGACTTGAAGGTGATTATGGTTAGACAGCTTAGGTTTACGTTATATCTAAAGGGCTTGAGTTTGTGTTGACAGTTTACAACCGGAGGACTGGGAGAGGCTATAAGGGGATTGAGGATGCCTCATAGGGGGCCCACGGTGGTGTGGGAACCCCAGCCCCAGAGAGAGGGGCAGCAAGAAAGTTGCCAGAGAAGGCACAACATGTGGGCTGTACTGGCCTTGGCACCTGCAAGACAAGGCTGTGGAAAGCCAGACCGCCTGTGGGGTGTGTGTCCAAGACAAGGCTACAGAAGCCATAGTGCCTGTGGGACGCGGCTGAGAGACAAGGGCTGCGGAGTGCCTGAGTGCCAGAGAGGGCACAGAGAGTGAGATAGACCAAACAACATCTGGTACATCTGTAAGGCTTGGGGCATGGTACAGGGGTGGTTGGAGCTACGCATAGCCCATAAGGTTGGGGTGTTCGGAACCCTGTTATCTAAACAAGGATCGGGGTAATAGGAACTGTGACCAGGAAAGAAGAGAGGCAACCTCCCTTTAACTTTCATAAGATCAAGACATGGCGGGCGAGAACAAGGGTGCGTTAACTCAAACTTGTCATGGTAGGGGGCGCTAGGGGAGAGCACGACAACCCTAGGACATTTCCCCCATCTGGTGCAATCTGCCATGATATTTACATTATCTTCACCCTCCATTTCAAAATCATAGATCTATCCATTTATCTGTGTTTCAGAATCTGTAAAAGCTGTAAAATCTTTAAAAGGTAAAATTTAAGGAATTGGGTTTTATTTATAAAGCTGCTGAGGGCCCTCTGAAAGAATGTCTTTGCTCCTTCCTGAAGTTGAAAGAAACGTTCCAGCTGTAGCCCCCACCATAAAGTCAGAGATGAACACTTTCTTCCCCCTCTTCCAGTTAGAAAATGAAATAAAGGTCTTGTGATAGAGTGAACAAAGAGAAAAGAACAGCAACAATGAAAGAGGAATCTAGAAATATTTTCATAGTTTCTTAGTTGTTAGGGGCTGGAAGGGACCATACTGATCATCAGGTCCAGCCCCCCACACTTGACAGGAAAGACTGCTGGGATCAGTTTTAATTGAGTTTTCATGATGATTTATAAAGCATGCTACTAACATTTTATATTATTGAAATATTCTCTTCTTTAGCAAATTCATGTTACTGAACCTGGGAACAGCTTCATTGTTCTATTGCACTATGGCAGAACACAAGACCTATCGATGGCTCTGTTACTGGAATTAAGTTAATTAATTAATTTATTATTATTAATTAATTATTAATTAATTAAATAATTAAGTTCAGTCTAGATTATCAGTTTTTCCAGTGAACACTGAATACTGAACACATCTCCATGTGCCCCTATGGCACCGTTGTTACTGTGCTGTCATTTAGTACTTCATAAAGGCGCACGGTTATTCTTAGCCACTATGTCGCTAAAGTAACACACTATAGCAAGGGAGCGCAAGGCTATGGCAATGTAGTTGTGGCATCATGGTTTTTGCCTGCTGATGCTACATCACCATAGCACCCCATGTAGCACCCCATAGTGATGTAGCATCCTATGTAGACACACCCACTAATGAGAAATATGATGAAGACTCTGATTCAGTGCTATCCTTCTTGCAGTATTATTGTCTTTTAGCATGTGCACACATTTGCAGGACCCAATCTATGCTAATTCTATTTCTTTTAAGACATGTGATTATAGATCATGTTCCTGCTTGTGCACTTGTTCACCAGTGCCAGAAGCCACACAGCAAACATGATCTAAGTAACTCAGGGTGAGGAGAAGAGCATGTGAGTTCAGGGGTGGGCTAGTGGGTCTGTGGGCTGCATTGAATGGTTGGGCTTTTCCAGCCCTGGAACTGCTCCCCAAACACATACATACTTTTAGTGAAATCAGGCATGGGCTAGCATGATTTACTGAGTTGCTTAAGTGAACTACTTTAGATTGGGTGGGCCATTTTTTTGCCTGATTTAACCTCCCCAAATATATATACAGTTTGGTATTTTGAACAACCTACACCTAGTTTGGTTGATATCAGTGTAATGTCTGGATGTACCCAATGATAAGTAGTCTCTAAAGTCTCAGTAATATTAGCTTCTTAAAGTGCAATCAATTCTCCATTGCTAATACCTGAAATAAAGAAAGATAAATTGAAAACAGTAGTCAGAAAATGAGAGGCTAAATATTCTCATGGATAGAAAAACTGCCTATGAGATACAAAACAAAGAACAGGAATAACCAGTCAATTTTTATCATAGCAAAAGATAATATGGGGTGGCCTCAGGGTTCCATACTAATTCTGCTGTCCATTTAATATATGTATTAATGATCTTGTTAGTGGAAAGAACTGTAAGATACTCGCTGTTAACACACAGTGATTTAAGTTATTCAGAATTGGTGGGGACTAAAAAATATGGAAAATATAACAATATTTTATAAATCAGTGGTGTGGCAAGTTATAGAGTACTTTTTGCAGTACTGGTCACCACACATCAAAAGCATATTAGAGCATATTCTCTAACCAGAATTAGGGAAGTGGTTGACAGGAATAATTAAGAAATAAAAGCAACTGTAAGAGGAGCATGATTTTCTCAGAAAGGAGGCTAAGATACATGACAAAATACTGTTACTTAGTAAGAAAACTATATAAATATTGAATGACATACAGAAGATAAATCATGAGTTACTGTTCTGGCTTCATGACATGAGAACATTGGGACATGCAAAGAAATTAAATTGAAATTCTGACAAACTTAAAAATTGCTAAAAAGACTTTTTGCTCTTACCTAGGGCATGGACAGGTGACATTAAACTCATGCAATTTATATCAGTCTTGTACAGGAATCTAAATTATAGTTGAAGCTGGATTAGGCAAGCCAGCAGGTAGTTGTTCATAATAAGTGTTGTTGCAGACCAAGACTCACAAGACCAAGACTACTGTGTCAAATAGATACCTGGATTGAAAGCAGACATGTGACACATCGGTGCAACTTACATCTTTTTGGTTCTATACCTGATTTTTTCCCCCTATGGTTAACTGTACACTGAATCCAAGTACGTCATATTGGCACATGTCCTTGTTCCACTCCTTATTTATTCCAACATGAAGGATGATTATTCATAAAAATTATCCAGTCCACAATCTATAACAAGATTGTGGAAGTCATTGCCAAAAAGAATTAATGAAGTCAAAGTTTAAAACAAAACAAAACATAAGCCAAACCAGCCTTGGAATGCACCACAATGTTCCTGCTGCAATTTTTCCTGAAGCAAAGTATGTTTTCTGATTAAACAGAGTTCTTGAAGACCAGTGTGCCCTGGGGTAACTTGCTGGGTGGACTGCAAAGAAGCCAAAACTCAGGAAGTCTAGCTTGCTGAAGAGCTGAGGAGCCAAGCAGAAACTCCTTGGATTCCACAGAAATGTTGTCAAAATCAACATATTTTGATTTTACTAAACCTGCATTTTCCAACATAAAAATATTATCTGGAAATTTTTCAACTTAACTCTAAATACAGCTGTATTCAGAGAGAGTCTTTAAGTCTGGCATTAAATTCTATTAGAATTATTGCTTAGAATTAAATGAGTAATTAAGGATTTTCTGGAACTGGGATCAATGTGCAGAAATCTGAATTGGAGTCAAGTTGAGCATAAAGAGCAAGAATACCTAACATCCTCACATGGCAGAAGGATAGCAGGACAGCTCATAGAACACCATTGCATGTGTATGGGTCAAAAAGTACCAATTTCCTGCAGAAAGGACAATTTTTTTGAAAAAAAATGTTTATTTGAAAAACTAATTGCCTACTGAAAACAGTTTTGTAAGCATTTTCTTGACCAAGCCTAAGCCAGTGGTCTTCAAAGTGGGGTGTGCACACCCCAGGGGGTGCGCAGGACGATCCATTGGGGTGCAGGAAGAAAATATTAGAACTTCTATTTATATTTACTTTTATCTATATATATTGTACATAATATATTAGTATTGCAGTACATGTATATAATTTATAAATAAACACATATACATACATTGGGGGTGCGTGCTCAAACATTTTTTACTGATAGGGGTGTGCGATCAAAAAAGTTTGGAGACCACTGGCCTAGACAGTTCATACATATTGAAAACTGATTAATTTTACATGTCAATATGTAATGATGCACAAGTTGTGGCAGGTAGAAGCTTTGTTCTAGTCTATACTTGTTTTTCTGGAAAATGAGTGCAGAAGGATATCCTCAGGGCTAAGTACAGATAGTCAAAAAACCCCAAGGCTGAGTCAGTTCAATCTTCACAGGTTAGTCTAAGCTGCATAGACTGAACTAATAAGCAAGTGAGCAGACATTCACTTTTGATTCTGGAAATGCAGCCACATGCCGGCAGTGGTCCAGGGCAGAAGCTAGAGGATGCTAGAACACACCTTCCTGCTCTGCTGGAGCAGACAGTTTGGATCAAGGCTATCTTACCCACTCTGCAAGCTCTGAAGTCTTAATGGAGGGCTGGGGTGGGGGGAGCTTTCAGGGGAAGTGCAAACCATCCTGGGATGCTGAGGGACTGTGAGTTAACTTGAATCTGGAGGGGATCTGGGATAGAATTTCAATAAACGTATTTAACCTAATTCAGTTAAGTCCAATACTACACCCACCCAGGTTTATCTTAAACTGGTTTAAGCCATTTTGAAAGCTGTTTATGGGTACTGAACTTCTGTTGTGTTACAGATTTGAACTGGTTTTTGATCATTTATACCAGTTAATGTGTAATTTCTGTCCCTAGCACAGAAGCATATTGCTGTGTATTTTATCACTTCAAAATTAAAATGGGAAAAGAGTATAGAATAGAAGAGTCTACCTAACATGGCAAAGTTGCTGTAACAGAAATCTCACCACAGGCAAACTGACACTGAATGTGGGAGCAGTTCTGTAAGTTTTATTTGAAATTAAAAGAAAGTCAGGCAAAATTACCCGAGTTCCAAGTGAAGGCTGCTTGGGAAGAGCAAAGACAAAAGAAAGAAGCAACCACTGATTTCCCATATGAACTACTATATGATATGTGCTTTCAGGAATTCCAATGAGTGTAGTTTTGGCTCCAGATTCTTATTAGTTTGACTTTATAAGTTTTCACTTGCGCTGAACATCAATTTTAAGTGAAAGATCTACTTTGCCCTTAAGCCAAAACGAAACTTCTTTAAAATAGTTATAATCTCTCCCACACAAGACCTCAATTCAGCAACCTTAAGTTTAAAAATTGCTACTTTCAGCCTTAAAGTTGCACTGGAACTAATTGGCTCTACTGCTGGTTCTTCAGAATAAAACCATTAATTGACACAGTTCTGATTAAAGTCTACTGTGCCGATACTCTTTATTATGGATTGACAATGAGCTACAAAATGTATGTCTGTCATGGGAAAACTGTGCTGGAATCATTAGTAAGCCTTTAAAAGAGAATTCTGATGCCACAAGAACACAAAAATGGTTTGACAAAACTATTCATTTCATGCATTGCCCAAGTTTTGCATAAAGCTACCACCACTGAACATAAAATGAAAACTAGTTCATTTCATACATTCAGTGTATTTAGGAAAAGGAAAAAAACCCCTGTGTTTAAATGTCTGTGTGACCCCATAAGATGTGTGTGTTCCTTTTCCTTAATTCCTTCATTCTGTTTCAGCTGCTTTGAGGCATAAACATCATTCATGAATGTTGATTTTGGATGACAGATCCTCATTAAAAAGAGGCAACAGCTTTAAAAAAAAACTAAATAAACTGTATCTGAGAGTTGAGAACGAAGAAGAGCAAGCACAAGTTACATTTTACTCGAGCAGTTCTGGAAAATCCACCAATTATATTTGAAGGTAAAAACAGATGCATCATAGATACAAAATATAAAAAATACTGGGTAGCTATGACATTCAATTTACAGCTGATTACATTAAAAGCAAGGAAATAATTTCATCTCAAGACGTTTGGCTCCAAAATGCCAATTCCTATCACATGCTGTACAAACCTTTGCATTAGAGCAAGCTGGAACAACTGTAGCCTGCAATGTTTCTGATGCACTCTCTATACCAAATTCTCTGTGCCAGAAACAGAATATTTGATTGTTTCTTCTAGTCTCAGATGTCATGAAATTTTAGTGTCTATGAGAATATTTTGCATGTAACCCTTTGCAAGAGGGAAATATTCAAGCACAATTTTCATATCTACATAAACTTGAAATGTATCATACAGTGACAGCTTAACAGGGTTTTAATGCTGGAAGAGTGAAACCCCGTCACTGCCTGTCATATCCAGAATAGCACCATGTGTATTCAGAATTAACAGTTTCTTCAGTGACAGTGGTGAGGGCTTTCTAACATTTTTTCTGAACCCCAGCTTGTCAAGCTTGATGTTTTGCATCACAGAAAAAGAACACATCAAAAAGTCAGAGTCAAATTCTTTCTTTTATGACTGGAGATGTGTCATGGGAAGGGACAAAGAGTCAGACAGGCACCAATAAACAGAAACAACTTGAACTAGTCTCTCTCAACAGGGCAGTCCCAGCATGCTATAGGAGGGACCCTGAAACACCATAAACCCTGTTTCTCTACCTCACAGATTAATCCTTCTAAAAGGACCTTTGCCCTAATGTCAAATGACCAATTTCAGCATGCAAGCAAAGTATAGAGGTTCAGGAATGTAGTCAAACAACATCCATATGAAAAGTATAGGGGTGTCATGGCTATAGAAGTGTAAAAAGTGCTGGCCTTAGGGAAAATGACACCATGGATGAATGTGTATTTTGATGGCCCCTCCTGAGTGTTCCCCACAGTGGCCCCTGAAGTCAGTGGCACTGCTGTAGGCAAAGGCAGGTGGGCAGGGGCTCAGGGCGCAGTCCAGTGTCGGGGGGAGCTATCCAAGCTATCCACACTGCCAGGCCCAGCTCTTTCACCCACCCTTAAGGTCAGCTCTCAGTGTAAGGTAATATTGCAACCATGATGATCCAGAAATTATTCAAGAGGCAAGGATTTCTCAGGGAGGGTGATGATATCTTTTTTTGGACCAACTATGTAGTGATAGAATTAGATAAGCTTTCAAATACAAAACCTGAGGAAGAATGTCTTGCATTCCATAGCTTGTGTAACACTATCCCTACTGCATAGTTGGCCTAATAAAAGATATTGCCCTAAGAAATCCTTGCCGCGTGGCTATAAAAGAAACATAGTATTTAATGGAAATGTGGATAAATATTCATACTGCATCATCCATAGATATGCTGTGAAGGGAACAGACTCCTCTCCTAACACTTCAATGAAAGGGTAATTATTGTGTAGTTTTCAAAAAATGCTTGAAAACTGGAATTGCATATTGGGTTGAGAAATTAATTTAATTTTTCAGAACATGAACCAAAGAAAGAAGATTATATATCATTACTTCCTTAGGTTTTTGAAAGATAACAATTAGAACTGCATTTCCTTTTCTTATTTTCTTAAGGTAGAAAATGTCAAACTGTAATGAAATGCTAGTAATATGAATTACAATTCTTTAAAAAAATAAAATGTTACTAACGTTAAGCCCAGTTTTTGGTATTTGTGTGACTATACATATTTAGAAAAAAGACACCTGAAATATGGAATGGAAGTTTAGGTTTTGATAACATATTAGTAGATAAAGAATAGAATATTTTAACAATAGAACTGTACTTTTTAGTTTTCTCTCTTCCTTCTTACCTGAAGTCAATTCACATACAGAGCCAAAAAAAATCCTAAAGTTCTTGTTCAACAGGAAATGGAACAAATTTGAGTGCAATCAGGAAAACACCTAAGCATAAACTTAATCATGTACTTAAGTTCCTAATTTAAAATTGTACTTTCTTCAGCTGGGAAAACTAGATTATATAATATTTTAATTATAAACATGATCATTTGTAATTATTGAATAAGGTACTCGTTTAGCAAAGCATACACAAGTAACTTCGAGCCCCTGAAAACTTATATGGAAGTCATATTGCTTATGTCTATGCTTAAAGGTAACTATATGCATTAACATTTTGCTGAATCAGGACCCAATTACTGTGAAAAAACATTCCACAGATGTTAGTTAATTAATGAGTTTTATCATATTCAGCCATTTGTATTCAGGACTTTTGAAGATCAAGAGGAAATAATGGCTTCTAGTTGGTGAGCTGGCACTACATATGACTTTAAATTGTAAACAGTAATGAGTGATTGTATTCAAAGCAAACAGTGTATCTGCAGCCTATTTTGTGGTCATAAATTATCTTTGAACAATATTTGCATTTTTATAAATGTATATTGTAATTTTGAATTATGTTTTGCAACCCTATCTTGTAAGAGTTTTTCATGAACCTGTTCATATGCATTCTTTTCTTTAATTTTTCTCAGATGTTCTATATGTTTATGGAAATCATATGCCTGCAGCATCATGTGTGTTCAGCATCCCATGCTTCAGAATGGCAATGGGAGCACTTTAATTTAAACTCTGTCAACAAGCTTTAGTTAAAGTGCCCCCACCATGATTCTGAAGTGCAGGCACACTAAATACACATGATGTAGAAGCTGCTGGAGTGTGCTAATTAGCATACTCCATTAACATGTGCCAGCAGATTCGATTAATCAAGTCTGCTCTGACACTTGCTAATTAGCATGCATTGGAGCAGATGTCTGGCATGTATATAGGTGTCCAAATACGACACACCTGCTGTTTTCACCTGTTGTGCATCTTTGTTTTTAGAAAACAGTTGCTTTAAAAAATCATACGTACTCCATTTCTCCCCCACTGAATTCCTTTTTCTATCTTTTTTTTTTTTTTGGTAAATGTTTTAGTGACTGTCCTTAGGCCGTATATTTAGTGAAAACATTTTGAAAGATTCTTAGCTATGTAAAGCATCTACCTAGTTCAGGGACCTTCCCTGGGGTACATTTGAAAGACAGAAGAAACTATTTAAAAAGACCTGAAAGGACAATTGAGCAAAACTGTTTAATCCTGTTCAACTGCATTTCATGTCACTCTTGTTTAAGATTTTAGCCCAAGGGCTACTTACTTGAGACTTCTAGTGTTAAAAAAACAAACAGCTCACTACCACAAGGCAACAGCACGAGGCAATACCCAATCCAAGCAGGAAATGTTTGACTTTGCATTTTGACATTTCAAATCACAAATGCCCTCCATTTGAAACATATACCTGCTACAATATGTATATATACTAATATACCTATACAATATGTATATTATTTCTGTACTCAAAGCTGGGGTAAACATGAAAAGGGAACTAGATATGTGGCATCCTCCTCTTCCTGTAACAGACTGCCTTAACCTTAGGGTAGAAACTGACATTGCTTGATATCACATTTGTACCACCATAATTATTTTTTTGGTGGAATCAGTAGAGAGCCAGTAGACATCCTTATCTTTTGTTGCACCATATCAGTGATGCTTCATTTCAGCCAACATCTATTTGCTCTGTGATGTGAGAATACAGGCGGCCCAGAGCTGGCCACCCTTTCCCACCACCGTAGGCAGATGCTGCAGGTGCTTACAGGTTCTGATTCCATGTACCCCAGGTAGGCTTGGATCTCTTAAGCCTCTGGAGCACCTGCCCAGCTTTCCCTGCTTGCAGAAATGCTGCCCTGGGGTGCATCTCTGTAAGAAGGGAAAGGCTGCTCATGTTCCAGCATGGAGGCACAGGACCCATAAAATACTGCCCCTTCACAAGAGGGCCCAGATGACCATGGGTTCTATGGGATGTGCACTGACCCATGGTATATATGGAGGTACAGGTCACCATGGGTCCAGGTGGGAGATCTGGAGCCAATTAATTCCAATTAATTTCCAGTGTCCCACACTTCTCTGCTAGGACCTATGCCAACCTGGCCTTCAGGCAAACACACTTGGGCTTATCCATAACTTTATGTGAGGCACTGGTTAGTGCAGGACCTGTTATGGAACCCAAGGAATCCCTGAGCAAGAAGAACACATTGCTCCTTGTCCCAGTGCAGGACAAGGGGAAATGTGTGTCACTCACCTAGTAAAACAAATCATCTGCTGCAAAATGTGTCACACCACAACTGATCCACTGCACACATTTATTTCTACCTTTGTATTTGAGTGAATATTGGAAAATCCGTCCCATGGGACATTCTGGTATTTCAGCATTGTCTTTCATTTCACATTAGGATGTCAGTTAGAAATCTCAATCTATTTTAATAAAATGAATAGTTCTGAGAAAGATAATTTTGAAATGTTTCCCCTTTTTATCAGCACGTTCAGTTGGAATAGAACACATGATCATTCTCAAATCATTTTTTTCCCAGTGAGCTAACTTTTAAAAAATAATATTTAAAAAATTTTATTTTGAATTAGATTGATATTCAACTGCACCTTCCTAGGGTGCCATGGTGGCTACTACAAGTTTTAGTTTGGGTGCTTCCTAGTAGGGGTGTGTGAAATAGGCCCAATTCGACTCAGATTCAGATTCAGTCTGAATCAGGGACAGTGATTCGATTTGTTGATTCAGATCACTATCCCCGATTCAATTTGGCTGAATCCAAATCTGAAGATTCGATGCTGATTCAGGGAATCAGTGATTTGGCTACAGACACAGCTTTAAATGTTTTTTCTACATACCTCAAGGTATGAGGCATGGCTCATGAATGCTGCAATGCTAGGTGGAGCGTCCCACAGGACTGCAGCCCCCACCTCCTGCCCTCATGCTTGACGGCAAACCCAGAAGTGGGCCCGAAGTACTTTCGGTCCACTTCCAGGTCCACTGGGGAGAGCACTGGGTCCCTCCCAGCCATTTCCCCCTATTTCCCGGCTCAGTGATCTGCCACAGGAATGCTTCAGGTGCCCCCCAGATCCAGCAGGAGACATCAGTCACTGAACCACCCCCGCGCACTCCCTGGTGGACGCAGAAGTGGGCTAGAAGTGCTGGGGACTGCCCCCTCCCACTCCTGTGGGATGCTCCATCTGGCCAAGCATCACAGAACTTATGAGCTGCCTGGTTCCTTGAGGTATGTCGAAAAAACTTTTAAAGTTGTGTCTATGTCCAAATTGCTGAATCTTTCCAAATCTCTCCGAATTGATTTGGACGGTTCCAATTCAATTTCAAAAGATTAAAGTGTCTCCTGATCCGATTCAGATTTGGAGATTCAGCCACTGGATTGGGCTGAATCTCCACCAAATGGAATCAGGGATCAAAGCTTCACACAGCCTTACTTCTTCTCTACAATGTTCTGTGCTCTTTGGCTGTACCCCATCTCCTGTGATGCACTATAGTCATAATATACCTCATTTGCCCATAAGAAAGGTTGACATCGATTTTAAGAAAGCTGTATGATTCTTTAAGATATTTTTCAATTGAAAATTTCTTCAACAGCTTTATTAATTTGCTATTCTCATGTTCCAGGATGCCTGGAATGCTGTCCATATATAATGTACAGCACCTGGCTTCAGAAATGGGTGTCCCAGCACAGGCTGATTGTTTAATATTTAATCAAGTTCTAGATGAGAAATCTTGTTTTTCTGTCCCAGAATAATAAGTAAGAAATGAACAGGTTTGACATTTTTCTACTAAAAAAGAATTTCTATAATGGCACTAGTTCCGTTATCATCCCATGGATTCATAGTTTCATAGATTCATAGTTAGTAAAGTCAGAAGGGACCTGAGCAGATTTCATAGATTTCATAGACATTAGGGCTGGAAGGGACCTTGGGAGATCATCGAGTCCAGCCCCCTGCCCAAAGGGCAGGAAGTCAGCTGGGGTCATAGGATCCCAGCAAGATAAGCATCCAATTTACTCTTGAAGGTGTTCAGTGTAGGTGCTTGAACCACCTCCGCTGGCAGACTGTTCCAGACCTTGGGGGCTCGGACAGTAAAGAAATTCTTCCTTATGTCCAGCCTGAAACGGTCTTGCAGGAGATTGTGACTATTCGACTTCGTCATCCCTTGGGGCACTTCTGGTGAACAAACGTTCCCTCAGATCCTGGTGGTCACCCCGATAAACTTATAGGTGGCCATCAGATCACCCCTGAGCCTACGCTTTTCCAGGCTAAAGAGTCCCATGGCTCTCAGCCTGTCATCGTAAGATCTGTTTTCCTGACCTCTGATCATGTGCATGGCTCTCCTCTGGACTCTCTCAAGCTTCTCCACATCCTTTTTGAATTGTGGAGCCCAAAACTGGATGCAGTACTCCAGCTGTGGCCTCACCAAGGCCGAGTACAAGGGGAGAATGACGTCCCGGGATTTGCTCGAGAAGCATCTATGCATGCAAGCCAGCGTTTTGGTCACTTTACTAGCCGCAGCATCGCATTGCAGGCTCATGTTCATCTTGTGGTCAATGATGACCCCCAAGTCTCTTTCTTCTGTAGTAATACTGCCAAGCCTATAAGGATGCTGCAGGTTTTTCATCCCAAGGTGGAGAATCTTGCATTTTTCGGTGTTAAACACCATCAGGTTCTCGTTCCCCCATTTGCTGAACTTGTCCAGGTCAGCCTGGATCACCCACCTATCTTCTGGTGTGGATGCTTTGCCCCAAAGTTTGGTGTCATCGGCGAACTTGGCCAGTCGAATCCTGACTCCAATGTCCACATCATTACTGAAGATGTTGAACAGGATGGGTCCCAGGACAGAGCCTTGAGGGACCCCACAAGTCACAGGGCACCACGATGAGTAACTGCCATCAATTACAACCCTCTGGGTCCGACCACAGAGCCAGTTTCCCAGCCAGTGGATCGTGGTGGAGCCAAGGCCACAACTGGCTGGTTTGGCCAAGAGGTGATCGTGGGATACCAGATCAAAGGCTTTTTTGAAGTCAAGATATATGACATCAATCTCTTCTCCCTTGTCCAGGTGATAGGTCACCTGGTCATAGAAGGAAATAAATTAGTCAGGGGAGATCAGCAGGCATTGGGGAAGTCACTGTTTCCCCGAGCACTGCCAGGAGTGACCAGGAATAATGGTCACAAGCTGGCAGAGGGTAGGTTTAGGTTAGATAGCAGAAGACGCTACTTCACAGTCAGGGTGGCTAGGGTCTGGAACCAGTTTCCAAGAGAAGTGGTGCAGGCTCCTACCCTGGGGGTGATTAAGAGGAGGTTAGATGAACATCTAGCTGGGGTCATTTGACCCAGTACTCTTTCCTGCCATGGCAGGGGCTTGGACTAGATGATCTGCTCAGGTCCCTTCCGACCCTACAAACTATGAAACTATGAAACTATGAGATTGGTCAAACAAGACCTACCCGCAACAGACCCGTGCTGGCTATCCCTTAGAATGTTAGCCTGGGCCAGTCCATCAAGGATGGCCTCCTTAATAAATTTTTCTAAGATCTTCCCCAGGATAGAAGTCAGGCTAATGGGCCTGTAGTTAGCCGGATCCACTCTCCTCCCTTTCTTGAAGATTGGCACCACATTGGCCTTCTTCCAGTCTTCGGGCACTACACCAGAGCGCCAGGAGTTTTCAAAGATCCGTGCCAGGGGCTGGGCTATGACGCTTACCAGCTCCTTGAGTACCTGGGGTGCAGATTGTCAGGGCTGGCTGACTTGAAGGTATCCAGCTTCTCAAGGAGTTCCTTCATGAGGTCAGCATTTATGGAGGGTAGGGGATCCCCATCACCTGGATCTCCCTGTCCCATAGCAGGCATGGGTGTCCCATGGGACTGATGAAAGACTGACGCAAAGTACCTATTTAATAGGTTGGCTTTTTCCTGGGCGTCAGTTGTCAGTTGCCCCATCTGGTTTAGCAGGGGTCCAACATTGCCCTTGCTTTTCCTCTGGCTCCCTAAATGTCTGAAAAAGGACTTTTTGTTGTCCTTGATGCTTGAAGCTAGTTGGAGTTCAGTTGCAGCCTTGGCTTTCCTGGTTTGCTCCCTGCAGGACCGGACCAGTGCAGAATAATCATCCCTGGAGGTGAATCCCGTCCTCCATACTTTGTAGGCTTTCCTTTTTAGCCGCAGGAGGTCCGCTAGGTCCCTGGAGAGCCAGGAGGGCTGCTGTGCCTTCTTGCTGCCTTTCCTCCGTGTTGGAATAGATTTAGCTTGTGCATTGAGGATCGCTCGGATTTTGCTGAGTGATCTTCCCATGAGATGTTGGCGACCGGCATGGACAGCTAGAGATCCTCTGGGTAAAAATTTGTGGGAAAAACAGCACAGGGGACACAATGGTGGCAGTCTACTACAGACCTCCCACTCAAAGTCCTGAGCTTGACCAGGAGTTCACCCGGGAACTGACTGAGGCCGCTTGCTCCAGGACCTTGGTTGTCACGGGTGACTTCAATTACCCGGACATCTCATGGGAAGATCACTCAGCAAAATCCGAGCGGTCGCAAAGCTTTCTCTCATGCGTGGATGACCTCTACCTGACTCAAGAAGTCTATGGGCCAACAAGAGGCAAAGTGCTGCTCGACCTGGTACTGGCTACGGGGGACGACCTAATCGGCGACCTAGTGATCGATGGGAAGCTGGGTGACAGCGACCACGAGCTGATCACCTTCACCATCTGCCGTAAAGCTGGCAAGTTAGTCAGCAACACAGAAGTCCTTGACTTAAGAAAAGCCGACTTTGACAAGCTCAAGAGGCTTGTCCGTCAGGCCCTCAGGGACGGTGACCACAGGGAGATGGGAGTTCAAGAAGAGTGCTTGCTTCTCAAGGAAGCGATCCTCAATGCACAAGCTAAATCTATTCCAACACGGAGGAAAGGCAGCAAGAAGGCACAGCAGCCCTCCTGGCTCTCCAGGGACCTAGCGGACTTCCTGTGGCTAAAAAGGAAAGCCTACAAAGTATGGAGGACGGGATTCACCTCCAGGGATGATTATTCTGCACTGGTCCGGTCCTGCAGGGAGCAAACCAGGAAAGCCAAGGCTGCAACTGAACTCCAACTAGCTTCAAGCATCAAGGACAACAAAAAGTCCTTTTTCAGATATGTAGGGAGCCGGAGGAAAAGCAAGGGCAACGTTGGACCCCTGCTAAACCAGATGGGGCAACTGACAACTGACGCCCAGGAAAAAGCCAACCTATTAAATAGGTACTTTGCGTCAGTCTTTCATCAGTCCCATGGGACACCCATGCCTGCTATGGGACAGGGAGATCCAGGTGATGGGGATCCCCTACCCTCCATAAATGCTGACCTCATGAAGGAACTCCTTGAGAAGCTGGATACCTTCAAGTCAGCCAGCCCTGACAATCTGCACCCCAGGTACTCAAGGAGCTGGTAAGCGTCATAGCCCAGCCCCTGGCATGGATCTTTGAAAACTCCTGGTGCTCTGGTGTAGTGCCCGAAGACTGGAAGAAGGCCAATGTGGTGCCAATCTTCAAGAAAGGGAGGAGAGTGGATCCGGCTAACTACAGGCCCATTAGCCTGACTTCTATCCTGGGGAAGATCTTAGAAAAGTTTATTAAGGAGGCCATCCTTGATGGACTGGCCCAGGCTAACATCCTAAGGGATAGCCAGCATTGGTTTGTTGCGGGTTGATCTTGTTTGACCAATCTCATTTCCTTCTATGACCAGGTGACCTATCACCTGGACAAGGGAGAAGAGATTGATGTCATATATCTTGACTTCAAAAAAGCCTTTGATCTGGTATCCCACGATCACCTCTTGGCCAAACTGGCCAGGTGTGGCCTTGGCTCCACCATGATCTGCTGGCTGGGAAACTGTCTCCGTGGTTGGACCCAGAGGGTTGTAATTGCTGGCAGTCACTCATCATGGTGCCCTGTGACCAGTGGGGTCCCTCAAGGCTCTGTCCTGGGACCCATCCTGTTCAACATCTTCAGTAATGATATGGACATTGGAGTCAGGAGTGGACTGGCCAAGTTCGCTGATGATAACAAACTTTGGGGCAAAGCATCCACACCAGAAGATAGGCGGGTGATCCAGGCTGACCTGGACAAGCTCAGCAAATGGGCGGACGAGAACCTGATGGTGTTTAACACCGAAAAATGCAAGGTCCTCCACCTTGGGAGGAAAAACCTGCAGCATCCTTATAGGCTTGGCAGTACTACGTTGGATAGCACTACAGAAGAAAGAGACTTGGGGGTCATCATTGACCACAAGATGAACATGAGCCTGCAATGCGATGCTGTGGCTAGTAAAGTGACCAAAACGCTGGCTTGCATGCATAGATGCTTCTCGAGCAAATCCCGGGACGTCCTTCTCCCCTTGTACTCGGCCTTGGTGAGGCCGCAGCTGGAGTACTGCGTCCAGTTTTGGGCTCCACAATTCAAATAGGATGTGGAGAAGCTTGAGAGAGTCCAGAGGAGAGCCATGCACATGATCAGAGGTCAGGAAAACAGATCTTACGATGACAGGCTGAGAGCCATGGGACTCTTTAGCCTGGAAAAACATAGGCTCAGGGGTGATCTGATGGCCACCTATAAGTTTATCGGGGTGACCACCAGGATCTGAGGGAACGTTTGTTCACCAGAAGTGCCCCAAGGGATGACGAAGTCGAATAGTCACAAACTCCTGCAAGACCGTTTCAGGCTGGACATAAGGAAGAATTTCTTTACTGTCCGAGCCCCCAAGGTCTGGAACAGTCTGCCAGCGGAGGTGGTTCAAGCACCTACATTGAACACCTTCAAGAGTAAATTGGATGCTTATCTTGCTGGGATCCTATGACCCCAGCTGACTTCCTGCCCTTTGGGTGGGGGGCTGGACTCGATGATCTCCCGAGGTCCCTTCCAGCCCTAATGTCTATGAAATTTATTATACAATAAATTATTATAATACATTTTTGCTTATTTGGAAAACAGAGACAGAAATGTGTGTGTGTTCTGCCACTCATAAAATGTATTAGTAGTATTTAAATGTTATTATAGATATTCAAAATACTTTGGGCCATTACTGAATGGCCTGGTCCACAACTGTATTTATTGTCAGATTTTCCTTAGCTTACTATCATTTGACTTTTATGACTACCTATATTCCATTTCCTTTGGTGATTTGAAAATTAAAGTTTGACTTCTAACTTCAAGCTTAATAATAGCTTGTTATAAAACAGATTATTTCCCTCAAGCCAACCTTCAATCTAGGTTTTTGGGTTTTTTTGTTTTTTTTCTTTTGGTTATTATTAGAAGGGCAGATCTGGAAGGGGAAAATGACTTCATATAAAACCACTTATTTATTGAAAAAAGAGCTTTGTTTCATGTTGCAGATAAATAAGACTGGGAACTTCATTTATAGATCTTCTGTCTGTAAGGAGAAAGAGAAATCTGAAGCCCTCTCAAATTTTCATAGTTTCATAGTAGTTTCATAGTAGCTAGGGTCATCTAGCCTGACCCACTGCCACAGGCAGGAATGAATCCTGGGTTCACAAGACCCCTGACAGGTGATCATCCAACCTCCTCTTGAATTTGCCTAAGGTAGGGGCGAGGACCACTTCCCTGGGAAGTTGTTTCCAAATTTTGGCCACCCTAACCATAAAAAATTGCCTTCTGATCTCTAAACTAAACCTGTTCTCCATCAGCTTATTACCATTGTTCCTTGTCACCCCAGGTGGTGCTGGGGAGAAAAGGGCTCTACCTATTTGCTGTTGATCTGCCCTGATGAGTTTGTAGGCAGCCACCAGGTCCCCCCTCAGCCTCCTCTTGCTGAGGCTGAACAGGTTCAGGTCCCTCAGTCTCTCCTCACAGGGCCTGTCCTGCTGCCCTCCACCAAGTGGGTTGTCCTCCTCTGAACCCTCTCCAGGCTGTCCACACCATCAGCCAAGGATTTAGTCATTTGTTCATAAAAGGCAATCAGGTTGGTCAGGCAGAACCTGCCTTTGATGAACCCATGCTGATTGCCCCTGAGCATGATCTCCCCTGCTGGCCCCCCACACATGTGTTCCTTGATGATGCTTTCCAAGCTCTTCCCAAGCACTGAGGTTTGCCTTACAGGCCTATAGTTACTCGGGTCGCTTTCCTCCCTTCCTTGAAAATTGGGACCACAGTAGCCAGTTTCCAGTCTCCCAGCACCTGGCCAGATGACCACAAATGCTCATACAAGGGCTCCGCAGTGACCCCGCAATTTTGGAATCCTCAAACCTCCTTTACAGAAAGGGTTAGAAGTAGGTCAAAGATAGTTTACTCAGCATTATGAGTTATGCAAAAAGTGTCAAAGATGCAGACTGCAGGTGAGATCTGAACTGCAGTGCCAGGTCATCCAACACTTTGTGCTGGCCCTGGGTGTTGAGTTGGCCTGTGTCACACAGTGTCACAGCCATCCAGTGCTGGTATGGCCCTGCACATGGGAACATGTCCATGTGTGGCACACACTTTAGGACCTGAGCTGCACACAGCACCCATGCAGAGTCAGTCTGGGAACCTCCCCCACAACCTGCATGTTGGATTCAGCACCTACAGTGCCTGCTCTGTCTAGTATAGGACAAGAGCTGCACATGGTACCTGTTTCAGCCATTGGTACATGGCACCTGCCCTGGACTGACTGGAGTTGGTGCCACATGGAAATTGCATCCTGGACTGGCTGGAACTGGCATCATGGGCTGCATCCAGATGAGAGCAGCTGTGAAGTATGTGGTACCAAAAACATGTCTGCAGCACCACATACTGCACAGTCAGGTGTTCTCCATGCTGCAAGGGCACACTGCCCATACATGCACGCTGTTTTGGGGTTTTTTTCATAGGTTTTGAGGGGTTTTTGCCTCTGGATTTCCAGAGGTCAAAAAAAATCCCATAGAAAAAAAAATGGAGCAAGACACACATGGGCAGCATGAGCCACTGAAAAATGGAGCCGGGCCACCCAGAGCTGTGCTGAAGGTGCCACCTAGACTCTTCCTGGCAGGATTGCTGCTGCTGCAGACCCAGGAGGCCCCTAGAACCTCAGTTAAAGCTGATGGGTCCAGGTCAGTGCTGGCCCCAGCCTCCCCTACCACCCCTGGGGTAATTTGCCACACACGACACCAGCATTCCCTAGTAGTAGCTGCGGCTCATGGTGCATTGCTGCTACCTGTCCCCGGGGAACTATACATCTGTGCTCATCTGGATGCAGCTAAGGATGCTGTGTCTAGCATTGTGGGGGTTTTGTGGGCCCAACCTGGCCTGTGGGGCTGACCCTGCACTGTTCATTTGGTCCATGGACTGGTCTTGTGCCAGTCATCTGCCCCATTGGGCCAGATGAGTCTGGCATCCCTGGGTTACGTGGTTTAGCTCAATACTGAAACTATGGTATGTGAAAAAGTAAAAGGGTTGGTGTGGTGGGCATGGAGTGTGCCTCCCCAGCATTAAATAAATACTTTTGCAGTCTGCTACTTAAATTCATCCATGCATCTGATTTTATTCACCTACTCTCTTACCAAGAAGTAGCTAGAATGTATTCCTGTTGAAATCTATCAGGATTGTGATGGAATCCGGTGGGACCAGTACCGGGTGCCAGGAAAATAGTAATAATATGCTAAACAGCAATTTATCCTAAAAAGTTGAACAGACATTAACAAAATATCTAGAATATTAATAGAATATGATTGTGATAGTCCTTCTCCATGCAAAAAGAAGATACTAAATTGCTAGATTTTTTCTCCCTGAAATGACCTCTATGGCAAATTCTAATATTCCTTCAGTTTAGTTTTGTTTTCAGGGTCACCTGAAGTACTTTTAAACTCCTTTATTGTCATTTCTTGCAAATTATAGGAGTCTTGATTTACTTTTTATTATGCTTTAATGAGTTAATCCAAAGCCCATTGCCTTCAATAGTTTTTGAGTTGCGGCCTGAATTTTAAAATTATTTGTTTCTGGTATCTTGCACCTGCAGTATCTTTGTAAGACCAACTAATTTAGATCCTATTTATTTATAGATAAAAAATTCCAGATCTATGAGTCACCACTCTCAATCATGATTTGCTTGGAGACTGTTGTTCATATTTTTATTATTAAGATTTAGCACCAGACTTTATATGAAGTATCTCACCTTTTAAATCTAATAAACTTTTAAAGTAAGAAAGAATATTATTAAGAAGTTAGTATGTAGTCTTTTGTATGTTGGTTCCATGTTCTGTGTTGCAGGGGCCCAGTTAGAAAATAATGATTCTTCTAAAAATTCTGAATAAATAATTCGCTGCTCATTCACCTGGCATACCTTTGATGGGAAAAATGAATTAATAAGCAGACAAAGTATGATCTTCAGAAATTAAACTCAATCTTTATTAGCTGGATGATAGTCTCCTCCCTTTTTTGTTGCAACCAAAACCAAACATAAACAGCACACAAAAACAGCCTTAAGCCATGGATCAGTCAAGTCCATTAACAGTATCTATGCCTACTCAGTGGCATCCCAGCATTTTCACATCTGATACATTGTCCTTCTCTTCATGATTGAAAAAAGAAGACACAACAAAAAACAGTCCTCAAACTCTCTACCGGCAAAAGAACAACGGTTTTACTCCCTTAAAATCTGACTATGGTGGGTACCTGAGAGTAGTGTGACATTGTTCCATGCTTGGTCACTGCTCCGCCATCCTCTTCCAGGGGTAGTTTACTGAGCATATCTTCCTTTATGACACCCTCTTCATTTCTAGTGGGTGAATTCTAGTTAATTACTCGCTGGTAGAGTCCTCCCAACACCAGGTGATGCTAGATGACATCATCCTCAGTGGACAGCGTTCCATCTTCTCTGTGAGATTCCCTTTTGGAAGTAACAGGGCATTAATCCCCCTGTTACATTCTGGGCCATAAATGATTTGATTTCATGCACAGCCATATTTTTCCCATATCTTGACTGTTTTTGGTTGGGGAAGTAAAAGCATCATCTTCATTTAAAGGAAATACACTATCAAGGCCAGAATCTGAGTTGGCACAAACTGGTGGAAGCATGCTGAACACAAAAAAACTTTTTAAAATTTATACCAACAGAAAATCCAGCATAGGCAATTTCTTTAGAAGCACTTGCATTAGGCTTAAGGCTGTCTAAATCTAGCAGAGATGCAGACATCATGATTTGTAAAATAAATAAATAAATTCTCCTGTTTATATTAGTCAAAAAGAAACAAATTCTTTAAAAAGCACCAGTTTGGGTGAAATCCAACTTGCACTGAAATGAAGCAGAGCCTTTCGTTCTACTTTAATGAGAGTTGGATCAAGGCTCAGCCTCCCACTATACATATAAACTTCAAGCAGCTCACATGGCTGTGAATACTGTTATGTGCACTAAAATTTCTCATTATATTTGCAAAACATACAATAGATGTGAAGCTGACAGGAATTAATATAAGTTGCTATTGTTATTTGTCAATTTTCAAGAAAGTACATTTTTTCTGTGGCATATCATTAAAATCTACCTATATTTTAGAATAGAAAAATAAACATTTTATGTTCTAATAGTCCATGTGAATACTGTGTTATTTAAAGAATCATTGAAAATGATTGACTACTAGTTTAGAGAGGGCTATTTTGTTCAGTCTTTTCAGCATATAATTAATTCAAATGTGTTAACAGATTTTTGTCTAAGCTCAGTAAGTGGGAGAAATATTTCATTACTTCCTTTCAGTACAATTTAAATTTAGCATTTTACTTGAAGCCTGAAATAGCTGCAGACTGCAATACTTCATAAAGGATGTTTCAGTTCCATCAGTAATTCCAAAATAAAATGTCTTGTTTCTCTGCTGTATGCTAATATTTAATTTTCAATTCTGTACCAGGTTCAGAAAAACAAAATGACTATTCCCAAAAAATTGTTAAAGACATATTTAGGTACCTATACAATAAATTCTATGTTCTTAAATATAGAATTCTGGATTATCTTCAAGCACATGACATAAAAATTGGAGATATGCCTGAACTCAATAGCTGTATCTGAATGTCCTTTAACTTGAAGGCATTTGGATCTGCATCCGAGTTTTCTTATATAAAATGAGTTGTATAATATGCTAGATCAGAAATCTGCATCAAAAAGACCCCTTCAACCACTAGAAAAGCTTATTTTGGATCCAGTTTGAGTCTAAATTGCTCCAATAACTCCCCAAAATATCTAGCGTACATAATTGCCAGTTATATTGAGAATATTGTTTCCACTCTTTTATACACAGCCATTATTCATAACATTAAGGACAAAATACTGTTCCCTATATATATATATATAAAATCAGCTATAATGCAGTAAATCTTCTGCTTTGCAGTTGCAAGAAATTTCTTAATCAAATCAGTACATTTTCAAAGAGGAAAGGGAAATGAATGTATGGCTCTTGATATAATCTAGCCTAGAAATTTTCAAACTTTTTGGACTCAAGGCACCCTTCGCTGCATTTGAGTTATAACTTTCCATAACTTGTGTATTAAATGGCACCCAATTTCAAAACATATTTATATTTTCTTGGGATAAGGCAGTGGGGGTGGGGATATCAGCTAGCCAGGACAAGCCTGAGCCTGTGTTTATTTGCTCATCTCCCTGCAATGCACTCATCTCCTCAAACCCAGTGGCACCATTACAAGGATTTTGTGCTACCCCAGGATGCTATGACACCTGATCTAGTCTAGTAAAGGCAGTGGAAAAGCTCATAAACTTTTGTTGCTTTTCAATTGTTTATATGAATGACATATAGAAATCTTTGCATGAAAGTGGGCTCACAGACTACATGAAAATGGGCTATGTGATTAATATATAGTATTACTATACATCCAATTAATTATATTTGCATTGTATTTACACCGGGGTGGATTCAGAGGTGGTGCAGTGTGCAGTCACACCACCCTTTCAGACCACATCATGGAAGCATCAGCAGTCAGGGCCTTTTTTTTAAAATCCCTGATTTAAAAGGTAAAGTAACTCTCCTACAGAAAGACACTCTTGGCTCCCATTCCCTTCCCTTCTGCACTCAACAGCATGGGAGTTTCTTCTCCCTGCTCGGTCTCTCCAGGTGTACCCTGACAGCCTAAGAGCAGGCCCAAGGAGGGGAACCCACCCACCACCAATGATGCCATTTTTCCGAGATTCAGCCTACCTCCATATGCACTGCAGCTGGAGTGGTGCTGGATTGACTTGGGATCTCCCTTGCTTCCGGGGCAGTTAGAGACAGCAGGGACAGTAGCAGTAATGGACGGACAGGTGGGAGTGGGGGAGAGGAGGATTTGTTACTAAGCACTGAGGGGAAGTGGGTGGGTGTTGATAGCTGGGTGATAGGGGGATGATTTTTACCTGATTCAGATACTTAGAAGTTCCTGACGGCTGTTTCCACAATGCCATATGCTTGCCCTGGTGTTGGTGGGTGAATCTGGGAGTGGATACACCCACCATTGCATCATTGGTCACTGCTTTTGTATCCTCCTTTACAAAATCTTGGATAAAGCCATGGTTCTCAGGCAACAGAAGACTATTTAGGAAAATTAAAGTATACACATACATTATCAGAAAGTAATACTCAAGTTTTCCAGGTAGTATCCTAATCCTTGAAATGGATCTTGAAGTCAGATCCCTGTTTTCTTATTGGGCTCCCCAGAAGTCAATATGACTGTCTATGGGAATAAGAGACCATCTTTATGCCACTAATTGCAGAATTAGGACCTCAGATTTCTGTTTCGGTTTTAAAAAGCACAGTAAAAAAGTCTTGGCTTTGTGTGATGGGGCTGAGTGGTTGCCTCTTGGCAAAGGAGGGGTAAAAGAGAACCTTTGGGCCTAGCTAGCTCTGTGTTGCTACACATGCAACCATTTATAGCTATGATAAGAGGAAGTAATAAAAAGGGAGGCCCAGTAGGTAGAAAGAGGCTGTTCATATCTAGGAAGCTTGCTGGTAGAATGTGAACATAAGAATGTGCTGTTAGCCAAGAAGCAACTTGGAAAAAAAGAAAATATCAATGGATAGAAATATACTCAAGGAAGAGATGGTTTGGGGAATGTACCCCAGGAAGCAAGGGCAAGTGAGTTATAGGTTGGGCGGAATTAGATCATGCTGTTCCTCTGCAATTAAATCCATCTGAAAATATGCAGAATAAAATGTAAATAGTATTCACTAGTCCAAGAAGGCTGATGCTTCTCTGCCCTTTCCCTCATCTCTCCCTTCCCACCTGAAAAAGACTATCATTGTCATTGACTGATGTTTTCCTTGCCATTGTTATAAAAACAAAATATTTTCCTGGCAATCAGTTCTGTCCCATTCCATTGATTCAGCTGGACTTTTATAGGTTTAACTGGGTGCAGAATATGTGCCAACCTTCTTATTATCTTCCCATGTGATCAACCAAAAATGCAACCATCAGTGCAAAAGATGGCATCCTGGATTCCCCTTTTCAAGAGCGTTATCACTTCTCTTGAGTTTGCATACATGAAAAAATAACATGACCAACATTTTCAAAGCTGGGTGCTTAAAGTTTAGCACCTTAAAAAGTGTCCTGGTTGTAAGGAATGGATTCTCTTCATTTTTTTGAGTGAAGGTTCAAGAAGGAGAACATTCACTTCTTGTGGTTGTTAATTTTCAAAGTCCACAACTCTTGCCAAGTAACTGTGCTGGAGGGTTAAGGAATAGTTAATAGTGAATTATTTAATAAATTAATGCTAAATAATTATTTATAACATTACTAAACAATAGTAATAGTTAAGAGAAAGCAATTTCTACAAATTGTAATGAGTGGATTTAGTTGCATCAGTGCAATTCCTTTACACTCTACCATATCATATTGCTTTCATAATGAGGCTAATGTAACTTGAGCTGCATACAGACATCTGGGGAAGTTAAGGGTGCGGTGGTTAGATAGGGATGAAAATAGCCACCCAATCTAACGTAAAGTTGGGATGGGGAGGTTAGTGGAGAGGTTGAGGGATCATGGGGTCCACATAGGGAATCTGGGGCCAGGTAGATCCATGGGAGGGACTGGGGGAATTAGGAGGGCAAGTGGGGATTGGAAGGATAGCTGAGGTCCCGGGAGAGTAGATCTGGGGGCCTCATGTGGTCTGTTGGTGGTGGGGGGGGGAGGGGTTAGCTCCTTCCCCAGCAACCAGAGGCTGTTTTTAGGCCACTGACTTCCCCAACCCCAAACAATCCCTCCTGCCCTGGGACTTACTTCCTCAGCTCCCAGCAATGGCAAATGCTGATTAAACTGGCATCAGGAGTGCCCTGAGGAATGTGGGGTTTGGTGGGTGGAGGAAGTTGGGGGCTAGCTGGTCCATGGAGGGAGGATTGTCTGTGTGGGGGGTAAGGGCCTAAGTGTAAGGTCCACACATGGTGAACTAAGTTAGATCAGGTGTCCATTTTAACACGATCTAACCTCCCACTAAGCTCTGTGAATGTCTGTATGTATCCTTGGTCTGAACCACTGTAGTAAAGTTCCAATATAGGAACTCAGGTAATGGAGAAAAGAAGTCTTAAGGATTTATTTTCTGAATGGACAAACTGGTAATTTGGAAGTGTAGACAGCTCAAGAGCAGACCTGAATGACTCTGTGCAGACTGAAGTACCTTTTAGTGCCAAGCTCAGACTCAGTCTTGGGACAGCCTAAGACTAGCCCTGGAAGGGTAAGTGCTCAGGCCACCTGGAGCCATCTATATTGATGATGCCTATAGATGGCTCAGCCATTACCCATGGCTAGGATAATCTGGGGTGGGGAGGAGCAGTATAGAAGAGGCCTATGACACCAGTAATGAATATGAACCATGCAGTGTGAATTCTTTAGATTTAAATATTCAATTTTCTTGATAGAGCCTTTCTTCTGGCCTTTAGAAAATACCAGTAATATAGCTGACATTTAGAGAAGAGTCTACATTCATTTAATTGTTTATAAGAAATAAAACTTCATGGAAATTAGAAGAAATTATATGTTGAATGTCACGTTCTTTAGCAAAGCAGACACTGCTTTAATTGAGACTGGACATATCTTCTAGGTACTATGTTAATCCAGTGTTTATGAATACTTGGAGTAATGTTTCAGGGGAATAGTGGATTATTTTTTTTATATATGTTGTTAACTCAGCCCTTTATGAATTCTATTTACTTACCTGCCTATACTACAGTTAGTATAATGATTTACTGAAATAGGTTAAGATGGCTGGGAAAAAAGTGTCCATAAGTGAATCACCTGTAGTACAAGATTTTAAAAAAAAGCTAATTTAAAAATAATAATGGAATATTTCACTATGTTGGTGAAAATATAAATTATTAAAAGAATGTATAGGTTCTTCTTTTCTTTGCATTAGGATGTCAATTCATAAAAAAATTCTCAACTGTTCTCTCTAGACACATGTCAGTTGACTGGGATAAGAGACAATGAAAATATATAGCTTGTCAGTTTGACTTATTTGAATCCTTAAAGAAGAGCAGCTGCTCAGCTTTGTTGTTTTTTGGAATTCTTCTTGGGTGATTAGGATGAATATAATGAAAAAACAGTTGTGCAAGCATATGTGAATAGTTTTTACTACAGAGTGATACTACGTCTATCTAGATAAGCATGTTGTACTGTTACCTATTATTCTACAATGCAAGCAATTTTCACATAAAATCAATAGGAAATCTGAAGTCCAGAACTGTTTATAGACAAGCTTGAATTCAGTATGCTTGTGTTGGGTAGTTTGGGTAGAGATGAGCCTGCCCTGAGTGGTGGGTTGGACTAGATGACTGTCCCTTCCAGCCCTACTTTCCTATTATTTTATGATTCTAACACTGTTAACTCTTATAACTTCACTGAGATATGTAAGTTCTCAGTCTCTCTACAAATCAGAGTTCAGTATTATTTTATACCCAGAATTTCTGTTTCCATATCAGTCCTGTTCGGTGTTTTACTGTTTTTTTACAAACCTCATTGGAACTAGACCAGTTACACCTGACAAGATTGAGTTATCCTCCTGAATATACTCTATAATCAAAATCCATTATGGGTGAATTCACAGCACTCAGATTTCTTGAGACAAAAAACACAAATCAGACTAATAATGGACTATTCAATTTTCAGAGGGGAGAACAATAAATGTAAAAAAGACTTTTGCATCTACCTGAAATGAATTTGGTTTACAGGAACAGACTGACAAGTATTTTTACAGTATGTAGTCAAAGACCCCTGTGCATTTTTCCCTCAATAATAAAATACAGCAACATAGCTGCATGCAAATCACACCTTTCTCTAAAGTTAGAAAATGGCTCATGCAGGCAGTGTTCAGTAGCCAGTTGACACTGGTTGTGCCATTTACAATGCTCAGAGCAGTCTAAGGATAGGACTGACTTTGTGCCCGTGGTCTCAAAGAGTTGCTCGTTTTAGCATCTGGGAATTGTCAGAACTTCAAAACCACTTCCCATCCCAGAGAGAGGCTCATTCCAAAGGCAGAATAGATTTAGCTTTAAGGCAGCTTAGTGGTGAATATAGAATTGTGCAAAATTGCTATGTATATAGCACAGAGACCATGCTCATGACCTTAGTTCATGATTTTGGGGGAATTTGCACTCTGCTGATTTTACTCAGTCTTTTCAGCAGCCTTTCATACAGTTGACCAGGAGGTGCTGATAAAGCATTTACATGCCCTGATAGATATTTGTGGGGCATCCCTAAAATGGTTGTACTCTTTCCTAGCTGGGAGGTTCCAAAGCATGGCAGGTGGGGGATCCAGAAGGGGTGCAGTGCTGTGGCCACAACCTGCTTTCAGAATATGTGACAGGTGCCATATCCAGGACCTTTTTCAAGTCCACAGAGAAGGTAAGAATTACTGTCCCATTCCCCCTTGCCTTCCTCTGCATGCTGAGAGGAACATACCCTTTCTTCCCTTTACTGTTCCATACTCTCCTAATTCCCTCTCCTCTGCCTGCCACTACTGTTGTGTCCCTGGTGTCCCAAGGTTGAGGGAAGCACCTATCCCAAGCCAGCGGGGCTGTGTGAGGGCTGGGATCAGCCCAAAACAGTGCCAGTAGCAGTGGCTTTCGAGTGAATTCTCTCTCCCACTGCCAATATCCCGTGGTGATCCCAGCCCCTGTGCAGCCCAGCTGTGGCAGCTCTGGAGCCCCTTTGTCCCCAAGATAGTGGGGACAGCAGCAATATCAGTTGGGGAGGCAGGGAAAGAAGAGGGATGTGCCTCTCAGCAGGGAGGGGAAGGAGGGGATTCTGATTTGCTATGGGGACTTCAAAAAATCTCTGATGCGTGCTCCCATGACATGGTCTGTCTTTCCCAGAGGAAGGAGGGCTGGGAACAGGGGCTGCACTCCCCCCACCCCCTGCATTACTGGTCACTGCTCCCACACTCCTCTGTCAAATCCTAGATCAACTTCTGGAGGGTGGTAATGGACAAGTGCTCATCATAGAATCATAGAATCATAGAAGTAGGGTTGGAAGGGACCTTGTAGATCTTCAAGTCTCACCCCCTGCCTCGGCAGGAGAAAAGACTGGACTCAAATGATTCCAGCCAGGTAGTCATCAAGCCTCTTCTTAAAGAGAGACGATCCCCGTGCGAGGTAAAAGAGGGAAAGGGGCCAGGAGGCTTCCCTGGCTGACCAGAGAAATCCTGGGCAGACTAAGGGCCAAAAGGGGAGCACATAAAAAGTGGAAACAGGGAGAGATCACCAAAGAGGAATATACCTCTTCTGCTCGTGCTTGTAGGGAGGCAGTTAGACAGGCCAAAGCTACCATGGAGCTGAGGATGGCAACCCAAGTAAAAGACAATAAGAAATTGTTTTTTAGATATATAGGGAGTAAAAAGAAGGCCCAGGGAGGAATAGGACCCCTGCTAAATGGGCAGAAACAATTGGTGACGGACAGAGGGGACAAGGCTGAACTCCTCAACGAGTTCTTCGCCTCAGTGTTCCTAAGTGAGAGGCATGACAAGTCTCTCACTGGGAGTGTAGGGAGGCAGCAGCAAGGCACCAGACTTCCATGCGTGGACCCTGAGGTGGTGCAGGGTCACTTGGAGGAACTGGATGCCTTTAAGTCGGCAGGCCCGGATGAGCTCCATCCGAGGGTACTGAAGGCACTGGCCGACATCATTGCAGAGCCACTGGCGGGAATATTTGAACGCTCGTGGCGCACGGGTCAAGTCCCGGAGGACTGGAAAAGGGCCAATGTGGTTCCCATTTTCAAGAAGGGGAGGAAGGAGGACCCGGGTAACTATAGGCCAGTCAGTCTCACCTCCATCCTTGGCAAAATCTTTGAGAAAATTATCAAGGCTCACATTTGTGAGAGCCCGGCAGGACAAATTATGCTGAGGGGAAACCAGCACGGGTTCGTGGCAGGTAGATCGTGCCTGACCAATCTAGTCTCTTTTTATGACCAGGTCACAAAACGCCTCAACGCAGGAGGAGGGGTGGATGTCGTATACTTGGACTTCAGGAAGGCCTTTGACACGGTATCCCACCCCATACTGGTGAACAAGTTAAGGGGCTGTGACTTGGATGACTGCACAGTCCGGTGGGTGGAGAATTGGCTGGAGGGTCGCACCCAGAGAGTTGTGGTGGATGGGTCGGTTTCGACCTGGAAGAGTGTGGGCAGTGGGGTCCCGCAGGGCTCGGTGCTTGGACCGATACTCTTTAATGTCTTCATCAGCGACTTGGACGAGGGGGTGAAATGTACTCTGTCCAAGTTTGCAGATGACACTAAGCTATGGGGCGAAGTGGACACGCCGGAGGGCAGGGAACAGCTGCAAGCAGACCTGGACAGGTTAGACAAGTGGGCAGAAAACAACAGAATGCAGTTCAACAAGGAGAAATGCAAAGTGCTGCATCTAGGGAGGAAAAATGTCCAGCACACCTACAGCCTAGGAAATGACCTGCTGGGTGGCACGGAAGTGGAAAGGGATCTTGGAGTCCTAGTAGACTCCAAGATGAACATGAGTCGGCAGTGTGACGAAACCATCAGAAAAGCCAATGGCACTTTATCGTGCATCAGCAGATGCATGACAAATAGGTCCAAGGAGGTGATGCTTCCCCTCTATTGGGCGCTGGTCAGACCGCAGCTGGAGTACTGCGTGCAGTTCTGGGCGCCGCACTTCAGGAAAGATGCGGATAACCTGGAGAGGGTCCAGAGAAGGGCCACTCGTATGGTTAAGGGCCTGCAGGCCAAGCCCTATGAGGAGAGATTAGAGGAACTCGACCTTTTCAGCCTCCGCAAGAGAAGGTTGAGAGGCGACCTGGTGGCTGCCTATAAGTTCGTCAGGGGGGCACAGAAGGGAATTGGTGAGTATTTATTCACCAAGGCGCCCCTGGGGGTTACAAGAAATAATGGCCACAAGCTGGAGGAGAGCAGATTTAGATTAGATATTAGGAGGAACTTCTTCACAGTTCGAGTGGCCAAGGTCTGGAACGGGCTCCCAAGGGAGGTGGTGCTCTCCCCTACCCTGGGGGTATTCAAGAGAAGGTTGGATGTGTATCTAGCTGGGGTAATGTAGGCCCAGCACTCTTTCCTGCTTATGCAGGGGGTCGGACTCGATGATCTATTGAGGTCCCTTCCGACCCTAGCATCTATGAATCTATGAATCTATGAATCCCCATGGTAGGAGCCAGCACCACTTCCCTAGGAAGTTGGTTCCAGTGCCTAGCTGCCCTATCTGTGAAGTAGTTCTTGTGGATGTCTAATCTAAATCTACTGTCCAATAATTTGTGTCCATTGTTCCTTGTCATGCCAGGGGGTGCTAAGGGAAACAGTGTCTCCCCTAAACCCTTCTGGTCCCCCCTAGTGAGTTTATAGACAGTCACCAGGTCCCTCCTCAGCCTTCTCTTGTGAAGGCTGAACAGGCTTAGGTCCCACAGTCTTTCATTGTAGGGTCTGCCCTGTAGTCCCCGGATCATGTGGGTGGCCCTCCTCTGGACCCTTTCCATGTTGTCCACATCCCTCCTGAAATGGGGCACACAGATCTGGACGTAGCACTCCAGCTGTGGCCTGCCCAGTGTCACGTAGAGGGGGGAGGATCACCTCCCTGGCTCTACTTGAGATGCATCTGTGGCTGCACGACAAGGTCCGGTTAGCCCTGCCAACCGTGATCTCGCATTGTCAGCCCATGTTCGTCTTGGAGTCAATAATGACTCCAAGATCCCTTTCTGCCTCCGTGCTCTCAAGAAGGGAGTTTCCCATTCTATAAGTGTGCTGCTGGTTTCTACTGCCTATGTGCAGCACCCTGCACTTGTCAGTATTGAAATGCATCCTGTTTATGTCAGCCCACTCCTATCCAGGTCTTGTTGTAGTCTTTCCCTCCCTGCTAGCATACTCACCTCACCCCAAATTTTGGTATCATCAGCGAATTTAAACAGGTTGCAATTCACCCCGTTGTCTAAATCGCTGATGAAGAAATTGAACAGCACAGGCCCCAGGACCGAGCCCTGGGGGACTCCACTGCCCACTTCCCCCCAGGTCGAATATGACCCATCCACCACCACCCTCTGAGTCTGACCCTTCAGCCAGTCTGCAATCCATCTGACTGTGTAGGCATCAATGCCACAGTTGCCTATTTTTTAATGAAGATGGGGTGGGAGACAGTGTCAAAGGCCTTGCTGTCTAAAAAGTCTAGAAAGACTATGTCCATGGCAACACCTGCATCCATTGCCTTTGTGACCTGATCATAAAAGGCAATCAGATTGGTCTGACATGACCTGCCCCTAATGAAACCGTGCTGGTTGCCCTTGAGCATCATCCCTGAAGCCGGCCCAACACAGATGTGCTCCTTGAGCATCTTCTCAAAGAGTTTCCCAAGGATAGAGGTAAGACTGATGGGCCTGTAGTTGCCCGGGTTGTCTCTCTTCCCTTTTTTGAAGATGGGGACCACGTTAGCCATCTTCCAGTCATCCGGCACCTGGCTGGAGCACCACGAGCACTCATAAAGCCGTGCCAAGGGCCATGCAATAACCCCAGCTAGCTCCCACAATGCCCTGGGGTGGAGAGCATCTAGACCCACTGACTTGAACATGTCCAGCCCCTCCAGAAGCTCTCTAACCCGGCCCTCCCCAATCTGAGGTCTGGAGGTGTTCCCCTCGAGTCCATTTGGCATCACAGTGGGAAAGCCCCGGTCCCTGCACAAGAAAACAGAGGTGTAGAATTGGTTAAAGAGTTCCACTTTCTCCTCTGGTGCAACCACCAGATTGCCCAGCGTACTCTGCAGGGGCCCCACATTACCAGGTTCCTTCTTCATCCTCCCTATGTATTTGAAAAAGGCCTTTTTATTATCCCTGATCTTCGATGCTATTCCTAGCTCTATGTCCGCCTTAGCTTTCCTGACTGCCCCCCTACAGGCCCGAGCAGAGGAGGTATACTCCTTTTTGGAGATAGCACCCCCCTTCCACCAGGTGTATGCCGCCTTTTTGGCAAGCAGGCATTCCAGGATGTCTTTGGTGAGCCAGGGGGGCTTTTGGGCACTCTTCATGAGCTCTTTTGTGCAGGGTCCCCTGGGACTCCATCTTGTCACCCATCCTGTTCAAGCCACTGTGTGAGATGCAGAAATTTGGACAGAGGTGCTATCAGTATACTGACGATGATCAGCTCTGTCTCTCCTGCTCTTCTGACCCTGGTGCCACACTCTCAGTCCTTTCCCAATACCTGGTCACAGTTAGGAACTGGATATGGGTGAATCAGGTGAAACTGAAACTGAACAAGATGGAGATGATGGTGGTGAGCAGGCCACCTGACTTTGTGGGGGATTGGGATACCTCTTATTGATGGGTTCATTATGACTCAAATTCACAGCCTTGGTGTGCCACTAGACCCTTTGCTGCAGCTGGATCTTCAGGTGCAGGCCATAGCTAGGAGTATTTTTTGTCAAGTCTATCTGGTAAGAAGGTTGCAACACTTTCTTTTAGACTCTTATCTGACCACCATCATCATGTCTTTGTAAAATCCAGGCTAGGCTACAGCAATGCACTCTACACAAGATTTCCTTTGAAATCCATCCAGAAGATGCAGCAGGTATAGAATGGAGTGGCCTGCCTTCTGACAGACTTGTGTCTCTAGGGGCACATAACTCCAGTCCTTCAACATCTGTTCCCAGTATATTTCCAGGTACAATTCAAGGTTCTAGTTTTGAACTTTAAGGGTTCATCTACATAGGACACTTAATACACAGTAGCCTAATAACACTGTGCAGTAGTGTGCTGGGCAAAAACTGTGCTAAAATGCTACTGTGCAGTAAGCATGACAACAAATCTGTGTGCTGGCACTACTGTGCAGTAACTATAGTTACTGCACATTTAGTTAGTACTTCATTGTGAAATTACTAAACTAAATGTTCAGTAACTAACGCACATTAATGAACATGTAGACATACCCTAAGTCTCTAAATGACCTGGTCCCAGCTTCTCCCTTACAATAAGAGAACTAGGAATTGAACTAAGGGACCACTTTTTCCCTTATGATACATCGTGATCCCTAAGGCCAGCAACCTCCTGAAAGAACCACCAGTACTCAAATTTGCTTGGTGAAAATATATGGTAAGTCATTCTTGATAGTAGCTTTTTAGCTCTGTAACTCCTTCCCTGTTGTGGTTTACTGGACCCTGAGTATGGACATCATTTAGAAGCACTCCAAGACCTTTCTATTTGGACAGGCATTTAGCAACCAAAGCTAGGCAAAGATATTATTTAGTGCTTAATTTTGGTTTGGTTTGGTTTGGTTTGGTTTGGGTTTTTTTGAGTCATTCTGTTTCTCTTACTGTAAACCACCTTGATTTTTTTTTAGGAAGGGAAGCATATAAGTTATTTAAGTAAATAAATAAATAATTAAAAATGGCTCAGAGCAGTTGATGATCTGACCCTGGGAAGGGAATTAGATAAGCATCAAGGTATGTGGAAAAAACATATAAAGCTGTGTCTATGGCCAAATCGCTGATTCTTTGACTCAGAATCAAATCTTCAGATTCAGATTAGGCCAAATCGAATTGGGACAGTTATCTGAATATGCAAATCAAATCACCTAAAGGGGCACCTAAAATTAACATATTAAATGCTTTAATAAGTATAAATAAAGGAAGACTTTAATTTTTATAGAAATCCATACAATACAGCTATACTTTCCTTAAGTTGGTTTTGTTTCCTTCATGCTTTGATTTTTTTCATTCGCAAATAAGATTGAGTTCACCAGGTAAGACGCATGTACTTTCGAGGGACCACAGACTTATGATTTCTGTTACTTATACATTCTTTTTCATAGTCTTATATAATGTAGGAGTAAATTTATTCGGGATTCTGGCCTACTTGACTAGAAAAAACAGACAGAGATCAGAAGTGCTGATACTGCTTATTTCAGTTACATGTTTTGAGATAAGAAATCCTGCATATCTTATTACCCTGTGCACAGATGTCCAATTAAGTAAACTTGTTTTAGTTTCTCCAAGGTCATATTTTTTTTCTCTCTTTATCTGTCTTAAGTATAAAAATGCTTGAAAACTTAGACAGGAGGAGGATTCTTTTGCTACAGACAAATGGGTGATTCCCCTTGCTGTATGAAATCCTCCCTGTGATCACAGTATAGCCCTAAATAAAGAAAAGCTTGCTCTGTCAGTTCTGATTCAACCACAACGCGAAGTTTGATTTCTTCCACAATAATTACCTTATGTTTCATCTTCAAACCTTTAAAAACAAATCTCAAGATCCAACAAGCCAGAGATCTGTTTGGTTCATACAAAAGAAATTCACTAGCAAGATCAGCTTAAATGAAATGTCACTTTTCACTAATTCACAGATATAGAACTTAGGGCTGTGTGAAACAGCAGCATTCCGCTTTGACATCTGTTTTGACATTTCGATGGAACAATGTTTCATATTGAGTTTTGTTTCATTTAAAAAACACTGTTCCATTCCATTTCAATGAAACAGTCTCACTGTTTTGATCCTGTTTCAATGTTTTGATTGGGCTGGGGAAGGGAACTCAGCCTGGCTGTATTCCCCTCCCCAGCACTGCCATTGGGCTTCAAGCAGCTGGGAACTTGAAGAGTTCGTGCTTCAAGTGGCTGCACTGGACTTCAAGTGGCTGGGAACCCAGCCTGGTGCAGGCAAACACAGCACAGCCCCAAGGCTGCACCCTGCCCACCTCCACAAGGCTGCAAGCTGCTGGGAACCCAGCCTGGTGCAGATGGGTGCAGCACATGCCTGCCTGCACCAGGCTGGGTTCAGCTGAGCAGGGTGCAGCCTGAGAGCTGTGCTGTGCCCACCTCCACTGGGCTGCATTGCCAGTGGCTTGCAGCCCCATGGAACTCAGCCTGTTGACAGGAGGCAGAGCATAGCCCTGGCCCTGCCTGCCTTCTGCAATTGGGCTAAGCTCCATGGGGCTGGTGAAGCCAATCGGAGCATAGCCCAGTGTGAGAAGGCAGGCAGAGCCAGCACTGCACTCCAATTGGCTCAGCAAGCCCCAGGGAGTGCAGCCTCACAGCAGCAGGTGGGGAGAGCAAGGTCTGCGCTCCCTGCTAGGCTGAGCCACATGGGGCTGTGCAGAGTTGCTGGGAACACAGCCCTGGCTCTCCCCTGCCTCCCACCACCTGGCTGGGTTGCTGCTTCAAAGCTCAAAATGTTTTTAAACTTTCAAAACCTTTCAGCTGACCTCGTTTCATTTTGAGGCTGTTTCAAAGCCCTCTATTTCATTTTAATTTCACTGTTTCGAGCTCGAAATAAGTTGAAACAGCATTGAAATGAAAAAGCCAGCACAATTTCACACAGCCCTAATACAAATGCCAGCTATAGTTAGATTATGCATTTTAGTTATAGTTAGATTATTGATTTTAGAAGCTCAAAATGAATTAAATGTAAATGATCATTATAAGTGAGCACATTTTTGTTATAATTAAAAACATGAAAGGAACATCTTGTGCAATTTTCAGGAAGAAAGAAATGTTAAAGAATCCCTTCCAGAAATGTAGCTTGCATTACCTTCATAGGTAAACACAATGATTACCTATGAAACTAAATGAGTGCAGTAATGAAACACCTATGGAAATATTGAAGGGCGTATATAGATAAAATTTTCTGGTAGTAAGGGATAAAATATATCAATACAAAAGAATAGATAGTTTTCAGGTTTCTTTATAACTTCTATTTCACCTTACATAGCAAGAGAAAAATCTGTCATTCAGAAACACTGGTGCTTATCTTCAAGTGATTTTAACTTTAAAATATCATCTGCAGCCTCTCCCACTTCTTTTATCTGTAAAACAGATAATAATCTTAAGGATTTATCAGCGATATTAGACATTTATATTACTCCTTTCTACCCTAGTATATCTTGTGGGAATGTTCTACATTATAGTTGCACGGTATGATATAGATGACACATTTACCCATTTACACTCAGGGAAGGAATCTATACTATGAACAGATGAAACTTATAGTTACAGAGTATAAGTCTACAGTAAAAAGAAGAAATAATGATAACTTATCTGCAAATCCACCGAAAGCAATACATCCTTAATAGCTGCTGTAGATATTGTGAGATTTCTATGTATAATGGCTCCCTTGGATACTTTAGTATTGGATAAAATGTAGGAAGAAGTAACAAATGCAACTAAGAAAGTACACAATGAAAAAGGAACAAACAAAAAAAGGAGATTGCCTACATATAACACTTATAGAGATACTCCAAAAGAAGCCATAGCTTAAAAGGTTGTAACTCTTCTATATGATCATTCAGTACAATATTTACTTTCTGCAAGAACAAATTATTCAAAGCAAAAGATATGCACAGAATGTCCATTATGAACATATGGGCCTGATTTACCACTCCATTACATCAGTGTTACTCTGCCATTATTCCATTTATTTCAATGCAGTCACCTTGATGTTTATGTGGTGTATCAGAGTGGATTAAACCCAGTAATTTTCATAATGTAAGGAACACAAACTGACATCCTTGACAGGTGGGTACTATGCTAAATGATTCCAAAGAGGACTTCATCCCAGAAGTTGTTCCAATTGTGAATTTAAGCCTTTGGGCACTTTTCAAGGAAATATTTAAGGTCTCATGTGTTCTGGCCTTTCTTGGGGTATGATGTGGCTCTGAGTGAGCTCACTGACTTAAAAGCATTCTGAACTGTTAAATTAAAATATACTTCCTTGATCACTATTCATTAGTCAAATGATTTCCTCCAGTTAATTTCTTAGATGAGAAAGGACAAAGATAAAGTAGGGAAATCAACGTTTCAGGTGTTCTCCATAGTATTATTTTCGTGTGTATATAATTGAGATAACTCAGTCCTCTAGACAGTAATAAAAATGGATCTGAAAATTTATCGCTTTCTTGCTACTGCAGCCCCTGAAAATGTAAGTTATCTTGCCTTCCTAAATTGCAATTACTCTGGTATCATCATTTTTCTGATCATGCAACTCAGAGAAAACTCAGCTTTTCCAATAACCAACTTTTCTTTTTTTCATTTCTTTTCTCTTTTCAGCCTTCCAGGTGAGAGCTATACACATAAAGATTAGACAAGAAAAACTGGTGTCCTAAACCTAGAAGGATTTCACATTCATTTAAATTACTACACACACGCTAAGATACCGCAACATTTCAAGTAATTTTCATTCAATAGGTGCCAAAAAAGAATAGGCTTTTAATTAAGGTACAATATTCAGTGAAGGAGTATTGAAAATTTTATTTTTATTATCTCCCTCCTTTTCCTTCATCCTCTTTCTCTTTTTCCCCGTTTTACTATTTGGACTTAGAATGGCAAATTAAAAAGTGACAAACAGTTCATTTGTAATAAAATGAATTTTAAGCAAATGTTTTCTTTATGTTTGAAAAGGGTTTTTTTTCTTTTCCTTTTATATTTAAAACAGCTTTAGATCATTTCTTCTCCATTTGAGAAATGTCAATAAATTCTAGTAGAAGAATTTTAGAAATCCACCTCAACCCTCAGAGGTCTATCAGGCTATGCTAGAAAAGCAGGTTAAGGGATGCCAGTCTCTCTAACCAATGACACACAAGGGAGTGATGTGCTAGTGTCAAGTCTGGCCATCTCTGCCTCACCAATCTGAATAATCAGGTACCCATTTGCAGATGGGTTCATAGAGGATGGTTTTGGCACAAATCTGAAATGGAACTCAAACATATAGTGCCTGAACCCTAGCAAGACACCCAACCATTCTACCACTACACCACAATAAAGTTTGGTAAATGCACATATTTCAGATCAATTTATGCTTCTTTGCACTATTAAAGATTTTTTTCTGATTATTCTTATTTTGATTTACATAAACACAAATTTTGATAGATACTGGACCTGTCTACATGTTCATTACTGAGCCTTATGTTTAGTATTGAGCTACTGCACAGTAGGGCTGGCACACAGTTATTTTGTGATGCTTATTGTGAGTTAGCCTAATAACACTGCACAATAGGCTATTAGCACAGTTTTTAACTGCCACACTACTGCATAATGTTAGTAGGTGAATGTGCAGTAAGCATCTTATGTAGACATGCCCACTATCACCCTTTTTCAACACAGTACCTTGTGAAATTCCAGAGTGCTCAGGAAATGATGTTCACTCTGCCAGCCTTAAAGAAGTATCAGCATGCACTCTCCTCTTCAGATGGTCCACAAAATTGATTTTTATTTATTGTACTGCATTTATTTATACTGAGTTTATAATGTATAATAATTTATAATATTTTATCTATGTTAACTCTCTTTCATGAAGTGTAAAAATGCATTTTTAAAAATATGTAAAACAATAATTTCTAAAGTGTTTAGTAAATCTATTTCTGCTTTTAGATTATTACAAATATTCTTACTGAAGTGCAGGTTCATACACATATGCTTCAAGCACTTATGACAGACCTAATAGATCTGACACATGTATGCATATATGCTCACAGTAACCGCCTTACTGTCCTGCCTGCCATAGAAAATTAGGCTTGGAAGAGACCTCAGAAGATCATTTAGTCCAACCCACTACTCAAAACAGAACCATCTCCAACAATATTATCCCAGCTAAGGCTTTGTCTAGCTTGGTCTTAAAAACCTCCAATAAGCTGTCTAGGTAACCTGTTCCAGTGCTTTACTACCCTCTGGTAGGAAAGTTTTTCCTAATATATAACCTAAACTTCCTTTGCTACAACTTGAGACCCTTGCTCCTTGTTCTGTCATCTGCCATGACTGACAACAGTCTAGCTCTATCCTCTTTGGAAAAAACTATAGGCAGTCGAAGGCTTCTATTAAATCCCCTCTCAGTATTCTCTTCTTCAGATGAAATAAGCCCAGTTTCTTCAGCCTCTCCTCAGAAGTCATGTGCCCCAGCCCCATAACCATTTTTATTGCCCTCCATTGGAATCTCTCCAGTCTGTCTACATCCTTTCTGTAGTGGGAGCACCAAAACTGGACACAACATTCCAGATGTAGCCGCACCAGTGCTGAACAGAGGGGAAGAATTACTTTCCTTAATCTGCTGGCAATGCTCCAATTATACTTCCCAGTATGCTGTTAGCCTTTTTTCAAGAAGGGCACACTGTTGCTTCATATTCAGCTTATTGTCCATTTTTATCTCCAGGTCCTTTCTGCAGAGCTACTGCTTAGCCAGTCAGTCCCCAGCCTGTACTGGTGCATGAGATTTGCTCCGTCCTAAGTGCAGGACTTTGCACCTGTCATTATTGAACCTCATGAGATTTCTTCTGGTTCAATCCTCCAATTTGTTGAGGTCTCTCCGAATCATAGCTTGTACCCTCTACTACTCACCCAGCTTCATATTATCTACAAATTTGTGGAGGGTGCACTCCATCCCATCTTCCAGGTTGTTGATCAAGATATTGAACAAAACTGGTCCTATGACCAACCTCTGAGGCATTTGACTTGATACCAGCTGCTAACTAGACATTGAGCCATTTTCATAGATTTCATAGATTTCATAGACATTTGGGTTGGAGGGGACCCCGGAGGATCGTCGAGTCCAGCCCCCTGCCCCAGGGGCAGGAAGTCATCAGGGATCATAGGATCCCAGCAAGATAAGCATCCAAATGTGTCTTGAAGGCATTCAAAGTGGGTGCTAGAACCGCCTCCGGCAGCAGTCTATTCCAAACCTTGGGGGCTCGGACAGTGAAGAAGTTCTTTCTTATGTCCAGTCTGAATCAGTCACAGCGGAGTTTGTGACTGTTCAAACTTGTCATCCCTTGGGGTGCTCTGGTAAACAGACATTCCCCCAGATCCTGGTGGTCACCCCTGATAAACTTATAGGTGGCTACCAGATCACCCCTGAGCCTGCACTTTTCCAAGCTGAAGAGCCCCATGACCTCTCATCATAAGGTCTGTTTTCCTGACCTCTGATCATGTGTGTGGCTCTCCTATGAACCCTGTCAAGTTTCTCCACATCCTTTTTGAATTGTGGAGCCCAAAACTAGATGCAGTACTCCAGCTGTGGCCTCACCAAGGCCAAGTACAGTGGGAGAATGATGTCCCGGGATCTCCTTGAGAATCATCTATGGATGCAAGCCAGCATTTTGCTTGCTTTACTAGTCACAGCATCACACTGAAGGCTCATGTTCATCTTGTGGTCAACCATGACCCCCAAGTCCCTTTCATTTGTAGTGCTAACCAGCGTAGCACTACCGAACCTATAAGCATGTTGCAGGTTTTTCCTCTCAAGGTGGAGAACCTTGCATTTTTCTGTGTTGAACACCATCAGGTTCTCATCCGTGCATTTCATGAGTCTGTTAAGATCTGCCTGGATCAATGTCCTGTCCTCAGGTGTGCATGCTTTACCCCAGAGTTTGGTGTTGTTGGCAAACTTAGCCAGTCCGCTTCTGACACCAATGTCCACATCATTGATGAAGATGTTAAATAGTATAGACCCTAGGACAGAGCCTTGAGGGACCCCACTGGTCACAGTGCACCAAGATGATTGGCTTCCATCGACCACCACCCTATGGGTCCTACCATGGAGCCAATTCCCCAGCCGGTGCATTGTGGTGAGGTAATTTTGAGCTATTATTACCCTTTGAACCCAACAATCCAGCTAGTTTTCTATCCACCCCACAGTCCATTCATCCCACCTGAACTTCCTTAGCTTGCTTGAAGGAATATTGTGGGAGACCTTATTAAAGTCAAAGTATATCACATCTACTTCTTTTCCTATATTCACAGAGCCTGTCATTTCATCATAGAAGGCAATCAGGATGGTCAGACGTGACTTCCGCATGATGAATCCATAATAACTGTTCCTAATCTCCTCCAAGTGCTTAGACATAGATTCCTTGAGGATCTGCTTCATGAGTTTTCCAAGGACTGAGGTGAGGCTGACCAGCCTTAAAGATGGACACTATATTTGATTTAATAGATTTCATGGACATTAGGGGCTGGAAAGGATGTCATGAGATCATTGGGTCCAGCCTCACCCCCCCCACCATAGGTGGGAAATCAGCTGGGATCAAGTGACCCCAGCAAGAAAGAAATCTTGCTATTTTTTGATGGAGTCCAGAGTAGGTGCTTGCACCACCGGGGGGAGGGGCAGTTTGTCCCAGACCATGGACACATGCACCACAAAAAAACTTTTTTTCTTATATCCTGTTGTTGCCCTGTGGGGTCAGGCCAGTTCCCAGGATCTCAAAATTATTATGCTAGACAGGAAGGTGCAGTGTACAATTACACATGCACAAACACAGAAATTAATTAGGTGCATATAAACACTCACAGTCAATTACCAGCCTAGGCACATGCACACCTGTCACCAGTTCAAACACTTGCACACACTATACAGACCAAAAATTAAACCAGAATCATTTATCAATACCTGCATACCCAATACACACACACGGATCACTAATTTGTATATCATGCACACAGTAACATATATGTATATCAGTTCACGTATATACTCACCTACACATACATACAGGCGAGTTCCTAACTTGGGTGTTGTGATGTGTATGTATGTATGTGCTTGGTGTACTTGGGGTACCTGGGGAAAGGTTAAGGTAAAAAAGTGGAAATGTAAGGAGTGAAAGTTGTTGTGACTGGAATTAGAACTGGTAGACTAAGGAGAGCTAGGCTGAAGAACTGAGGCTTGGGGATTATTTTAGGTTAATTGACCTTAACTGATTAAAGGACAATGCCCAAAGCCTGCAGAACAGGGGAGTGATGCCAGAAAGAAGCCAGCACAGAAGCTGGGACCAAACCAGGAGCTATGGGGGAGCCGAAAGATAAGCAGGAAGAGGGAAACTGGGACAGAGGGTGCAGGGGAGCTGGAGAGGGTGTGGAGGAAACTGGGGGCTGGCTATGGAAACCAGAGGTGCTGAACAGGAACTGCTGGAGAGCTCAGGAAGCTACGGAGGAGGGGCTGCTGATGCCGGGAGCTGGAGAAGGGCTCTGGCTGCCAAGAAACCTGTGGGGCAGCTTGAAGGAGTTGTGGGGAAGTTGGTGGCAGGTCAGAGGAATGTGGGGGGAGAAGGGGCAGCTAAAGAGGTTGTGGGGGAAAGGGGGAAAGGGGCAGGAAAGGTTGGAAACAGAAGATGGAGAGAGACAGAGATGGGGAGAGCCAGCAGGAGGCAGAAATAAGCAGGGCTGAGAGACTAACAGTGTCAGGAAGATCTACAGAAAGACATGGAAAGGAGGTGGTGGACAGCAGAAATGGGGCCAGGAGGCTAGAAGTGGCAGAAATGGTGGGAAGGGCTGCAGAAAGATGTGGGAAGAAGGCGGTGGACGGCAGGAATGGGACTGAGAAAAGGCAGAAAGCAACAGGGTCAAGAGGCTGCAGCAGGGGAACAGAGAAGGGACAAAGAAGAGGCAAAAAGCAGTGGGACTGGGGCTGAGAGATGGCAGAAAACAACAGGGCCAAGAAGCTGCAGCAGGGGAACAGAGAAGGGAAAGAGAGGAGATGAGAGGTGGCAGGAAAAGCCGGGGGGAAGCTGAGAGAGACAGACAGAGACTGAAATTTAAGATAAGGAAGGGACCGGGGCTCAGTAAAATACAACCCAACTCGGGGTTACAAATGACAGTGGTTTTATTGAATGGGGGCAGACTTTGTGTGACCATAGTGACAGGAGGCATGCCCAGGCAAGCGTTAGCCCCTGGTGTACTGAGCATGTGTGCTCCAGGCAGGGATGTGCAGTTTTGGGTGTCAGTAATGGTGGGATACAATGGTAGAGTTTCTGGTTCTGCAGAGTCTTTTGTCTTTCAAATGCTGGGTTCTTGTCTCTGTTCCTGGATGAGTCAATGCAAGGTGATGGCCCAGTCATTACAGGCCATTCAGTAAAGGCCTGCTATCATTGTATTTCAGTCATTCCCAATCACTCCCATTCATCCAGGAACCAATATACATGGGAGGGGTAGACAGGAGTCACAGTTACAACACAGGGGATGCCCGAGCAGAGGACACAAGATGGAGGCTTGACATTACTTTGGTTCACTTAGAAACACAGGTATAAACCATACGAAAGAATAAAAATCAATAAGAAAATGATAATAATACAATATACAACAGTAAAAGTCAATACAAACCTAGCAAAACACTACTTACAATATAAAAAAAAGGGCTTGTAATGTAAGAAATTACTTTACCTAATACTACTAATAACTACTTATGAGGGATAGAGAGGTCAGACAGAAAGAAATGGTTAAGGGAGGGGAAGGAATGCATATAATTTTTTTTTTTTAAGAGAAAAACTGGGGTTGGGGGTTGCTACACACTCTAAATTGTCCTGGAGTTAATGGTCATTAGACCTTGCTATCCCTTGGGGAGATCTGGTGAAAAGATGTTCTCCCAGGTCCTAATGTACCCCTCTTATGACGTTGTAGGCTGTGACCAAGTCCCCCCTGAGCCTTCTCTTCTCCAGACTGAAGAGTCTCAAAACCCTCAGCCTCTCCTCATACAGCCTTCCCTCCAGGCCTTGGCTTATACAAGTGGCTCTCCTCTGGACTCTCTCAAGTTCCACATCCTTTCTGAAGTGGGGGACCCAATACTGGATGCAGTACTCCAGCTGTGGTCTTACCAGGGCTGAGTAAAGCAGGAAGATGACTTCTCTGGTTTTGCTTGAGATGCATCAGTGGATGCATGCCAGAGTTTGGTTAGCTTTTCCTGCCACCGCATCACATTGGTGGCTCATATTCATCTTGTGGTCAATCAAGACCCACCAAATCCCCTTCAGTGGTGGTGCTAGTGAGCATAGCACTGCTGAGCCTGTAAGTATGCTGAGGGCTCTTCCTACCAAGATGCAGCACTTTGCACTTCTCTGCATTGAAGACTATCTGGTTTTGGTCAGCCCACCTTGAGAGTGTGTCCAAGTCAGCCTGTATCTTCAACCTGTCCTGCGGTGTGATGGCCCTCCCCCATAATTTAGTATCATCCGTGAACTTGGTCAGTTCACATCTGACTCCCAAATCTAGATTGTTGATGAAAATGTTAAAGAGTACTGGTCCAAGTACCGAGCCCTGAGGGACTCCACTGGTAAGCTTGTGCCACGTTGATTTGCTCCCCTCAAGTAGTACTCTTTGGGTCCAACCCCATAGCCTAGCCATTGGACTGTATGATGATCAAGACCACATGCTTAACCATGAGGGCATCATGGGGAACTAGGTCAAAGGCCTTCTTGAAGTCCAGATAAATGACGTCCACATCATCTCCCTTGTCCAGGGCATATGTTGCCTGGTCATAGGAGATGAGGTTGGTCAGACAAGACCTGCCAGTCACAAAGCCATGTTGGCTGGCTTTCAGAAGCTTGATTTCCATTAGTATGCCGTTGATGGATTCCTTGACAATTTCCTCCAGGATTTCTCCAGGGATGAGCATTGATATTTTTCAGTAGTCCAGGAACTCCCTCAATTGCCATTACCAAAAAGGCCAGTGGCTCTGCAATTACATCAACCAACTCCCTCAGCACCTTTGGGTATATTGCATCCAGACCCATGGATTTGTACATGTCCAGCTTTGCTAAATAATCCCTAACTTGTCCTTTCACAATTGTTGGCTGCTTACCTCCTCCCCAAACTGGTGCAGTTGTCTTGGAGCTGGCACTGTCTGTGAAGACTGAGGTAGAAGAGGGCAGTGAGTACTTCACCCTTTTCTGCATCATCTGTCACTCAGTTGCCTCCCCCATTCAGTAAGAAACCATACTTTCCTTGATCTATATCTTAGGTAAATGCACTAAGCACCAAGACATAAACTCAGAAGCTACGTGTGTTCCTCAGCATCTCTGTTAGAGCTGTTTCACTCTGCATATATGTTACCCATTGGTCACAAAATTGACTAACTTTAATACTTGGTCATTGGAGGACTGGTCTAGGTTTGAGGGATCTTATATTCTTTTTTTTTTCTTTTTTTTTTTTAATTAAAAAAACCCCACAAGCAGTCTTGGGTTTCATTGTGGCAGAAGTCCAAAATTTTGCAGATACTTGTGAGCCAAGAATACTGTTTTTGCCCAGCTATAATTTATATTTTACAAATGGGTAACTGCCATACAAAATAACTGTTTTTCCCAAGGTCACTTAAACAGGCTTTATAAGCCTTAGTCCAGGGCCTTCGTTTCAAGACAGTCCTTTTCTCTTTCCTTTCTGAGATAATTTGTACAGGACCGTAGGAGAAAACTCCCTCTTACTTCCCCAGTGTGCAGTAATTTGTGTCCTGTCATCCTGTGTATGTGAGGGAGGCTGGGGAATGCTTATGGCATCATCTTCTTTCACCTGTGCATGTTCACAGGGGCATAGCAAAATAGAGTCCTTAACCTTTATTAATAGAAAAGTAATGGTAATACATCATAAAACAAGACTGCTGGCATAATGACAAAAGCTCCTGTCCCAGTTCCCCAAAAACCACAAATGTCATTCTGGCTACGAACTACAGTGTTCCCATCCTTCAGGCTTCTTTTTTTCTTTTTCAGTGGTGAAGTGTCCTTACTATCATCATGCACCTGATGCTTTTAAAAAGTTAGTATTTTGTTAGCAGGTTCATTTTCTAGCACCACACAGATCAAGTTTTGATGAAACGCAGCAGGCTTCCCCCATTCCTCCCCTTCCCCCCCCACTCTTCCTCCCAAAACTAATAGTATAATTTTAAGATGATGCGGTGCCTTGTTATAGCACTACATCACAGGTCATTTCTACCATTTGTCACCACTGGAGTCAGGCACCCCAGCAACAGAATCACTAGCTTCCTCATTAGTCTTCAGTAGTAGGCAGCACCTTTGACTCTACTGCAGAATTTCAAAATATCATTAAAAAATCATTAGAACCCCAAATGGAACATTCTGAATCTATGCTTCACTCAGCATAGTTTTCTTGTGCTCTCACAAAGATGATAGCAGCCATATCAGTAATTTATATAAACTGCTGTGCTATGCCATCTGCATTTCTATCATGAACTTGCTTATTACTTTGCCTTTGTTTTCTGGCATACTACATACATATAATGGAACTGCCTATGTTTCCTACAGCCTGAGTAGATTGCTTTAAGTGTTACCCAAGCTGCACTTAAAGTTGGATTAATAGGGGTGCCATGCTGCTTCTTTCAAGCACCCACCTTCCTGTGTGATGTCTCTTGGTGCTGTTACCCTTTACCCTGATACTTCTCTTGAGCAGTACCTTACCTGCAAAATTCATGAATACATCTTTCACTGTGTGATGCAGTTTAAATTAGCTTTATCTTGGAGATCCACTGAGAACTGCATGGGAGAGTGAAATAAAAATACTGTGCAGAACACTTCAGCTACATACGGTCTTTGTTACTAATACTCTTCATTTAAAACATACTAAACTTTGCCATGTGTTTTATTTCTCTCAAATTATTGCCCCGTTGGGAAAATATCCTGTGTGTATACCATGAATGCTTAAATCTTTAATATCCAAACCCTCTAACGGGTATATATGCCATCCCATCTTTTATGGTTATTTCCTAACTAGACTGTATTTTTAATCTCTTTGCAGCCAAGTTCCTATGAAATTCTAAATTTCCACTGGGATGCCAAAATGGTGTTTTTGCTATATATACACAAATTTGAAGTGCCTTTTCACAATGTATCAAGTATATGAAACAGTAAGAACTCAAGGTGTTAAAAGAAATAATGTGTTTTTTTACTTGTAGGACAAAGTAAACCAGAACAATTCTGATATACATTTTTTAGTGTACAGCTAAGATAAATATAGACTAGGAATGAAACAGTCCCAAGAAATAGTCCCATTACAACATGGTCCCTGGATAAGATTGTATGGTCAAATCTAGGTAGAGCCACTTATTGTATGACCTTGACAAGTCCTTGTGTGTTAGTCAGTTTAGCTAGAAAATTCAGTTAAGCAATATGCAGAGCTTTACTATCAACCAGATGCCTCATTTCTACTGTCAATTTTTTTCAGGTGAATAAAATACTTCATGTGAATGACTGCATAAGTGTCAAAAATAGCCTTTGTAGGGAAAACCCACCATATCTGACTCACCCTAGCTTTACAGTGAAGCCTTACATCTGCCAGACATTTCAGGCTTTTCTACCTGTGAAGCCAAGAAACAAATACAAAATACACAATAAAATATTTCTAGCTGAAGACCTTTCACATACAGTTCTTCTTCTTGCAGACTAAAAAAGGTATTAGTGGTATGGACATGAAGGGCCCAACTGGGCTGGTTCATACCTGGTTACATATTGATGGAGGGGAGGATGTAAAAAAGCCTATAATACTCTACTTAGCACTGTTCATGTAAGGGCCAGAGTGCAGGTCTTGCACTCAGGTGAGAACAAAGACTTCTTTGCCAATCATTTAATTGATTGTACAATCCTTGAGAGGGATAGGGAAATGTTGGCAGATGGCAAGATATATATTTCTCTCTATTCCTCATGCTAGTCTATGAAGTGGGATTGACTGCTATCATGAAAAGGTTAAGCAGCTGATATGTCTTCATTATTCATATCATTTTGTGCATCAAAAAGGTTCAGGAGGCATCAAGTTTCATAGTATGCATACAATCTCTTTCTCTAAGGCAAGCCCTTAAGAAGAGTGTAACCTGAAGATACTTTTTAAAGAGGGGTGGGGTAGGAGGAGGGGTGGTTGAGGACTAGAGCAGGAAAGGGACAAGGGAAGAAATGGATATCAAGCTCCTCTGGGAGAGAAACTTGGATCCCATTCATGGGAGTCTGTTATTAGGATATGGGACTTAAATTTCTAGAATGGAAAAACTGTCATGTTAGTTTATTTGGATAACCTATGTTTTATGTATTATAAGCCTATGGCATGGCTATTGCCTTGTAGTCTCAGGGAGCATTTACATGTTCATTAATGTGCCATAAGTATGGCCCTTGAAGTTTAGTATCTGTAATAACTTAATGAGCTGTAATTGGCATCAGCACGGTAGCACCAGTGCACACTTTTTGTGATGGTAATGCACAGTAGACTAACTCTATTGCACATTAGTGCATCAACATGATTTTGATTAGTCTACTGTGCATTTAACATCTTGTTTAGACATGCCCAGTGTGTTTAAAAAAATACATCTTCCTTACCTTTTCCTACCTCTAATCAAATTGTCTGCAGTTTTGATTTTCCTCCTTAATTTGTAGCTAAGTTTAGGTGAATACTGGAAATATAAACATTGTACTGAATATGCACTCCCTTCTGGGAAAAAAGAAGTAGAATAAGTCTCTATAGCTGAGATAGAAAATTTACCCTTCTGGAAACTTGAAAAGTTTTGTTAAAAATGAAATTTTCCTTCTTGAAAATGTTTACTTGCTGCTGTTTCTTAGTTTTGCCAAATGCCTTCTGAGAATAAGAAAGAGAGGGAGGGTATTTACAACCCTGTGCAGCCATATGTGTTGAAAATCTTACGTGTGATTTCCAGTGTGGTTTGGTCTATACAGCTGGCAAGTGCTGGCAAGTGATTGCAAATCAACTGGAAGTGAAGAAAGCTCAGTTCTACTCTCGACCTTGTCACTAACTACCCATGGGATGCTGGGCTATTTGTTCTGCTTCTCTGAGGCCCAGTCATGCTACCTGAGGATTTAGGATAATTCTTCCCTGCCTTCGAGACCTACTGAATACAAATATTTACCAACATTTACTCTTCTGATTTTTAAGAAAGAAAAGGGGAGGGGGGGAGTTTCTCTCTGGGTATTATGTTGCTTGAATCCTGTTTCTCCCTGGAGCAGGCTTGCTAAGGGATCCTTAGACAGGCCTAACTGCTTCTAGGCTCACTATAAGAAGCACACTTGAGAAAGCAGCTGCCTGATACTGTAGCATAACAAGAAATACAAGCAGCTTGCAATTCCAATCATTGTTATATATAAAGGCATCATTCTACTTGGGGGCTGGGAAGTTGCCCTGTATTAAAAGCATTTAGCACTCCTACTTTAGCATACATCAATGATCCAGTATTTTAAAGTAATATTTATTCAAGGGGTTTGCTGATTTTGAATGCATGGATTATATTACCTGGTACCTGCCATAGAGGAAGACTGGACTTGGTAAGGCAGAAAGTCTCTTCCCAGCAATATGTGAGGAGTGAGGAAGTCATCACAGTATGAAAGTAAACCATAAGTAGAATGATGCCGTCTGATAATGAGAACAGATGTGACAGCTGGAATGTTTCCAAGTGAAACACACTTCAAAACATGTACAGAAACATTTTTAAAGACATTTTTTGAAAAAGACGGGAAGTAGAGAGAAGGGAGACTAGAGAGCTCTGGAGTAGAAAGGTAAGGAGGGACGGAAGGGCTAGCTTTGATTGCACTAGGGGTCCCAGTGGTGACCTGGCAGTGCTCTAGGACGTGGAGCAGGTCTTGGCACTGGACTCTCCTTCTGTCTCCTCTGTACATGTAACAAAAAGAAAAAGGCTTCAAAATAGTACTTCATTTAAAGACGTACTCTTTTGGAACATTTCACCCGCTTTGGGAATGTTTCAAAAGGCCTCCACTTTTGTGCAGCTGGCCCTTCGAAATGTTTCAAAACTATTTGAATGTTGCAGATGTTGTGTGTGTCCACAACCCCAGTCAGCATTGTTACACTACATAAATTTGTAACTAGTACACTTTAAATCTCTGGGATACTTTTACATGTGATCTGGAGGTAAGGGTCAGGAAAGGGGAAAGCACTTTAACTAGAGTGGTTCCGACAGCCACTCTAAATAAAAAGCTGCTCCATCTCAAATATCAGTGTCCCCATGCTTAAAAATGGAGATGGGGGCACTTGAATGAACACTCATTTGACATGCTTTTTTCAAGCACCCCCACCATTTTAAAACATGGGGATGCTGATACATGTAATGCAGGAGGCTGCTGGAGCACAGCAATTGCCATGCTCCAGCAAACTTGATTAATAGAGTCTGCTTCGGTGCTTTGGAATCTCAGTGCATCGGAGCAGCCTCCATGTTCATGTATGAGTGCCACTGGTGCCTAAACTCTGGTGCAATATATTAATCCAAATATACACCTCAGTCAGCTGGTGTGTGAAAATTGGAGCATCAAGATTTTTCACATTGTGGGGAATTTGGGAATTGATTTTTTTTTCTCGTTCTGAAATTAGGAGGGGGAACCTTTCTGTGGGAAATTGCATTTTTTTAAATGAGTCAATCAAAACTTTTACTTTTTTTAAACTTTTTTTTATAATGGAATTTAGAATTGAAGTGAATTAAAATGGAAAATTAAAGTCTTTTGGTCTAAAAATATTTTAAAAAATGAACAAGAAAAAGAAAAAGAATACTGGGAGGCTCCATTCCATTTTTTAATTTTTACATTTTTTTTCTCAGAATTGATATAGCTTTGCTAAATGTTTTAATTTCAGTGGAACAGTTGTGTCAGACTGGAAAATATTACCCCAAATTTCTAACAACCTATAATAATAAAATATTGTGTACTGTCTAAAGCAAAGATTTTAAAATGTCCTTATCTAAAGCATTTTTACTGCTTTTTAGATTAGAATGGACTAGTTTTTGATGAGGTTCCCCTGAGCAAGACAATTTTCCATGTGCAGAACCTGAGGGGATAAATGACTCAGCCTTCTAGACTTGTTTTCAAAAAAATTTCTGTGTAGGACAGGGATGGGCAAAGTATAGCCTGAAGGCTGAATCTGACCTGCAGACACCCACCAGTGAACTGTACCCTGCCCAGCCCTTTCACTCAAAAGGTGGGAAGTGAGGTGCCCACTTATATGCCCCCTCAACAAACCCTAGGACACCTTGCTTCTACCCTTGTGGGTAGAAGGGTCCGGCCAACCAGCAGCAGCTTCTGGACAGGGCGGCTGCTGCCACTGTTGCAGCCAGCCCCAGAGGGCCTGCTTGGCTTCCCCAGAATCCTGCTTGCTCCAGAGTAAGGAAGTGGTGGGGGCAGAGGGAGCTGCAGCAGGAGTGTGGAGCATGGCTGGGCAGGCTTTGGGTGTGAGGTAGAGTGGGGGAGGGTGCAGGGATCCCCCACATACCTCCCCTATGGTGCACAGCCCCCAGTGCTGGCAGCAGCAGCAGATGGTGGCGCTAGTGCCCTACACAGGCACTGGTACCTGGCGATGCATGGCTCTGGCCAGCACTGTGCATGGGGGCAAGGAGCACAGCTTGTCTGGCCTGCCTCAATCCAGCCCTAGGAGGGAGACAGCTGCCTTCCCTGCACCCTGCTTCATAGGTCCTGGGACTCCACCAGAAGTGGAGGGGAGCACTGGTCCCTGCTTCCACATGGAGTCCTGGGATCTGCACAGCCGGGGGCAGGGAAGGCAGCTGACTCCATCACAGGACTTCCCCCATTCCGCGCAACTGTGGGAGCTGTATACATCCTGCACAGAGCCCCCACAATAGAGGTGGGCCAGGCAGGCTGCACTTCTCGCCTCCATGAACAGCGCTGGCTGAAGCCACATACTGCCAGGCTCTAGGTCCTGCATAGGAGCATCAGGGGCTGCATAACCTGTGGGGGAGGTCCCCACGCTTCCCCACCCTCTGTCACACCCCACAAACCTCACACAGCCACACCCTGCCTTCACAATCCCCCATATATACATCCCTACAATATAGCCTATGCCCCCCCACACACAGCCGTGCCCTCTCACTAACCCCCCATACAAACACACATCCCCATGCCCCATACACACATCATACATGCACACCCCCCATACGTGTTCACACCCCACCATACCCACATACTCCCCCATATCCACCATACACACAACCCACCATATGCATACTGTTACCCCAACCATACCCCACACCTCCCACACACACAGCATACAAGAGGAAGGCTTTATTTTTGAGTTATTACGCAATCCCTTCTATATATGATATGCAAGCACAAATCATGACAATTTCTTAATAATAAAATTAAAATACGTTACAGTAGGTGTTTGAGTTTTAATATACAATTTGTTTTTTTCTGGTTCAAGATGGCAACCTTTCCCTCCCAAAAAGAGTATATCTGGGAAGGGGGAGGGGGGAGGGGCAAGGGAAGGGAATTCTGGTGGCAAAGATTGGGGTTAGGGGGCAGAATTTCTGGCAACTAGGGGGTGGGGCGACTCTTAAGAGGTGGGGCTACTCATACTGCCTTTGACATCTCACCAAAACTTATTAAGTGGACCTCCAGCTGAAGCAATTTCCTGCCCTGCCTGTAGGAGGATCCTCATTACTTTCAGAATTAGAAAAAATTCTTGTTCTTCTCACTGAAAACTCTAATTAAAGAACATTTCTAGTATTAAGTCCATTCACTGATGTTGTGGAAGCTAGCCACATAGGCTGCTTACAGACATAACCGCTCCTCAAAAATGGCACTTTACTTTGAACTCTGCATACCACCATGCTAGGCCCAGCATATGCCCAGAAGATACATTCTGTTAGTTTGGCTTGGTTCTGCAGTGTCTGTATAGATCAGGCATGTTAGTGGGGCTTTTACGGGTGCTTTCATCTCATAGATGATTGAATCAGCTTTAGATAAAAGCACCAAAAAGCCCCACTGAAGCACCTGATCTATACAGATACTGCAGAGCCTGGTCAAACTAATGTGCTGCTGTTTCCAGTAAAGCATGGTTTTTTTTCTAAGTCTGTCAACAGGCACAATGGCTAACTTTCAGAGTAAGTTATAAGAACATGCAATAATATCCTATTAAGTAAAATAGATATATAAATAATAAATAAAAGGAGCATTTTATTACTGTCCCCAGGATGAAATGCAGATGATCAAAACAGTGTCTGTCTTCCATCCACAAATATTGGGTAGGTACAAACAGTACTTTTAGATTGCACTAACCAACATTAGGTTGATCTAAATGCCCTGACCTGCAAGTGTTCATAGGGCTTAGGTCATAAAAATGGAATGCCCAATTTAAAGTTAATTCACCTCAAAGGCAAGGCATGCAGTTGGGTGAGGAGCTGCTCCAAGACTGGGATTTTGCAGCTCTGACAGCATGGTTAGGGTAAGCATGTGGTTGCCTACTCTGATATTCAGCATGTTGAAGCCCAGTTAACCACAAGTGGATGCAAAGAGGGGTGTGTGTGTGTGTGTGTGTGTGTGTGTGTGTGTGTGTGTGTGTGTGTGTGTGTGTGTACCTAATGCAAGTCCTTTTATTCATTGTTTTGCTTATCGTATAGATAGAATGCAAGGATAGATATTTTTTTAAGTAACACTATTAAAAGGATCAAATTCAACCATGATGTAATGCTACTGAATTCAGCAGAATGAGTCAAAGGACAAAATCAAGTTTACCTGCCTAATAAGACATTAGGATAAAAAAGACTCTTGAAGTATAATCACTATTTACTGCCATTTAGATCTATTTCCATTTTGTTCTTGAGAGATCAATTCCTATCCCAGATGGACTCAGCATATTTCATCAGAAGCTCTAAATCTTATATTGAAATCTTGACTAAAAAAATTGTAATTAACAATTAGATAGTTTTATTAAGAAATGGAAAGAGCAATTTTTCCTTTCAGACTGAAAACAGTAAATATTTAATATCTGGTTAAAGAAAGGATCTTAGCCGATTTCTTCATTTTCTATTTTTTCCAGAATATATTATACATTTAGATCAAGATGCTATTTATTTACATGCCCTTAGTATTTGCTTTCCATGAATAGGTTTTACCTACATTAGGTAATTTGAGTCTTACTAAACAAATATAGTTCAATATTAGATTATAAGGCTAAAACTAATTAGGATGAAAGTACATATTATTCCTTGAGTTTGCATTTTACTCTTTTTGGCGCAAACTAGCACATTAGTTATCATACCTCCCACTTGGTAATGAATGATTGTTCTTCCTTTGATTTTGAACAGCAAATTTATACTGAGCTACATTATTTAGACAGTTTCATTAACCATAGAAAATTCCATTGTTTCAAAACTGGCAATAAAAAGTGTACTTCTTAAAATCAGTTTTGCTACTTGACAGCACTGGAAGTAAACCCTATAATCCTTTAAATTTAAAGTGATGTCTCAAAAGCTAAATGTGCACTTCCCCACTCCCTGTTTAACAATTTCTAATTTAAGAAATAGTGACAAGTGATAGATGGAAGATCCATGTTCATTTTTTTCCCTAGTGTCTCTTTTATAGGGATTTGAGCTATACCAAATATCTTTAAAGGCATGCAAGTTGTATCTAGAGAAAGGGAAACCTAATGACTTGCAGCTCATTGACTTTCCTAATATTCCATAGTTGGGGCTAGGTCCAGTTCTTCCTTCCCCAGGAAAATGATGAGGGTTCTACCCTAAACCGCTGTATTTCCAACAATAATAATTTTTTTAAATGTCACACTGTTGCCTTGCCCTACCATAGTGATCCTAAACAGAAAATCTTTATTAAGGTTGAACGACTAGGAGATTTTTCAACTCAGCTGCTTTCTGAAACTTCTTAGGGGTAAATTTTCCATGATTTAAGAGAAACAAATTCCACACTACTAGAATATCATGGAACCACATGAAGATGTTATTCATATCTGGAGGACAAAGCTAGCCACTTCTGATACTTTTTGTCCCCACTCAGTATTTGCTCTCCATTTGCCAAAGCTTTTTGTATTGTATTCAGCTATTCAGTGGGTGCTTAAGTTGTCCAAAGAGAGGGAAAGGTGATAGAAAGGTCTTTAAAAAGAAAAGTTATATGGGCTAAATAAATATGAACACCTTGCAGACAAATTTCCACCAAACAGTCATAAGCTAAAATAATGACTAACTGATGGGTTTTTTGTTTTTTGATTTTAACAGATAAGAGTGTTTTGAAATCTCTGTGACTCTTGCACTATTGGCTGTCCTATAGTCCAGCGTTGGCAGGTAGGTGAACTGTACCCTTACTTAGCCCCTTTTATAGCTTGGTAGTTAAAGTACTTTCTTGGGAAATTGGAAAAATGGGTTTAAATTGCCTTAGGCTAGGGAGGGTCTAAAATACAGGTCTCTTACTTCCTGAGCAAATGCCTTAACACCAGGATATCTGCTCTGTGGGCATCACCACCACTGTCATTATCTTTGAGCTTAGGTTGAAGTTAGGTGTTGTGGGACACCAAAGTAATCCACTTGAATCGTGTCTGAGTTGAAGGATTGTGTGATCCAAAATGGAAAAGCCTAATGAGTTTTCTGCCTGCTAGTATTAGAACAATATGCTTACCCTCAGTTCTGTTAAGGAGCTTATAGAACCAATTTCAAACCTCACAAATATTCAAAATGCCTCCCCTGCCCCCCCCACTGCTCCCACAGTTGTGGTTTGGACGCACTTAAGAAAGAAGGTATTTTGCCCTAGATTTCAAAAAGCAACAAAGCCGTTAGCTACTGGTAATGCTTTTACAAGATTGAAGTATGAAAAGAAAATGTTATCCAGGTTCTGCAAAGCATGATTTTTTTGCAAAACTTGTCACCAATTTTACCCATGTTTCAACCATCTCTGTTTTCAATGTGAATTGGTGTTTATGTTGTGGCAGTAACAAAGTAGAAACTTAAGTTTTATAAATCACACCTTAGAAGCACCAATCCTCTAAACAGCAGCTCTATGTTTGTAATACTTCTTAAGGAATAGAGCATAATAGTGATGTTGCATGAAAAATACCAAATAATACTGTAACAACATATATAGGGTAGAAATATGAAAAGCTTCTCAAATCACACCCCTGTTCATACCTCCCAACTGCATTTAAGTGGGGAAACTTAGACCTAGTTACCTTTCTCTTTTCATTTTTTTCTAAGAAACCTTAACTTCAAAGCAGTGTGCACAAAAATTACAAAAGTTATGCAATAAATGACTCTTTGCAATAGTATTTGCTATCATGTATAGTATGTGCTCCAAGTCTACTTAACTTTATAGACACATCACTGGTTTGGTTTTTTTTACAAAATTTATTTAGCAGAAAAAGAAAAAAACCTAGGAGGTATTGTTCAGTAGAATAATATTGCGGTGCTCTTTAGGGAATATTCCTTTGAAATATAATACTGATGCTGCATACTATACTAACTAGATATATACACTAACTGGAACAAAATAAAGCCATTACAAAGCAAGTGATACATACGTGTCCTACTAGCTTGGCTTTGACTGACTGACCAAAAGAAAAAATAAAAGTTGCAAAAGTGTGTGTGCGTGTGTGTGTGTGTGTGTGTGTGTGTGTGTGTCCCTTTTTGCTCAATTCTAAAACGATTTTTTCCTCCCATTTAAAATGGAAAAAAGTGTCTTATCTTAGAATTGAGTATGAGGGTTTGAGGAGGGGGAGCAGGCAGTAGTTATGGCTATGGCCCTGCTCCACAGATCCTACTGATCCACAGCCATCCCACCATCTCCCTCCTGTAGACTTTCCCCCCCAAATCTTCCCCCACCCATGCAGCCTCTGCTCCCAAGCCTGTCCCTTTCCCTCCCCCTATTACTTTTTCCCTCCTCTGGCCACAGTCTGGCACTGAAGCAGTGGTGCAAAGCTCTGGCAGCTGGACTGGGTTTAGATTAGTGTCCCAGGCTAGAATGGAAATAGAGCCTGCCAGCATGGAGCAAGAATAAATGGGGTGGAGTGGGGGAAGATGTGGTGGAAAGGGGGAGAAGAGGCAGGGAGGAAGAGGGGAAGCTGAGCAACAAGAGAGCAGATACTAGAGGGATGGAGGAGGGAGAAGCAGTGGTTGGCAGGAGAGAGACAGGAGGTGCAGCAGAGGTAAAGGGGGTACATATCAAAGATGACTCTCCAATAATTAGATTCTAGACATGGAAAATTATAGCAAATCATATACAACCTTACAAAGCTATGCAAGTAACTGGAACAGATTTCATAGACATCAGGGCTGGAAAGGACCTCGGGAGATCATCAAGTCCAGCCCCCTGCCCAAAGGGCAGGAAGTCAGCTGGGGTCATAGGATCCCAGCAAGATAAGCATCCAATTTACTCCTGAAGGTGTTCAATGTAGGTGCTTGAACCACCTCCGATGGCAGGCTGTTCCAGACCTTGGGGGCTCGGACAGTAAAGACATTCTTCCTTATGTCCAGCCTGAAACGGTCTTGCAGAAGTTGTCATCCCTTGGGGCGCTCTGGTGAACAGACGTTCCCCCAGATCCTGGTGGTCACCCCTGATAAACTTATAGGTGGCCATCAGATCACCCCTGAGCCTACGCTTTTCCAGGCTAAAGAGTCCCATGTCTCTCAGCCTATCATTATAAGATCTGTTTTCCTGACCTCTGATCATGCGCGTGGCTCTCCTCTGGACTCTCTCAAGCTTCTCCACATCCTTTTTGAATTGTGGAGCCCAAAACTGGACGCAGTACTCCAGCTGCGGCCTCACCAAGGCCGAGTACAAGGGGAGAATGGCGTCCCGGGATTTGCTTGAGAAACATCTATGGATGCAAGCCAGTGTTTTGGTTGCTTTAGTAGCCGCAGCATCGCATTGCAGGCTCATGATGGCATTGTGGTCAATGATGACCCCCAAGTCTCTTTCTTCTGTAGTGCTAGCCAGCATAGAACTGCTGAGCCTATAAGGATGCTGCAGGTTTTTCCTCCCAAGGTGGAGAACCTTGCATTTTAGGTCACTTGTCTTTTTTCTGGATGTGCATGAATTAATCTAGAGAGACAATTGATAATAGCAATAGCTAAAAAAATACTTCTAATACATTTTATAAATATCCCAATATCCACACATTTTTAAATATCCTAATTTATATTGGGATTTCCATGAGGAAGTTAGGAAGAAGGAACATAGAATTTGAAGGGAACCCCCCTCCCCATTTGAAGTTAATCTGTAAAAAAAATAAATACAATTTCATTCCTATCCCAGAAAATCAGAAATTAAATCCTGATAGGGAGGTTATCGTAAGTGACGTCTCAGGAAGAAAGGGGTCCAAGAGTGTTGGTTGTTTGTCAAATAGTAATTAAACGGCACAAGAGCATGCTATCTTGGTCTTAAGGTAGATAGAAAGTATAGCAAGAGTCTGGTTTGCCTAAACAACAATCTCATGAAACTTAAGAAAGGTTCTGAGAAAAAAAAATGGAAACATGGGCATATTATTTAGGTTAAGTATAAAACTATAGTATGGACATGTAGCAGTAAAATTAGGAAGGCCAGGACACAAACTGAGATGCAGCTAGCAAGAGACATAAGGGGTAACAACTCTAAGATAAATAAATATGTTCAAAGACTAAGCAAAGTGTAGGTCCCTTACTGAATGGGGATGGAAAACTGAGTGCAGGCAATGCAGAGACATCTGGAGTGTTGAATGCCTTTTGACTTCAGTCATAACAAAAATGATCATTAATCAGATGATGAACACTGTTGCCAACAAGGATGGTAGATAATCAGTCGACAATAGAGAAAGAAAAGATGAGAGTTTCCTTTGACAAGGTGGACATTTTCAAATCAACAGGCTGGATGTGAGATTCATCCTAGAATACTGAAGGAATTGGCTGAGTTAATTGTCGATCCATTGGCTATTATCTCTGAGACCTTACAAAAATTCAGGTGAGGTCCATAGAGATTGGGAAAAGAGCAAATATTATGACCATCTTTAAAAAATGTGGGGAAAGGACCTAGTGAATTAGAGACTGGGCAGGCTAATGACACCAAGAGAGATATTGGAGCATATCCTGAAAAAAAAAATTGATTTCTAAGCATCTAGAGGATAGCAAGGTGATAAACAGCAGCCAACATAGATTTGTCAAAAGAAAATCATGTTTAAGTAACCTGTTTAACTTCTGTGACAAGCTGATAAACCTTGTGGGCAAGGGGGGAGCAAACTAAGAAAATATGGTCTAGATGAAACTGCTGTAAGGTGCATACATGAGTGGTTGGATAACTGTGCTCAAGGAGTTGTCATCAGTGGGTTCATGTCAAACTGATAGGAATTATCAGTAGGATTCCCCAGAGATCTGTCCTGGATCCACTACTGTTTAATATCTTCATTAATGACTTGGTGGTTTGAAATGATGGGTCACTTAGTAAATCTGTAGATGATACCAAGTTAGATGAAGTAGCAAATTCTTTAGAGGACAGTCAAAACTACCTTGATAAATTGGAAAATATCTGAACCATATTCGATGAAAATCAATAAGGTCTCGTGCAAAGTTCTGTACTTAGGACAAAATAATCAAATGTATAAATAAGAAAACGGTAACAACCAGCTAGGCTGCAATACTGCAAAAAAGGATCTGGGGATTATAGTGGATAAGCTGAATACAAGTCATAGGTGAAATATTGTTGCAAAAAATAATAATGGTATATTATTAAGCTATTACGTGATTGTCCTATGCAAGTAAAGGGAAATAGTTCTTCTGCTCCATTCAGCATGGAAGAGGCCTCACGTGGAGTGCTGTGAACAGTTTTGGGTGTTGTACTTCAAGAAAGATGTGGACAAATTTGAAAAGTCCAGAGAAGAACAACAAAAACACTTATCTAGAAAATATAATATATGAGTAAAGGTTTGAAGACCTGGGATTATGCAATCTGGAAAAAAGAAGGTAGATGGGGGATGTGAAAATATTCTTGGACATGGTGGGGGGGGGACAAAGCAGAGATATGACCACCCAACTCTCTGGATCTGCTCCTAATTATACACATACCTAATTTTGCCCCTAACACTTATCACTTCCTGGTTCTGGGAAGGTCGTATATCTTTGGTTCCTTTCCAATGGAAGACGCTAGACACGAGACACTACATTGTCATAGTGATGAGCTACAGTCACATAGCTCATTGCTACACCAACATAGCATTGGCAAGCATGAAACATGGTGCTGACACTACTGTACAGTAGCAATGAGCTACTGTGCAGTAGTTGATACTACTGTGGAGCAGGGTTGGAAATGACCCATGTGTCACTGGGACTGTGCAGTAACGGTGGTGTAGCAAAGTGGGGGTCCCTGACTAGCCACAGGGCTAGTTTCACCACCTGCCTCTGGGCATGCCACCCACCTGTCTCATCTGCCATGCCTTGATGGAACATAGTTTAGTGTTAACTAGGCAGAAGGCTGCCTGTTGTACAGCCTGATATTGGAGGGGGGACTATCCACAGCTCCATTCTACCCCTACACTGTGGCCCAAGCCTCGCAGATGGCATCTCAGGCAGTTGGCTCAACCATCCCCTTTGCCCATTAGCTGTGGCCCCACTTATGGGATCTTTGGCTTCCATATAAGCCCTAGCTCCATCTCAGGCCAGTTGGGACCCCAAGCTTTTTTGCTCATTATAAGCATCCCTCACAGTGGGACCCTGGCCCTTTTGACCCTTCTGGTCCTGGCTCCAGCACTGACCAGTCAAGTCCCTTAGTTGGGTTTATGCCTCCTGCATGCACTTAGGACTTGGGGTCCCCCATTCCTGGCTCAGGTGCTTCTGGAAGCATGCCTGGCCCTTCAGGGTCCCTCCCTCAGCAGGCTCAGGTGCTTCCTGAAGCTTATCTGGCCTAACCTGCTTTGACAGTAAATGGACCAAAGGTGAGGGCTGGGGCTAAGGCACCCCCACCCACCTGTTACCAGGGTGATAACTGGCTTGGCATTTTCTGGGGGCTTCCACACCACTGAGAGCTTCACCAGGTCACGCACTCCTGGCAGGGTGCAGTTTTAGGGCATACCCAAGACCAGGAGCCTCCAAACCATCCCCTACAGCTCCTGCCCTTACCTCCAGAATGTTGCATACAGCCGTACAGCCAGCCAATGTTACTGCCTGGCCTGCCAGCAGTTAACTGCCCTGTTTATATAGTCAGCCAGAGATTAAAAAATGGCTGCTGCAATCAATCACCTGCTGGCTGCTTGGCTCAGCCCTTAAAGTGGCAGGCATTAACAGTGCTCTGCCACAGTGGTTACTGTACAGTCATTTAGTAGTTGCTAAAGCAAGTAATACTCCCACAGAAGAGCACCACAGTAACAGGTGTGCAGTTGGGCACACATGTAGATGTGTACAGTATGACTATCTTCTGAGAGGTCTTCTGATAAGTGATCCTTCTTCTTCTGTCCCCCGCTTTCCTCCCCTCCCCCCAAGTCAGGCCTTTAACTTCAGTATTCTATTTTCTCCAACCTCATGTCTTTGGCAATAAAGTGTGAAAACTGTTACAGATGAAAGATGAATTTCTTGAAGCCAACCATTTTATATATTAACTTTCAAGTATAAGGATGTCCCTATCCAGATTGTTGAGTGGTTTCCTTATTTGTTCTTCCCAGAATCTTTTATAGAGATAGAACAATACATTTATCTGGAATATTGCAATAGTACTCCATAATTATAAAACAATTTTATCTTGCTGATCAAAGTGACTGACAATATTATTCATATCATTATTATTACATATAATTCATGGTTAATACAAAGAAGTCTGAAAACCATCAGACAAACTTTCTATGCATTGCTATTTTAGTACCAACGTAGATAAGATTAGGTTTGTGTATGTGTGTGTGTGCGCGTGTGTGTGTTCTGTAATGAAAGTCTTTCTGTTGACATCATTTGGGTTTATTGAAGGCCCAAAGGGAGTTTATTACTAAGATGGAATGGAATAAAGAAATGTTGTCTACTTGTTAGTTTTCAGGTTAAATAAACAGTTTTTCAAGCTTAGAATAGACAAGTAAATACTATGCTGTATGCCATCCAGAATTCTGATGGCATTTTTGCACTATGATGGATTGAGGATGTTTCAAGTCTGCTGGAGTTTAATGATTTTTACCCACTGATCATCTTCTGATAAAGGTTTCAATTTAAATGTTAATATTTAAAAGTTACAAGGGACATATCTAAATCATACTTTGGGAAAGCCATTGACCCCAAAGATGCCAAAAAGATTTTGACAAGCCTTGCTATAAATATGTGAAAACTCATTTTACTAAATGATATACCAAGTAAACATAGTTCTCAACTATACTTTCAGACTGAAATTGAGAAAGAGGGAGCAAGAACATCAACAAGAATAAAATCAGACAGCTGCCGAATAAGTAGTTTCTGAACATTGATATTCATTGTTCTGTTTGCTACATTTTGTTAGAATTTCTCTGTATTTCTTTTAGAGCTGAGCAAATTAATAGATTCTTTAGGTTCACTGGCAATTTTGGAAAGTCAAGTTATCTTTTTCCTGTATTATCTGAGATAAGCCTCTCCCCACTCAAATAAAGCCAAAATGTCCAAACCTTGCAATTCCAAATGACTTGAAAATAAACAATGTTGTGGGTTGAACAAAATTCATTTAGTCAAAATCAAGTGTTTTAGCATTTTTAAGTGAAAGGGCAATTTTGAATTAAAGTAAGATCGGAGAAAAATCAAAGCATTTAATTCAAGAACATGCTTTGGGGGGGGGGAGTTGTCAATTTGATAAAATTGGTGGAAGTTTGTGAAAGGTTTCAATATTGTAACATCTTCATTTCTACCAAAAAAGTTTCATGGAAAATATAAAACACCTAACTCTTCTTATTTCTTTGTCTTCACACTGTGTTTGAATGCTCGGGCCTGTAGGGGGGCTGTCAGGAAAGCTAAGGCAGACATAGAGCTAGGACTAGCATCCAAGATCAAGGATAATAAAAAGTCCTTTTTCAAATATATAGGGAGGATGAAGAAGGCACCGGGTAATGTGGGGCCCCTGCAAAGTCCCTGGGCAATCTGGTGGTTGCGCCAGAGGAGAAAGCGGAACTCTTTAACCAATTCTTCACCTCCGTTTTCTTGTGCAGGGACCGGGACATCCCTGCTGTGATGCTAGATGGACTCGAGGGGAACACCTCCAGACCTCAGGTTGGTGAGGACCGGGTTAGAGAGCTTCTGGAGGGGCTGGACAGGTGCATCTCAAGTAGAGCCAAGGAGGTGATCCTCCCCCTCTATGCAATGCTGGTCAGGCCACAGCTGGAGTACTGCATCCAGTTCTGTGTGCCCCATTTCAGGAGGGAAGTGGACAAGATTGAAAGGGTCCAGAGGAGGGCCACCCGCATGATCCGGGGACTACAGGGCAGACCCTACACTGAAAGACTGCAGGACCTGAACCTGTTCAGCCTTCACAAGAGAAGGCTGAGGGGGGACCTGGTGACAGTTTATAAACTCACTAAGGGGGACCAGAAGGGTTTAGGGGAGACACTGTTTCCCCTAGCGCCCCCTGGCATGACAAGGGAAGTGGTGCTGGCTCCTACTCTGGGGATCTTTAAGAAGAGGCTTGATGACTACCTGGCTGGACTCATTTGAGTCCAGTCTTTTCTCCCGCCCTGGCAGGGGGTCGGACGTGAAGATCTACAAGGTCCCTTCCGACCCTACTTCTATGATTCTATGATAAGCTGTACTGTACAAGTAAGTGCGTTTGCCCGTTTCTAAGGTACTTTTTATTTTTGCATCTATGCACCAGTTTGCCGAGTTTCTCCTAAAACGTGTTCTGTACCTTTCCACATAGATTGTTGTTGCATTGAACTCAAACAAGGCTGAGTATGAATGCAAAGTTTAAACTCTCTTTGAAGTAGTTTTTCCAAAATATACTGCTGTGTTTTCATAGATGACTGGCACAAAAATGATCAGTTTGTTCCTCTCTTCATTTAACTGCCTGTTGTCCAGTTGTTGAAATAATTGATGTGGCATCCATTTATACTCTGGTATCTTAGAAATACTTTGGTTTATTTTATCTGCCTATGTATTTATCTTAATCTCTAAATTGGATTACATAAATGGAAAAAAAAATAGAGATATGAGAACAGTACTTAAGATTATAAAATGCTATTATATTATTTAGAGTTGTGTACCAGTGGGGACAATTGTTAAGACAGTGCATACTTCCAAAGACAGAACCCACTTTCTCAGAACACATTTGTGTTCAGGGGTCCTATAGGTGCTTGAACTTCACATTAAAGAACTCACAAAGGATACTTCAGAAGTATTGTAATTTGATTTTAGTATCATTTCATCAGAATATGAAGGATCTGAACCATTTTGTGCTGCTTCAAGCAGCAGGTTTTAATTTACAGGGCAATGTTTGCTTTTTGGATCAAGCATTTCAAATTTGCTAAGACAAACAAAAGATGACAGTGGAACAAGTAGATCCTGTGATGGCTTCCTAATGTCTCAGCAGTGGCTCCTGGCATCAAAAGTAATGTGTGCAGACATTTTTCAGCTTTTAAAAGGGCTTTGTTTGTAAACTAGCAACAAGAAACAAACATGACCTGAAAAACACATGAGAACAAAGTAAGAAATGAGCCAAAGCCAGACCAAGGACTTGAGACTCCAGCAGTCAAATATTTCGGAAGTCCCCCAGAAACAAATGTATTCCATGAAGCCATATGGTATAGAATAACCTACTTTGGGTAATTAGCTTCCTAAAAACTTGGGCCATGCATCAACGCTTTCTGTGTTTCAAGGGATTCAAACTCTCATCTCCTAGGTAAGTGCCCAGCAAGCTACCAGGCTGTGTCTTCTTGTCCTTGGAAGTAAAAGAATACAGAAATGAATATTTTGTCTATGAAAGTGACTATATTAATAACCTCTGCACTAGTTTCTGCAAACAAGAATACCTTTTCAGATGTTTCTCAGGTGTTTCATTCTCCTCATGCTAGGACTGCAGTGTATTCAATCAGCTCTTTTCTAACTAGATGCTTTGGAGAATATGAATTTACTCTAACCACTTATAGGTAATGAAGTTTTCTGGTTTATTTTAACTGTCTGGATATTTGCCTTTATTTGCATGAGTTTCCATAGGAGCTGTTTGACCCAATTAATCATCTGTGATTTTCCTAGAACAGACATAATTTTAATTAGCTATTTTAGAAGCCATTGTTTGTACTGCAATTCTTGCATATATTTCTATTTTCAAAGTACACTTTTATTAGTTCTGGTATCTCTCTCTCTAAAGCAACTACAGAAGAAATGTGAATAATTGTAGTATGTTCCTCAAAATCCAAACCAAGATTTTGATTGAAGATCTATCATCAGAATAAAGGTGAATACACCTCACACTGAGAGCCAAAGACATGTTGATTGGTATTAATACTAGGCTAAGTTTGGAGCAGTCACATGTTCAGGCCATCAGGGGCCTGGAGCACTAAAAGGGCAGAAAGCAGAGCAGAAGATCAGGCAGGGAGCACGGACTAGAGAGGAGAAAGCAGAGCAGGAGCTCAAGTAGAGGAAATAGAACAGAGTGGCAGTTAGGGATGGTAGGGGGATAATTAATTTCTGACATGCTTACCAAGAAGTACCTGTACCAGGAGAGGATCTGTTCTTCCAAATTTTATTAGAGACATTGTATTTTAACTAAGAACCCAGAGAAAAGTCACCATTGTCATGACAGCATAGCTTAAGAAGGAAATTCCCATTCTATATCAGATATTTTCAAGACATTGAACAGTTCTATTTACTTTTTAAAATATTTATGTTAAGCAAGAATGAATGGCAAAAAATGAAGTAGAAAACTTATTTTTCATAAACTGAATCCTGAAAGGGGGCATTTTGATTATCTGGTTGATCTTCTGCAAAGCATTTTCTTGAATTTGTTCTCACTTGAACTAGAATATAGCTTCTTGGTGGGGGGGCTGTAGGGAACTAAGGGCATACAATCTTGGTTGAAGGACGGCAAATGCACTACAACCATCATTAAATTGTTTCAGCGATGAATTATCATTGATATTTTAAAAGTTCACCTTATTTCTAGTATAAATATGTCTTGGTTCCATTTCCATCCATTGGATCTTGCTGTCTTCCACAGACTTTCACTATAATACATGTTTTCCAATCCTTTAATCACTTTATGGTTCTTTTGTAAATGTTCTTCAATTTTTTTGACATATGATTGAATTACGAATGCCAGAACTGGATGCAGCATTCCAATAGTGGTTGCACCAGAACCAGAATACCAATGCCAGAATACGCCTTTTACATAACTCAACAGGTCCTTTTCACATTTCCAGAGAATGCATTATTCCTTTTTGTCATAGCATTGTATTAAGAGATTATAGTTGGTCCGTTATATACCAGGATGTGCCTTCTTCCATCCATGGCTTTCTAAACTAGGGTATTCTTTAAGAATACAAAACATTTTCTTTAATTTTCTCTAAAATTCTTTTAGAATGCAAAAAACAGATTTTGCAAAAATCTTGTTGGTCTAATAAAAGATATCACTTCTACCATGAGCCCTGACTGCTTTTTCCTCTAGATCAATACAGCTACAACCTGTATACTTGACACATGGAAGATACTGAATTTTAGCCAAATTTTAAAAATGAAATCTTCATATTTCCCCAAGGAGGAAGCAACTGTGACCACCTGAAACCTGAGATACTGCTCCTGCCTTGGTTCCAGGTAATTTGCATCATACCAGAGCCTCACAGGAAAGCTCAAAGACTCTTCACCAGCTAAGAACTGCCTGCCCAGAGAAGCTTTCCATCTACTGACTCCTCTGTGAAATCTTATGAAATATGAACTTTCATTTCTAGCCAGGAGAACTTTTACAACCTTTTCTCCAATGCCTGATAAAGGGAGTTTGAGCTAGAAAGCTTGCAATTAAAGCAAAAATATTGTTGGTCTAATAAAAGTCATCAACTCTACCACAAGTCCTGACTGCTTAAGAATGCTCTGAATTCTTTTTTCCAAGATGTATGTGTTAGGGTGACAATAATTTGGATTATTGAGGAACACTGGATCTGCAGCTGGAACATTCTGATACTAAGCTTTTAACCTGTCTCAGTGAAAAGGTGCTGGTCACAAGGCAGAATGATGTATTAAAATAAGCTTGCAAATGCTTAGGTAAGTAGTTTCTTTAACAGTGGAATAGTGTGCAGGATACATAATTCCTTGTATAAGAAGAACAAGATGCAGCTCACCAGCTATCATCAGGAAATAAGACAGAAGCCAGACCCCGGAGAAGCTGCTGGAGTCAGCGAAGAACCAGAACGAACCAGCAAGTGACTGAAAGTTTCTGAGTTCATGGCCTTATGCATGCGCTTTTAGCAGAGAGGCATGTAAATGAATGAAATGCATAATCAATTCTATGCTAATGATGTAAACAGTAAACAGAGGAGGAGCTTGAGATGGGAAGAGAAATGGGTGGAACCCAAGGAGGGACATAGGTGGAGTAAATGTTAATATGTATTAACCAAGGTGTAGAAATATGGGAAAAAACCTATTGTTCAGGGCTGCTCCCCGTGTTCATAGACTGAATGTCTATAAGGAAGCTCGCCTGAAGCTGTCTCCATTTTGAATAAAGCTGTTGTGAGCAATGTGTGCTGGTGTTTGCTCCCTGCTTGCTCTGGCTAATGAGTAACAGGATCCATGGACAATTGGATTGTCATCTCACTAGTCGTTGGGCTCCGCATGGAGTCGGGTCTAACAGTATGACTTTTCATTAGCTCATACTGGAAGGCAGCTTTCAAGTGATCCTGATCATTTTGCAACAGTGATCTTCCTTACTTATTGCTTCCTGAATTTTGGACTTCTGCCACCCTTATCAGCAACAATTCTGTGTTTTCTTGTTGTGCATCAATAAAAATGTTCAATAGTACAGGGCCAAAAATGGATTCCTGCTGGATCCTGCTAATGACACACCACTTAATGATGATTTCTCCATTTACACACTTAAATTAAAAACCTGCTAATAACAGGTCTAAATGTATTTAATGTGTGCCAGGTGGCTTTTACATCATTCCAGTTTCTTAACTAACGGGTCTTATGGCACCAAGTCAAATGCCTGACAGAATTTATCACCTGAACTTGTAGATATTAAGTTAGATGGATTTACATAAATTCATGTTAACTGCAATTATATTATTCTCCTTTCTAAATAAATCAAGTCCCATATCAGTCATTCTATCTTTTTTTTCCCCAGGACTAATCTTAGGCTGACAGATGTATAACTATCCAGCACATCGTATTTACCTTTTTACATTATTTTAATGATATTAGCTTTCTTCTAGTCTTTAAGAACATTCCCACTGATTGAAGGCTTAGCCAAATAACAATCCATAGAGCTCCCTACCCAGCTTTTCTAAAACTCTCATAAGTAAGTTATCTGGATTTGCTGCCTTTACAGTGTATAATATTAGTAGCTGCTAGGTAACCTCCTGAGTTATGGTTGGAATGGGAAGTATTTCATCATCATCATCATCATCATCATTTTGAACTTCATAGGAAATCATCTTTGCTGGGAGGGATGATTTGATAGTTAAATAGAGTTAGATCCTACTGTTTGTTGACTTCAAAAGTGTTGGGTTAGACACCAGATATTGGGAGAACTCTGATGAGGAAGAAAAAATCATTTGCTTATCTTTTTTCCCCCAAAATGCTACTGCAAAGAAAGAAGAAATCAGCACGGAACACAGTACAAAATGTTAGAAAAATGGACTTTGAGGTAGTATTGGGTAGACATTTTTTATTCCTTTTTTAATTTACATGTTTGATATTTAGGCAGGGGGATGAACTAAAATTTATACCAAAAATAAATAGATTGGATAGATCGCAGGTATGACCATTCCTACGTGCTATTTTTTGGGTGTGTGTAACTTCAGTGTCATCAATGGGCTGATGCCAGGGAGAATATAGCATTATTCTCTTATGTATCTCTAGATTACATATAATTTAAAAATCTCTAGGAAAAACAGTAGTTGTTGGTTCCAAAACTATCTCCCAGGTTAATCTTCAGTAACACAAGGGTTCACATACTATCAAGCTGTGTTTTATGGATTAACTAAACACTTAACTTTTAAAAGAACTGAAGCCTGTATGCTTTTCTTACCATATACTTCTTTGGCTGTTCATAAGATTGATGCATACTAGTAGTCAAAGCAAGAACACACAGATTTGTCTTTCAGCTAGTAAAGATTGCTTGTGAAAATGTAACATATGGCTGATGGAGAAATAAATTTGTGTGATTAATATGTAGATGTTTGGGCAGATAATCATTTGGGCATGCAAATGGCATGTTCAAAGAACAGAAATTTATATCTAAAATATTGTTTGTAAATTAAATTCATGGTTCTTTTTATCCAAGTACTTAAGCTTAGTTTTTACATACAAATACTTGATGCAATCGTATTCCATAATTATGTGGCAATTCAGATCAATGCATATTTCATTAGCGTTTGAAGACGAAAGACTGTTGTCAGATGCCTTAGCAATATACTGTGGTCCACTTTCCCCATGCATACAGGCAGCCCAAAATAAGCTGCGAGCTCCTGGGTATCTACTTCTGTGACAATTTGTGAATGAATCATAGTGTACTCCTGAGAACTGAGCTTCCTCCTGCCCTTCTGTTACAGCAGGCACACCCCCACATGAATAGGGTAGAATACATTCCTAATACTTTTCTGAGTGATCAGCAACCATCCAAATTAGTCTGTCCAGTCCTATTCCTTATATTTGTATTTTAATATTTTGAGTGATATATTTGGGTCAAGTTAAATTGTGCATTGGTATCAGCCAGAGATACAATTTTTGCTCTCTCTCTTCCCTTTAGCAATGATCTTCATCTGCCTTTATCCTCCCCAACTTCACTCAGTCACACCAGCATTAAAAAAAGAAAAAAGGAAAGGTGTCCCATTCGCAAACCCTCCTCCCCTGCCTATGACAGTTTCATACTTCTATCTCCAGTATAATTACTGATCATTCTGATACTAAGCTGATGCTAGTATGAAGCTGCTCATGTTCCCATCTTTTCCTCCAACTCAGTATATCTTGGAAACATTCTACCTTATTAAAGGCTTATCCCCAAAGTGTCATTCTGTTAAGCAAGCTCCAGCTCCCACCCTTCGTACCCTTCCCCTCAAAAACAGACAATAGCCAAGGTAGGATATAAAATCCAAAGTGCCCATCTTTTTTCAGCTGTAGCACTACCACTCTTCTTCAAGGCCTTTATTTAGAGGATCACTCAGTCTCATTCCTGTGTGCATGGAAGGGAATTGACTTGCAGGGTTCTTACAGTACTAAGTCTACTTCCATGATATTAGTCACTTCCATAAAAGTATTGTACGTGTGTCTTTATAGCTTACTCTTTTCTTTTGTTTTTCACAGGACATTACATATGTCCCAATAATTTAGTCAGAGCATGTCTACATATACAATTCAGGAGAAAATTCAGGTGCATTAAATTGTGGTCTCACATGCATCTTAACTTGTGCATGTTGGGATCAAATTTGCTCCTGATGGGAACAGCTCAGTTTAGGACTGCTTGGGCCCTGCTCTGGCACCCTACAGCAGCAAGGGGGAGCTCCAGGCTCCCCTGGGTACCATCTCTAGGCTGGCAGGGGACACTGGGGCTGGTTCTGATCTCCACGGGGTGGGGGGATCTGTCGCAGGTGCCATACAGCTGCCTTTCAGCCACATGAGGCTTGAGATGCATCTGGATCTTCATGTGGCTGGGAGATAGCTTCCCATCAGTGGGGACAGCTGTCCCAGCCATGTTGAGATTGGGATGAGACCTGATCTCCACATGTCTGGGAGGCAGCTTCCCAATGAGCAGTTTGCTCTCAGTCAGCCTGTACACATGCACTTCAGCATATTAGTTTAATATGCTGATTTCTAGTGCCTGTACCTACAACAGTAGAAAATGGTACATTAGACTAATCTACTGCACAGTAACTGCTGCATATATGGAGACAGTCGTGCTTTACTATACATTAGATTAGTCTCATGTAGACACACTCTCACACAATACATTTCTTCCAAGCAGCAGTATGCGGTTCTAGTGCATTCTAGTTTTTTTAATGCATCTTTCTTTTTCCTCATTAAGTAATGTTACAGTCACAGTTGGCCAGAGGTTGATATGAGCAGATTATGCACACTCTTCCCTCTTCAGATGATAGCCATGGATGTCGGAGACATTAAGTTTAAATACATTTTCTGCAATTGCTGAATAAGGATGTTTAATAGTGTGTGCCTTGGTGGTGGTGTAACCCATAACCTTTCCTGCTGTATAAAGTTAATGTGGTTATGCCTCTGGTGGTAAAGAATCTACATGGTGCTTGTGTTACCTTGACAATACCGCTTTCATCTCTGCTGTGCAGAGGTCAAAGAAAATGACATTTCAATTTATCAAATACAAAATCCTTGCCCCCTAGGGTAAAGTCTACAGCAAACAGGCCAGCATCTGATGTGCAGTGGATAATGATCAAAATTAGTATAGGGGTTTTGAAAAATTATAGCTTATTTATGGTTGCTAATTGTAGCTTTTGTCTCTTTTGTTTTAATACCAGACATCTGTGTAAGAAGAACCATTTATTAACCTCATTCAATATTAGGTCTCGAATGCACAGATTACATGCTGTTTGTTGTTATTAAGTCAGGTTGAGCTAAGTAAGGAATAAGTTTCAATAGTGTGTCACAGAAAAGAAAGAGTAGGCGGATGCTTAAAGCACAGCATTCTTGTACAAGGTGGCCCTTTTCTTCTTGCATTAAGCTGCTGCCTTGAGCTGTCAAAAAGAATGAATAAACTTTTGATATTTGGGATATAGGCCAAATACTATATTGGTCTCTGAAGGCTCATTCCTTGGCTCACTTGGAAGGGATAAGGCAACCATTATAATTTTTAAATGTTCATTTCAGCCTCTACCTCTTTATAATGCCTAACTCTTAGTGAGATATGGAAACTCTGCACAGAAGAAGTAGGTATTTTACTAGTGGACAAATTAAGCCACAGAGATTTAAAATAACCAGTTACTAACTTGGTAGTGAAGCCATGTTTTCTCAATCCCAGTAAAGCAGTTCATTCACACAGCTTCCTCTACACTGTTATGTACACTGTCATGTTCTCTTTTCTGTTTTACTTTTTGTATTGTTACATTATGACACACACCAAGGTGCACTCACACCTTCAGAGGTGTCCTCCAGCCCCAAACCTCTCATCCTAGCCACTGAGATTAAGAGCGATCAGTGGGAGAGGAGGTGTCCAAGTGGGGTTGTTGAGGTCCAAAAGGGTTTGGAAAGATCAGGTAAAGATCAGGGTCTGAAGGGGGGTGGGGCATGCAGGGGATAACTAGGGCTTATTTTTAGTCCCAAGCAAACCTACCCCCATCCTTCCTGACCCTCCCCATAATGATACTTACTTGCTCAACTCCCACCAGCAGCAAATGCTGATAAAGCCAGGAACACCCAGAGCAGCTTGCAAGATGGGAGGTTCGGGGGACCTGGCTGGTCCATGGGTGGGGGCACCAGGAGCTGGGGGTGGCATACAGAGGCTAATAATAGCATGGTGCCAGGGTGGTGGGTAGGAAAAGTGTAGCCCCGGGGTTGAGGCCAGCAGCTGGGCTTTCCTAGTCCCTGGGCTGCATAGGAAACTGTACAGAAGCTCAATGCACCCATCTAACATAGACTGATTAAGTGTGAGTGGACATTGATTCAGGTCCATCTTAGATTGTTTCAGCCTTTTTTAGACAGATCTGTATGTGCAGATCTTCTGTACAGTTATGGGTTTAGGTTGATTTCTGCTCACTGAGACCAGGTCTAAATGCAACTTCTGCACCAGGGGTGAACTAAGTTAGATTGGGTGACTATTTTAAGTCAACCTAACCTCCCCCTAACCTCTGTGAATGTCTGTATTTAGCCCCATTGTTTATGGTAAATATGATTTCAGACCATTTGACTATATAGGCTCCCCTACAGAGGGAGGGATTTGTAATTTCTAGCACACACTGCATAAAAGGGTGATAAAAGGCAGAATATCCTTTGTCAAAGTTGGCAAGACCTAAGTAAGTCAGGAGAAGCTGAGGTATGCTGGGCTGAGAAGTTACCTTAGCTGGGCTCTTAGTATACCTCAGCTGGTTCTCAGTGGCCAAACAGCAGCGAGGAGTTGGAACTAAAGGTATGAATGTATCCTGGTAAGTGTCGCACACATTATAAAATTTAAACAATATGAGCAAAACTAGCTTACAATACTCTCCCCTTTACCCTCATTAAACAACATCCTACTCCATGAGCCATGCCACCAACTATAATGCAATAGCCCTTGGTATGTCAGTACCTCACATGAATAAGGACTTGTTTTCACCTCAAAGTCAAATGTTCTCACTGCAAAATTCCTTCATTTGATTGCGGTGCTTTACTAACATGAGTTATCTGACCCACCAGGGCGTACAGACTAAAGCTTGAGTTAGGACAGTTTATTAACTACTTCCATCAACATTGTACAGTATGTCAATTTAAATGCTTCTAGCTGTCTCTGTTTTTGCCACAATTCCCTTAGATTTGCTTAGAAAAGGAAAAAAAATCTTTCTAACCGTTCATTATGAAATAATTGAAGTTTTTTCAGTTTTCTGCACTGCAAAGAATAGTGTGATGGCTTCACACTCAAGAGATCTTAGTTTTGCATGTGGGTGGGGTTGGCACCAGTGTAGACATACAACCTCAGGTGTTACTTTGCTGAATGACTGCTTCACTAAAACTAGTTTGACAGGGAGAAGAGTAACTTCCCCATAGCTAACTTGAATTCCTTCTACAGTTAAGGTATACCTGAAGACTGGTAAACACTTACTCTAAATTAGTTTTTCTTCTTTGGTCAAGTGTGTTGAACACTAAGTCATCTACATAATTAGCAGTGGATATTCATTTAAAAAAAAAGAATAAATGTGCTAATAAATTTGCATGACAAAAATAATATTTGTGAAATACTGAAATACAATAAGTACATATTTTGTATTTCTAGTTGTGAGACAATGCAACTAATTATAATTCTAAAAACAGAATTTAACCATGCTGAAAAGTATAGAAGAAAAATAATTAGTAAAACTGAGAGAATAATGCAGAACATTCTGTTAGCTGTTTTATAATATACTTACTTCACTCATATTGCCTCTCTTTTGTGTTTACTTCTGAAAACATTTGAGATTTAATTATACAGACAGAAATATTTTCAGAAACCAAACACATCAAAAAAGGAAAACAACAGTATAAATCATTGTAGTAATCATAATTAACTCTCCTAGTTTGAATTTCAAATCTTTGAAGTATGATTGAAAATTCCCATGTATATAAATAATAGGTATATTCAAGGTTTTTAACCTCTGCCTGAAGTTATTGTAGGGGGTTCATGTAGGGGTTAATCCTGAGCTCACTTGTCCTTGCCAAGTGCTCTTGAAAAGGTATTTGGCAGAAGTTATGGATTTGTTGGAATCTGACAGGCCATGCTGTGAGTGCCTCTGCTATGGCCTCAAGCTTGTGACCATGCACCTTACTGCCTGAACCATCTCAGCCCCCTGCCGACTTCACCAGTGTGGGGTCAAGACCCAAATAAATTTTCCGTTCTTAAAGGGGTGGTATATTTGAAGGGTCAGCTTGAAGTTATGGATTTAGTTGATACAGATTGGTGCAACAAGGCGTGCCAATTCAAATAAGAAGTAATACTAATAAAGGAAAAAATAAGTGACATCCATCACCAGGCAGTACTTGAATTGAGAAAATTAGAGGGGCACCTCCAGTAGGGTAATGCTTCTTTTTCTGGGTATTACTGTTGTAGTTTCCAAGGTATTCATTTTTAATCAGACCTTGAAGATGCTTCTAAAGAGATTGGTTGGTGTTCTTTACATGTGTGGTCAATTCCAGAGACCTAAATCTACAGAAAGATATTACTGTGAAAGGAGAGGGATAAAGCTCTCAAATTACCAGCAAAGGATTAATTTTCATAGTGGTAAACACCACAAGTATTTGCCACTACCAGCTGAATCCAGCTAAGAGGACTATTTTCAGATTGTTTTCATGATTTTTTTGTATTAGTTTTTCAAATGATTCGTATCAGTAAACAGTGTGGTACAGCTGGATATCCTTATCTTTGGAGAACAAGTATGCTTCGTAAATTTGATGGTTAAATACTAGCAAGAAAAGTACCCAGTGCCTACATAACAGTTATATTACTGAAATGTGTATCTTAAATAAAAAGCATGTAAAATAATTTGCTTTACCAGTACAGTATTTATGGAATTTCCTAGTTTGGATCTTGCTTTTTCATGTCCTGGCTCTTTAAGCTGAAAGAATTCCTACTCCTTGCTTGGAGAGGCAGGTGCAAGTCCATCAAATCATGTGTGTTTTCCATGAGGAAAAAAAAAACCCAGACTGAACAAGATGTTATTATTTTTATTGTCATTAAGAAAATCAGTTTAGTGTAGACAGAAGGCAGAAACCTGAGTTAGTGTAAATTACCTGAAGATTAGATTTGATTTTGGACAAGAAAAGAGACTTTTCAATTAGAAGGCTAAATTCAGCAATCATGAGCATGCAGATGGTAGTCGAATGTCTATTTGGAGATAAGATAAGTTACAGACAGACATTGGCAAAATATTACATTCTGCATTTGAACTGGAAGAGGAAAGTTTGAATTTGAATAGCAAATTAGCTCCCTAGATTTGATAGTGCTAATACTGGGAGGTTAAGAAACTTCTACTTTTTGAACATTTCCACTTCTCTGCTAAGTTACCATGTTTCTATAACACAGTTTTGTTTCCGTTTCTTACTTTTTATCCCATTCCTTGAATTTATAGATACTTTTTCACCAGGGACAGAATTGTGTTCTATTATTATGATTGCTATTGGCATTACTAATGAATTTGTTATCATTCTTATCACAAAAAAACAAGTTAATTATGTGATAAGGCAACAAAATCTTCAGATACATCTTGAGGTAGTTGATTTGCCTTATTTATGTTTTCAGTAGGCATCTCTCTTGTTACTTGCTGTAGATGAATATTCTTCTTCTATAAATAAATTGTCATTCTGCTCATTACTCTGTTTTGATTGAGATTTTTTCCCTCTTTTGTAACATGGGATCCTTATTTACTTTTTTCCTCCATTTAATTGGTTTATGACTCCAGAGATGCAGTAGTTGTTCCATCCTTGACTCTGTGAAGCAGGTTCTAAATTTTTTAATATGCACTTCATATCTAGAAATATAATCCAACTATAATAATTAAAGCTAAAAACAAATTAGCTAATTTAAATATATATTTGCTGCAATTATTTAATAAGGAAGTGTCCATATTATTAACTTTGCCATAGGGCTCATTAGCATCCATTCTACAATTTAGAACATTTGCAAAGCAAAGATTTTTCTCTCTGTGACAGGGGGCAACTCTTGGACCCGGATCTCATGCCAGCCCACCCACCTATCTCCATGGGGCAGTCCACCTAGTCTCATCTGCCATGACTTTGCTGTTCCCATAAGATGGTGGTATAATGTGCGAAGCTGCCCATTCCCAGTCCCAATGCCAGGGGTGCTATCTATGGCTCCAAAACACTACTACACCGCAGTCCATGCCTCGCAGAGGGAATCACAGTTATTAGCATCTCCAGCCCCATACATGGCCCCATAATCCTCCAGTCTAGACCCCAACCAAGCAGCCTACTCTGCCTTCATTCTGGCCTGCCTAGCTCCTTGTACTCTTCCCCTTCTTGGGTGCACCCACCTCCTTCGCCCTGCCTCCCTCCCAAGACCTTAGGCCACACAGGCCCTGGCCTCACCTCCAAGGCCAGTCAGAACCCCAGGTTTTTGGCTTTGGGTGCCCCTCGCAGTGGGCCTCTGGCCCTTTTGACCCTTCTGGCCCTGGCCTAAGCATTGACCAATCAAAGGTGCCTCAAGTAAGGCTTCTGAGCATCTATCCCACTCTCTCACATGGGTTTGCCTTTTCAGGCTCTACTATGGGGTTACCCACCCAGTTGTGGGAGCTGAGGTTATTAAGGCACCCCAACCCACCTTCACCAGGTTGGTAACTGGCCTGGCATTTCCTGGGGACTCCCATGCCACTAGGAGCCCCACCAGGTCACCTATCCCCCACAGGGTGCAGTTTAGGTCATGCTCAGGACCAAGAGCCTCCTAGTCATCCCCATAAGCTCTTGCCCTTAGCCTCTGTTTGTTCCTGCTGCAGCTCAGCTAGGCAATGTTTCTGCCTGGGATGGCAGCAGCAGACTGCAACCTTTATATACTAAGTTCTAAAAATGGCTGCCACCATCAGACACCTGCTGGATGCCTGACCCAGCCCTTAAAGTGGCAGGCACCAACAGTGCCCTGCCACACTTTCTTCTTCTTTTCCCTTAGATTTTCTTGTGAGGAGATAAAAAGCTTGTTGTGTTGATCTAGAATTTTAAAACTAATCTCCTCTTAAAATAGTTCTACTGGTTCCTTCTTCCTCATACCACATATCGAATCTTGTGCCATTATTTGTTCCCCTCTAAAATATGTTATACATTTCAATGTTTACAATACTTTGTCTTTTTCTACTAAAAAGATCTCATTGAACATGTCTTCTCTTTTGATATTACTGGATCATATTTTCTTAGAAGTCTATGCTTTCCTCTTTCTCAGAGGCAGGAAAATCACATACTACCATAGCAAGTGGTGACAAAAGAAAATGGAAACATGGTGTTTCACTGCCACATAACTGTCTCTTATACTCCCATGAAGGAATCACAAAGGAGAATATGACCAGACCACTGAGGGAGAACCAGGAGATGGTTTCTCTATGCCCCTTATTCTTTGTGAATGAAAATAACTTATAATATTTATTCACTACCATTGAAAAGAATTCCCGTGGAATGGCTAGAATGTCCTACCATGACAGAGAGTAAAAGAACATGCTGTACTTTGATAATTCATGTTACTTGCAATACTTCTCTTAATTAGTTCTGTCTTTGCATCAGAATCAAAAGTCTTATACATTTACTCATGAAATAATTTTAACAATGTAAAAAGTTATTTTATTACAGTGTTGCCAACTCTCATGATTTTTGGTGTTGTTCTTAAAGTCTATGCTTCAGGAATGTGAAAGACTTAGCTCTTTCTTTTTATATATTTAATATTGTTTACTACATGAGCAGGTCATGCCAACTGTCTAAAACATTTAGGAGCATTCAGAATATGATAACTACTGGATGGATACACAGGAAAACAAAATCTTTATTTGAGGAGATAGTAATCTAAAATTAAATAAAACATATTGAAGGCATACAAATTTATTATACCGAAGACATCTTGCTAATTCACTTTCTGATTTCAAACAAGCCAAATCCCTATGATAAATTTATAACTAAATGCTTTTTTTGTTAGCATTTCAGGAGGAATTTAAATAATCAGAGAGTGATAGTCATGGCCCTGTTTACAATGATAGATGCCCTGATTTGCCAAGTAGCCAAAGATAAGTATTTTTTGTCTCCACTGCAGTCACAGCACTGTTTCAGTTCACTATACCTAGTGCATGATTCCTGTTACCACTTCTTTTACTACCACCCTGCATGTTTCACAAGTAGTATCACTAGCTGTAAGAGTTATGAGAATATAAAGTTCACCATGCTATCTTGTAGGGCATAAGTAAAAGGTATGGAAGTGGATGCATGACCTAAAGGTGACTCAGAACTATTGCTGGTGGTACGTATAAATGCTGCTGACATCCCAAGATATCTTTGCAGAAGAAAAGAGAAAAAATACTTATCTACTATTTTGAAAGGGGAAAAATACTAGGGAGAAGCTTACTTGTTAATCATATACAATATTACATAGCCATTAAACAGTAGACATCATGGGGATCTTCTTTTCTTCTAGCTAAGCATAAGTATAAAAAATATAATCTCATAACATTTTCACAGAGACTGTAAAGCACCTTACATTTTTATTAATATCTGAAAATATTGCTGATGTAATATCTTGCTGATGTAAGATCAAACTTTGTATACAGTCAGGTTTCCAGGAACATTGTTCCCAGTGATCACATTCAGTTTGTTAATGCATATCATCAGAATTATTTCTTCAGCAATAATAATAAATGAGCATTCATCTTATTTTTAGGAGCAAAATAAGCAGAAGCATAATAACTTAGCAAAATAAAAAGGAAATACTATCATTTCAAAATTTGTTTCTAATATGAATTGGAAAAAAGAAAACATATTCAATTTCAAAATCCCCTGCAAAAGAAATTAAAAACCCATCAATTCAGGGCAATCAAAGCAAATGCATTTCCTATTTGAAGTTCACTTAAAATATACATTTTTAAACAAAGTCATTTACAAATTGAAATTCTATTACTTTTTTCCCCCAAAATGAAATTTCAGGAAGTTATTATGTTCCTGCAGCAGGTTTCAACTTTGAGTAAGTGCAATTTTCTGATGGAAATTTATTTTTGCCGGAGAATGTGACTATCTTATTTCATGATATTTAACTTCCTGTAACCTAATTTAACTGTGGCTGTTTACACTGAAGTTTTTATTTCCACTTATGTCATATTCTGTCAGGAAATTTTCTTTTCCTTTTAGCTCTAAAGACTAATGGTTTTCAGAACAGAGGCAGCAGCCTGATGTAACTATCACCATGAAGGTAAAATAGAAGTTACACCGTGCTATGTGGACACCCAGAGAGTGAACATCAAGGCTCATGAAGCAGACTGGGTATACTCTTTCCAGTTGCCCCTCCTTCCCACCTGCTGATTATGATCAGTAGCAAGACTAAAAGAGGAAACAGGAGAGCAGTTGGAACTGCATTAGTCCAGCTCAGCAAACATTTGACATCTGTTCCTAAATTAAGCTTTTCGGGGGGTTCAATTTTTGGCTTTTCTTTGGGGAGTGCCAGCTTCCAAGTATCAGGGACTAAAGACCCTTTCTGAGGTTGAATATTGAAAGATTTGGCTAGCTGCATCAGGACTTAAATATCCCCTGTCTTGACTTTTGGTCTGGGCAAGATGTGATCATTAAAAATGGCATCCAGCAGTCTTTGGCCTCTGCTCATCATAAAAAAAAAATGACATTACTTGCAACAGCAACAAACCTTTTTTATTCCTCTCCACTCTCCCCTCTTATAGGCAGACCACTTCTGCTGCTTTTTATAAAGGGACCAATTCTGGCCTATTTTAGGATCTGAAAAATGTCTCTATGCTTTCTTCCTCCTGTAAGTATTTTTTCTGTCATATAAAATATCAGATTCTAAAGATTGCTGTGGTTACTTTATAGACTCTTTTGAAATTCATTTTCTGGGTGAGAATTCAACCTGCTTTACCTATGCATATTGAAGCCTATTAATTGTATGGGTAAAATTCCTGGCAACTGATCCTCACAAAAAGGAAGACAGAGTTCACAAATAAGGATCTCTTTCCTTCTGACCTTTAATGTAGGTCTTACAGTCTTGAGGGCTTAATATAGATTTAATTTTCCGGGGGATTCTGTTTTACCCAATATCATCCTGATCACCTTGAAAGTACTGCTTGGGTGGTTCAGTCTGGTCAGCACAATTTCAAATATATTAGATTTATAACTAAGCTTTAATATCACTCAATGAGTTATTTCTTTTTAATTTGTCACCACTTGACAACACTATAATTCGACACCACTTTCTTTGAGAAAACTTAAAGAAAATTCTTAGAAATGAGAGTATAATAATATTTAGTGACTTCAGTGCAAAAGTTGGATGTCCCATGTCTCTCAGCCTATCATTATAAGATCTGTTTTCCTGACCTCTGATCATGCGCGTGGCTCTCCTCTGGACTCTCTCAAGCTTCTCCACATCCTATTTGAATTGTGGAGCCCAAAACTGGACGCAGTACTCCAGCTGCGGCCTCACCAAGGCCGAGTACAAGGGGAGAATGACGTCCCGGGATTTGCTCGAGAAGCATCTATGGATGCACACCAGCATTTTGGTCGCTTTACTAGCCGCAGCATCGCATTGCAGGCTCATGTTCATCTTGTGGTCAATGATGACCCCCAAGTCTCTTTCCTCTGTGGTGCTAGCCAGTGTAACACTGCTGAACCTATAAGGATGCTGCAGGTTTTTCTTCCCAAGGTGGAGAACCTTGCATTTTTCAGTGTTAAACACCATCAGATTCTCCTCTGCCCATTTGCTGAGCCTGTCCAGATCAGCCTGGATCACCCACCTATCTTCTGGTGTGGATTCTTTGCCCCGAAGTTTGGTGTCATCGGCGAACTTGGCCAGTCCACTTCTGACTCCAATGTCCACATCATTAATGAAGATGTTGAACAATATAGGTCCAAGGACAGAGGCTTGGGAGACCCCACTGGTCAGAGGACACCATGATGAGTGACTTCCATCTATTACTACCCTCTGGGTCAGACCACAGAGCCAATTTTCCAGCCAGTGGATCATGGTGGAGCCAAGGCCGCAACTGGCCAGTTTGGCCAAGAGGTGATCATGGGATACCAGATCGAAGACTTTTTTGAAGTCAAGATATATGACATTAGTCTCTTGTCCCTTGTCCAGGTGATAGGTCACCTTGTCGTAAAAGGAAATGTGATTGGTCAAGCAAGACCGCAACAAACCCGTGCTGGCTATCCCTTAAGATGTTGGTGTTGGCCAGTCCATTAACGATGGCTTCTTTATTAAACTTTTCTAAGATCTTCCCCAGGATAGAAGTCAGGCTGATGGGCATATAGTTAGCTGGATCCACTTTCCTCCCTTTCTTGAAGATCGGCACTACATTGGCCTTCTTCCAGTCTTTAGGCACTACACCAGAGCACCAGGAGTTTTCAAAGCTCCATGCCAGAGGCTGGACTATGATGCTCGCCAGCTCCTTGAGAACCCTGGCAATGTAGATTGTCAGGGCTGGCTGACTTGAAGGTATCCAGCTTCTCAAGGTGTTCGTTCACAAGGTCAGCATTAATGATGGGCAGGGGATCTCCCTCACCCGGACCTCCCTGTCCTGTAGCGGGCACGGGCATCCCATGGGACTGATGAAAGACTGATGCAAAGTACCCATTTAATAGGTTGGCTTTTTCCTGGACGTCAGTTATCAGTTGCCCCATCTGGTTCAGCAGGGGTCCAATGTTGCCCTTGCTTTTCCTCCAGCTCCCCACATATCTGAAAAAAGACTTTTTATTGTCCTTGATGCTTAAAGCTAGTTGGAGTTCAGTTGCAACCTTGGCTTTCCTGGTTTGCTCCCTGCAGGACCGGACCAGTGCAGAATAATCCTCCTTGGAGGTGAATCCCATCCTCCATCCTTTGTAGGCCTTTCTTTTTAGCCTCAGGAGATCTGCTAGGTCCCTGGAGAGCCTGGGGGCTGCTGTGCCGTCTTGCTACCATTCCTCCAAGATGGAATACACTTAGCTTGTGCATTGAGGATCGCTCCCTTGAGAAGCAACCACTCTTCTTGAACTCCCCTCTCCCTGGGGTCATGGTCCCTTAGGGTCTCACTGACCATCCTCCTGAGCTTATTAAAGTCGGCTTTCCTGGAGTCAAGGACCTCTGTGTTGCTGACTGACTTGCCAGCTTTATGGTGGATGGTGAAGGTGATCAGCTCGTGGTCACTGTCACCCAGCTTCCCATCGATCACTAGGTCACTGATTAGGTCATCCCCGGAGCCAGTACCAGGTTGAGCAGTGCTTTTCCTCTCATTGGCTCATAGACTTCTTGAGTCAAGTAGGGGTCATCCACTCACAAGAGGAAGCTTTGTGACCACTCAGATTTTGCTGAGTGATCATCCCATGAGGTGTCTGGGTAATTGAAGTCACCCAAGACCACCATGGCCCTAGAGCATGTGGCCTCAGCCAGTACCTGGGTGCACTCCTGGTCAAGCTCAGGACTTTGGGTGGGAGGTCTGTAGTAGACTCCCACTGTTGTGTTTCCTGTGCTGTGTTCCCCACAGATTTTAACCCAGAGGGTCTCCAGTCATCCACCCTGGTCACCAAGATCAGCTTGAAGGGATGTGTAGCTTTCCTTAACATAGAGAGCTACACCCTCGCCACTTTTATCTACATGATCTCTCCTGTACAGAGTATAGCCATCACCCGTGGTCCAGTCATGGATGGAGTCCCACCAGGTCTCTGTTATCCCTATGACATCATAATTATTTGCACTGAGCAGGAGGACGAGCTCCTCCTGCTTGTTTCCCAAGCTCCTGGCATTTGTGTACAGGCAGGCAAGTGGCCCCTTGGGGGCTCTTGTCTTGCCCGCAGATTGTACCAGGGCTGGGGCAGAGGTGGGCTCCCTTAAGTGCCTTGGCCTGCTGGCTTTGCAAGGGTTGCTCAGTGGGCCAGCAGTGGCAGTAGTCCCCCCCCACATCCCCCAATGTGCTTAGTTTAAAGCCCGGTGGAGAAGGACAGCCAGTCTGGCTGAGAAGAGCCTCCTCCCCAGGAGAAAGAGGTGAGGCCATCTCTTCCCAGCAGCTCGCTGCCTCTCTCGCCAAAGAGTGGGCTGTGGTCATGGAAGGCAAAGCCTTCCCAATGACACCAGCACCGCAGTCTTTGGTTGACTACATGGATCCTCCTCTCCCTTCTCAGCCCATACCCTGAGACTGGAAGGATGAACACTACCTTTTTAGCCTCACTCCCAAATCCCTATAGTGCCTCATGACCAAACTGGGAGCGCTTTGAGCCATGTCATTGGTGCCCACTTGAATAAGGAGCATAGGATAGCGGTCTGTGGGCTTGAGAAGCTTTGGGATCTTCTCCACAAAGTCCCAGATGCAGGCCCCTGGAAAGCAGCAGACTTCCTGGGCTAAGGGGTTGGGGCGGCAGATTCCCCCCTCAGTCCCCCACAGGATGGAGTCTCCCACAACAGACATCTTATGTTTTGCCTTGGGGAAAGTGGGGGCGGTAGCTGCAGTTGAGCCTGTGTTGCATGCAGAAGCTGGCAAGCCAGCAGACTCTGCTGTTGCAACAAGAGGTGCGTACCTGTTGTTAAGCTCAGGCAGGTCTTGGTGTGGTGGGCCCTAGGGCCCTGGACCACCTTGGTCCATGCCCCTGACTGGACAGAGTGGGAGGTCCCGGAGTCCTCCTTTGTCCTGGAGGGAGACTGTGGTCTGCCCTCTGGCTTCTGGGGAGAGAAGGGCCTGGCAGTAGGAGTCCATCTCCTGCTCACAGTCCCTGATGGCACACAGTCTCTGGACTGTGGCCTGGAGCTCTTCCAGCTGGCGGGCAGGAGACCCTAAAAGGGAGCAGACCCCACAAGGGGAGGTGGCCATGCTCCTGGCTGCCAGAGCCTGAAAAAGCAATAGGTAGCACCTGCAGCCAACAGTCAGGGGCTCTGTCTGCGTGGAGCCCAGAACCATGGACTCCGTCTGCGTATCCATCTCGGAGGTGCCGGGGGGGGGGGGGGGGCCACAGAGCCCAAGGGGACCCTTGGAGTGTGGCATGTGCCCATCTGTGTTGTACCTCTGGTAGGCAGGCTAGGGCTGGGACTATCTACCCTTGGGGGTTTGTAGGCAGGGTCTCGGAACCTCCTGCACACCTTTCTGCGTGAACTCCATGCTAACTCATGCACCAGCAGACAAGCACATCTGTTTGTGCAGCCTGTTCATGAGGCTTCCTGGGGGGCTGGGTAAAGTAGGGGCCTGGGTGGGGCTTGACCTGTCCCAGTACAACTCAGCCACCTCCTCCCACTCACTCAGGGGTTAACCTCCTCCCACCACAGGCCCTGTTTGCCTCCGGCTGTGCGGGGGTTGGCAGGGGGCTCCGTTGCTGATGGGGGGTCTTTGGGGGTCTTTGGGGGAGCGGGGATGCAGCAGGCTTTCACCCGTGCATCTCTCACCACTCCAGACCCAAACTGGGGCTTTTTTTGCTGTTGATGGGCCCTTTTAAACTGTGTGCATGCGCAGTGGGCCCGCCATTGGGGAAGCTGCTCTCGGGCAAGGTGGGGGCCTTACCCAGGATTTGGGGGGCCCTTCCTTACCGGAGGGGGACTGGTGATTACCCCCCACCTCTCTCCCTCCTGGGAGGCTGGACCAAGTAGGGGCCTGGGTGGAGCTTGACCTGGCCCGACTCTTCTCAGCCACCTCCTCCCACTCACTCAGGTGTTAACCCCCTCCAACCATGGGACCCGCTTGCCTCTGCCTGTGCTGGGGGTTGGCAGGGGGCTTTGCAGATGCTGGGGGCTCTTGGGGGGGCTTCAGGAGAGTGGGGGCACAGCGGGCTTTCACCCACACGTCTCTCACCGCTCCGGAGCCTAATTGATAAAGATGTTGAAAAGTACTGGACCGAGCACTGACCCCCGTGTGACACCACTGCGTACTTCATGCTAGGATGACACAGATCTGTTCACTATGACTATGGGTCCTATCCTGCAACCAGTTTCTCACCCACCTGACTATTTTGGAGTCAATCCCACAATCTTTCAATTTTCTAGTAAGGACATTGTGGGATACTAGATCAAAGACCTTTTGAAAATCTAGGTATACAATGTCAACCTGCTCTCTCATGTCCAGGTGACGAGTTACCTGGTCATAAAAGGAGATGAGGTTGGTAAGGCAAGGCCTGCCTGTGATGAAGCCATGCTGGCTGTCATTCAGAATCTTACCTTCTACAAGCTTATGGCAGATAGGCTCCTTGATGAACTTTACTAGGATTTTCCCTAGGATGGAAGTTAGGCTGATTGGCCTATAGTTACTTCCCTCTTGCCCTTCTTGTGGATGGGTACAACATTGGCTCTCTTCCAGTCATCAGGGACTTCTCCAGATCACCACATATATGCTGCTGATCTCCCACCCATGGCTACCCATGGAACCAGCTTGAGAAGGGGCTAGATAGTAGCTGACCTGTAATGTAGTGTTTATACTGTAGGTTTATGGATGGGGAATGGCCAGACCACAGGATCTGTAGCTTCTCAGGTTAATATTTTAACTATTTTGAAGAAGAGGTATGTGCTGTCTCCCACATTTTATCATTGATCAGAGACAGAATAATCACAAGCAGAACATGTGTTAATGGAGAATTAGAAGGATTCAGGAAACTGGCAGTGGCAATGCTCCAGCTGAATATACTTATAAAATTAAAACTTTTCTTTTGATGACCTTCAAAATAGAGTACCACTAGAATCATTCACTCATCTCATCTTGAGAGTTAAAGAAGGTTCTAGTTCCACACTGGAACCTTGAAAATACAGCATGTCTTTTGTAAGTCATATGAACAGTTTAAGTGGTTAGGATGGTGGGAGGCAGTAGTAAGAGGGGGCTAATAGGGAAGGCAGTGGACCCAATATAGCCCAGTGGGGGAGAAGGAGTAGGTAGTGTGTTTATACTAAGATGTAGGCTGGAGTGGTCACAAGGTAGTATAACGGGGTCTAGGTAACATAATTCAGAAATAATCCTACCTTGGAATGCCATATTTTTAAGCCACTTAAGTACTTAAAACTAGTTTCAGGTGTTAATGTGTGGACAATCCAGGTGTTCAGAACTCCAAGGAGCTACCCAAAATTACCATGTAACAAGGCCCTTATTCACTGTATAGCACACATTATGTGAGCATTAAATCCCAAGAAATAAGTCTATCACATTTTCTTCTCACAATACAAGAATGCATGGGAGGTAATTCTTTTAATCCCTGAGGCTTGTTTTTGCTTCATTATAAAAGCTTGCTTTGCTTTTTGGATTATCTTCTTTTTCCTGCTGGTTAGAATGAATTGTAACAGGTATTCCAGTTTTCAGTAGCAATTATTTGTTCTTCTTTGTACTTTTTGCCATTTCTACTCTTTTATTTTAGATATCTTCTCCTAGTTAATTTCAAAACAAATGATGTAAAACTTCTTACATTTAATTGTGTGGCAATACTGTTTTGAATAAGGCCCTTTCTATGGGCACTAACAGATACGTTTTATTGCTGTGGTATTCTTTATAATTATGGTTTGTATGGCCTATAATTTCAAGAAGTCTTATTGAGTTATCACAAAAGACAAGATTTTTTTTCTATTCTTGGCTGACAGAAAATTGTTTAATAATTGATTTTTTTGAACAAGTGTCAACAACAAAGCTGTCTTGCCAACTTGGAGATTATGCAGATGCAGTACTATATACTTATACTATTTATATTTCTGACTAGTTTTCAATAGTGAAATTACATACCCTTTACTTGAATGCTCAATAAGCTTTTATTAAGAGAGGTGTGTGGTAAGAATAATCACCATACAATTCACATGGCTAACAGAAGCAACATGATTATAGAAACTAAGGAAGGCGGAGGGGGGAATTGATAAATTTGGCAAAGAAAATTAACTCAAGTCTGTCTTCCTAATTGGACTGCGAACACTTTTCAGGTTCATTTAAGCCTAATCTTCATTTCAAAATGTCACCACCTTTGAACATTTCTCACTTAGCTTTTGGAACAGAAATTCTGGAAGAAATTTTACCTTGCACAAATTGGGAACTGCTAGCAATGTCATATAAAGAAAGAATTTCCTTACAATATTTGGTCCCCAAAAAGGTTTTAATAAGTGAATGAGTTTGTGAGATCATGCCCTGCACTGGTTAGAAACTGAATCCTTATTGAGGGTGCTGCTGTATGGAGTCAACAAACTATTGAGGGAAAATGCCTATTGTTAAGGCCTATTTCACATGGCAGCCTAAGAACTTTACCTTTCAAGGTCTCATGTTTAAAATCATCCCCTGAAATGGACATGATTCCCTGTTGTGAAGAACTGTGGGTTTTATTGTCATATTTCTGTTATAAATGTGTTCATGTCTTAATAACTCACATGCCTGAGTTTCCCTGACTGGCCTATATGTAGGGAATGAAGGGCTAATAGCATCCCTATCCCAAAGATGCTTATGTTTAAGAGGAAACAAGGCATCAAAGCTCTCCAGCATCAAATCTGAAGAGAGTAAGAGTACAGAAGGAACAGCCATGCTATTTTGGATGTTTTGGTATGTACAGACTAGAGAGAAGACAACTGAACTATCCTTTGGACACTGAAAACTGTGTGGGCTGGAATGAGAACAGAGGGACTTCACCCATTTGGAGGGGGCAGAGTCTTCTTGTTCTGTGTCCTTTGCCTTTAACTAAAAGCCTTCACTGAAGAGTGTCTGCTTTGCCGCTTAGAACTTCACATTTGCAGAAAGAAAAGTCCCTCTCCTAGGAGCAGAACTAAATGCTAATTTGCCGAGGCTGGGCCACAGATATTCAGGCAGGGTAAAAGATCAAAAACCTGGTGTCTCAAGAGTTGGAAGAAGCCAGGGCTTCCCTCTATACTGGAAGCCATGTCTGTATTATAGCCTTATCTGGCTACTCAGAAATGAGAGAAGACTGAAGAGGTCTTGGGCAAATGCTCCCTGTGAGACTCTATGGGCACCTATCAATGTGCAGCCAGGCTACTTCAATGCACTGTAAGTACACCACATCAGACCATGCTCCAGCAGACTCCAGCATCATGTGTATCAGCATCCTGATGCTGAAAAATGGTAGTGGGGTCTCTTTAAAGCACCTGTGCCGCCATTTTTCAGTGCAGGAAAGTTGATACTCATAATGCTCTGGGTGCATTAATTAAAGCAGTTCTGGGAGCCACTTTAATTAAAGTGCCCCCCTCTTCCCCTGAGCACGTGTATAAACACCCTGTGATACTTTCTTATCAACACAGTTCCTTAATCAGCTAAGCTTGTAGTGTTACTGCTTCCACAGAAGTGCTCTCTCTGCAGCTCTCCTCATCTAGGGAGATGAAATTGTGAGGATTCAACTTTTAAGGGCCCATTTTGAAAACACTTTCAGGAAGATCAATACATTCTCACATTTTATGGTCTGGGTGAGGACTCAGTTCTGGAGGAGTCTTCCAGCTCCTACAAAATGTCTTTGTTTTGGACATGCAAGTTGTTCAGTTGTTCCAGGACTTCCTCTTTGATACTGTCAGTTTTTTTCTATACTAATGCTTTCTAAATCTTTTTATATTTTCTCATTATTGGATGATAACATGTGTACTTTCCCACTAACAAGATGTGTCCCAAGATACTCTCCGTCTCTCTTGAATAGAAACTGTTTCAAACAGTACCAAATGCAAATTCTGTGATGTTTAGTAGGCTCTAGAGTTGTTTGAATTATTCATCAGTGATATATCCAACTGATTTAGCTCTTTCTTCATTTGTGAATTAGCCATAAGCAGGTTGTGACTTTTATTGATTTGCTACTTGCAGTTTCTAAGTTGTATAGTTTAGAAGACCAACTTTAAGATGTTGGACTATGCATGAACTTGTTTCTGGTTGTAATTTGCTATTTATGCTATTCAGTGGCAACCTAAAATGTAAATTATCTATAATCCCTATGTGTAACTTGTAGATACTAGATAGAGACTGAAAGTAAAATAAAATGTAGTCTTTGAACTCTTCACAATAAATTCTACACACAGTTTTTTATGGCTTTATCAGTTTATGCAAATGAAGAAAAGAGAAAGAGGGAGTGATTTAGGTGACAGGCTAAAACTTTAAAATGAAAAGGGCAGTCTCCTGCCTCCTTTTCTTACACAAAAAGGTTTGGCATGAGGTCTCCTATAGGTCTCTTATCCTCTGGCCAAGAACTTGGGGCTGATTTTCTTCAGCCTAACCCAGGAATCAGTGGGTGCACTGCATAATGTGCAGTGATTATTGCACATTTATTTAGTACATGTATAAGCAAGTGCTAAATAAATGTGCAGAGTAATCAGGGGTATTGTGCAGTAGTGCTAGAGAATACCTTTTAAGTGATGATACTGCATGGAAGTCTAAAACTACGGTGCAGTACCATCTCAACCTGGTTTTTGCCATGGGACGATACTGCACAGCAGTATCTGGCTATTGCACAGTCAGTGTCTAATGTAGATGTTCCCAGTGTAGTTCTGAATCATTCCCATGGTACCATATGGGACTTCAGTCTTACAGACAAAATGTCCTCCAGACATTTCCTGTCTTTGCTTTTTCTCTGTGAGGTGGCCCCTTCATCATTCATGTTACCCCAAACTGTGACACTCACCAAACTAGTCTTACCTCTTGTCATTATTATACCAGCCACCGAAAAGCTTCATCTTCCCTGTAGATAAATTTGCTTGAATTGATTTTTTTACAACTTGGACATCTTCCCTAACGTACCCATTGGCTTCCCAGAGTATAATAATTAAGATTAGCTTATTTATTCTGTAGCGACTTCCAGATTGGGTGTGTAATGGACCTTCTCATCCCCAGGCTGACTCCTTATATGCTGAGACATTCCGTGACACAGCAATTTCATAAAAATAACCAGAATTCATAATCAGTGCATACATTCCTCAGGTGTACTCCTAATATTAACATTTCTGTTCTTATTGCTGTTAACCTAAACTATGTTCTTAGAATATTGTGAAGAAGAAGGAGTGACTTCTGATTCCCTGTACAGGTGACTCAATGGGGCAGGGGAGGGGGGATTCTTTTTTTAGGAACAAGAAACCAGATGCTAACAAATCTGTAAACATAGCTCAGTACACCTCAGAGCAACAGAGCTTGGGCACATAATTAATAGCAACAAGACATGAAAGCTTCAAAATGACTCATAGCCTCCTTTTCAATCAATCTGCCTCCTACCCTTCATGGCTGGCCAACAGAACACAGAAATCCCTTCCTAGCCATGAAACACATTTTGAGACTCAAGAGTGGGTTAGTTCCAATGCTTCTGGCTATTAGCTCTTGTTGGACTTGGCAGTCTTAGAGCAAATTCAGTTAGCTACTGCCAGTCCTATAAAGTACAATGGAACTCATTGAACCTAAGGTTTTGTAATACAATATCTATCCATACAGTGAGCACTTGCTTTCATTGGCATTGTCAAAATGTGTCATCCCAATCAGTTAAATTGCCTTGGGTTCCACTGAATTAAACTGCTATATTACTTAGGCAGAGACTTCAGCTCACAGATCAGGGAGGGATATGAATGCTCTGAGGAAATTTTCAAAAAGATTTGACCAATTCCAGTGTAAGAATTAGTAAGGCATCATGAGGCACTTAAAATACTCTTTTAAATAGTTTATTAGGAGCTTCAGCCTTTAAAAAAAAATTTTTTTTTGCCTCTTGTTCGTAAGGCAAAAGTGGCAGTAGGTTTGTGAATTAAAGTGAATAAGGGGGATGATATGCTTATTCTCTAAAGACTCAAAACAAATTTATAGTTCTTATAGCTGAAGATAGTTGCCTGTAGCAACCATGGACATTTAGGGCTGTATTGTCTCATCAGTGGTATATCCTTCAAAAGATCAAACGCACACTTGAAACTATACCCCTGTGCTTACAGAACACCTCATTTTGTAACTGTTTTGAAGAAAAAAATTACTAGGGGCTTGAATAGTTTCTTAAAAGAAATCCCTTGTGAAATACCACAAAATTAGACATTAAATTGTTCAATGAGCAGCACAACACCACTAGCATACACTTAAGTTACTGAAAATCTGATCTCAGTGGTTATGCCACTTTCCAGAATTATCCTAAAGATATGCCTCCCTGCAGAAAGATAAATGTTATGATAAATGGCAAGAAAAGATCCATTCCAAAATAAAGGAGAACTGCCTAGGTGTGACTGAATTGTTCTTAATGGAAAAATGAAAATGGAGAACTTGATATCCTTCTGCAATTGCTATTGGATTTTTTTATTGAAGTTGTGAATCTGAAGATAAAACCTACTACACACTTGTCCCCTGGGATACCAAAATATTACAGCTATGAACAAATGCAGATTTAAATTCATCAGTGCACATCCTCATTGGGAAAACGTACAAACATAAATGTCATATTACCCTTAGTAGAATGTCAATAAGCCAAGAAAATGTTTAATTAAAATGTGTGGAAAAATTCAGTAAGACCATAACTACAACCCTTCCTTCCTGCCCTATCTCTGTACTATTTTGAGAAAGGGTGGGGAAGTATTTTTGGTAAGTGGTAAGGACAGAAACTGCTGGTTTTCTTACTGATGCTTCTTTTCCCCCTATCTTCTTCTGCACAGGTGACACTAAATACATACTATGTTCTGTGATATTTGACCCCCATAGATTTGAAAAGCAAATGTAGAACTTCGAAGAGGCAGGCTGTGGAGCATAGTACATCTGTTACATCTCCATTATAAAGTGATCGATTTGTGCACAGCAGGGATTCTGAGGGTAAGGAGGCACATGCCTTTTCGGAGAATCCTTAGTAGAGACTTCAAAACCCTTAATCTAGAAACTGTGGTCATGAGCAGCAGATACTCATGGATTTAGTGACAATTTTTGTACCCTTCTTTAGAAGGGACTTACTGATAGAAGCCATCACCTTTTACTTTTTTTGCTAAGGGCTTTTGCTGGGTTGAGACTGAAGAGAGTGCTGCGTTGTATTCAGATAGCCAGAGAAATAAAATAAATATTTTATTTTAAGGTAAGTCTTGGCATTCTTGATTTGGTGAGGGAGACAGTACCCCTGACATCCTGGTTGGAGCCCTCCATAATCCAGAATTTAGAAATAGATGGTTTATATTTATGGTTATAATCTAGGCTGAATTACCTCACTGTTTAGTAAAGTCTTATTTTCAATATAAATATGAAATGAGGTACTTATATGGCTATTATCGCACTATATTTTTGGCAATAAGAGAATGGACATGCCAGAAGTAATATAAAATGTAGCTAGAGTGTTGATGTACTCTGGTGACAGACCTGTAGGTTTTTTTAAGGTCTGTCATGAATTGGTTAGAAACTGGTATGTCCATCTCCTTGCTAAGACAGAGGATAAAGCCTCTTTTTTATTGCATATTTGCTGTTGCTATTGCCAGAAGGCTTGCTCTGCATCAGGAGTAAAACATGCTATCTAATCATAAACGTATAATGCTGTTCTTGCCACAGAAAAAATCTGTATCTCTGCTGTATGGAGAACTGTAGGGCTAATGAGAGGGGAATTAAATTTTCAACCTTGTTTGTAAAAGCCATTTCATACACTTATTAATCAAGATGCAGGAGCTTGTAAGAGAATTATTCTCTTGAAATGGAAATCTATTCCACTCTTAGAAATATTAATCTCTTATAATAGTGTAATTGAGTTGGGCAGTTCACAAAAAATATTTTTATGCAAATGGAAGGCTTCCAATATTAGAGAGGATATCATCAGCATATCTTGAAGGATATTGGTATAATGAAATAGCTTCTAGCTTGGTGTTTAATGAGGAAACACAAGTTCCTTCAAACACGGAACTATAGGAAATAGAAATGAAATAGTCGTCATTGGGCATGTCTACATGGGACGCTGTTGCACAGTGGTTTCTATGCATTTATTTAGTACTTGTATAATCAGTTACTTGTATAATCAAGTATTAAATAAATGTGCATACCAGTCACTGTGCAGTAGTGGCAGAGAATGCCTTTTTAGTGATGGTACTGAACAGTAGCTGAATAATACTGTGCAGTAGGGCAGCATGTAATTTTGCTGGCCATTTTGTTTCAACACTGTTTTGACTCATTTCAAGGTTGAAACAGCTAAATTAAAACAAAACAAAGGCCATCCAAATAGCCTTGAAACAAAACAAGGCTAGTCAAAATGTTTTGAAAGTTTAAACTTTTTGACCATAGCACTGGGGATGGGAAGTCAGTCTAACTGGGCTGACTTCCCATCCCTGGCACAAGACCAGACAAGGGACGGAGAGACAACCCAGCTGCACTGCCTCCCCGTGCCCCATTCTAGATTGCACTGGGGATGGGGAGGCAGCCCAGCTAGACTGACTTCCGATCCCCAGTGCTATGGCTGAAACATTTTTTTTGACTAGCTCAGCTGGGCTGCCTTCCATCCCCAGCGAAACTTGAAACAGCATCAAAACAGCTGTTCTGTTTTGATGGAATGGAACAGAACAGCTATTTCAAATCAAATGAAATTTGAAATGGAACAGTGTTCTGTGGCACCATCAAAACTCAAGGCTGTTTTGCACAGCCCTACTGTGCATAGCGTATTAGCACTGTTGATGCTCTAATGTGCTACTGTGGAGTATTATTCAGCTACTGTGCAGTCAGCATCTCATGTAGATATGCCTGGGAAGGCCAATCCTGTCCTTTCATGGGCAACCCCCTTTAAAAAAATCTTATCTAGTTCAATCTTGAAACAATTAGATTTCTTGTCCTGCCTTCTGTTGGAAGGTTGTCCCTAAATTACACTCTTCTATAGTTAGAAACTTTAAAATTTCCAGCCTAGACTTATTTTCAGCCAGTTTGTACCCATTCATTTTTATTCCAACATTGTCCTTAGCTTAAATAGTTCTTTTTCTCTGGCATTTGTCTACCAATCCCACTTTATTTTTCTCCCTCTTCAGCCTTTGCTTGATAAGCTGAATGAGAAAAGCCTCATAGTCTTCTATGATAGTCTTCTTTCCCCTGAATATCTTACTAATCTTCCTTTGTACATGTTTCTGTTTGAATTATTTTTTCATGTTCAGAACCTCATCTTTATCTCCTTTCTGCATTGTTTAATTGTTTTTGCCGTTACTTGCTGTTTTTAAGACAATCTTATTTCATGAGGGCTGCAACCTAATTGACTACCGGATTGGGTTCTGTTATGGGCTATGCCATTGGTTTCCATCTGACTATGTTACCCCATGAATAAAGTGAAAATAATGATAGTGAACACTTGCAGAAAGTTCTTTGAGATCTGTTGACCTTATGTGTAAAAGACAATGTTATACTAACAGTCTTCCCAGGGGCTTGTATTGTTTTGATTTAAATCACACTGTTCGTGCAATTTTACCCCATGGACAAGTCTGTGATTTTAAAGCAGTGATTGCCAAATTTTTGGTCCATGGATCTCCCCCTTTAAGTGTCTAAATTGTGAAATGCTGTTAAAACCTTCAAAGTGGGAATTAAGGATTTAAAATGGACTTAGTTTATGAATTAAATTAATTTAAACCAAAATTCTCAGAATTAAAGGGATGAGGATCTTTGTTCAAAATAGGTGGTTTTAATTCCACTTACAGAAATAAGTGGAAAAATGCACCTTGTGGATTGGTTGAATATTTAGATAAATCTTCAGTATTAAGGAACCTGAGTCAAACTGAAGGTAAAAAGCATTGTAGTGTTATAAAGCCAGATATTACGAGTATCCTTGGCAGAGTAGGACATGTGTCTAGTGTTTAAAGTCCATTGCATAAAGGTCATGGTGAGAGGGACACAATGATTTGAGAAGTTTTGTACTCCGGCTTCTTTTTTGGTTGCCAAAAAACTTACTTGGGCTCTTGGTAGCCACATTTAAGTTAAGTAGCCCCAAAACTATTCTAGCATATGCTAAGGGGCTGAGCAGGTCTCCATCAGAGCAAGGATACAACCCTTTAGACTCTATGCCAGTCAAGGCTCTACTGGATGTAAGCACTGGACCATTTTATTTGTATAAGCTGATTGTGAATAAAAAAGCCGTCTTTGGTGCAATCCAGTTGCTTCCGGTGTATCAAAATGAGAATGTGGCCTGCTGGAGAGTGATGTTTTGTAACTGGACTCCTGATCCAGAAAGCATGTCTATATAGCATGTAAGACATGACCATCTAAATTATTAGCTGATATGGAAGACTCATAGAAACAATAATAATAATAATGAGTAATATTAGTTGCTGTATATCCCTTTTTTGGTAGATATCAAAGCACCTGATTAAAGAAGTGATTATGCAGTTTTTTTCCAGCAAGGGCTTTTTTCTTATATGCCAGATGTCTCAGTTTTGTGTGTCCATTTTGGTGCTACATAATGTACCTTGACCAAGAAGAACACTATTAGAGAAAAGACTTTTCAAGTTGGCATCTAAAATGCAATCTTGATGCAGAAAGTGAATTTGGAAAAGGCTTGACACAAAACTTTTTAATATCATTTTTGTAACTTGATCTCTTCTTCAGTTGCTGAACATCTGCAGCCTGCAGAAAGACAGCTGATACAGGGATTGCTTCTAATCAGTAAAGTGTATAATACAAAGATTATTTGACGAAGCACAGATTTTTTCATTAAAATATTTTATGGTATCACTGGGAAATTTTGTAAAACAAGCCTTCAGTAAGATTTTACCATGACAGATCATATCTTTTTTCAGGTTGCATCTTATGACACCTACAAATGAAATTGATGACAATGCAAGAAAGTGTAGTCCAAGTGCTTTAAAACTATATATAGGGCCTAATCAAGCTGTATTAAAATAGTCATCTTTTGGAAAATGCATCTTTATCATAGCTGGTTCCTGACCTTAGTTGCAGATCTTGTAACTAATTATATGGACAATTAACCCAAATCCAGTAGGTATCCCATGAGAGACTAGTGCTTATCTAAACTGAAGAAAGCAGCTATCCTTGAATACCAAGTGCTATTAGTGCTTCCTTGACAGGCTACAGAATACCTATGAGATACTGATTATGCACCAGCTGAACCTGGACATCCCGAATGGCAAAAAGGACATTGTGCCAGATGGTATTTACCATATTCTGATTAGAGGATAAAGATCTTATCATTCAAGTTACTCTGCAGCTTTGAAGCAGACTGTGACCTGTGTGGGTTCTTTTTTGCTAGCATTGCTGAGCAAGCAATTATGCCATAAGACTTGCACAGTTTGCTTGTATTTCCATTCAAGGTCATGCTCTATTCAGACTTTGATACTAAAACAAACTTCCTAGAGAAAATCCTGACAAAACCACCTGTGATCTAACAATAAATTGTATCTGAACATGGTAAGATCTCAGCATGAAGTGAAAATGAAGTCAAAACTTGAAAGTGAAACCCAAGGCCAAACTACATTTTGGCCATATAATAATGCCTTTAGTTTTTTAATCTGTTAAGACAAATAGACAGTGACTTCTCCAATCTCGGGCCAATTTTGTTAATTTTATGTAATATTGTTTTCTGTTTCATACTACAACACATTCTGCATTATAGCAGGTGTCAGTAATAACTATTGTAAGTGCCTACACAATTTCTCTATTGTGCTTTTTCTTTTCCTCCAAACGTCATATTTGGGGGTAAAATAATACTTTGGCTGATCTTCATCTGAAAATATTAAGGTTTACAATTTAGTTACAAATCCTTTTTTTTTGGCATTTTGACACCTGGAAAAATGCCCCACCCCAACTAGGGATGATGCCCTCTGTGAAATCTATACAAATTCATTGCCTCTGTATAAGTCTGAATGATTAGCACTCAGTAAACCTTCCTTTTGATGAAGAATCAGACTGAACAAGCTGGATTTGATGTCCTCTTAGAGGACATTGATTAAGCAGGAATAAAATACAGTAAAATCTTGTCACTATAGACAGTTGAGATGCCTTGAAAAATACATCAGCAACTGAGCTGCTGGGTGATAATGACCATCCTAAATTATCTTGTTCTTCCATTATCAGGGTTTTACTGAATCTCTCTTGTTTGTTGACTACCTCTTATAGCCTTGTTTTATTTACATAAGGAGTTTTACACAAGCTTTTGTTTCAACTGCTGCTTGGCTCTGTTGCATTTCCTTCTCTCCCAGAGACCTGAGGAATGGTACAGTGGTACTCAAACACTTGTCTCTGTCTATCCCAACCAAGTAATTGGTTCTATAAAAGATAATAGGCACAAAGCTGTCTCTTATGATGATACCTATTCCCATTTTAAAATTTCATTTTAAGTCCTTCAGTCATGTTTGGAAGAAGAAAAATTAAACTGAAACTTCAGGGCTAAAATTCACTTGAGCATGTTTAGGGAGTATCTGATGAAACTGTAATACTATAAAGAGCTCCAGCCCGCTACTCCCATCCCCTTGTGATTATATGTTTTTTCTTTAGGAAAATATTGATGAGTGAGCTTATAGAGGTCTCATTGAAACACCCACAAATGCAACTTGAAACAAAAGAAACCTCAGCCTTACAAAGACCTAGCACTAGGAAGAGACATGCAGAAATAAAGTAGAAGCCATTATACTTTCAGTTTGGTAATTCATATTCTGAAATAAAATAGTGAAATTTTACAGATCTGGAGGAAAGTATATACCTTTAGTTTGGCCAGACATTTGGCCTGGCCCATTGAACTCAGTGGATTTTTTGACAAATTATTTACTACAAATATAGGCTTATTGTAGGTCTATAGCCTAATCAAGTATATTACCTATTAGTCTATGTTCAGAATTATGAAGTCAAACCTAAAAACACCTGCAGTTTTGGTCACTGGAAATATGTCATATGACTTCCCTCAGCAATCTGTGAGAGGGAATTCTTATGTTCTAAATCCCTTTATAAAGTCAAACCTAAAAACAGAAAGAAAGATCCTAAAGCTGTACTCAGTTAGGCTGCTTCCTTGGCGGGGGGGGAAGAGTGATATAAGGAAGGTCTAGCTCCTGTATAAAAAAAAATGTAGATTGCACAGAGGGTATTATGTACAAAAATTGAAACCTACTCCAAAGGCTTTAAAATAAAACTGCTAATAATATTCTAATAAGTACCAGGAAGGTCTTTAGTTACTTGTAATTGTGACCACATAGTACTTGGTTTGTTGAGTGGCAGAGGACCTATAATCAGCAACTTTGGGTGATCTGTTCTGGGTCATGCAGTTTCTATGTTAAATTATCCTTTTAATCTGAGTAATGAAATAGCTAGTGCAAAGTGAATTTGAAGCAATTTATGACTTTCTTTGTCAGTTGTGTGTGTATGTGTGCTTGCTTTCACATGGTAACTTTCCTCTCTTTTTCTCATTCTCCTGTGGATATCCCTGAAAAAGCAGCACTGAAAGTACAGCTTTATTTTCTCCTTTATTTAGTATCTCCTCTCTCCTTCTCAGTCAGTTTTCTTCTCTTTTTCCTGACAAAGAACTACATTGATTCATTTTCCCCTGTTCCATCTTACTTAGTATCTTAAAATGAAAAGGGGGGAAAGAAATCAGATAAATATCATTTATGTTTAAAAATACTGACTTCTCCCTATTCTTCCGTTCACTATTTTCATTAACATCAGCCTAGTTTCAAACTTGCTTTTCTTTTCCTTTCTTGTACAGATTCTTTTTCAGAAATCATGTCACCTATAGGGTCTGGCTAACTATTTCCAATGTAGCGATTCCTCATTTTCTTTCTGATGCAAATTTAAATACTGCTCTCCAGAAATAATCTTCTTACAGGAAGTGTTTAAACATGGTATTAGCATGCAACAATAAACTCCAGCACACATGGCACCAGAGTTTATTGCTCCCAGCATGTCATTTGAATATGCACCCGGGACTGAAACATGCTGAACTGGGTTGGGGCAGGCCTGCTCTGACTTGGCTCAGGATGCTGTGGCTAGGGCACAAAGGGTGTTTCAGTGCAGTGTTAGCTAGCAGGCAGCCCCCACACTGATGCAACCTTGTGCCCCTGCAATCTGGGTGAGCATCTGCATGTGTGCTGTTGTACATAAAAAACGCTGCAGCAGGGTAGTACTTGTAAATACTTGTAAATACTACCATACTGTGGAATTAATTAGTTTCCTGTGTCAGGGATGTACTTGGTAGCCGCACTGGTCTGAGAGAAAAAGAAATACAAAAATGTAGAACTCTTGGTTTCAAAATAATACCTTTTATTAGACCAACGAAGAAATTGCACAACCCACCCCCCCAACCCCCCGCCTCCACCTTTTGGGCTCAAAGGCCCTTCATCAGGCTCTGGGGAAAGTGTAGTTGATACAAGATGGTAAAAAGTCCCCATAGGTAGGAAATAAGCTTCATTTTTGCACAGGAGGGAGTTGTAGATGGAAAGCTGTCCCTCTGGGTCCATGAGAGTGTCTTTGTGAGTTGTGCTGAGTTGTTCTTTGATGTATAGATCAGGTAGAATTCCTTCCCTGGAGGAGTCAGATGGAAGGCAGGGAGGTAGAAAAACTTTCTTGTTCTGCAATGAAGTTTAAAATGCAGAAATGTTTTGCAATTTCTCAGTTAGTTTAATACAAGGTATCATTTTGGAACCAAAAATTCTAGATTTTTGCGTTAGTTTCATAGATTTCATAGACATTAAGGCTGAAAGGGACCTTGAAGATCATCAAGTCCAGTCCCGTACCCCAGGGGCAGGAAGTCAGCTAAGGTCAAAGGATCCTAGCAAGATAAGCATCCAAACATTTCTTGAATGAGTCCAGAGTAGGTGCCTGCACCCCTTCTGGAAGGAGTCTATTCCTGGCCTTGGGGGCTTGGACAATAAAGACATTTTTCCTTATGTCCATCCTAAAATGGTCTTGGAGGAGTTCCTTATTATCCCTCAGGGCACTCTGGTGAACAGATGTTGCTCCAGATCCTGATGCACACCCCTGATGTACTTATAAGCAGCCACCAGGTCCCCCTGAGCCTGCACTTTTCCAGGCTGAAGAGTCCCATGGCTCAGCCTCTCTTCATAAGGCCTATTCTCTTGCCCTCTGACATCATGCACATGGCTCTCTGGACTCTCTCAAAGTTCTTGACATCCTTCCTGAATTGCAGAGCCCAGAATTGGATGCAGTACTCCAGCTGTGGCCTCACCAAGGCCAAGTACAGCAGGAGGATGGTATCCTGAGATTTACTTGAGAAGCATCTATAGATGCAAGCCAGGGTTTTGTTTGCTTTACCAAATGTAACATCGCATTGGTGGCTCATGTTCATCTTGTGGTGAATCATGACCTCCAAGTGTCTTTCATTTGTGGTGCTAGCTAGCGTAACACTGCCAAGCCTATAAGCATGCTGCAGGTTTTTTCCCCCCCTGAGGTGGAGTACCTTGCATTTATCAGTATTGAATGTCATCAGGTTTGTATTCACCCACTTACTAAGCTTATCCAAGTCAGACTGGATCACTAGCCTGTCCTCAGGTGGGGGTGTTATGCCCCAAAGTTTAGTGTCATTGGTGAACTTGGCCAGTGTGCTGCTGACACCAATGATCACATCATTGAGAAAGATCTTAAAGAGAACTGGTCCAAGGACAGAGCCTTGGAGACACCACTGATCATGGAGAGCCATAATGATTCGATACCATTGACTGCTACTCTCTGGGTTTGACCTCAGAGCCAATTCCCCAGCCATCAGACTGTGGTGTAGCCGAGGCCACAGTTGGCCAATTTTTTTTCCCATGAGAAGATCATGGGACACCAGATTAAAGGCTTTTTTTAAAGTCCAGATATGTGATGTCAATCTGTTCTCCCTTATCCAGGTGATATGTCACCTGGTCATAGAAGGAGATGAGATTGGTCAGGCAAGACCTACCCATGATAAACCCAAGCTGGCTGTCCCTCAGGATGTTGCCATTAGCCAGCTTATCAAGAAGGGTCTCTGATAATTTTCTCCAGAATCTTGCCAGAGATTGAGGTCAAGCTGATTGGCCTGTAATTCCTAGGATCTACTTTCCACCTTTTCTTGAAGATGGACACCACATTGGCCTTCTTCCAGGTATTTCACCTGAGCACCATGAGTTTTCATACATTTTTGCCAATGGTTGGGCTATGATACTTGCCAGAACCTTGAGTACTCTAGGGTGTAATCTATCCAGACCAGCTGACTTGAAGGTGTCCAGCCTCTCAAGATGTTCCTTTACAAGGTCTACACCGATGCTGGGTATAAATATGCCCTCACCCTGGCTGTCCCATATCCTGCTAGGCAGGGCTGATAAAAGACAGAGGCAAAGTACCTGTTAAACAGGTTTTTGCTGGGTGTCAGTTAGCAGTTGTCCCATTTGGTTCAGCAGGGGTCCAATGTAACCCTTGCTTTTTTTCTGACTCCCTACCTATCTGAAAAAGGACTTTTTATTATCTTTGATATGTGAAGCCAGATGGAGTTTGGTTGCAGCCTTGGCTTTCCTGATCCAATCCCTGCAGATATGGACCAATGCTGAGTACTCCTCCTTGGTGGTGATTGCAGTCTTTATAAGTCTCTCTTTCTCTTTTTAGGTGTAGGAGTTCCTCAAGTTCCCTGCTGAGCCAAGGCGGTTGCTGTGCCCTTTTGCTAGCCTTCCTCCTTGATGGGATGGACATTCCTTGTAGTGTCAGGAATGGCCCCTTGAGGAGCAACCACTCCTCTTGGACTCCTCTTCCTGTCGAGTCATAGTCCCTTAGGGCCTTGACAACAAGCCTTCTGAGCTTGTCCAAGTCAGCTTCTGTAAAGTCAAGGGCTTCTGCATTGCTGACTGACTTACCAGCTTTGCTATGGATAGTAAAGTTGATCAGCTCATGGTCACTATCACCCAGCTTTCCATCTTAGGTCACCTTTGACCAGTACCAGGTCCAGCAATGCTTTACCCCTTGTCAGCCCATAGACTTCTTGAGTCAGGTAGAGTTCATCCATGCATGTGAGGAAGTTTTGCGACCAATTGGATTTGACTGAGTGCTGTTCCCATGAGATGTCCAGGTAGTTAAAGTCTCCATGACAACCATGCACTGAAAGCATGCAGCCTCAGCCAGTTCCCTGGTGATCCTGGTCCAGCTCTTTTTTCTGGTTAGGAGATCTGTAGTAGACTCCTACCATGGTGCCCCCTGTGCCACGTTCCCCAAGTATTTTAACCCAGAGGGACTCCAGTTATCCTCCCTGGGTGCCAATGTCAATTTGCAGAGACACATAGCTTTTCTTGACATAGAGAGTTACACCCCCACCCCTTTTATCTGCACAATCTCTCCTGTACAGGGTATAGCCATCTATATCTGTGGCCCAGTTATAGGTGAAGTCCCACCATGTCTCCATTACCTCTATGAGATCATAGTCTTTCTTGCTTAACACAGGACCAATTCCTCCTGTTCATTCCCCAAGCTCCTGGCATTGGTGTACAGATACATAAGTGTCCCATTGGAAGTCCTAGGCTTCCTTGCACTCCCAGACAGACACTATTCCAGGGCTGGGGTAGGTGTGGATTCTTTTGGGTGCCCTAACCTGCTGGTTATGCAGTAGTTGCCTAATGGGCTTACATTAGTGGTCATCCACCCATCCCCCAGTGGGCTTAGTTTAAAGCCTGGTCAAGCAGATCAGCCAGTCTGGCTGAGAAGAGCCTGCTCCCCGGCGCAGTGAGGTGGAGGCTATCTCTTCCCAGAAGACCACTGCCGCCCTCACCAAAGAATGGACTGTGATCATGGAAGCCGAAGGCTTCACAATGACATCAGCACTGCAGTCTTTGGTTAACTACTTCATTCCTCCTCTCCCTCCTCACCCCATAGCCCCAAACTGGGAGGATTGAGGAAAATACTACCTGTGCCCCCAACTCCTTAAGACCCACTCCCAAAGCCCTGTAGTATCTCATGACCCGGCTGAGATTGATCCAAGCCGTGTCATTCATGCCCATTAATTTCCTGTGGCATTATAGGGTTTCACATGTAAATTTTTACTGTGGAGCTAATTAGTCTACTGAGCAGCTACAGTCTTGTGTAGATGTGTCCACAGAGTTGCATTTAAGCTCCCAATGCGCATTTCTACATGTTGCCATACAGCTATGTTGCTACAGTGCCATGCTGTAGTATTTCCTTTTGGAAGTACTGCTATGCTGCTATGCCTTGATGATATTTAATTAAATTATTAATTAGGCAGGATGCTGCCCATTTCCTGCCCTGATGCTAGGGGGTGCTATCTGAGGCTCCATTCCTCCCCTATGCCACAAGCCAAGCCTCATAGATGGCATCCACTGTTGTTAACCTCACTGGCCCCACACTGGGCCCCAGAATCCTCCAATTAAGACCCCTTTAAGATCCCTTCATTCAGGCAGCCTACTCCTCCTTCATTTGGAGCTGCCTAGCTCCATAATCTGTTCCCCCTTATGGGTGTGGTCCCCCCAGGACCTTTGGCTACACTGGCCCTGGCCTCACCTCCTGGCCAGTTAGAACCCCAGGGCCTCAGCTCTGGGCATCCCTCACAGTGGGCCCCTGGCCATTTGACCCTTCCGGTCCTGGCCCCATTATTGACCAGTTGAGGAATTCCATGTCAGACTTCTGAGTCTATAGCCCTTTCCCTCTCTTGGGTCCACCTTCCTGATCCTTTTATGGGGTAACCCACCCGGTTGTGGGAGTTAGGGTTATTAAGGTGCCCTGACCCAATTTTCACTGGGGTGGTAACTGGCCTGGTATTTCCTGGAGGTTCCTATGCCATTGAGATCCCTACCAGGCCACCCATTCCCAGCAGGGTGTAGTTTTAAGTCATGCCTAGGACCAGGAGCCTCCAAACCATCCCCTACAGCACCTGCCTTTACCTCTAAGATGTTGCATGCAGCCTTGCAGCCAGCCAATGTTACTACCTGGCCTGTCAGCAGCAAACTGCCCTGTTTATACAGGTGGCCAGGGATCTAAAATGGCCGTCACAGTCAAGCCCCTACTGGCTGCTTGGCTCAGTGCTTAAAGTGGCAGGCACAAAGAGTGCCCTGTCACAGTTAGTTATAATTATAGTTGAAAAACATACTGTAGAAAAGAAAAATACAAAGTTAAGGTGTTCAAAGTCCTTAAGGACTTATCAATATTAAAACTCAACCCATTTTAAATTAAAATTATTTTTTTAACTGATTAACCTGGATTACGTCTTTTAGTGTCAAAGAATTTAGATGTTAGGGGAGCCCTCTAGTGGCCCCAACTCCCAAAATTTCAGAAGCCACCAGAACCTTTAGGTTAAGTACAGACAGCCAAAAAGCCTGAGGCTGAATCAAGTCAATCTTTGCAGATTAGTGTAAACTGCATAAATTGAACTGATAGGCAAGTGAGCAGACATTCACTTTTGGTTCTGGAAATGAAGTCATATATCTGGAGTGGTCCATGCCAGAAGCTACGGGGTACAGGAGCAGGCCTTCCTGCTCGGCTGGAGCAGACAGCTTAGGCCAAAGCTAGTGTACACACCCTACAAGGCTGGTTTGCAGGGGACGCGCAAAACATCTTAAGGTGCTGAGAGACTGTGAGTTAACTTGAATCTGGGAATCTGGGACAGAAATTCAATAATCTAATTTAACTTAAATCAGTTAAGTCTGATACTACATCCAGGTTTATCTTAAACTGGGTTCAGCCATTTTGAAAATGGTTTATGTGCGCTGAAGTTCTGTTGTACTGTACAATCACTTATACTGGTTTATATGTAATTTCTGTCCCTTGCCTTGTGGAGCAGGCATGTATATATGCATAGGTGTGGCTAATCATAACAGTTCAGTAACCTATTCAGTGGTTCTTATCATTATATCTACATTTTTATTTATGTTTATAACTTTTTAGACATGAATGTAGAAGTGATTATACCTGATTTCTTTACAGGGAACAAAACTAATAATAATCTGGAAAAAAATATTAAAACTCACTTAAAAATCTATTGCAGCTTATTAAATGTAATTGTACATATGTTTTATTTATAATAATACAAATATGTGTAATGTAACTTTCTCAATATACATTAAACCATTTTAGAACATCCATCATTAATAGAATAAATAGCATGAAAATTGTATCTGCTTTTATTCACTTACTAGGGACTGAGTTAAACAATCCTTTAATTATATATATATTTCAGAAAACACCTACTTTATTTTAATTTTGGACTTATTTGCAATTCTGAAGCTACATCTACATTGGTGGTGGGTTTAAGAAATTGAGGAGCTGAAGATATTTATTTAGAAACATCTCAGTGATGTGGAAATCACGACAGGATCACTGCTTGACTAACAGAGCGCTTTATTTTACATGGTCACGGGAGAAGAAGCAAGGGCGGCTAATTCTCTGCAGCTGCAGGATACAGACTGTGTTACATACTTGTGAGGAAAAGACACACAGAAGCCTCCCCCGAATACATTCTTGGCAGTCTGACAATAAATCACCCTGGAGTCCCGCTAAACTAAACGTGTTTTCTCCAGCTGTCTCCCGATAAGTTTTATCTCAAGGCCCCTTTGTTTTTCGGCCTTTACTTACGCTCCTTATTATGGCTTAACTTTATTTTTGCTTGCCCCGTACTTTTCCTCATCATTCCCCACCATGTAAGTGCTTGTGCTTACATCTTTATATTCATAAGATCTTTGACCTCTTTTTGATGCTTACACTTGCAGGCCACTTCTCCGAGCACCATCATCTGTAACTCAGTTGCAGACAACCTAGAAACACTTTGGGTGGTTTTTGATAAGCAAAGGCATGAACAGCACAAAATTATTTGGATAATAATAAAACAGCAAAAGGGCATAATACACTTATAATGCACCACTTCAATAGGGATTTCACCCATCTCCCTATATTTGGCAGCCAACCCACCAATCAAAGAATTTCTCTTCGGCATCAGCATGAATTACTTGCAATTGCTTTTTTATGGTGCGGAGATCCCCCTGTACTTGTTGGTGCTGATTTATTCAAGTGCAGCATGTGTGGTTCACAACCGCACATACCCCACCTTGGGCGGCTAGGAGATAGTTTAGGGCCATACAACTTTTAACAGCTACTTGCCCCACCTGGGTAATCTTATCATTGAGAGCTCCCAAATCATCAGCACTAGCATTGATAAAGTTCTCCATGACTCCCAAAATATTTTTAATGGCTTTTTCTAATTTAGCTATCCCTAGCCAAGGGAGGAAGGCCCTGGTAAATTGGTGAAACCCTGTGTGTCGGAGAACCAGTGGGTTTTCAACCGCACACTGATGTCTGGGCAAGCCAGGTGGGAAGTTAGACACTTTATGCCAACAGAGGCTACAGTGCAAGTCAAATGTCAGAACAACTTTGTCCAAGATACAGGTTCCAACCCAATTTCATCACAGAGTCCTCTGGGCGTCATCCCCACATAGCCAGCACAAACTGGGAGCTGCTGCAGTACTAAGATCCCTACAGGGTGTGTTCCTCACCCAACATTTTTGATTGACCTGTAGGGTGTAAGAAAGGGCATGTTGGCTCTTTACCATTCTGTGATGAGATATTGATTTGTTACAGGAAACAGGACCTAACACCACATAAAAATTAAAGCAATCAAGCACTTGCATTTGGGGTAATGCCTTACAAAGTAGCCAGCCTCCCCTGTCCTTTCTGTCCTATTAAATCTATAACAGAGGGCTGCTTCCAGCCCTGAGGACAATTTTCAACTGTCTTGAGGCACTTTTACCTACCATGTAGGTATTGACAGTTGGTTTCTGCTAGAGGGGCAAAACTTGACAAAGCTAGTATTGTAGTCAGTTCCCCAAACCTCAAGGGGGGTCGGCACCCCAAGCATTGGGATTCCCTTGGCAGAACTGAGGGGGTCACAGTGAACAAGGGTCATGTGGTCCGCCACCAGGAGGACCACCTCATAGTGGGTTAAGTGGCCGGGGGACAGGTGCTGAGTTCTGCTGCGTCGAAGAAGGGTGAGGACAGCGTGAGGGACAGCAACAGTAAGGGGGTGCCCAAGAACAAGGTTAGTTTTAGAAACCAACAGGGCAGCAGCAGCAACAGTGTGGAGGCAAGGGGGAGATCCAGAAGCAACTGGGTCAAGGGAGGCACTATAATAAGCAATGGGATGGTGCGGAGAAGGCCCAAAAGGCTGGGTTAAGACACCAGAAGAAGTGCCTTGGTGTTCATGGTAAAAAAGAGTAAACAGCTTAGAATAGTCAGGCAAACTGAGAGTGGGAGAAGAGGAAAGGGCTTGCTTGAGCTGGCAGAGAGCAGATTCATGGCTTTCATTCCAGGGTAGTGAGTCAGGGGAACAGTCACAGGTGAGAAGAGTAAGAGGTTTGGAAAGTCCAGAGTAATTGGGAATCCACTGTTGGCAGTAGTTTGCAGCACCTAGGAAACCACGGAGCTGGTGTTTAGTTTGTGGGTGAGGCAGAGAAAGGATAGCAGAAAGGCGATCAGGAGATAGGTGACAGGTACCATGAGAAATAGTATAGCTCAGGCAGGTAACAGAAGCCCGGCAGAATTGGAGCTTAGAGTGGGAGGCTTTGTGGTCCCGTGCTGCAAGTTGTTCTAAAAGGGCAACAGAATCAGCTTGGCAATGGGGCGGGTGGTATCAGAGCAGAGGAGCAAATCATCTACATATTGAACAAGCACAGAATCATGAGGCTGCTGGACTGTATCAAGGTCAGACTTGACAAGTTGGCTGTATATGGTGGGTGAGTCATGGAAACCTTGAGGCAGACGTGTGAAGGTATACTGCCGGCCCTGATAAGTAAAAGCAAAAAGATACTGAGCACCAGGGTGAACTGTTATAGAAAAAAAGGCATTACAGAGATTCACTACAGAAAAACAAGAGGCAGAAACAGGTATCTGAGAAAGAACAGTGGCAGGATCGGGCACCACAGCTGTTAAAGGAACCACAAAACTGTTAATAACATGCAAATTTTGAACAAACCAATAAACAGGCAATCGTTCGGGGTGAATTTTCCTAGTTTGCAGACCAGCAGGATTGGGGTATAACAACTGGAGTGAGTCGGTATAAGAACTCCTTGCTCTAGGAGCCCTTGTATAAGAGGTGCAATGCCTTGAGATGAGGCAGCCAACAGCGGGTATTGCAGGATCGATAGGGGAGACACTCCTGGTTTAACCTTGATAGAAACTGGGATGGCACTGTTAAGAAGCCCCATATTGGTTGTGGAGTAGGACCAAAAGGACTTAGGAAGGTGAGCCAATAGTTCCTGTTGCAACGAGGAAGGATTGCACTGGGGTTCCTGTTCCATTAGTGTCATCATCAAGGCAGGAATCTGGGTCTGGGGTAATGAGAGGAAAATCCCATCCAGAGAAAAATGAACAGTTCCTTGTAACTTGCACAGGAGGTCTTGCCCCAGAAGGTTTACAGAAGCACAAGGACTTAATAAAAAGGCATGTTGCTCAATAAGGGGACCTAAGGTAAACAAGAGTGGCTGCATAACAGGGTGGTCAATAAGTTGATCCCCAGTACCTACAGCGGTGATTACTTTATCAGAAATGGGAATCTTAGAAACAAAATCAGAGCTAAGCATAGACAAAGAAGCACTGATATCAACAAGAAAGGGAACAGTCTGTTTTCCCACAGTAACAGGTATTGTAGCATCAGAAAGGGTAGAAAGCAAAGGGGCTGGAGTCTCTGGGTCTTCTCGGCTGTCCTAACACTGATCTTTACCTTTGAAGGACTGGAGAGGAGCTGGTCCAGGCAGTGCAGCTTGGCTGAAACGGAGGGGCACTAGCTGAGAGCGGGTGCCCCCGGGGTTTATGTGGGGACTCATTCTTCCAGTGGCCTTTCTGTTTGCAGTAGTGACAGACATCATTAGGAATGTTAAAGGGACCGGGTGGCCGGGTTGAGTGAAACGGTCCAGTAGAGCACAGTGGTCTGGTGTTATCTTGAAGGTCTCTGAATTGCAGGGCCATCAATTTTTCCACAGCCTTTGATTTATTGTGGCTGAGCTTTAGTATAGAAATGAGTGGCAGCAGCCAGAATTTTGGTGATGGGTTTAGCTCCCCATCTGATAACAGTGGACTGCAGGGGATCAGAAATCTTTGGTAACAGCCCTAAAACAAAGGTCTGGATGATTACAGCAGAAAGGTTAGCTTCTGGGTCTTCATTGCCAGAATGTGCCTTAAAGGCTTGGATCAGGAAAGAATAGTAATTGGCAGGGTGTTCTTCTAGCTTCTGTTTACACATAGAAATTTTGGACCAGTCTGTTTTTTGTGGGGAAACCTTAGGGACAGTGTCTAGGACCTGTTTATAGAGGTCCCGCAGACTGGCATTGCTGGGGTCCTGAGCAGGCCAATGAGCCTCTTTAAGGAGGGTATCCCTTTGGTCTCCAGAGAGAAGACCACTAAGGAATGTCACCGTAAGTTGGCTTATAGACCTCAAAAAGGTTTTTAAGCTTTTGAGCAAACCTGGTAGGGTCTTCATGGAGCTTAGGGAAAGTAGTTGACCAGGAGATGATTTCTGAGGGTGAGAACGGGATGTGGACTACTGAGGATTCCCACCCCCCCGGCACAGGGTACTCTTGGAGAAGATACTGCACCGCAGCAAGGTTTCCGTCCCGACGAGTAGTAATCTTTCTTACAATGGCTCCCTTTGTTTCTATGTAGGTGGTAGCATTGTGGCAATTCTGCAGAGTCAATCTGATTGGGGAGTCATGTTGGTCTAGGGCAGCTGAATCTATGGTCCACCCATCTACAGGGTCCAGGGGGACAGTAACATAAAATTGGTCCCCCTTGGGAGAATTAAAGGTGAGAGAAGTAACAGGAGGCAATGAGCCAGAGGCAAGTGTTGGTGGAGTTATCGGAGAAATTGGTGCAGATGCAGCAACGCCTGAGGCCTCAGGATCGGCAACCAGCAGCGGAGCAAAAGCCGGAGCGAGTTGTGGCAGGACAGGGGCCAGAGGCTGTGGTGGGGATGGAAACCAATGATCCAATGGGTCATTTCGAGGTGAATTGTCCGGTGGTGGAGGCATGACTGGGTACAGCCTAGCCGGATGTGGTGAACAAGGGGCAGGTGGGGTTGGTCCCTGGCATTGGAAATCCTTAACTTGGTTCTGACTATGATCAAACTGTTTCTTAAATTTTTCCTCATTTTCCTTATAGGAAGCCATAAGGGAGTGCTTATGGCACTTTTTAGACTCTCCTTCCCATAGGTACCAGGCTTCCATTTGAACAGAGTGCTTGCTTTCCAAATTTCCTCAGAGGTGTTTGAGAATTTAGTGATCCCAGGACTCATCTAAGGGCCAGCATAATTTCAGGTCATCATTGGTATACTGATTCCATTTTGCTAAGTATTGGGTTGACCGGGGCCCATATTTTAGAGGCATAAACCAGGCGGGATCCCGTTGCGGGACCTTAGAGGTTCCGCTACCCACTGTCACGCCTAGGACTTACAGACACCGGAACAGACAGGTACTCACCCTGGCCAGAGACTTTTCCTCCAGAGCCAAGCAGGCAGATGACAGATCAGGGTCCAGAGTATCAAAGCCACAGAGCTGAAGAATTGGGTCTAGGAGAGCCTTCTCGGAGTGACAGAGTTGAAGAGCCGAGACGAGGGTCCTACCCAGGGCGGTCTGTGTGAGGACACATCCCAGACTGAGCCCCCAAGATGACGTGGAAATCACGACAGGATCACTGCTCGGCTAACAGAGCACTTTATTTTACATGGCCACGGGAGAAGAAGCAAGGGCGGCTAATTCTCTGCAGCTGCAGGATACAGACTCTGTCATATACTTGTAAGGAAAAGACACACAGAAGCCTCCCCCTGAATACATTCTTAGCAGTCTGACAATAAATTACCCTGGAGTCCCGCTAGACTAAACGTATTTTCTCCAGCTGGTTCCCAATAAGTTTTATCTCAAGGCCCCTTTGTTTTTCGGCTTTTACTTATGCTCCTTATTATGGCTTAACTTTATTTTTGCTTGCCCCAGTACTTTTCCTTATCATCAGTTTCACTGCAATTTGTGTTACTTTTGTCAGTTTGATTCTCAATCTTAATATTAACACAGATGGCTCCTTTCTTATTATTTTAATGCATTTTGTATTTCTATATGTGAAGCACTCCCAGCAACAGTGGTAGGACAGAAAATAGAATGAATGAAGGGCTTCAGAAATACTACTATTGGGGGAAAACCCTGAAGAAAGTAGCATTACAATATTGTTTTATCCTTCTGGGCAGTGGAGAATGGTGCTTCTTTGTTCTTTTTTTCCTTTTTCTTTTTGCAAATCTTAGAACTCATCGTGTTATAAGAAGGTTGTCTCTCAAAGAACAGTTCGTTGCTATTGAAATGCAATGTGAAGTTTCCTTTGGGACTACATCTATTTTCTTCAATTAGGAGACCTGATAACTGTTAAGTTATAAAGCGGAAGGAACTAACACATTAAAAACATCTGGTAGTGTTCTATAGGGAGGCCACTGAAGCTGGATTTTCCTTTTAAATACTTATTGAAATGAAGTGTGCAAAATTAAGCAAATCCAGCTCATTTCTATGGTTTTTTTTAAAGCTTTATTACTGAATGAAACAAATAATCAAGTGCCAGTTACTACACTTGTATCACAGGGTACATAAGCTTAAGAAGAAAAGTGAAAAAGACAAAAAGGCAAGCTATCAGTGGTATGAACTTTCACTTATCCTTAAACTTGATTTGTTGTCTAGTTGGTTACAGCTTTCAAATGGGTCATAGCTTTTCCCAGACTCTTTCACTGATCTGAATAGTTACTTTAGCCTTTGATTGATTGGTAGGTAGGCATGGATTTCATCCTATTTTTTCATTTCTTTTTTCAAGAAGCAAGAGGAAATTCCATTAGAAAAATTAATTATGAATTTGCTTTCATTATGTTCTTTTGGTTTTGTTTTGCTTCTGTGGTCCCAGGGCAGGAAGTCATCAGGGATCATAGGATCCCAGCAAGATAAGCATCCAAATGTGTCTTGAAGGCATTCAAAGTGGATGCTTGAACTGTCTCCAGCGGCAGTCTATTCCAAACCTTGGGGGCTCAGACAGTAAAGAAGTTCTTCCTTATGTCCAGCCTGAATCGGTCACAGCGGAGTTTGTGACCATTCGATCTTGTCATCCCTTGGGGTGCTCTGGTGAACCGACATTCCCCCAGATCCTGGTGAGCAGCCCTGATAAACTTATAGGTGGCCACCAGATAACTCCTGAGCCTGCGCTTTTCCAGGCTGAAGAGTCCTGTTGCTCTCAGTCCCTCATTGTAAGGTCTGTTTTCTTGACCTCTGATCATGCGTGTGGCTCTCCTCTGCACTCTGTCAAGCTTCTCCACATCCTTTTTGAATTGTGGAGCCCAAAACTGGACTCAGTACTCCAGCTGTTGCCTCACCAAGTCCGAGTACAATGGGAGAAAGACGTCCTGGGATTTGCTCGAGAAGCATCTATGGATGCAAGCCAGGATTTTTCTCAATTTACTAGCCACAGCATCACATTGCAGGCTCATGTTCAACTTGTGGTCAATCATGACTCCCAAGTCTCTTTCATCTGGAATGATAACCAGCATAGCACTGCCGAGCGTATAAGCATGCTGCAGGTTTTGCCTCCCAAGGTGGAGAACCTTGCATTTTTCGGTGTTAAACACCATCAGGTTCTCATCCGCCCATTTCATGAGCCTGTCAAGATCTGCCTGGATCACCATCCAGTCCTCAGGTGTGGATGCTTTATCCCAGAGTTTAGTGTCATCAGCAAACTTGGCCAGTCTGCTTCTGACACCAAGGTCTACATCATTGATGTAGATGTTAAATAGTATAAGGCCTTGGACAGAGCCTTGAGGGACCCCACTTATCACCACACACCAAGATTATTGGCTTCCGTCAACCACCACCCTCTCTGGGGCCTACCGCGGAGCCAATTCTTCAGCTGGGGAATTGTGGTGAGGTCAAAGCCACAGTTAGCTAGTTTTTCCAAGAGGTAATTACGGGATACCAGATCGAAGACTTTTTTAAAGTCAAGATATATAACATCAATCTCTTCCCCTAGTTTCTTCATACTGGTGAAAGTTCCCAATGCAGAAATTCTTGTTTTTAGTCTTCTTTTGGAGACTTCTTTTGTGGCAGGAGACAGAAGATATTCACTAGCACTAACTTGCAGTGTAATGGTACTAATAGACTCAAAATCTAATTCCACATACTTCTTTAGTAGCTATTCTATTATCTTTTTCTACCTATTCATGGGTTTTGGGATTAGTAGTTAAATATCTAAAACTCATGCTCACTAAGCTGCATCTCATTTTTAGTCATTACTATTCCTTGCGTCTGCTAACAATCAACAAATTCCAAATGAACAGTTAAAACACATACAATTGTTTTCCATCAGCATAAGCGCATATATGCTGATTTAGCTCTTGAACCCCAAAATGAGAACATCTTGGTGCTACCTCCTACTGCAAGACTGCTATTTCTGATAATTTTTTCCAACAAAAAACAGAGAGCACGATACATTATTTTACTGGATTTAAGCTCTATTCTTTGCATATGCAGCAACCTATAATTTATTTCTCAGTGTTGCTATTCAATTTATGGCTAGTATAAAAAAAATCTGACTTTATTTTTCTTTCTTTTCTTTCTTCAGTCCAAAAAAGAGTTTTATGAATTCTTCTAACATATATATTTTTTATTAAAGCTTTAGGAATAATTATCTAGAGCATTTAAACACATACTCATAATATTTTTTATTCCCCCTTAAAATGAAGATTGGATCCATAAATATGCTAAGTCAGCCACCTTATCATAATATCCTTAATTATTTTCTTCAGGGTATTGTTCTGAGCAGTAGTTCTGGCAGTCACTGTTCATAGATTTCATTGATTTCATAGATTTTTGGGGTCAGAAGGGACCTTAGCAGATCGAGTCTGACCTTCTGCTCCGGGCAGGAAAGAGCGCTGGGGTCAGATGACCCCAGCTAGGTGCTTGTCCAGTCTCCTCTCGAAGACCCCCAAGGTAGAGGAGAGCACCACCTGCCTTGGAAGCCCATTCCAGATTCTGGTAAACTTTACCATAAAGAAGTTTTTCCTAATGTCTAGTCTGAATCTGCTCTCTGTCACTTTGTGGCCCTTGTATCTAGTTACTCCATGAGATGCCTTAATAAACAGAGTATCACCAATTCCATGCTGCCCCACCCTGATGAATTTCTAGATGGCCTCTAAATCACCTCTCAGCCTTCTGTTGTGGAGGCTGAAAACGTCCAGGTCTCTCAATCTCTCCTCCTAGGACCTGTACATTCACTCTGAGATTTTTTTTTTTGAATTTTATTCAAAATCTTTGCTCTACTTCTGTCAAATGTTCTGTCAAATGTGTGTGTTAGTAAGCATCAAATCTTTCCCAGTTTTTGTATTTGTTTTGCAAACTCTACATTTGTATCATAGAATCATAGAAGTAGGGTCGGAAGGGACCTTGTAGATCTTCAAGTCCGACCCCCCGCCTGGGCGGGAGAAAAACTGGACTCAGATGAGTCCAGCCAGGTAGGCATCAAGCCTCTTCTTAAAGATCCCCAGGGTAGGAGCCAGCACGACTTCCCTAGGAAGTTGGTTCCAGATCCTAGCCGCCCTGACTGTGAAGTGGTTCTTGCGGATGTCTAATCTAAACCTACTCTCTAATAATTTGTGTCCATTGTTCCTTGTCATGCCAGGGGGCGCTAGGGGAAACAGTATCTCCCCTAAACCCTTCTAGTCCCCCCTAGTGAGTTTATAGACAGTCACCAGGTCCCCCCTCAGCCTTCTCTTGTGAAGGCTGAACAGGTTTAGGTCCCGCAGTCTTTCATTGTAGGGTCTGCCCTGTTGTCACCAAATCATGCAGGTGACCCTCCTCTGGACCCTTTCAATGTTGTCCACTTCCCTCCTGAAGTGGGGCGCACAGAACTGGATGCAGTACTCCAGCTGTGGATGCGTGACAAGGTCTGGTTAGCCCTGCCAACTGTGACCTCGCATTGTCGGCTCATGTTCATCTTGGAGTCAATAATGACTCCAAGATCCGTTTCTGCCTCCCTGCTCTCAAGAAGGGAGTTTCCCATTCTATAAGTGTGCTGCTGGTTTCTACTGCCTAAGGGCAGCACCCTGCACTTGTCAGTATTGAAACGCATCGTGTTTATATCAGCCCATTCCTGTAACCTATCCAGGTCTTGTTGCAGTCTTTCCCTCCCTACTAGCGTGCTCACCTCACCCCAAATTTTGGTATCATCAGCGAATTTAAACAGGTTGCATTTCACCACGTCATCCAAATTGCTGATGAAGAAATTGAACAGTGCAGGCCCCAGGACCAAGCCCTGGGGGACTCCACTGCCCACTTCCCCCCAGCTCGAATATGACCCATCCACCACCACCCTATGAGTACGAACCTTGAGCCAATCTTCAATCCATCTGACTGTGTAGGCATCAATACCACAGTCACCTAATTTTCTAATGAGGATGGGGTGGGAGACAGTGTCAAAGGCCTTTCTGAAGTCTAGAAAGACTACGTCCACGGCAACACCTGCATCCATTGCCTTTGTGACTTGATCATAAAAGGCAGTCAGGTTGGTCTGACATGACCTGCCCCTAATGAAACCGTGCTGGTTGCCCTTGAGCATCATCCCTGAAGCTGGCCCATCACAGATGTGCTCCTGAGGATCTTCTCAAAGAGTTTCCCAAGGATAGAGGTAAGACTGACAGGCCTATAGTTGCCCAGGTCCTCTCTCTTCCCTTTTTTGAAGATGGGGACCATGTTAACTATCTTCCAGTCATCCGGCACCTGGCCTGAGCACCACGAGCACTCGTAAAGCCATGCCAAGGGCCCTGCAATAACCCCAGCTATCTCCCTCAACACCCTGGGGTGGAGAGCATCTGGACCCTGTAGCTAAACAGTAATCTTGATATTTTTCCAGAGAACCGTGTGGGTGTTTGACCCATTTTAGCAAAAACAGTAGGTGGTCTGTGGTCACTTTCAACTAGCACTGGAATGTTTTATACCCTTGAGCTAAAGGCAGTATCAATGGCACTATTCCATTTTTGTTCATTGTTATGATGCATATTGGTGCCTACCATGACTCTAATGACAATTACAGTAAAATATTTCACCCCTGCATTGTACTCCAATATTGTCCCCCTTGTAGACAGGGGGTGTGTCTCCATGTGCAATGAAAGTGGAGCAATGAACTCTGGTGCATATCATGTAGAATATATTGCTCCCAGGTGCACCATTTGAAAGTGCGCCCAGAACTGCAGCACACTGAATGGGGTCAGAGCAGCCCCAGCTGGCCAAAGGCCCATGCAGTCCCCTAGCTCAACGTGCTGAGGAGGGGATGGCTGGGGTATGAGGTTGCTCCAGTGCAAGGTAAACTTGTAGGCAGATCTTTGTGCCCCAGCCAGCCCTTCCATAATCTATATGTGCATTGCGGTGCAGAAGAAAACACTGCAGCAGGATAGTATTTGTATTTACAAGTACTACCCTGCTCTTCTTGCAGCCTAATAGGTCAGTATGTATAGACACTGAGACAAGTCCATAGTAAACATCTCATGTAGATGCTCCCAGTGAAAACTATCTCCTTTTAACATGTGCCTTATTATTTACGAACTCTATTTAATCTATATAATCTCAATTGATTCCTGTGATAACTTTGATCTATAGAGGAAAGAAATTATTCATCTCTTCTTCTACCCTTTGTCTGTGGATAATGAGCATTTTTTAAGGCATGATTTGTGTTTTGGGTGGTGTCATTGAGGTCTGCATTTGTACTATGAGAATCTTCCTACCTTCTAGCTGATGCTTTCAAACTTGTCAATGGCCCTTAGTATTAAAATGTTTCTTCCAATATCTTATTTTTAAGTTTATCTTTCATATTTCTGTAGGGAGAATAAATTGCCAAGTGTAAGCTTTGAGTTTTATCCATTTTTCCTTCTATTGTTTCTAACTTTTCCTTTAGACTTGGTTAAATATATATATATATTTGGCCTACATTAATTTACACAATACTATTAAAATGAAGAAGATCCATTGATTCTCTCAAGTTGGACTTCTTTTTTATATAGTGCTACATCATTGTCCATTGCTCCTAGGAGGAATTTGTTGGAGATAATGGTACTGTCATTGTCCTTTTTGTACACCTGGTGCACACACTTTTGATAGCTTTGAGCTTTACATGCTTCTCACCCCTTGCAGTATTTAGGATACTCGATCGTGTTCACACTGGCAGAGCAGTATCCAAAGTCACTAAGCTTAATTCTGGACTGGGTTACTCCTGCAGTTTGGCAAAGTCAAAACACAGTAAAGCGTTAATTATGGATTATACCACCCTATCTGGAGATCCTTCCCCCTAAAATACTAGTTTCATGTGATAAGCAGTGTTTTCCTTTTCCTTCAAATCTGACAGATATCAGGAAGGATGCCTGAGAAGTTGAAGTCTTGAAACCCCATGGACCACTGCATGGATTGATATCTCTCACCCCTTCCTCCTGCCCAACAAGAACCTCTCCATAGCAGATTTCAAGAGGGTCATATTGCCATGGTTCCACCTTGCCTGAAGGAGACCCAGGACCAACATCAGTGGGTGGATTGTATTATCTTGACAAGGAAATATATAAAGGGAAAGAAGGGGACTTACTTGGTCCAGTCGTTATCTAACTTATCTTACTCTACATAAGCCCCAGATCAAGTGCTCTCCTCAGGTTTAAGAAAGGAGTAAAGAACACTTTCCTTCAACATGAGAGAAGAAAGATCCATGCATGGATCTGTCTTCATTAACCTTTTGAAAGATTACCCCCATGGACACTTTGGAATGATTGTTTTCTGTCTAATTTTAGGTAGACACATGCTTTTTCTGTGCTTTTTATGCTTTCTCCTTTTTTACATTAAAAGGAAATGAAGCTGTCACAAATTAGCGCTTGAATTTTGAAACCTTTATGTGAAGAACACAAGGCACTTTTTCAGTCTATAAAACTGAGCATTATAAGACAACCCCTCTCTAAATTGTGTATCGTTTACTTTGCTATAGAAAAGGCATTCATGTAATTGAAGCCACATCTAAGTTTTTACTACCACAGCCAATTGCAGTGGAACAGAAATGTGACCTACATCTCAAAATTATTATTCATCTTTTTTCATCTTCTCTTAGCTTTCAGAACAAAGAGCACTTGCCTGGAGATATTTACTTTGATTTGGTATGTTAGCATATTTTTATGATTTATTCCATGTGCCTGGGAAGCCAGAGAATCTTCTTGTGGTGATTCCTTATATAAAAATCTCTTTTACATGTTGAAAGTGAACTAGAACACTGAGGGCTTGGAGGGTACATTTATTGAGATTGTGTTTCAAAAGGCATGTTTTTATTTTTTTTTCAGTTTTGCTTTCCCAATGCATTTCAGCTGCTTAAGTGACTTTCTGCTTAATAGTGATTTGATGTGTTAAATTCAAAAGTAGTTGAAATATGTTTGTTTTCAGTAAAATAAGAAAACACCATGCTGGAAATCAAAAGAGCGGTGTAAAGCTGTTGTTGGTTTATCCTATAAATCTGTTATGTGTACATAGGCATAGGTTAGGGCATGGTTTAATAGTCTGTAGATTTATATGATTCTGAGAACTATATTTTCTCTTCATCTGAGGTCGGTATTTTAATTATTTCTTAAATAAGGCAAATGTGGGCATTTCTACATAAGATGCTTTACTGCACAGTTGACTTAATTGACTGCACAATAAACTGTCACCGTCTACACGTGCAGACACTTACTGCACAGTCAATCTACTCCACTGTTAATTTCTACCTGCAAATTAGTTACTGCATAGTAATGCACTTGTAGATGCCAAATTTGTTCCTGGTCAGCCCCACCATCAGAGGGCACCTGCAGGCTAGCCCTAGGGCTATGGGGCTTGGAGCTTCTCTAGGCCCTGGCCCTTAAAATGCTGCAGTGACTCTGGGGCTCTGGGTCACCTGCAGCCAGCTCCTGGCCACTGGCTCCCACACCAATGGCCAGCCACAGCAGCCTGTGCAGACCCCAGAGTTGCCCCCAGCACAGCCCCATTGACTTCCTGCCTATACTATGACATTCCTAGGCCCAGCAGCACCTGAACTGTCACATTCAGCAAGTGCTAGCCATCAAGGGAGCCACACTAGCATCTTCACCAATGCCACACTGCCTCCTGGTGGCAGAAGTGGTCCCAGGAGGAGACTGTGGACCTTGCGGCACTGTGGGGTGAGGCTGAGACCCTGAGCCAGTTCGTTCAGATTGAGCACTCTAATGCCCATATGTATGAAGGCCTGTTGGGCCCTGCATGCAGGAGCACAGGCATGATTGGTCAGTGCACCAGTGCCACCTAAAGGTCAATGCATTATGGGTACTGTGGGTCACTAACATCAGCCACCACCACCAGTCAGGGTCTTCCCACACATCAGTGCCCTTCATGTGGCAGTTGAACCACATCCTCATGCCCTAGGGACCCTGGCCAGAGTGATGCCATGTATTCTAGCATGGGTGGCCTGGCCAACCCTCCTCTGTGGCCTAGAAGTGGTGATGAGGTGTCAAAAGGGGATAGCCTCTCAGGGAACCAGGAGCCTGTCCTGCCATGGTTCCCATCTCCAGCTTCATCCAGCAGCTATGGAAGCCTGAGCCAGTGCTTGCCCTGTCAACTGGTGATACATAGTCTCACCCAGGAGGCAACCCTGGCCATGGCACTGCCAGCCCTCAGCAGCTCCAACTCCTCCCCGGCAGCAGCCTCTGCTCAGGCAGTCATGCCCCTGTACCCCAGGACACTTCCAGGAAATGCACATTTTCACTGCCTGCATGGACAGACTACCGGACAACCTGCCACACCCACACTGTAAGCCCTGCACTGAGGAGAGGCCCTCCCCACCCCTGGTCCTGCCTTTCACCGCCCCCCACCCAGACCAGCCATGCTCTCCCTGGCCTCCAAAGTCCCCACCCCCTCACAGCACACAGGGAGGTGGGAGGAAGTGAAACATTTTATTCAGCAGCCTGTGACACCTCAGCTAGGCAGGCACAAGCCTCCCACATGTGGAGGAGCATGTAACTGTCAGTGGTGCTGTTATCCTTGACTGTGGGGGGCAGGGGTGTGTAGTCTAGGCACAGGTACCCCTCCAGGCAGCAGCAGATGTTGCAGGGAAGTGTGGGCTTGCCCCCAACACTGTCAAAGCTCAGTTGCGGGCCAGATTCTCAAGTGCACTGTCAAAGCTCAGTCTGCCCACACCAGATGCTCAAGTGCATATAGGGCACCATGGCAATCAGCAGCAGCAGGGCATAGTGGATTGGACATCCCTCAGCCCACACAAACAGCTCCTCATGACACACCCAGGACACTCTCAGTAGGGGCACACTCAGGGCAAAGGGCAGGCACTGGTGGGGAGGGGCTGGCCCTGGGGCATCTCTCCGGAGAGATCCCCTGGGCTGAAGGTGGGGGTGCCACCAGCTCCACATTCCAGACAGCCTGTGTACTGCGGGCCTGGATCAATGACAAAGATAACCTGTCTTGCAGGAGAAGGTGGAGTGTGGCTCTGGAGCTGCAGCAGCAGGTGTTGCCAGGAGCCTGTCCTGTCCCAGCCTGGGAAGGAGGCAGGAAAGGCAGGCTGCCCAAGCACTCAGCAGCCCACCAGCCCTGTGGAGTGAGTGGGGATGAGGGGGCTCAGCTGCCAGCCACCTGTGCCAGAGCCTGCTTGGCTGACTAAACATGGGGCCTGTGTGCACACAACCTCTGATCTGAAGCCAGGCAGTGCACCGCCCCCTGGTACAGAGCATATTGTCTCAGAAATGTTCCGAACTCTCACAAATAGCCTCTTCCTTCTGGCTCTGAAGGCCCTGCAGCTGTGCATCAGCACCAGCTGCCAGCTGGCATGCACCATCAGGGTCACCATCAGTCTTGCCTGGGTCCCTCCATATGTGCCGGATCTGACAGTTGTGGACCCAGGACTGGACCCAGCTACTGGACCACCTGTTCACCATGGTGGAGGACCAGTTGCTGGAGGAGGATGCATGGAGTATGCTGCATGTGAGTGCAAGTTGTGGGACAGCCCCCTGGCTCTGAAGGAGAAGCACCTAGTTAAAATACATATCTTGGTTAAAACTGGATCTATTATCTAGCATAAAACAGATAAATAAACTCTGAGCAACCTTTAGCCTACTTTTAACCCGTGCTTCCAGCACTTTCTAAAATTATTCTGATATCTTCTTGCTTCCTCATTTTGTCTTCTCTTACCCAAACTTTGGTCAAGAGAATGCATGAAAATGCTATATTATGTTGTCACTGAGCAGCTTAAGGCCTATGATAATCTACACTTGCCTAATGTCAAACACAAAGGCTGTTCAAGGAAGAAGTTATATCTTGCTATTCCAAGATTCAGGCTGGTAACCTAAATTTAGCCTTGTCCTTCCCTCTATTCCCCTTATTCAATTATAGGGGCCTATTTTACATAACTAAAAAGCAATGATAGGATCATCATGCTATTGAAGATATGAAAGGAAAGAGAGGAAGAGGTGCAAGCAAGGAGTGACCTAGAAAACTGCAGGAAGTGTTAAGGCAAAGTCATTTGGAAGCCAAGAGGAAGGTGATGGAAAGTCATTAAAGGGAAGAGCTGTACAGGGCCCAGGAAAGGAATATGGGGAACAGATTTTGGGCCAGTGGAAAAGATAAGATGAAAAACCTGATGAAATGAGATATATTAAAAAATGGTCTGTAAGATGTATAGATGAATGAGATATATATATGTCTTTATACCTATTTAGAGCCACAGCACAAGAAAGAATATGGAGATGAAATTATGAGAATCATTAAGGGAGGTTTAAAATAATAGGAATGAGAGAAAATGACAGAAAACAAAGAGCTGGTCTAACAAAAGGACATATATTGGCACACCACCACTGAAATAAGCAGTGATCCCCTCTGAGACTATGGTCCAGAGAATCACTCCTGTTCAAGGATTTGATTTCAACTGGTATTTGTTGGAAGGGATTTGCAGATGTGACAAGGCTAAATTCATTGGTAGTATATTTATTCTTCATTTTTATTATTTCAATTTCACTGCACCTACATTTACATTTTAATTCAAACTGAGAGAGGGAGAGAAAAAGAAAGGGGGAGAGAATAAGGCTCATACTTACAGCCTTTGCACAGGCTGAGAACATTATTGGGAATGGGAATTGCACTGACTTCCCGCCTACTCAGAATGACTACCAGAAATGTCAGATCATAAAGCCTTTATGGGGAAAAAAGCAGCTAAAGTAAAAGAAAGTCTTGATAAATTTGATGACATTTGGGACCCATTTTTGTGCATACCGTTAGTAACAGCTTAAGAGGAAGGAATTCTGAAAGGTTATAAACACTGTTGAGCCCAAGAACTACATTCAAGGGATTCCTAATACCCATGTTTCTATCATCATGCACAATAAACGTACTTGCTCCACTAAGAGTGCCTATAAATAGCAATACGTTTCTTTCTTTGTATGCCTCAGTTTATTTCCCTTGTCCTGTTATTTCCCCTGTCCTGTGTATCTTTTTATTTTTATTTTTTTGTCCTTTATAGTTCTGCAAAGTTACTCTTAAGATATGAATAGCATTTGTGTGATACACATATTAGCTGTAGGGGATATGCTCATCACTGCCATACCTGTAAATTTGGTGTGCTAAGTATAAAGAAAAATGATTGAAAGAAACTCCCTCAAAATAAAAGCAGCTGGATCAGAGCTTTAGGAAGGATGTGAAAGGAGGAAAGGGTTTTTTTTGCTAAGATGAAAAACAAAACAAACAAAATACATAAGTTTTGGATGAACTGAATAAAAATCACAAGTATTCTTCTCTTTGAGAGAAATGTTAGCTCTTTGAGTCCTTTGATAATAACAATAACAGATGTTTCCCTTTCCAATTTTCTAACCACAGCTTTGTAGTTGGAAAAATCACAATTGGAAGTTGTGGGGAAGCAATACAAATTTAAATGGACTATCTGAGAATATCTCTTTCCGACTCATCTATGAAAATTATAAAATACCAGATAGATTTTGGACAATTCTAGGCAGTGCGTGTGCTTGCTTGCTATATATAAAAATACAAAATACCTTACCAATAGTAATTCATATTATTTATTTGCTCCAGCAAACATATACCATGAACTCTAGTCTCAGAAGCATATACGTAGTACTCAACATATACAAGCACACATAGGCACACATGCTGTATTTAAACATTATAATTCTTTTGTAACTATATACAGAATGAAGTGAGTTATCTTGGTCCCCAATTATAAGCACCTATTTTGCAGTGAAGTGTCAAAACTGACTTTGTCTTGCATGAGGCCCCCAGTCTACTATGCACACAAGTATTGGAGTTCCTGTGATATGTTGTTGCAGGCTTATTTTAACTCATTCCATTTAACTCTAACTCATTCCAAATGTATTTTTCCTCACTTTAAATTATTCTGCTTCCTTCACTTACTTTTATCTCCCTCATGTATTTCTAAAGTTAACTCAGTCTTCTCTGTGCTTCCTTGTTTTGGGATTTTTTAAAATTTAGTTATTTATTTATTTTTATTTTGCTCTTCACTCATCCCACTTACTGCCCCTATTTCCTGCCTCTTTGGCTACTCTTTTCCAATGCCTGTTTTCCCTTGCTCCATCTGGTCTCCATTGTCAGTGCCCTCTCCTCTTCTTTCTTCCTTCCATCTCATTTTTTTTTCTCTATCTAAAATCTTTCCTTATTCGGTCTTAATCTTTGTATTGTTTAGGATCCCATCTCTCTCTGTACTTTCCATATGCTCTTTATTATCCCACAGACCAGGAACCCTTTCTTCTTTTGTTCTCCAAGTATTGCTACCACTGTCCCATTGTTTGCTAGAATTATCACTCTCTACACATCTTGTCTCCAATTTGTTCTTTATACTCAACTTCACCAGGTTTAAATTTTATTCCATTTCTTCCTATTGTTCCTCTCAGTCCTGCAAGCTTCCTGGGCTCTGCTTAACCACATCGTGGCATTCTTACCTCTCTTTTCATCTTATGCGGGACCAGTCCTGAGCTAAGTCCATCTTCTGATTCTATCAACATATTTCTTTCCATAATGCATCAGTTCTCTTGCCCTCACACTTTCCAGTCAACCAATTATTCTGCTTACATGGGAAAATATGCCAGAACAGACATCATGAGATTATGTCGTCTAGCCCCCTGCTGAAGGCAGGAGCACCCCTGACTAAATCATCCCAGCCAAATATCTTTCCAACCTGATCTTGAAGATTTCCAAGAGTCCACATTTCCTATAGGTCTCTAGTCCAACCCCTTCCCATGAATAAATTCCCACATAGTCAAAAAGTTCTTTTAAGTCTCCAACCTAAATTTCCTCTCCTGTAGTTTGAGGCCACCTGCCCCTAGTCCTGTGTCCTATGGCCACAGAGATAAGGCTGTCTCTATTCTCTTTGCCTTCCAGGTATTTATTCCTTTTTCTTTTTCCTGGGAAATGGATTAGTTTTTCACTCCATTTTTTCTGCAGGCTTTTTTCTCTCTCTGCCTTATGAAGGAAGGGATGAATGTTGAATGTGAAGAAGCGAGAACTCTTTGGTAGATATTTCAGTTCCTGAACTTAGAAGAAATAGAGTACCAACAGTGCTCTCCCAAAAGCCTGCATGGGTCTTTTAAAGCCCAGCAAATTACCAACTGGACCTGCTTTTTCTTTTCCTCCTCCCCATACTCCCATCTGTGAGGCAGCAGTGAGTCAACAGCACGACCACTGCTGAACTGCTGCAGGGCACAGAGAGAACATCTGTGTGGCAGCACTTTCACTGCTTGAAGAGATGCACTGGCTTCATAGTACATGTGGTGGGGACAGCCCCCCAGTAACATTTCTCTGTGGCAACAGGCCTACTCACCTTTTATAAAGTTGCCAACAACTGTCATCTGTCCCCATGTACAGTTTATATTAGCATTAACATCCATGACATTGGAGAACTCTTTACATGGGTAACTGGAACAGCTTAAAATATCCTGCACCTTAATCCTGCTATGCATTGATACTTGTTCCTGGGTCTCTTCATAGACTATTTATTTCCTAGGCAGCAATATTATTAATTCAACAGAGCACACTAAATGGAAAGAGCTGGATGCACAGATCAAGGGGACAAATAGTTCTTAGAATCCTATTCTTATCTTTATTACTTTTTCTTGTCCTACAAATAAAAGATGTTCAACCTTGATTACAACTTCTATAATCTTTACATGCTTTATATCCCCTGATTATGATGAAATCTCATTTGGTGTGTTATAATGCTTCCCTCAGTACTGCCAGCTGGGACTGTATCCATCCAAAGTCCATTTATTTACAACATTTTCCCTATTCCTTATCCCAAACGAAAGAGAGATCCATTTGGCTTCTGATGGATAGCCAAGATTCTGTGCCATCTGTCATACTGAACATTACACCCAAATACCTCATCAGTCTGAGTAGGTTATCCTGTTAGTGAGTGAAACCTCTTGCCAATGTGTAGACTTACCTAATCTGCCTGGGGTTGCCCAGCTTCTAAATAATGTTGACACTTCTATTCTTTATTGGTAGGTGAAAGAAAATGTTCCTTTATACAACATGGTAACCTGGAGCAGCACAATATGGTACAATGACACAGAGCCTCACCACTTATTATAATCTCCTCTTCTAAGTATTAACAGGCAAGTACACCATATTATGAAATCATGTTAGCACCCCAGGGCCCTTTTACACATGCCACTAAAGTTGCAATGGGATCTAAGATACATGATCCACACAACTGTGCTTTCTACTAAGCCACATGTAAATGGCAGGAGGCACGATTGTGGAATCGTGCATTAGATTCCATGTGCCTTATTGCCGATTCAGGGGGAGCCGGAGATCTCAATTCCAGGCTCCCCTTGCATTAGTTCCCATGACTGTGAGCTCCACATAGCAGGAGGATTGCAGTGGCACCAGGGTTTCCCTGCTGTGAGTCCTGCAGGCCACGTCAACAACAGCAGTGAGGAAAAAGCTTCCACCACAGAAAGCCCTGCTACGAGCCCTGCACCACGTGGGGCTTGCAGTAGGAGCAATGTTCTCCCTGACGACCCTACTGTGAGCCCCACAGCTGAAGACTCTGCCCCACCTGTGAGTCAGACAGCCAGGCAGGCTCACAGGGGCAACATTGTTTTCCCCGCTGCAAGCCCCATAGTAAACAATACTGTCACCACTGTGAGCCTTGTCAGCTGTGGGGCTGGCAGCAGATAATGGATCTCTGTGGCTGGGAGTCCCTCAGTTGATGGGGCTCCCAGCCACAGGGGAGCACCTGGCCACATGTTCAATTAATGGCATGGCTAGAACAAACTACAAAGTTATTACACATTTTGTGGAATAACTTTGTAGCTTATTGCTTATTTTACTATGCCATTAATTGGTTGAACATGTAGCTGGGTCACAACTTCAGGCATGATTACCTGGTAATGTGTAGAGGGGGCCGTGGACACCTGTGGCACTTTCTAGATGCTGCATTTACATCACAGTCATGGGTCTGATTGTTCAACTAGCCCAGAGGTTTTCAACCTTTTTGGGTCAGAGGCTAGTCGAGTAGGAAGGAATCCCCAGATGGTCAACTGGTAAGCAGGGGGCCGCGGTCTCCCAACAGCCAGTCAATGAGCGGGGGGGGAGAGGGGGGAGCAGAATTGACAGCAATGGCAGAAGTGTCAATGGCAGCATCTGCTGTGGAGTACCTCCTGAGGCCTTCCCAAGTATCCCCAGGGGTATGTGTGCCTCCAGTTGAAAACTCTTGACCTAGCCTATTTTACTCTACACTTAAGTCATAGATTTTTAAAGGGAAAATTGTGGGTCAGTGTACTAAAGCAAGGGGTCCCAATCATATATATTATATATGTGAGATATTGTTTCATAGACTTAAAGAACATAATATAATGAGTATGAAAAATGTGTTGGTCTTAAAATTACAGATTTTTGGTAACCCCTGTATTTTCTGATTTTATAAGATTATTTACTTTGAATTGAAGGAAAAATGAAAAAAAAATCTAAAATGTGGAATTATTTGACAAAATTAGATTTTTTCACTTTGTGTAATTTACTGGAGAACTTTATAACCTGTAGGAGCTTTTACTCAATGAAATGCACTCACTGAAATCACTGGAAAGATCCTGTAAGTCACAGAAGGTTTAGAATGGCCATGAATGAAGCAAAGGCTTCTGTACCTGGATGAGATTTTGCATTATTGTTATGGTTATTTTTATTAGTTGCTCTTGAAATCCAGTAGCATGATATAGAGATCTGAATTTTGGAGCTGGTACTCACTGCGAAAAAAATTTGCTGAAACTTGATTTTTGTTTAGACCGCTACATAAACTATTGGAAATTAGTGGAATTCAGTCGGTACCTTAATCACTTTCTAGGCAATATTCAGAGTAAAGGTATCCATTTAATCTCTTCCCTTCTCCCCTGGGAGTGGGGCTTGGGAACTCAGCTTCCAGCCACTGGCTTTTAAATTGCTGTCTGCCACTCAGCAGCATGGGATAAGGCAGGGTGCTTTGCTCCTGCCTCAAGGACCTGGAGCCTTGCTGCAGCAGTAAATAGCCTTGGTCTTTTTACTGCATTCATCTGGGTCAGCCTAGAGGAGATCCAAGAGCAGGAATTATTCTCCTGCAGTGGAAAATCCCATCCTACCAATCAGCTGATTGACATTTGAAGGGAAGGTGGAGGGTGGGGGACATTCACTTGGGGTGAAAACCCTCCCTGGCTTTCTCTGGCAGCTGGTGCTTTTCAGCAGCTTCTAAATGCCCCTTAAGAAGTTGACCCCCCCAGGTAGGGGAGTGGACAGACTGTCAATTAATGGACTCCCCGAGGGAGGGGGTGGCCCAGGGAGCAGCCCTCTAGTTCCTCTTTTAGTGAGAGAGCTTGCCTGTGAAGCTCTTCCGCTATGTGGCTGAAGGAATGTCTATACAGTCCGGACCTCAGGCTATTTTTCTACCAGAAAAAAAATTCTTCTGATAGATATGAACATATATATGCAGCCTCAGTCCAAACTACCTAAGCCTAAATATAGCAACCTGTATGTTTTTGCTTACATATGACGTATGGGAAAGGCAAATCTTGTGCATGTAAAACAGAGTTATAAAAATGTTTTCTTTATAAGTATTTAAAAAATTTATCCCATGATGAAATCTCCCAATATTCTCTAATGCTCTTATGCAGGGAAAAAAGAACTTGATTTTTAACCTCTAATCAAACATTTTAATTCCTTTTCCCTAGTCAGAAATTAATCATTTTCAGTGGAATGAGATTTTTTTTCCCCACTGCAAGAATATTTTAATTTAGATGGAAAATGTGAAGCAGGGACAAGTATGTATGTGAGAACTCTTGAAAATACACCAGTGAGGAGCTGGCACAATGTTTTTCCTCAGACAGTGGGCATTTTTTCTTCAATCAAGTATTCCCCAGCTGATATGTGGAGAAATGCAGCAGCGTACCATAAGGTTCATCCCAGGAAAGCTTTAGCATTGACATAATTGGATTCAGATGTTGGCCCTTCTGTAATACAGGGCAAAGCCCCATATTAAGAATCCTATCTTTAATTTCCAAAAGCAAGCAGTGTTTGGCATGTTTGCTGATTACTGACACTTGTATCAATCATCTGCTGATGAACAAAAACACAATATGTTTAAAAAGGATAAAAAATTCAAGTTTGTTTTGCTTATATGTTCTACCAACGTTCTTGCAATTTGACAGTTTGTCTCAACTCTAAGATTAAAAACCAAGAATTGGCAAAGAAAACAATATGTTTCATTACATCATGATAAAAAAAATCTTAAGTGAATCATTTTTACGTAACTGCTTTGAGATAATGGAAGCACTGGTCTGAATACAGGTCAAATAATATTTTAGCTAATCATATTTAACAGTTTAAATCCTAAGACATATGATTGTTTGTAACTGCATTTTTTTTCACTCCTTCATGTATTTTCTGCCTCTTCTATTGATATTTAGTGTACAGCTCCATGTTAAGTTCTCCTTTTTTAGTATTGATAAAATTGTATTCACAGGGATGTGCTTTTCAAAATGAAATATCTGCCATAATTAGAGTTTTAATTAGAAGAAAAAAGAAATCTCTTGATAGTACTTCAAAAGAATGGATAGCATTTAAAATTGTACTTGGGTCCTCCTCTTTGTCAGGATTTTAAGATTAGAAGCTTTCAAAGATTCTATAGATTCATGGATCTGAAGACTGTTCTTATGAATAAAACTTTACCAAGTAAATTCTACCGTGTTTCCCCGAAAATAAGACACTGTCTTATATTTATTTTTCCTCAAGAAGACACACTATGGCTTATTTTCGGGGGATGTCTTATTTTTAAAACAGCATTTTTTTTTTTCCTGTTTTTTTGCACCGGTCCTGGAAGCACTGCAATACCAGGTCAATGCATGGAGTGGATGGAGCACGCTCCGGTTCCACCACCCAATACCAAAACTATGTATGATGTTAATCCAAAGCCGCAGCCACAGCTTTATTCTTCCCCCTGAGGACACACAATACCTACAGCAGAACTTCCTGCTCCTCACTTCACTGAGGAGACTTTTACTTTCACTTTCTATTTCTCCCTCTCCGGTCACCTCCGAGACAGCAGCTGTCACGATGGGGCAAATGAGAAGGGCTGCCCGTCTTATTTACCGCTTCGCGCCGGTACGCTTAGCCACGCCTATCACTATGTCTTATTTTCGGGGTATGGCTTATATTGCGCAAATACGCAGAAATCCTGCTACGGCTTATTTTATTATGTCTTATTTTCGGGGAAACACGGTACATCAAGCCCATAATGTCTAAATTCCTTGTTTGCAGAACTCAGCAGATTCATAGCAGGGTAGACCCATGCCTGGGGCAGCGACCAATGCATTTGGCAGTTCCAGCTCCTGCTATGCCTTTTGATGTGGCATTGTCAGCTGTCAATACAGTTGGAATTGTTTTTGTGCCCCAAAGGCACCCTGGTGCCTCTCTTCCCCCTTCAGTTCTGCTACTGGAACTCATAACGTTTTAATAGTAATAAAGCAAGGGTAGATCCAGTTAAAGACAGATAAAAGGTTGGGGGGGGGTGGACGGTTGTATAAAAATGGGGGAAGGAAAAGATTTCAGAGGCTGTTAACAATGAGGTACATCATTATGATAATATATGAAAAAGGGTTTAGTAGAACTCTGAACAAAGAAACAAATTTTATAATTCTCAGAAATAAAATCCAAAAATCACACTTTGAGGATGCCATTAAAAAGACCAATCCACTTTCAGAAATCTAACAATAACTGCTGTTTTCTGCAGGATGAATATGAGAGAGCTTCTCAAGCAGAGAAGTGTCTCCCTCTACCAGGCTCTGAGATTCTCCCTGTCACTAGCAGGATGAACCCTTGGCTTTCTACTTGTGACTCCTTTGCACAAGAACAGTACATTGCCTCTCTCTGAAGCCAGGAACAAAGCCTTTCTTTAGAGAAAGTTGAAGCTGAGCTCAGAGGAGAAACAGATTAATAGAACTTGACAGTTTTGGGAATATATACAAGAACCAAAGAGATGACACAGACTGGGGAAGGGACTTTATCTCTTGAAAGGAAAAAGGAGCATGCCCTGAATTCCCAACCAACAATAGCCTCTCTTGTACAAAAGACTAGGGGGTGACTTCTGATATGGCCTTGTATTATGTGTACCACTAAAGTAGAATCTCCCAGAGCTACTATACAGGAATAGTTTCTCTAGAGGCTTTTAGGGGAATATTAGCCAGAACAATCCATGTGTTTTATATCCTTTGTTTTGAGTGGCTATTCTGTAACTGGATAAGGGGGAAATGTGATAATAAGGCTCAACATTCATCATTCACAGAATGTGTTATTTTCCCTGTGAGCTGGAACAGACTTTGTGCTCTTTTAGTGAAAGAACAGGGAATGAATCATTCCCTTGAAAAAAGTATGAAAGAAGAGTTAAATTTCATGTGTTCTCTCCTTGTTCCTCTTCTCCTTTTACACATCTCTTGCACCCATTATCTTTCGGCTGAAATTACCCTGGACGGTGTGGAGGAAGTTCAAAGGACCCACGTTGAGGTTTTTTTAATATATATATCTTTTTTTCTTTTAAAAAGAAAATTGGTCCTCTTCCTCTTCCTGCCCCTTTTACATATTGCAAAACGAGCCAAAGTGCCATCAACTCCAAAATGCAGAGTTGATAAATAAATGTATAGTTGCTAAATTTCCATCTGGAAGATCCCCAAATTTAGACTGAGAAAAGAAGATTCAGTAACAGGATCAGGGATTTATCTTTCTCAAACAACTTCCTATTTTTTAATCCTTCGGCTTAATTCTAACAAGATTATTACTCCTGTGGCAGGCGGGCTGGTGGGCTCACCTATAGCCTGGATTGTTAACTTGAGCTTGAAATGGCTCAGGCTGATTGGTAGAGCATTCCACCAATCAAGAGGAGGCAAGCTTGCCCTGCCCCCAGGGCAGGGTGAAGAAGAAGACCTGAGGGGGAACTGGGAAACTAACCCCTCAGGCTTCCTTGCTGGTCCATTTTCATTCTGGGGGTGGAGCCTCCAGAAGGGATAAACCCATGTGCCCAGCATCTGGATGGCTGTTGGTGAGGGAGACGGGAGCTAGAGCCAAAGCTGCCTCGCCTACCTGACAGGAGTACAGACAGCAGGCAAAAAGCTGAATAGCCTTGTTAACAGTTCAGATGGATCTTGGAGGTGACCCCTAGGAGGTGTTAATGGAAGAGCAAAAATAAGGATGAAACAGTGGGCTGGCAGATTGAAAAAAAAAGAATACACCCCAGAGAAACACAGAGAACAGCTGAGGTAACTTTGGAGCACTCAAAAGCTCCAAATCCTTCAATGTGATGTTGCAGCTAGTAAAGCAAGCAAAACACTGCCTTGCATCCATAGATGGTTCTCAAGCAAATCCCGGGACGTCATTCTCCCCTTGTACTCGGCCTTGGTGAGGCCACAGCTGGAGTACTGCGTCCAGTTTTGGGCTCCACAATTCAAAAAAGATGTGGAGAAGCTTGACAGAGTCCAGAGGAGCGCCACGCGCATGATCAGAGGTCAGGAAAACAGATCTTACGACGACAGGCTGAAAAAGCGCAGGCTCAGGGGTGATCTGATGGCCACCTATAAGTTTATCGGGGTGCTCATCAGGATCTGGGGGAATGTCTGTTCACCAGAGTGCCCCAAGTGATGACAAAATCAAACAGTCGCAAACTCCGCTGTGACCGATTCAGGCTGGACATAAGGAAGATCTTCTTTACTGTCCGAGTCCCCAAGGTTTGGAATAGACTGCTGCTGGAGGCTGTTCAAGCACCCACTTTGAATGCCTTCAAGACACACTTAGATGTTTATCATGCTGGGCTCCTATGATCCCTGCTCACTTTCTGCCCCCTGGGGCAGGGGGCTGGACTCAATCCTTCGGGGTGCCTTCCAGCCTGAATGTCTATGAAATCTATGAAAGGCTGTGGGCCAGTTTGCATTCAAGGACTCAATTTGCTATACCATGGCTGCCCAACAAATCTTTTGTACAAGAGAGGCTATTGTTGGTTGGGAATTCAGGGCATGCTCCTTTTTCCTTTCAAGAGATAAAGTCCCTTCCCCAGAAGCTAACCCAGAAGGTAACTTTCTGAGGTAGGGGCTTCAGAAAGTTGGCGGTGGGATAAGGAAGAAGAACTGGTCTCTGAGAGCAGAGAGGCAGGGGATCAATTCTTGCAGAAATCACACCCAAGATACTTCAGGGAGTTCTCAAAAAGGCAAGGGTTTTGGGATCCCAGGACAGAGTTCACCTGGAGACCTGGAGAGGCTTCATGATAACATATTTGCAAAAGGCTTTTATATATCTATATCTATATCTATACACACATATATATATATACATAGATATAGATATAGATATGTGTGTGTGTGTGTATATATATATGTGTGTATATCTGTGTGTGTGCATATATATATATATATATTTATGTAGGTATGTATGTATGTATGGGTGTATGTGTATATATATATATATATATATATATATAAACTGTTTGTGAAAATCTACCAAAAATATGATCTTATTGAGAAAAAACTTTGTATGATTTAATAAAACTTGTTTTATATAATTCAGGGTAATATGTTTCAAATAACTTGTGGAATAATTAATCTGATAATTTAACACTTAATTCATACTAGAGGAAGTAAACTAAAGAAGGTCTTGCTTTGTAATAAATTGAGGTGGGATTGGAGCATGGGGTGTACTGATTCTGTTTCTTGAGATTGCTGGGACCTGGCAGCAGTGAGGGAAGGTGCTTTTGGAGCAACTAGTGTCCCTGCTCTGGGAAGGAAGCCCCAGCCTCCAGGATCCAATCTTGCCCCCTACCTTGTTCCTCACTCCCAGACTCATGTGACCTAGCTAGCTGGCATGTGCTCTGCAGGCTGTTTTTTCACAGAGTTGCACTCTCTGGGGTGCAAAGGTCACACCCTTGGGGGTAGGAGAAGGAGTTGGCTTGGTGCCAGAACTGCCAGGCAGTAGAGTTAGGGGGTGAAAAGTTTGTCTACACAAGCCAGGAGGGGAGGGGAAGGGACACTACATCCTAGGATGCTGGAGCTAGGATGACTCATCTGTAGGGAGTGGCCACACGTTAATGGAACACAAGCTGGGTAACTTGAATCAGAGAAATTTGCCCTGGAGTGGTGTAACTTTAAGCCACCTAAAATGTGCTTGAAACTAGTTTCAGGTGTTAATGTGTGAACAATCCAGGGGTTAAGAGCTCCAGGACTCACCTAAAATTAATATGTACCAAAGCCCCAAGTAAAGTTGAGTCAAGCTGAACTCCTATAAAAGAGTGGGAGTACCAGTTTATCTGTGTCTGGTTTCCTACCATGTTCAGGTAGACAGCAGGGATCACAACTGATTTTTTCAGCTTCTTTTTATATGAGCTCCCATCCTCCCTTCTAAACTGGTAGATGCTTGGCAGAAACACTACCATATGCTTATTTAATTTGATTCAAAATGTTACATGCCCAAAACTTTAGGGAACAGGTATTGGATCTTACTTGAGAGCACCTAAAGATACAAATAGACAAAATAAAATTTTCTAAATTACCTAAAGAACTTGATGAGATTGAGGTTCATGCTTTTAGTCCCCTCTACACATTACAGGTATCATGCAATTAACCAGTTAACTGAACTATTACCTTAAGACCAACTACAAATGCAAAGTAGCTGGCAAAACAAAAAACTCCAGCCAGCTGTAAAATTAGTCATTGAAAATGTGTACTAACTTTAATTTGCATTGTAGCAGGGGTGCACTATGTCCAGCCCGGGCTGGGAGTCCCATAGCTGAGGAGCTTGCTTCTTGCTGGTGCAGGAGGACCACATATTGCATGGCAGGAGGCATTGCAGTTGGAGTACTGCTTCCAGTTCTGGGTGCCACACTTCAGGAGGGATGTAGACAACATTGAGATCGTCCAGAGGATGGCCGCTCACATGACCAGGGGGCAGCAGGGCAGGCCATACAAGGACAGGCAACAAGACCTAAACCTGTTCAGCCTCCACAAGAGAAGGCTGAGAGGGGATCTAGTGGCCGTCTATAAACTGGCTGAGGGAGACCAGCAGGCAATGGGAGAGTCCCTGTTCCCCTGAGCACTACTAGGAGCAACAAGGAATAATGGCCATAAGTTGACAAAGAGTAGATTCAGGCTAGATATCAGGAGGCGCTACTTCACAGTCAGGGCGGCTAGGATCTGGAACCAACTTCCAAGAGAAGCAGTGCTCGCTTCTACTCTTTAAAAGGAGGCTAGACAATCATCTAGCCACCCCGGTACTCATTTGACCCCAGTACTCTTTCCTGCCCATGGCAGAGGGTCGGACTTGATGATCTGCTCAGGTCTCTTCTGACCCTCCCAACTATGAAACTATGATTATATGAATCACACATTAGATCCCATTGTACCTTTACCTGCATGTGCATAGAGGGCCTTACTTGTTTTGGCCTATTTGGAACTCCCTCAGAAACCTAACTGAATCTTTAGGCATCTAAATGCCTTTGAAAAACATGCCCTTCTCATTTTGATAAGTGTTGGGATACAGTGAAATTGCAGAAGCATTAAAATAATAATTTTAACAGGACATCTACCAGCCAGTCACCTACAGAAAGTTCTTTCGGCCCCTTCAGCATTAGGAAAAGCACATAATCGTACTTCTCCAAAATCCATATCAAGCAAGCTGTTTTCCATTACCGTAGCTAATCACACTCCTTAGCTATACATTCCACAGCTTTCAAATAGTGTTTTGGATAATATTACATGGTTGGATGAGCTGCAGGAGTGTCTGATAGAATCTTACTTAACTGTGAATATAACGTTGGGGTTTTTAGCACCTTTTTCATATTACTTCCACAAGTTAAATGACAAGTTGAAATGTGAGCAGATTGAAGATCTGAAATAATACAATCTACCTATATTTGAAAAAAAATATTGTTACATCTCAGCATTTATGTGATTATAATTAAATCTTCTTTTCTGCAAGTACAGTTAAAAATCGAAATCATTATATTTTTTTCTCAGAAGTTCCCTTTGAGGGCCCTGATTCATTAAAGTACTTATGAAACTATTTGGAGTTAAGCGTGTACCTATTCATTTATGATCAGGAAACTGTTTAAATTTAAGCATGTGCTTAAGCTCAGTTAAAGAAGGATTTAAGCATGTGCTTAGAATTAAGGGGTACCTGTACCTGTGTGGGGAAGCTATTTAATTTATGATTAATTGAGTCTGCTGGAGTGTGCTAATTAGCATGCTCCATCCAGCTTCTGCACTCAAGAAACTTTATTTAAAGCACCCTGTTACCATTTTAAAGTACATGGATGCTGATACACAAGATGCTGTGGGTGCCTTAATTAAAGCCCTCCTCCCCACCTCCCCACCCTTGGAGCACGTGTATAAATGCTCAGGGAGTGTTTCCTGTCTCAATGTAGATAAATTATTCTGTATATCAGATGCAACTGTGGGCAAGTAAATTACTGAGAACCTCATTCTTAATTGCTGTAAATCACTGTAACTTCTTTACACCAGTTAAGGATGAAGGCCTAAATTTTAATGGTGACTGGAACCTGAAGCCAGCACAGTAATTAAGCAAATTCATCAACTTCCATAGACTACTTACATGCTTAAGTTTAGGCAGCAGTTATTGCCTCAGAGTACATAATATATCTTTATAAGTTAGAGCTGGATAACCACTATATAAAATATTTAATATTATTTTCTGTCACAGATTTTAATATTTAATTTCAGAAATCATGGTATAAAATGTAAAACGTTATATTAATAGAGTTTGTGAAACAAATACAATAGCATGGGAAAAAACATGAAATAGTAGGGTCTAAATAGTCTTCTAATTCCTGTTTGAGAAGGTATGCATTATGCCTGGGCTTATAAAAATTCAAAGCAATAAAAAAAAATTCTCCTTTGATATTCTGTAATTGGTTGCTGTGCCTTTAGCTTGTGCACAATTCTGGTTACTTTGTCTTAAAGTGTATAGGTAAACTAGAAAAAGGGTGAGAGAAGACAATCAAGAAAATTAAACGACAAAGACTCCTCATGAGAAGAAACAATTGAGGGAGAGGGAAAATATGATAGAGGTCTATAAATTCACAACAGCCTTATAGTTATGTCTCTTAACTCAGACAGGGGGATGCTTGCTTGGTTCTGGTCCATTTCCAAGATTATTTCTGTGTTTTGTCCAATGATGTTTAATATAAAATTACTGAATAGCCCCTGGACCTCCTATCCCCTGTTAGGTAATTCATGCTTCTCTCTTCACACTCTGGCTTTGCAAATCTTACACTATTAGTACATAGTGGCCCATCTCCAACAGGAGGACAGCCCTTTCAATGCACTAGAGTCTTGAACCACCACCAGTGCAGTGAGAGGAATGGAACTGACATTTACCCTTCAACTGGCTCTGATGCAGTGAAGAGGGCTGGGACTAACAAAGTGATGTTTTTTTTGTTCCATCTCCCAGCCCACTGCAGCACACTAGAGTCTTTAATGGCTCCAGCATTTAGGTATTTTATGTAGATTACTGTGTGGCTGTTCAGAAAACTTTCTAACTCATAGTAATGCTTACTACTACCTAAATACAACATGCCCTAAGAATAACATGTGATGAGGCCTGAGACAGAGAATGATATGACCTTTTTACTTTAAACATCAAGCATTAATTCACAAGCTATTCAGAATTGAGAATGCTAATCAAGAGACTTATTCCCTCCTCTCTCAGGTGGCATCTTTGCAAAGCAATGAAATATCACAGTAGAGCTAATGAATAAACAACTACTGTGTAACCAAAAACACAATTTGTCTAAAGCTAATATGCTCACTTAAGCTTAAATCCTATTTATTATCCTTTTGGAAAGTAGCCATAGTAGTAAATATTGTCTTCTAGCAAGTTTTGCTTCATGCACATTGGGAGAGATGCATATTTGTATAACAAGCATGGACAGTACCATAATCACAGTATCAGAGAACTAGAAAGAAGAGTGTTAAAAAAAAGAGTTCAAGGAGGCTTCACTTTACAGATTACATGCTCACAGGTAGTAATTCTCTCCAGTCTTTTTTTTATTATTTCTGTTAGAGATGCATAGAAAACCTGATGTTGCTGGATGGGTAGAAATGGCTCTTATAAATGCATTGGATATTCTCAATGTATAGGGACATAGTGTGCTACTTACTACATAATGAACAGATCCATGCTCTCAATTTTTGTCTGCTACATCCAGTTTCTGCCTTTTAACCAGGAAGCAAGAGTGAGTCTGACATGAGAATATTACATGTCAACAGCAATGTGGACTGAAGCTGAATTTATGAATGAAATATGCTGCTTAAAATCCTTCCTGGTCTTTAAAAAATACCAACTGTACAAAATATCACTTTCAGTTCAGGTTGGATTTGGTGCTTAGGAAATTCTGTTTTAAGAAAAGTTACATTTCCAACTTACTAGGTATGATGGAGTGGATTTGGCTTGTGCATAAAACATACCATAAATCATATTTTTGCAGAAGTTTCCCTTTCTCTCGTCTCAGATATAACTTTGAGTCCTACACATGTTCACAGCATAGCCTTGGGGCTGGGAAAGCCCACCCACTCACCACAGCCCTGAGGCTGTGCTGTATTAACCCTTCCAACCCTGATCGGGTATGTTTTCCTTCCTGACTATACCGCCCCAGACCAGGCAGCTCCCCTCTGTGGACCTGCCAACCACCCCCATAAATCCCCCAGCTACCATCTATGGACCCCATCATCCCCTACCCCCAATTTACTTACCTCTGGCTGCCCATGTTTCCACTGGCAAGTGGATCCTAGCTCAAGTTTAGGCAGCTTACAGTAAGACACCTAAACCTGAGCCAGGTATGCAATAGCTTGGTCATACCCTTAAGGTGCTATTGCTCAGGATTTTCTTACTCCAGAGAAAACAGAAGACACAAACACAGTCTGCTGTTATTATTCTCAGCCAAGTACTCTTGATTACATAGATGTAATTCCATTGAAGTTCATGTGTAAAAGAGGAATTAAAATTTGGCCATACTGACTTCCTTCTGTAGGATCTTTTGCTAAGCAAAGTTTGACACTGTCTCAACTGTGCATCCATTTAAGTACCTTGATGAACTGGAGTTCTCCAGCAGCCAAAAAAAAGTAAGTGTAGTGATCACCAAGTTCAATAAAATCAAACATAAAAAGAATGAGAAGAACTAACAACAATTTTTATGTTGTACTAGTAGATGAGCATCTGCGGGTCTCTCTCCCTTTAGCAGGCCAGCTGATCCCTAATTGAGGGACTGTCTCCGAGTTTCCAACTTTGTCATCCTCCTGCTAGGGAGCATCTCTAAACTATAATTCTATCACTATAGTAGGGTACTAAGAAGTCCAAATTCTACCCTTGATTATAATTATTCATAGAAGTCAGTGGGAACTGTGTGTGAACTTCTGAGAGAAAAAGCAGCTCATAGTCACCAGGAGAAGTGGAAGTTGAGGACCACGTCACAAAATCCTTGGATGCAGGTGTTGCGGTGGACATAGTCTTTCTGGACTTTAGGAAGGCCTTCAACACTGTCTCTCACCCCATTCTCATCAAAAAATTAGGCAACTGTAGCATGAATGTGTACACAGTCAGATGGGTCATAAATTGGCTGGAGGGCCACATCCAGAGACTGGTGGTGGCTGGGTCTTTTTCACCTTGGAAGGATGTGGGCAGTGGGGTCCCCCAGGGCTTGGTCCTCAGGTCCACAATGTTCAACATCTTCATCAGCGATTTGGACAAGGGGGTGAAAAGCACCTTGTTCAAATTCACTGATGACACTAAGATGTTGGGACAAGTGGGCATGCTGGAGGACAAGGACAGGCTGCAATTAGATCTAGACAGGTTACAGGGGTGGGTGGATGAGAACAGGATGGGATTCAGTTCTGACCAGTGCAAGGTACTGCACCTAGGGAGGAAGAACCAGCACCATACCTACAGGATGGGGAACCCCATTCTAGTCAGCACAGAGGCACAAAAGAATCTTGGTGTCATTATTGACTCCAAAATGAGCATGGGCCGGCAGTGTGGGGACACGGTCAGGAAGGCTAACTGCGCCTTGTCATGCATCCACAGATGCATCACGAGCAGATCCAAGGAAGTGATCCTCCCCCTCTATGCGACACTCGTCAGGGTGCAGTTGGAGTAGTGTGTCCAGTTCTGGGCACTGCACTTCAGGAGAGATGTGGACAGCATCAAGAGGGTCCAGAGGAGGGCCATTTGCATGGTCAGGGGAGAGCAAGGCAGGTCCTATGAGCACAGGCTATGAGACCTGAATCTGTTCAGTCTACAAACTGGCCAAGTGGGTCCAGCAGGCTATGGGAGAGTCCCTGTTCCCCTGAACACTATCGGGAATAACGAGGAATAACAGCCATAAGTTGACTGAAAGTAGATTCAGGCTAGGTATCAGGTGGCACTACTTCAGTCAGGGCAGCTAGGATCTGGAACCTACTTCCAAGGGAAGTGGTGCTGGCTCCTACCCTGGGGGTCTTCAAAAGGAGGCTAGATAGACACCTTGCTGGGGTCATCTGACCCCAGTACTCTTTCCTGCCATAGCAGGGGTTTGAACTTGATGATCTGCTCAGGTCCCTTCCGACCCTACCAACTATGAAACTATGAAACTATATTGAAGAAATGGAATGAAACCCAAATTCCATAAGTACTTGAAATGCTGACTACTCAGTCATTACTGTACAGTCATTTAGTACTTGTATAAACAAGTAACCAGAGTTACTGTGCAATAGCACTGAGGAACTGCTTTTTATTGACACTTACCGCACAATAGCCCATGACTATTCCATAGTAGTGTTGTGTTATGCTTTTGGCCACATGACACTACTGGGCAGTAGTCACTGGCTACTGCACAATCAGCATCTCATGTAGGTGCGACCTGACACAATGATACTCAGTATAACTATGAATCACATCTAGATAGCTACTTGCAAACCTGAATTAGGCTCCTAAGTTTGTTGTACTATGAACAGGAGAGAATCAGAGGCCTAATGGGACTTACAATGCTAGCACACTAACCCTAGAAGCTAAGGAAGTCAATAAAAAATTCTGGTTCCATATAGGCACCTGAGTTGGACCTCTAAATCAGAATTCCAGTTACATATTTTGAAACTGCTTCATGGACTAGGGGATCCTTTTAGTTACAAAGAAGTGGCTGATTTATTTTGCTTTTAAAATATAACTGGAAGAGAAGGATGAAGGGAATAAAGTGTTGATGGTGTTTGCTCCATTTACCACCTCTTATAGTCTAGTGGTTAGAACATTTGCCTAAGCAATGCAAGATGAAGTTTTAATGACATCGTTAGTGTGAAGTAATTCAAGCCCACCTCTTCTGCCTTCCACAAGAGTATGATAATTATCACTCGATAGGCAAGGCTGGAGCAGAGGTGGGGTTGGGCCCACACTGTCAGCCCATGCTCTCTTCCCTGCCTCTTGAAAATGTGCATGCTGAAAAGCATGGAAGTCTTGTGGGGACGGAGCAAGTAAACATGAGGGAGGATGACCCAATAGTCAGGAATGATGGCATTTACCTTGGAGGAGATAGTCCTAGTGATTGGTCTCTGCTTTTAGCAATATTCATTTCTAATCCAGTGGTCATTCAAAACAGAATGCATGTGTCCTTGGAACAAGAACAAGAACTTAGGACTTCTCCTTTTAGGGGAATGAAATCACCACTAGGTCATGACCCCATGATTTTTTTTTTCCTTTTCTGTCCAATGGCTCATCTTCCACAGGAGGAATGAAAAGTGCCTCCACCCCAGCCCCTTATATGCTGTTGTCCAGACTCATGTTTTGGAAGGTGATAGGTGTAGATTTAAACCCTTTCGGCATGAGGAAGGCCCAAAGCCTAGATCTCCGAGGTAAGTGCCTTAACTATTAGTGTATTAAATAATAGGTAGGGATATTTAATGAAAATATGAGTGGCCCTGATTCAGAAAATCATCCCTATTCAGCATAGCATTTCAGCTGATGGTGAACTACTATTGAACTCAGTAGGACTCCACTATGTGCTGAAATGTTTTCTTGAATCAGAGCCAAGGCTAATACATCTAATGCTTCACATGCTCAAACATTTATTTTGACACAATGTATAATTGACTACAATAGCTGAACTTGAGAAGAGCTAAGCTAAAAATCCATCCGATACCTTTAAGTATAACCTGAAGAAGTGTGAAACTTGCATTTGGTATCTAGTTAATTACTGCTGCTACAGGATTCTGAAAATGTCAAACATTCTATAAATGGTAAGTATTGTTATTTATGTATTATTAAGTAACTACCTGCTGTTTTCTTATCAGCCTTGGGTTTCATGCAGAAACTTAAAGAGATGATTAAAACAAAGACAAAACCCTTTCCCCTCCTCTCCTCCCTCCCTCTATCGCCCCGCCCACATACATACAAAGACATTTTTCATAATTCACCAGGAAACAGAGAAAGGGTAAAAAGATAATGATGATCTGATCTGCATCCATGAATTTATCAGTTCCAGTGGTTTGTGTTAGACTCTAATATGCCTGCTAATCTCTGTATGTTTTTCAGTACTCCAGATCTCCTTGGTATTCATTATATTGGCTCACAATTTTAACTATTTGTAGTGCACTGAAACCTAAGTGGCCCAGTAAGGTTGGGACTCCCTTTGGTGCTGTACAGAAGTACAGGAAGGACATGATAGCTGCTCAGGATAACTTAGAATCCAAGGCTTTGATCCTGCAGTTTTGAACTTGCAGGTAGATTGCTGCTTGCACATTCTGTTCCACAGGTGTCAAGCTGTCAAACTTTTGAGATTCTCTCATACCTCATTCAGACCATGAAGACTCATAGATTCACAGATGTTAGGGGCTGGAAGGAACCTCACAAGATGATCAGTTCCTGCCCTCCTGCATTTGGGCAGGAAAGACTGCTGGGGTAAATTACCCTAGCAAGGCAGGCGTCAAGATCCTTTTTGAAGATTGCCACGGTGGGTGACTGTACCACCTCTGGGGGAAGTCTGTTCCAGACCCTCAGCACTCGACTTGTAAAGAAGTTTTTCCTTATGTCCAATCTGAAGTGATCTTCAATCAGTTTGAGCCCATTGTTTGTTGTCTTTCCCTGTGGTGCCTTGGTGAATGGATGTTCTCTCAGGTCCTGATGTATGGTCCTAATATACTTGTAGGCTGCCAGCAAGTCCCCTCTAACTCTTCTCTTCTCCAGGCTGAACAGTCCCATGTCTTTCAGCCTCTCCTCATATGATCTACTCTCTAGATTTCTAATCACATGTGTGACCCTCCTTTGGACTCTCCTGACCTTCTCTACATCCTTCATGAAGTGTGGCACCTGATAACTAAGTAAAGGTTTCCTTGTCTTGCCTGCAATGGATACTGACTTCAGTACTGACTTCACTGACTTCAATAGGGATATGGCTTTACTCCTTGCTGTCTTCTATGCCTTGTAATGCCACAAATAGTGACAGAAATAATTACTAATAATTCATGCTGCTCTTATATTGGAAGGTTGGATTAAACAGCTGTTAAAAGTAACTCATTGAACTGATATGTAGTACAGTGAAACCTATAATCATTTTCACCAGTTAACACTCACTCTGATCATTTCCCTAATGTATAGTCAATTCTTAGCTCTGTTCTGCTGTATTAACCACAGAGTATTGTACTGTCTCCTTTTGTAACAGTAAGAAAGAATGAGAATTTTGGTTGAGAAAAGTATTCCTTTGATTGCCATTATTATCGTATTTTAATGTGTAGATATATCTATAGATATAGATGTCTCTTCCCCTGAGGTATCTGCTCAGAACTAAACTTGAAATATTAGTAAAAGGATAAATAGCCAGAACATCTGATGAAGTGACTAGTGTTCTTTCTGTTTTATTATTGTCAAGGTAGTTCTCTGTAGAAAATTCTCTTTTGGAGTTTAGTTGTGCTGTAGGACTCTCTATACTCATATTTTGAAAGCTGAAATGTGTAATAAGCTGAAAACTTTCACTTAGGATCATAGCAAAGAATGTGAAAAAAGACTTAGTTCAACTTCTCTTAACAAGCACTGTTTTTTCCTAAATTCAAGAAGCTAAACTAGCACAGAATCAACTTCCAGTGTTGAAAATTAGTAATGTAAGTCACATGCACAATATCTTTCTAAATGTTTCCAAGAAACATATCCTTAGTACTTGTAGCTTTTGTAATCAATCTGTAATGTATTTAACCTCACAACACACCTGGGAAGTAGGGCAATTCTGTTTTACAGTTTGCAAAAAATATTTGTGGTAGAGCAAGGACTTGAATTTTAGCCTTGCTTACATCAAGCTGCAGTATATGTCATCTATATGTTGAGTGCAAATCCCTAAACAAGTATAACCATGTGTATTAATTCTGTACATGTCAGACCTGATGTCTTTTCATAAAACAGCAATGCAAATCAGGGGTAACACAAATGAAGTCAATGGGGCCCCACAAATGATATACTGATGTAAATCACAGGAGAAGCAGACTAAATACAAATATTTGATCATAAATACAAACTGTTTTATATTGCAGTTAAAATTATGAATGTGAAAACTAAATTATGAACTTAAATAAAAAGAAGAAAACATTGCAGAGATGTTGTAATTATACTTAGAACAAGCATTACAAATCCACCAACTCAAGTGCAGGGTGTATCTGAAAGAAATCCACATATTGTTTACAGAATAGAAAAACTTAGTTTATGCTTTCAAAGAATCTTAAAGCTGTAATGAGCCCATGCTGTTACCACATAATGAAGATTAGCATATTTTTAGATTAAACTGTTGTTGAACATTAGGTTTTCCCTCCTTCTCCCCTCCCTCCCTCCAGTGTTGTAACCATAGAGTTAAAATAACTTTAAGCAGGGAAACCAGATATGTACACAGATTTGATTTGTTCTCCACAGTACAGAAGTGCAAAGAGCAAAGGGAGTAGGGTTTTGGTGACAGGGGGCATAGTAAGCAAATAGTTGTGCATTTACACCAGAAAGACTGTGTGCCTTCTGCACATAAATGATCCCAACTGTAAGCTGGAATCAAAGTATAGAGTATCACAGCCATCTTTCTTTCATGGCTGGTTGCATTCAGCCAACATTCAACCAGTACTTCCAGATCTAGTAAAGGAAGAAATGGTTATATAAGCCTGCAGCATCAGCTGCATGCTCTGGTGCCAAGTCTCACTCTTCAAAATGTCCAGCTCTTCATTAGCACCAGATAATTATACAAGTGAGAGAAAGTTCACATTTGTTTTTGAACAAGCCCCACTCAGAACATAGTCTTGAGGATTTCCTTGTTAAAATGTGGGTGCAAAGCAAGCAGCAGATTTATAACCCATTTTTGCTTTAATGTGTATAAGAGAATTGACAGAAAAGGACTGTATGAACAGAGGCTGACCTACTTAAAATCTCTCAAACTAGACTATATTAATAATGCATAAAACATATGAGCCTGACTGTAGTACACACCTTGGGAAATAATAACACCTCCTTCAAACTGATTATCATTTTTTCATAATAGGGTACTTATTTTCTTGTGTGTTCCTGTTTGACAATGACATTTTCCCTTCTCAGGTGGATTGTGAATATTGCACTAGAAGATGAAGAAAACAAAGACACAGGAGAATGAACAAAAAGTTGTTGCAGAAGTCAGAAATTTAGTAAAAGAGCGTTTGGAGCGAGACCCATAAATCTATAAACACTCTTCAGTAACCAGTGCTCATTTTGAAATGCTGGATGGATCATACACATATGTCAGTGGTCCATTGTCATGAGGATTATGCACAAACTGGTGCACCATCCAACTGGAGAAGCTAATGTCAAAACGATGCATCATTGCTGTTTCCTGTTGAGTCTACAGATGGGAACACTTCTAGTATATTGAAGTTTGGCACTCTGCATTGACAATACATGAAACAACAAAACAAGAATTATAGGTTAAGAGGAGTAACCATGGAAAGGGGAGAATTAAGGAAATGAAAAATGTGGAAGAGGCAGAAAGCAAGCTGAAGTTGAGGAAAAACACTGGAAAAAGAGTCAGGTATATTGCTGTTTTCCCACTGCAAGATATAAATGACAAATAAATGAATATATATTTTACAGGATCCACAATTTAAAAAGACCTGTACACAATAAAGGTACAGTAATGACTACATATACATACCCACATTGTATTTACATGAATCCAAGACAACCTCGGGAGCCAGGAGCGGGGAGGAGAGGAGGGATCCAGGCACACGTGTGTCCCGCGCACACATGTGCCCCCTTACCTGACCCAAAGTGGAGGTGGACTCAGCAGCAGCAGAGCCAGCAGCAGGGGCAGCAGCAGCTGATCCCCCTAAGGTAAGTGGGCAGAGGGACCAGACGCAGCTGAGATGGATCTGGAGGGGAAGCCACCCGGATCCCTTTTAGCTGAACCAGTAGGGAGCTGTGCTCCCGAGCCGCGCTGCATGAACAGAATGCACAAACAGATGCGTTCTGTAAGAGTGTGCTGGCGTTTGTGTTGGCGTTCGTGCCAGCAGGTGAGCAGGAAGGGCCAGGAGGGAGACTCCTGCTAAGGCAGGGTGAAGCACTGCACTAAGCCATAAACAAGCAGCAACTCCTACGATGGTGTTGACACGGAGTGCTGCCAGGACCCCTGCCCAGGGGACGCAGCCTACCCGGGGCTTGTCTGAGGCCTCCACCCAGACAAAGCCCATGGAGGGGCTGGCATCCCCCACCCCCTGGCCTGCAGGAGTTGCCCAGCAAGGCCTGGGGGGGCAGGGATTGGGGACTCCCACACCTGTCCTGCAGGCACCCGCCTTAGGGCCCTGGAGGCTTAGGTGAGGGAGCTCCAGGTGGAGATTAGCAGGCTGAGGGGAATCGGGGAGGCAGAGGATGAAATTGAGGGCTATTTTCTTTCCCTGCAGAGCCACATACCCAAGGAAGAAGCACCTTAGGAAGTGCCCTCCACTGCAGAGTGGCAGACGGTCACCTCCAGAACCAGGGCTGCTCGTAACACAGCAGTACCAGTTCTTGCAGTCTGGCTGGAGAACAGGTACGAGGCCCTGGCAACTCTGGGGGAGAAGGAGGCAACCAGAGAGGAGGCAACTTCACACTCTCCATGATCTGAGCAGGAGGAAGGAGCTAAGCAATCCTGGAGGAAAAAACGTCAAGTGATCGTCATAGGCGACTCCTTCCTGAGAGGTACAGAGGGCCCCATCTGTCACCAGGACCCCTAGACATGCAAGGTCTACTGCCTACCCAGAGCAAAGATTCAGGACGTGAAGGGGATGATCCAGGCCGTGATCCAGCCCACCAATTACTACCCCATGGTTCTAATCCATGTGGATACTAATGATGCGGACAGGACAAGCCCTGATCACCTGATGGCGGACTACAGTGGTCTGGGGGACGTGCTGAAGGAGATAGGCGCACAGATGGTTTTCTCTTCTGTCCTACCAGTGAGCAGACATGGAAGACGGAATGCAACGTGCATCACAGAGACCCACTGATGGCTTTGGGAATGGTGTCTCAACAACGACCCACACATCATGACAAGAGACATGCTCAGATGGGATGGGCTCCACCTTTCTCCTAAAGGTAAGCATGTGTTTTCTTCTAGGTTGGTGGATCTCCTCCAGCGGCCTTTAAACTCAAAGATCCATGCCAGAGGCTGGGCTATGATGCTTGCCAGCGCCTTGAGTACCCTGGGGTTTAGATTGTCAGGGCCAGCTGACTTGAAGGTATCCAGCTTCTCAAGGTGTTCCTTCACTAGGTCAGCATTAATGGAGGGCAGGGGATGTCCCTCACCCGGACTTCCCTGTACCGTAGCGGGCATAGGTGTCCCATGGGACTGATGAAAGACTGATGCAAAGTACCCATTTAATAGGTTATCTTTTCCCTGGGCATTAGTTGTCAGTTGTCCCATCTGGTTCAGCAGAGGTCCAACGTTGCCCTTGCTTTTCCTCCGGCTCCCCACATATCTGAAAAAGGACTTTTTATTGTCCTTGGTGCTCGAAGCTAGTTGGAGTTCAGTTGCAGCCTTGGCTTTCCTGGTTTGCTCCCTGGATTTTACCTTGCTTTGGTTCTGGTCTGGATCCAACTTTGGCAGGCCCAGTCCATGCTCCATCTTGGGGCATAGACCATGTGCTTGTTCTTGCCCCAGCACAATCCTGTAGCAGTGGAAGTAGTTTGGCCCCAGGTGTGGGGCCAGAACAGAGCTGCTGTTGCCACTGCTACCAGGCTGGGCTGGGGCCAGGTAAGAATGTTCGCCATTCCCCAGTTTGGAATGGGGATGAAGCCTGCTGGAGGCAGAGTCAGAGTATGGGTAAGGCATGGAGTGGTTGCAGGGCAGAGTCTGTAAAGGGAATAAACAAGGGAGAAGATGCCCCAGGGGAAGGAGGAGGAGGTATGGGGGGAGAAGCAGCTGTAGGTCTGGATCCAATCTGGGGTTTGGTCCAGGGCTGGACCTGGAACACCTGCCTGCCCTCTCCTCCTGCCACCCCACCTGGTATTCAAATCCAAGAGAAAAGGCCTTTTCCCCATGTTAAATGTATGTGTATGTGTGTATTTACTTGGTTTCACACTAATTTTCTTTGAGGATTCTGTTTAATATATTCACTGGTCTGTCTACTGCACTGTGTGTACCTTGTACTCATCTCTGAAGTACTATGCATCTAACTCTGGCTTGGGAAAATTTATGACAAACAGGAGCTCATGTGGGAGCGCATCTCTGTTAATCAAATCTGCAGCAGTTTTTGTACTAAAGGCCAGAATACTTTCCTCAAATAATCCTTTATAATTCAGGGAGGCTGCCCAGTGCTCACATCAGCAGAGTGAGCACAGTGTTAAGAGTATTTAAAAAATAATGTCCGAGACTATGAAATGACAATGAACAACGGTTCAGTCAATTCAATAGGTAAAGACCGGTTCTGCAATATTTTCATCAGTTATCTGAAGCCACGTGACTAATGGAAATCTAAATTTATAGTTTCATAGTTTCTAGGGTTGGAAGGGACCTGAGCAGATCATCGAGTCCGACCCCTGCCATGGCAGGAAACAGTACTGGGGTCAAACGACCCCAGCAAGGTGTATATCTAGCCTCCTCTTAAAGACCCCAAAGGTAGGAGCCATGACCACTTGTCTTGGAAGTTGGTTCCAGATCCTAGCTGCCCTGACCGTGAAGTAGCGCCTCCTGATATCTAGTCTAAATCTACCCTCTGCCAGCTTGTGACCGTTATTCCTAGTCACTCCTGGTAGTGTACGGGGGAACTGCCCCAATGCCTGCTGAAGGTTTAATGCAAGAGTCTTCTAAAACTTCCTCCTGCAAGGGGTTCATGAAGAATTTGGCATATTGAGGGCCACCTTTGCACCCATAGCTGTGCCGATGGGTTGGAAGAGTATTGATTGTTGAAGTGAAGTCCTTGTGGGCAAGGATGAAGTGGATGATTTATATAACATATTGTTGCAAATCTGAGTCTAGTCAATATTCTTGTAGAGTCTCTGTTTTAATTTATTTAATTTAACTTAATCAGAGGCAAAAACATCAGAGATATTAACCATGATGTTCAGCAAGTGTTGTGTGCCCAGCTTAAAAGATTTATTTAAAACTTCAAGCTGGGCATTCAGAATTGCTGATCAATTTAAAAAGTCTTATCATGCTAACAAATCTTAACCTTCTAAGGATGAATAGTGAAGCAGAATTTTTAATGCACGACTCACTCTTCTGTAGGAAATTGACTTTATGTTAGATTTTAGCTTTTTCCTGTTATGTTAGGGTCCACAGCACACATTACATTTATAAAATTATTAAAATGTTAATCATGTCATAAATGTAAAGGATGCTACATCTCTATCCACAAAATGGCAAAACAGTCATAAAATATGTTCCACATATAGGGCTTATCTACATTTGCATTTAAGGATGACTAAATTTACTGCACACTATGCTAATGTAGACTCAGTGGTCCTGCTGTGCTTGGTCCCATGCATCTGCCCAGGCGGCATCCTCTGCCTGCCAGGTCTGCTTCTGAGCTTTCTATGCCTGCTTCAGTGCCTTCCACTCCTCCACTGCCACCAGCTGCTGGAGCAGGAGAATCAGGTCCCTGGTGCAGCACTGGCACAGCCAGCACATTCAGATGGTTCCAGTGGTAAGTGGAGGTGACCAGAAGCCTGCATCCTTGCTGGAGTTTGTGTCCTCTCCCCTACACTGAGATGCTGGATCTGCAGAGGCAAGAGACAGTATCCTTTTTTGAGAGTCTGCAACATTTCAGAGATAAGATGCTCTGCACCAGGGGCTGTATGTTGCTTGGCCTCAGATCAGGGATCGGCTATGCCTGGGTGCCCAGGGACTATGGTAAGCCAGCCAGACAGGCTAGAGCCCAGGCAGCAGCCACCTGAGCTCCCCATCCTTGTTTTCTCCCCTGGGACTAGTGGCCCCCTGAGTCCTGGAGGCAAGCAGCCTGCATCCCCAGCCTGTTCCCAGGACAGCTAGGCCAGGCTGCTGGCAGCACCTGCTGCTGTGGCTCCAGACTGCACTTTCCCCACCCCCTGTAGGCTACCTGCACTGCCACACTGCCTCCTAGCCCATGGAGCCCAGGCTTGGGGCACACAGGGCTCCTGGACAGCTAGTGTGAAGGGTTGGCCACATCCCGACCTTCCCCCTGCAGACAGCCTTTCTGAGGAGGCACCCTGGGGCTGGCCACCCGCATGCTGCTGCTGCACCCCAAATGTGCCCCTGCTACTCATGACCCAGGTAGTGTGTGATGAGCTGTTTGTGCAGGTGGAGAGGTGCCTGACCCTCTACACTCTGCAGCTGCTGATCCTCCTGGTGCCCTGGGCACACCTGCGCTCCTGATTCAGGAACCTGGGCTATGATGGTGCAGGAGGCAAGCCTGCATTGCCTGCAACCTCCACCACTGCCTGGAGAGCTACCTGTGGCAGCACTACACATCCCTGCTCCCACTGCTGAGGAGGACATTGCCGCTGACACTGATGCTTTCCTTGGTGTGTGAGTTGAGTATGACTCCCCCAGCAGTGGGGACATGGGCTGCTGAATAAAGTTCTGAATGGTGTCCTGCCATCCTGTTTGCTGTAGCGGGGTGGGGCTGGGGCCAGGGGAGTGAGGAAGGGCAAGGGGCATGGACCAGGGCTAGGGGCAGGGGCAGGGACTGGGATGGCCCTTCTTCAGTGCAGGACTTACCATATGTATGGGGCTGACAAGGCTAGTGGCTCAGCACAAGTTTCTCCATCAGCAATGGCATCCAGCTGCACCTGGTGTCCTGGCACTGTCATGGCCTGCTGCTCCTTATGGCAGGGTCCAGGGCTATGCTGGCTGGGGCTCTCCAAGCTGCCACTGGATGCAAAAGATGAGGAAGTGAATGGGGTGGGGAGCTGCAGGCCTCAGGGTCCCTCCTCTGGTGATGTGTCACGGAGAGGTCAGGATAGACCACAGGCTTGGCCAAGGCACCCCTGCTGGCAACTCTTGCAAGGATGTGGCTTGTGTCCCAAGGCATCAGAATATGAGTCAGCTCCTGCATAAAGGTCATGGTCTTATGGGAATGAATGGACTTATGATTGTAGTTGGTCATGGCCATCCACTGTTCCTACAAAACCATGATCTTAATGTGGCACTGCTGTGCTGAACTCACTCATACATGCCACCTGGCAGGACCTCATAAATGTGGGCAGTTGAGTGCCTGCCTCATGCAAGCTAGCTGTGCATGTCAGCATGGCCCTAGAGTGCCACAAGGTTGCCAACCTCCTTGCAAGACCAGCTGGGGGCCTCGGTGGTCAGCACAGGTACTTGCATATGGGTGGGGCTGGGGCTTGATGGAGAGGATGATGAGGATGGCATACATCTCCCATGCTTGCTCTCTGGGCCCTTGTGTGGCTGTCCCTGGACAATACTCAGGAGTGCTCAGCAGATGGGCATAGCCAGTGACTGGGAGCTGCACAGAACAGGCACTTCACCACAGCACCTGCAAAGAGAAACAGCTAGCAGGATGCAGATGTTGGCCATGGTGCCATAAACAGCCAGGCAGCAGGGGATTTCAGGACTGGGCAAGGGGTGCAGCAAGCTGCAGCCCCTTGCAACACTCACCTGTCACCAAGCAGCAGCTCTAGAGAGGGGAGAGACCAGGTAGAGGCAGCCTGTGGCCTATCCATGGGGGACACACAAGGCCTGCTGGACACCTGGACAAAGAGCAGGCTCTCTCTGGCTCCCTTGTGTGTGACCCAAGGCACAAAATGGTCACACAAAATGGTCTCCAGCCCTGGAGCAGGAGAGACAACTAGCCAGGAGCCCTGATGCTGGGTTCAGGCTGACCCCTTAGTGGCTGGGCAGACTCAGCACTAAAGTTAGTGTCAGGTTGCATCTACACATGTGTTACTGAGCATCAACTAATTGCAACTAAATGCAATACCTGCATTTGGTGCGATTAGCCTAGTTACTGTGCAGTTACTGTGTAGACACGCACCCATACTGTGCAGTAACTTAGGCTAAGGTCCATTAAAATGTCTTGTATAGACGTGCCCATATTGTAGAATATTTTTATGGCATCTTAAAATTGAAGGTGTGGTATGTCCACACACTGAGGCTGTTGAGGAAAGATGCCCAACAATCAGTGGATTGTCTGAATCAGCCCTGAACAGTCCCAGGTCTCCAAGAAGTGGTGCAATCTTGTTGACAATGGCCTGGGGCAAACATGTATTTCCAGCTGGCCCACAGCTTTTCCAAGGTCAGTGCCAATAAACAGCTGACTTGTCAGGGCAAGTCCCCAAAGCAGCTTTTGTTCTCCAACTAAGCCTAGGGCTGTTTAGAGTCTTCCCCACCTGTTATAGGGTGTAAAACCCTATGCTGAAACTTCTCCATGTTCATGGAGCTACCCAGCATAGCAGGAGGGGAGAGCTGAAGGGCTCCTAGCCCCACCCCCACTAATAGCCTCCCCCCCCCCCCCCCCCCGCTCTGGCTCTTTAAGAAAAAACAAACAAAAAAACGCCCGCACCCACAGGCTGCTGCAGCAGCCTTGGGCTTCTGGGGGCTCATGCAAAGCCCCCCACACAGCAGGGAGCAGTGGGAATCTCACCCCCTGCCAGGCAGCAGCCAGTGAGTTGGGGCTTTCTTTGTTTGTTTTTTTTAAAGGACTGGGAGCTGGAGTGAGTGGGACAGCCATGGGGGGTCTGGGACAATAGGCAGAGGTCAGAGGGCTCATGGCAGAGCCCCACCACATGGTTTGGGCCAGTGGGGGGCACCAGGAATCACCCCCCACCAAGCAGCAGCCAGTAAGCCAATGGGGGATTTTTTAAATAAGAGTTGGGAGCTGGGGCCCAGGAGGGCAGCTGTTGCCAAGGCTGGGAGAGCTGGCAGGATGGGACTTGTGGGATTCAGAGATTTAGCAGATTCAGATGAATCAATCTGGGGAAGTGATTAAAATCACCGCATCGAATCACTGTTCCCCAAATCGAATCTGAATCCAAAACAAATAACAGCCACTTTGCACAGGTCTACTTGAAAGCATAGCCTAAGTGAAGAAGTGAAAAAATATTTTCATTTTTAGAATTCTCATAACTTTTTAAGATGGTCTTTCAGTTCTTGAAAGTCTAACCTGTGATTTTGAATTATTGAGACTGGAACTGCTGTATTTTGCTCCCCTACCATTTATGCATACACAATTTCAGTTGATTTTGTTTAGAGTTTTGTATGAGGAAGCTAAAAATATTCCAAAATGTCCTTTGTACCTATTGTACATTCGTGTGTGTGTGTGTTCACTTGCTTATGTTTCACTGAAATAATAGTCTAATTTTTCATTTCTGCAATAAGATGATGTTAAACTCAAAATTATTTTGAAACATTATTGTGGATATTAAAATGATACCTGACTTCTTCAGATAATTGTTTATTAAAACTATTTTGAATCTTTCAGCACAGAATTTAAATGGAATTCAGATATATTTTTGTCAGGAAAGAATAAAGGTTCATATCTTTCATTTTGCAAACATAAAAGTAGCTCTTGAACATGGTATTTTTTAAATGAACGAACATGAGTGTCTAGTGATTACTTTAATATATTAGAGGCATGAAAACACTTGCCTTAGCTACTGAGAGACATGTATAAAGTCAAAGGAGAATTCAGTAATTTTTATTTATCTCTTTATTTATTTTTCATGCATTGGAAAACTAACAGATAATCAGTATCTATAGACAGTAAAACTAATCCCCTAGATTGGGATCAGAGCAGAGCAATAAGCTTAAGTGAAAGACCCCAAAGTTTATGAGGTGTTCCTCAGAGTGCTGCAGAGATAGCTAGGCAAAACTCATTTTAAATAAGCTAGCTTAGATACTAGCAGTCATCTAGTCATGACAGTATGGAGCTAGGAGCAGGTTAATTTCCCCTGCTGAGGAGTATATTTGGCATTCTCATGAGTAGGTGGCTAGTCTGTATTCTGTGCAGAATAACAATACTCTCTGGAGAAAAATCTTTGTTGTTCAGTTTCTCAAAGTGCATGATCACAACATCAATATAGGTCATGTCATGGCAACGTTATCTATTTTTAATTTGTCCTTTAAAACTCAAAGCCGACATTCTTTGTTGATATTTGGCCACATAAAAGCTGACTATCTTGGCCTATGCATTATAAGCATGAGTAGGTAAGAGTCTTCAAGTTACTTTGTACTAAACTATTATGATAGATCATCATAAAGAATGGCAATAGAAATGTAAACTCAATTTCTTCTATCTCTAAATTAGTTCATTTGTCTGATAATTAAAACTATGGGATAAATACTCCTTTTTTTTCACTGTAACATCACAGAGAGAATGGTGTCGCACTTCAGCCATTCCCACTGAAAGGAGTAAAAGTAACAGATATGTTTGGCATACCTAAATATTTAGAATGAAATCATAGCCCTATGGAAATTGGTGGGAGTTTTGTTATTTGCTTTGGTGAGGCCAGGACAGCAACTATAGTATGATTAGACAGGATTTGTCTTATCATTTGTTGTGCTCTCGTGATCCAAAACATCAATTAATAGCAGAAAGAGGGTTTATGATCAAAAGCTGCAGAATTACTATAGACATTATTCAATTTAATTAGTAATCCAGCTGTTAAATTATTTTTCATCCTTGTTTTATTATGATAAATCCTAATGTAACATAGAAAGTATTTTCTTTTGCGGCAGCTGGCAAAAAATAACAAAAAAGAGAAGAAAAATTAGCTGCCATTATGAGGCTGCCAATGCCCTTTTCATCTGGGAGACAAAAGATAATGACTCTCTTGTGAACTTGCAATAGTTTTCTATTCAGTCACAAATTAGCAATTCCATTACACCCATAACCTCAGAGAGTTAATCTAAGGCAATATTAGACAATACTTTTGAGAGGGAGGGAGAGTATTCCTTATTTAAATGTATTCTATTCTATTTGGTTAAGCTTTCCTTTTTAGAAAAGGTCATGCAAGGTTTTTAAGAATGGCCTCCAAAAACAATGGAAGAACAGGCAGAGGAATAGATGTGCTAATAAGCAGTAATGTGGCAATAAAGGGTAGGATATGCAAATAAGCATTGGGAAGTCAATAATAGACTTCTGCATGTTTTTCTTTGCCTATCTTCTGATAAATATTAAATTAACCAAAGAATATAAAATAATTTACAAATCAAGCAACCTTTCTATTGACACTAAAAGTAGCAAAGGTATGTGAGCATGCATGTGTTCACGAGAGGCATACAACTGTGTATGCATTGGATTAAAAAAATAATCCCCATTTTTTAACTAAACAAAGGAACTCAAAATCTACATTTTCCTGTGAATGTGTGTGTGTGTGTGTGTGTGTGTGTGTGTTTGTGTATTCAAGAGAAATGGTGGATTTTGGGTTCCTTTTTTTAATCCTTTTTTAAATTTGAAATTGGGGATTTTTTTAAAAATAAAGAAAACCAGGATCCCTGTTGATTAGAGATGTATGCAATCCTGGCCAAGAAACCACCATTTAAAAGTGAAAATCATCTATATTGAATTATCCATATTGAATCCTGGCCTCACGGATACTCATGGTACAACTCCTGTTGGTTTCATTGTGGCCCTAATTTTTGTTGGTAAAATTATCGAAGAGGTGGTGGTGAGACAACTCTGGTTTCACTCTGTTCTTCTTGACCCATGTCAATTGGGACACTGTCCCATGCTTAATTCTGTCTTCTTAGAATAGCTGTTGTAAAATATTGTTTTTAGTGACAATAGTGATTGCAGTAGTAGGGATATGCCAGTGATGACCAGGGATTGGATAAACTGGTTTTCATTAGATATAAAATTAAATGACAGTGCTATAAACATCAGTATGCAAAAAGTGGGATGAATCAAGTGCTTTTATTTACTGACAACTGAAGTCTCAATAACTAAGACTTACTGACAGAAATGTTCTAGTCCTGGCCTTTCTCAATAATTTTAATGGGTCACTTTATCTTAAATTATCTGTATTCACAAATACATAGACTTCCCATGCATAAGATTAAGTATAGAAAAAACAGTCTGCGGCAATAGCCTACCCAGCCTATTTTCATTTTGCAGACAATTAGCATAATCAGTAGGTCATGCTGCTGGATTTATTTAGAAATTAAGAGGTGAGGAAGAAAAACAGTATTCAGTTCCCCAAGGGAAATGGAAGGCTGACTATTTTAATACTAGAATGCTACCACAGGGCAATCTCAATTGTAGGTAAGCAATTCCGTCTTTTAAGAGTAAATCCATTTTTTTAGAAACTAAAAAGTTGTGGGGCCTGATTTAATTTAACTGTTCACTCACAATGCTCAAGAGTTGAGAGAGATAATCATGATAAGAGTTAAGAAAGATACTCTCTCCTCTACACTGATTTTCATTTTTGTAGCTAAATATAATACATCCATGTTCATATCAGCACTGTTCCAAAGCAAAACAAAACTGAAATCCCCCCTCACCCAAAAGCTTCTAATATACAAAAATTGGTTTCAGAGTGCATATCTAGATAAGACAACATTTCCAATTCCAAAACCTGGCACACAGCAAAGGGAATATTGGCTGCTCATTCTACAGGGCCTTCTCTTTGGACTGCACCAAAAGAAACACTGGCCAATTTAAAAACCAGATGGCTTTTAAGGGGACATGCTTATTGGAGCACAACCCTTGACCATTCTATCTGCCAGATTATCTGGTCTTCAAAGCCAGCAGGTATTTTCATTCAGGGGCACTTACAGGGACATAACTGGAGTTCTGCTTACTCATATTGGACTGGATATCAGATGTCTACATTTGACCCAGTATCCTCAGTTGGCATTTAAGTTACATTTAACTAGTGAAATATGGTGACCCAATTACTAGAATTGGTCAGAAGATTTTATGTCCCCTTACATGAGGGAAAGATACTTTTTAGATCTGCCATGCAGTTTACCCTTTAGAGTATCCATAACCTATACACAATTTACCTTTTAGAATATCCTTGATCACCTATATCTCAAAATGTTTCCAAGAAAGACTGAATTCTTATTTCAGCTATAGAGCTGCTAATTCAGTGTCATTTTGGATTTTCAATGGTGCAGCTGAGAGCATAAAAATCATAAATGGCCCAATGGGCTAGATCCAGTAAAAGATCCAATAAGGCTCCCAGTACAGGGCATGGGGGAAAGTTAGGTGTCCCCCCACCCCCAATCAATTAAAAAGGGGTGGTATTTGGAGTTAACCAATTAAGAATGTGGAAGGCTGTATCTAAAACCCAGCCATTACTCCTTAGATGGCTATGTTGGAGCTGCAGGCTTACACCCTCATCCATTTGAAATCTAGACCTTCTCCAAGGAGGTATCTGCAACAGTTCTTGTAGAGATGGTGGCACAAATTCTCCCATCTTACATGTGGTACCCCACTGATTAGAACCCTTCTTCATGGTGTAGGAGATCTGGTGACATATTACAGGATGGCCAAATTTAAGGATAACAAATCCAACTTTAGGAGTTATGGAAAATGCTGCAACAAAACTGGGGAAGAGAGAACAGAACATAAAGGTTTAAAACACATTACGTCCTAACACTTTTCACTGTCACCTCTGGCTAGGTGCTTACTTCACAGTCCACAGCTGGTTCCAGTTGCTGGCAGGAATCCTCCCTGTCTCGGTAGCAAACCCCTTGGCCCCAGAGTTCTCAGCTTCTCAGCTTCCTTCAGCCCCTTGCTCCAGGCTTCTTTGCAAGTCTGGGCTGCACTGCAAACAGCTGCAGGCATTCACTAGATTGGGTGGTCCCCTTCCTGGATCGAGATAGGCCCTTTCTCAATCTAAGTGCGTTTCTTGAGGTAAACTAACTTAGATCTGCTGCATCATTTTTTGGCTGATTTAAAACCTGCCAAGACTCGCGCAAGTGGGCATTTAGATTGACCTGACCCTGATTAGTTTGATCTAAATATAACACTTGTACGTGCCCTGAATAACTAACTCCTACAGAGGTTTCAGGCGTACTGTAATTTCTGTTCTCTACAACATGAAAGTCAGGCCACTTGTGTTTCAAAAAGCACTGGAAGGTAAACTGGGCAAGATTGCCGGTGTTGGAAACTTGGGTCAGTGTCTAATGTCAGACATCCAAGTCCATATTTAAGGATTTGAAGTCTTAAGTATTCTCTGTTCCAGAAATGCTCTTTATGTGTGCATGCATGTTAAAGATTAATAGGTATACACATGACAGATAAGGTTACAGTAGATGATGATTAAAAATATGTAACACAGTTCTTGAGGTTTCTAAGATTCAAAAAAACACTTTATGTTCTGCGCTACTGATAGCTTCCTCTGTGCAACTCTTTTCATCACCTCCTACAGCACTCAGGTGCATTTAAGACAATGGGAACCACGAGTTTCCAGCATCTCTGAAAATCAATTTGTATTTATGGTAGGTGTTTTAGTATAGTTCTGACTTGCTTTCAAGTCCAAATGTAATCCCTTGGTCCCACTGTTGTATTGAAGAAGGAACCTTTTAAGACTATTATTGCTAAAATAGAACTGATTAAGCCCGTGGTAAGAATAGTCTCTTTTTTTAGGCTGATTATACAAATCAATGGGAGTGTAGAAATTTAATTTTAGAATAAGCATGTTTAAGAGAATGAAGCCAGTATGATGATCATTTCAAAAAATCAGGAAGTTTTTCCTCAACTATTCACATTGCAGAGATGGTTGTACCTGGCTTCTATGTTTGTCATATTTCCACTGTGGTAGTATGGAGCAGTTAGTAGATCTGACTGAAATATTTACATAATACTGCCAAAAAATGCAGATTGAGAAAAAATGTCTTGAAATTTGCATTGATGTCACCTTAAAATTTTCTATTTCTCTTTGGTCATCTAAGTGAAAGATTGTAATTGTATAAATAGCATTATTGGCATTTACACGTAACTACCAATTCTATTTCCTGGCAGTTACCCCTTATTGAGGAATAAAGTTACAGAGTAACTTCCAGCCAGAGGAAGTTTGATTAGCAATAGGACTCAGCTTTTCTTTTCTTTTTTATTTCAAGGACCTTCTACAATTATCACTTGAAATAGATAACTATACACCTGATTTTCCAAAGTTTGGCACCTAGTTAGTCATAGTTTCATAGTTTGTAGGGTCGAAAGGGACCTGAGCAGATCATCGAGTCCGACCCCCTGCCATGCCAGGAAAGAGTACTGGGGTCAAATGACCCTAGCAAGGTGTTCATCTAGCCTCCTCTTAAAGACCCCAGGGTAGGAGCCAGCACTACTTGTCTTGGAAGTTGGTTCCAGATACTAGCCGCCCTGACTGTGAAGTAGCACGTCCTGATATCTAACCTAAACCTACTCTCTGCCAGCTTGTGACCGTTATTCCTGGTCACTCCTGGTAGTGGTTGGGGGAACAGGGACTCCCTCAGTGCCTGCTGGTCATCTCTGACCAGTTTGTAACAGGCCACTAGATCCCCCCTCAGCCTTCTCTTATGGAGGCTGAACAGGTTCAGGTCCCATAGCCTGTCCTCGTAGGGCCTGCCCTGCTGCCCCTGATCATGCAAGTGGCCCTCCTTTAGTTCCTCTCCATGTTGTCCACATCCCTCTTGAAGTGTGGCGTCCAGAACTGGACGCAGTGCTCCAACTGTGGCCTGACCAGTGCCGCATAGAGGGGGAGGATCACCTCCTTGGACCTGCTTAAGATGCATCTGTGGATGCATGACACGGTACGGTTGACCTTCCTAAATGCATACCCACACTACCGGCCCATGTTCATCTTGGCATCAATGATGACTCCAAGATCCTTTTCTGCCTCTGTACTGACCAGAAGGGAGTTCCCCAGCCTGTAGGTATGCTGCTGGTTCTTCCTCCTCAGGTGCATCACCTTGCACTTGCCAGTGTTGAATCCCATCCTATTCTCATCTGCCCACCCCTGTCATTTATGCTTGTTTGCAGTGACTGCAGGTTTGTGGGGAAGTAAAGGCTAAATATAGACATTCAAGGTAGAAGTGCTCTAAATATTGTGCCATACTAATAGTGATTTAGGTTAGGTCAGGAGGGAACAAAGCTCCTAGCCCCTCGCCCCCACTTTTGGTGGGGCTGGGGACAGGATTCAAAGCATGCCCGCACTGCCCAAGGCCAGAAGGTAGGAGGTGTTCTCCCAAAGACTCCCAAGCAGACTGGAACAGGTGAGCCACCCCTGATTGACTGCTGAGCATGGGCCACCATAGTCCTGAAGAGCATTGTCAACCACAAGGGCTGCTTCACTCACATCTTTGCTGACTGGGTAAGCAGCACCCATGATGCACAGTTCCCTGCTTCCTGAGTTGATGGAGAGTGGGCACTATGTTCCTATTATCAGTGACACTGTCCTCCCCCACCTCCTCATTGGGCTCCCCCTGTTTCCTCGGCTTATGAAGCCCTATTGTGGACAACTGGACTGTTGGAAGGAGCACTTCAACTGCTGCCTGAGCAAGTGCCTAATGATGGTGGCTTTGCCTTTGGCCACCTCAAGTTGTGCTGGGGGGCTCTCAGTGCATGCTTTGAGGTGAATGAGGAGAATCTGATATGAATCATCATCATCGTGTGTGCCCTTCACATCTGTGACACCACAGAATCATAGAATCATAGAAGTAGGGTCAGAAGGGACCTTATAGAACTTCAAGTCTGCCCCCCGACCTGGGCGGGAGAAAAACTGGACTGAAATGAGTCCAGCCTGGTAGGCATCAAGCCTCTTCTTAAAGATCCCCAGGGTAGGAGCCAGAATCACTCCCCTAGGAAGTTGGTTCCAGCTCCTAACTGCCCTAACTGTGAAGCAGTTCTTGCGGATGTCTAATCTAAACCAATAACTTGTGTCCGTTATTCCTTGTTCTGCCAGGGGGCACTAGGGGAAACAGTGTTTCCCCCAAACCCTTCTGGTCCCCCCTAGTGAGTTTATAGACAGTCACCAGGTCCCCCCTCTCAGCCTTCTGTTGTGAAGGCTGAACAGGTTTAGGTCCTGCAGTCTTTCATTGTAGGGTCTGCCCTGTAGTCCCCGGATCATGCGGGTGGCCCTCCTCTGGACACTTTGGTGCCAGTCAGGGGTGTTGTAGGTGCACCACAAGCATAAATTTCTTATCTTGGTGCTGTGACACTTTCAGATCCACAGCGGCATGGGTTGTCTCCTCCAAACATTGGGTGGCCAACATTCACATGCCTCAGCAGCTTGTTCCTGCACCCTGGTAGCCTAGGTATAACCTTCCCCAGCCAGTTCACTTCCCCGCTATACTTCTGAGGTAATTTCTTGTGCTGGTCCCAGACATTATGGCACCAGAATTCTGTAGTGCATCCCATAGTTTTGAGGCTGTGACTACAGTTTTTAACATCTTTTCCTTATTTTGCTGGCAACTCCTATGCACATCTCTCATGCACTTTGCAGGTTCTTAGCCATCTGTCTTTGAGCCATACTTCTGGCTATTGTAAGCTGGCCATTCTCAGATGTGGAATCTGAAGACAAGGGAGAAACAGAGCCATTGTGCAAAGCTGCAAATTTTAGTGAAAACAGTGAAACAATTAGAAGTGTTTTGGACCCTGTCATAACTCACTTGGGCACTAATACAGACACACCGAGGGAGCTATGGTGAGCTATCTGGACCTTTCAATCACCTGGGACCTGGAGCCTCACAACTGCTCTCTAACCAGCAGAGCACAGATCATGAGTCCTGGGGTACAGAGAAGGTACTGGGAAGATAGGGCCTGAGTCTCATTGCAGGTACTATGGTGGGCAACAGCTCTGCTCCTGAACCAGGCACCCTGGCTCTGGGGACCTTGGTTCCCATGTGGATCCATCCTTCCCTTACAGGAGACATGTTTCAGTGTGGGTCCCCATGCTAATGGCATCTATGTCCTGACATTGCTGGGGTGAGATGCACCTAGGATGGCAAGGTTCTTATGCCACCACCCTCCCCTGTGTTTCCCTTTCAGGAGTGAGTCCTGGATGGCCCAGGTCTATACTCCCAAAATCTCCCGGGTGAGAGTTGGCCAGGCCCAAAGTGATATGCTTTTCTATTTCTCCCAAGAGATCCCCAGCCAATATGTTGTGTTCTGGCTGCTCTACATGGTCCCCTGGGAGGTGTTTCACAGCTGGAGAAGTATTCTGATGGTAGCTTGACAGTACATTGGGGAACCCCAGGTTGCCAGTCAACATGAGAAGGTGCCTCAATTACTATCTGTGACTCCACTATGATTAGCTGACATCCCCAGAAGCATTTGCAATTGCCACTACTATTGATGTACTACTCAGGCCACAAGGTGACCCAGAGAGAATCTCCTCAAATCCCAACTGTCTCAGATGATTCCTGTTATGCATTGCCATTGCCTACATTCCTATTTTGGAAACTCTGAAGGGAGGCATAGGGATGGATTGCCCTGCTTTCTGGGGCTGGGTTAGTGGAGGGGGGGATGGATACCACAACTGTGGTGGGGAGGGGTTCCCTTAGTAGTCAGTATTGTGACTGTCCCTACCATGAGAATCAGAATCAGCTGGCACCTAATAAACTTTAACCATAGATCAGATCAGAAGGGAGGGGTAAAAGTGCTTTTATGCCATTTGTCATCCTCTCCAGGTGCATGACCCGGGAGTCACCATGGCACCAAGACCTGAGCAGCTGAGATAAAGATTCCCATGAAGGACTACAGCTATCACATCTGTCCCTGTCTTGGACTGGAAGGGCAGAAGGGATCACTGGGGAAGCTGTGTGTTTTATCATGCCTCTGACCCCTGAACTTTTCAGAGGCTTCCATCAGACACCCCATGCTTCTGACAATGCCCTGCTGGAGTGGCCAGGAACTCTTCTCACTCCCAGGACAGCACCTGGCCATGCCCAGCAGGGGGTGGGGGTGGGGGGAAATGGGAAGGGAAGGGACAGAGAGAGGAGGGAAGGAAAAAGAAAATGTCTCTGAGCACAAAGGGAGGGATACTTACCTTCCTTGGGACTTAAATCCTCAGCTGCTGCTTTTGCAATATCATCTGCCTGCCCTAGTTGTGGGGAACAGGGGATGGAAGCTAGGCGTGCAGGGGTGCAGCCACCCCTGTTGCACTGGTTGGTACAATGCACCCTACTTCATACAATCCTAGACCCATGAGTACATGAGTGCCCATGTGTTCAAGCAGTAAAACATATGCTAAGTACATTCATATTATAGCAATGGTATGACACATTCTGACTTCTAGTACAGCACAGTAACACTTACTATAAAGTAAATAAAACACATGCTAAATGTCCCGTGCGACAAGGCTCTGATAGACAATAACAGTATTAGGGATTTAATTGGGAGAAGAAATTACATTTGTTTTCCCAGTGTGAACTTAAAGTGGGGAAAAGAAGGATGATATGTTGAAAGCAGTTACCTAGAACATATCTTGAACAGCTGCTGTACTGTGTTAGGCTGTGGGTTTTGAAGCCTCCTTGGGTTATATTTTGTGTGTCTGCTCTGCCTAATACTCCCATTTTCTTCTTTCTGTATAACAAAGTGAACATTTATATGGTTCTTTGTATAGAAGAACTTATATGCAGTGCAACATTGCATGTTGTACACATTAATCTTATTATTTCTCTCATTCAGTTTTGCTTAGGCTGTAAACAAATGTCTCACCTGATGTGGTTCTGATTGATCCAAGTCAAAGCCTGGGACGAAAGAGGAGTGATAGTGCCATTAAAGACACAGTCTTTCTCAGATGCATTTCTGCTTCTTGGCCAATCAGAGGCCAGGGAGAGCACACAGCGTGGTACACTTGTCCCTGAAATAATTGCCAATTGTCTTGAATAAGCCACTATAAAGTTATATACCATATTGTATGCATTGGCTCCAAAGTAATCTCAATTCCTCCTCTTCCTGACCCAACAGGTCTGTTGGGTCAGGGGCTGCTCAAGCTCATGGAACTCTATGTGAAGTGCCATGAGTTAGACCATGAGTTAGGCCTGAGTTTCTGTAAGCACCCAGAATCACCCTGCACACCATATCTAACCCTGAGCACTGACCTAACACATGGGACTGTCAGCCCATGGGACTCTCCAAGGATCCAGAAATTTGTCACTGGGGAATGGTGGCAGCATTAATTGGTTCAGAAGCTGCTATTCTGTCAATAAATTTCAATACCAAAGAAGAGCACCATGGGCTGGATGACATGGCTTTAAGGCTCAAGTCTGGCCCATTGGTTGAGGATTGAGCACTTTCAATTTACACTATTAGATTTTAAGCTCTTGAAAAGACACCATTGGGCCTCCTGGTCCCTGACTGGAGCTTGTGGAAAATACTACAATGAAAATCATTATCATTACCTCTGAGGTTATGTTTGAAATAACATATACTTACCGTGGTCTACAAATAGATTTTTTTTCTGCATAACATTTTGCAGACATAGAACTAATCCTGTAAAGTTTTGCATAGTAACCTGGACATTTGCTATAAACAGACCAAAGATGAAGCACTGATACATTGAAGGATATCATAGTGAGGAAGCAATTGATAATACAGATGATTTATTAGCTACATACTTAATTGGTTCTTCTTTACCTTTTCATTTATATGCCATTGATGCCAAAGATTGTTCAGAAATCATTGATGGGGACCATATAAATATAGGTCTTAATTAAATAGGAATCTGATAATTAATAAGTCACTTTGTGGCCTGGAGTCTTTTGCTATTACTTAGTCGTGATTTGCTTAGGAATGAGAACAACGTAGTTAAAAATTCTAGGCAGGCAGTGGTTTTGAAATTAAATGTATTGCTTCTTCAAGTGAGCTTATTAGCATAGTTTCCCACCATGAAGCTGAGTTAACTTCTTCAAAAGTCCATACTAGCTTACCAAGCATAACCATTTGGGACTGGATTGTAACTGACCTTCAGGCAGGTGCACTGCTGTGAGAAGGGGAACAACATAGGAAGCCTTCTTCTTCCTTTTATAGGTCTTAGACATACAGTCCTCTGTCTGTTTTTAGCGGGTGACAGAGTATCCAAAAAAGGATACAGGTTCAAAAGAGACCATGGCTTTTCTGTACCCTTCCAAAAAGCAGAACTAATGGCAGAACTTCAGAAGTACATTTTGTCAATCTGCAGATGCTCATCTTGTACAGTTTTTCTCCATTTTGTACCCTACTTTGCATTGCATGCATTGATTTTGGGTAATAGGGTAAGTTTAAGCCCTTTTTGTAACTAATTCCATTTGGATTCTGTTTTTGTTGTTTATTCTAAGGAGGAGAAACTAATGAAAAATGAAAGTCATAAACTCTATTACAGAGATCCACATAGGAAAAAAAATGTGTTCTATCTTCTATAGCTGGGTTCTTAAATTTAAATAGGCCCAGTCCCTGTATGAAGTCTTCTTTTAATTTGAAATAGCAAGAACAAACTACTTGGTCCGAGTTGCCATGCAGAGTTATAGTGGGAATGATATTTACTCGATGCCCAGTCCTAACTGTTTTATTAAAAAAAAACCAAAAAAAACTCTTAATGAATTGGTTAGATTCCTGATGAACACTGCGGATCAAAGAAAGGTGGTTTATCTATTAATGAAGGATGTAAGTAATCACTTAGAGCACCTCTAGAAAACTCTGAAGTTGTTTCAAGAGAACATGGAGTTAACAATAAAACACAGAATCTTACATTCAAAATAAGAAAGGCATCAATGGCAGAAAAGAATACATGTTGAGGTTTTCTGGAGATAATAGATCCTTTAGTGAACTTTTGCAGTTTGAAAAGCATGAATGCTGCATGCTGTTGGAGGCTGGGGGATCATGGCAAGCTCTAGCAGGCAATGGCGGTGCTGTCAGCTGTGGGAGCATGGCGATGGTAAGTGGGGAGCTCCCACACGCAGCCACGGTGCTGTTGGCAGCGGGGTGGGGTGGTGGTGAGCACTGACCAGTGGTTGGCAGCATCAGGAGTGGCCAGCAGTGAGCACGGACTACCCACAGACATGGCTGGCAGTCTCAGTGGCAAGAGGGAGGGGGGGTGAGTGGTGACCAGCTGCAGGCACCAGCAGCAGAGTCAAGCAGTGCCTTTTCATAGGGGGTGCACTGCCACGCTTAGGGGGTGCACATGCACCCCGTATGTGTCGCCAATGTTGAAAAGGATAATGCAGAATTATCAATGTTGTCCTATGAACCTATATGAGTGGCAGGCTAGATGAATGCATTGTGGCTGGGTGGAAGTGGGGGAGGGTTAGGTGAGAATGATGGGTGGTGATGGCAAGGAGGATCTGAGACACTTTCCTTAATCTCAAAACATTTTATCAGCCTGCATTGTGATTCATCCAATTATACTTCATCTAAACAACAGGTCTGCCAGGCAGCACAACATCAAAAAAAACATTCCAAAATGAACTGATGACCTAGAGTAAGAGAATCATAATTTACTTGATATCTCAGGCCATCTCCTGTTCTATAATTTTTTTTCTTGTTGGCCTAATGCATTCAATAGAACCTTGCCCTTGCCATAATTCTCAAGGAAGAGACTCTTGTATGTTGATAAGGAAGGTCCCTTTTTCACCTTTAAGCTCCCTTCCCCACTTCTGGAATGAATCTGTACACAATCCAATGGCACTGTGATGAATTACATATTAATATTATATAAGATTCAGAAAAGAACCAATTGTGAAACAATTCATTCATAATATTAATAAAAGAGATATTCAAATTAGCATATATGAATTGCTTATATCATAGTTTTAATATAAGGCCATTGTATGCTTTAGTTTTACTGATAGAAGTCTTTATCCACTAAAAGCAAGGCAACTTATACATTATTATCATTTTGTGATATTTAAGTCGTGACCCTTGTGTGAATTTCAGTTCAAGTTATAAATAGGAAATAAGTTGTTAGAGAACTAGGGGAAAAACTATAATTAGGGAAAAAGGTAATGATGTATTCTTGAAAGATATGTTAGCCGTTTACACCATTAAAATATCTTAAAACACCTAGTGAAAATACAGGAAAAAACATAGAGAAGACATATATATAGGATACGAATGTGAATGTAAATAGGGTAAGCGGATAGTGCAGCAGATTGTACCATGGAACTGAGAGCCAAAATGCAACATTATCATTCTACAGTTTTTCATTTTTCATATAAAGACCTAAACATGCTAAAGGGAAACATGATTCACTATTTCGTGCCTCTGTGTAAATAACAGAAAGTGAGTAAACTATGGATTGATTTTTTTTTCAGGATCTGTACTGTAATTTAAAACATAACAACGTGCCTAATATGGTTGGACAGCTGCTTTGCTTTCAGAAGAAATCTTTCCATTTTAAATGACATCCTGTTGTTGCAGTAAAGTGAAATAAGGTTGAAAACTGATAGGAAAAAATGCTGTCGAAGATGTAAGGAATAATTTGATTAAATTTAAAAAGTATGTAAATGGAGAAAGCTGCTGGTTAATAGTAGCCATCATAAACTAAAAAGACAAAGGGAAAAAAAAGGGAAAAGATCAGGTCACTTCCACAACAACACTGTAAACATAACATGGTAAACATTGAATGTGTGATTTCAAATAAAAAGCAGGTATCCATAATTTATTAACCCTTATTCTTGTTCTAGCATGTCAGTATGGTTGTGTGAATAATTGATTTTTGGTTCTGTTCCCAAATTGAAAAAACTGGCAGGAAAAAAGAGGGGTTTTAAACAGAACCAAAATGATTTCCCCCCCCGTTTTTCCCAGCCAAAGTGAAAACAAACAAGAAAACAAGAACATTTGGGATCTAATTATATTGTAACTATACCAAATACTTGTTAATATGGCTTGTTAAAAGTGGAAAAAAGTAATAGAAATGAAGAAGTAATTTAGGCACCATTCTCAAAATGGTCCGTAACTAGTACAGTGTATAAAACACCCAGAATGCAAAAGTGGGTTCAGTTCTATCTGCTGTGAAAAGATTTGAGGTCTTGTTTTCCAGACTGCACCCTAATCATCATTCAAAAAAAATTCTAAGGTGGCTTGCTCCCAGTCTCTTGATGACCTTGTTTCCATTTGTCCAAACTACTTAAATATTAATTGAACCAGAGTGACTATGTAGTCCAATCCTTAGGATTATCACCTGTGATGTTGGACCCCTAAGTTCTAGTCAGGTTAAGATTTTTTTTTTTTAAATATGGAGTGGAGCAGCCTTATCAGGGTGCTAGCAAATTGCCTGGCAAGAATGATGGGGGGGCAGGGACTGTGCACCACCACTCACCACCCTACGCCATCACTGCTTCCCAGGAGCAGGGGGTGGGAGGAAGCTTGCAAATGGTGGCTGTTGCAGTCACCCACTACCCCACACTGCTGCCACTCCATGTCCATCCACACACCACCCTCCCATTCCGTGTCCAGCCCCACACCTCTTTATCTCTCCACCCTTCCCCCTGCCCCAGCATGGGGCAGTAGGTGGCAATCACCACCCACCTCCCTGCACTGCCACCACTATGATCCAGCTCATGCCACCTCCCATTCTGCATCTGGCCCCATGCCACACCACCCCAGGTCTAGTCCTGCACCACCCCACCACTCTGCATGCTCCTGGCCTACTCCACTGGAGCCCTGCCTTGCCCATCATTCTTGATGGGCATTCTTGAGACAGCACTGGCTGGATCCACGCTGCCCAAGAGCATTATGGACAGACAGACACACACACAGACAGATGGACTAAGCCCTCTCTATATATAGATGCTGACTATGCTTTATCCTAGATAAATGGTAAGCAACTCTAGTTCAAATCTATCCTCTGTTGGATTGATAGCAGACAGATTATTTCCCATCTCCCCCTTCAATAAAGTATCATAAGCATTGGGTTATAGAGTTATTCTTTCTCTAACCAATAAATATCTATGTTTCATAAGAAGTGGAGAAACTTTAAGAGAAGAAGAGACTAGGAAGAAGACACCCAGAATAATTTATAGCACAGTAGTAGGATAACTTTCTGAGAGGGAAGGATCAGGAGACTGGATTTGAATTTCCATAAACTGGTGATAGAATTGAGTTTTATACATCCTGGGGTTAGTTTCTTAACAGGATAGGGAGAGCATGCCCACTTACTCCATCATGACCAGGGATCCTGGTTTTCTCTGATTGAAAAAAATCCCGAATTTTTGTTTTTATAAAAAGTAACCCCAAATCCACATTTTTCCATGATTAAAATGAACTGCCACTAAAATATATATATACATATATGTGTGTGTATATATATGTATATGGTATATATATATATATGTATATGTATGTGCATATATGTGTGTGTGTGTGTGTATTTGTGTGTGTGTGTATATATAGATATAGATATACATATACATGCACACTATATATATATGTACACACACATACACACACACGCCATTTTTATCGCGGAAAAGTGTGGGTTCGGAGTTACTTTTTTTAAACCGGAAATTGGGAATTCTTTTAAATCAGAGAAAACCAGGATCAAGGATCACTGATCATGACTTTTATAAAAGTAGCCCCACCCCAAAAAATTCAGGGAAAATTCTTTGGCAAATTGAGTTTGAATTCATAACTATTTTGGGGGTGACAAATGCCTTTTTTGGTCAAATTGTTCTCTAGTCAGTGAACATTCTTATCGGTGGATACCTCTCAATTACAAATGCAAAGAGTAAATTAAGAACAAAAAACAACAATAAAAAAGTATAAATCACCTTATACAGAGGCATATGAATTATAAGCAGTTATAAATATAGAGGCTATCATAGTACATTTTGTTTATTATTATTTGAAAATACACCAGGAAATTATCAGGATATACCATAATTATGTGTATTGGTGGTAAAGTTTAGTACTAAATCTCACCTTAAATTATATATGCAAATTCACTTAAAACATAATATTTAAAGCAAAGTAATTAGGGAATATACTAAAGTGTGAAGGAGCAGGCTCTTAGGTAGTAGAAATATATGTAGCTTTAAAATAATGATTCATATCAGCTGAAGGTTTAACTTTCGAAACCATTATTTCTTTAGTTAGGTACACACTAGATTTCACAGTGCTTAGTCATATATTTGAGTATGAGTCAAAATGTCCCATACAAAAGTGAAGTTCATAATGTGAAAGACCAACTGGCCTTTAACTATATACTCATGCAAGACACCACCATCAGATTTTGAAAATGTATTTGATCTGCTTTATTGCATATTTGGAAGCACGTGCAATGGAATAAATTATGTTTTTTTTCAACAACCACATTATTACAGAACCTCTACTTATTAAATAATAAAGAAACTAATTTTAAAATACTGAACAACTCCAAAGCAACTACCAAACCTCAGTCTTAATTTATTTTGACAATGGGCATCGTTACAAACCGGAATGGGGATTTGGGAGCTGGCGAGGCTAAATATTTTTGCAAAAAGATTTTTTTTTTGAGATTCAAACATATACATATATGTATACATATGCGTGTGTGTATCTATGCATATATACATGTATATGTATGCATGTTTTTTTCAGTCTAACCGTATGATATACTAACTAACAAAACCACATTCTCTTGAAAGCTCTTATTTCCACATCCCCTTTGTTACTTTTTTCAAAAGCATATTGGGACAAATCCTGAGCTGTACAGCAATAGAAACTACTTGTCAATTATGGTCAGATGTTTGGGGCTCTTTGAACTGAAGATGATGGATGATCACTCACAAGTGAATAAGATTGTCTGCCAAGGGTCTTAATAGTGAGTCTGCAGGTGGCTCCATAGTCCAATTCTAGATTGACATGTGTTGTTGCAGTGAGGACAGGTGTTTCCAGGAGGTATGGGCACTGTGTTGCTATGTTGGATGTTCTGATGTTCTTTTTGCCTGTTCCTCTTTTCCTCTTTTGCCTGTCAAAGAGATGTTTCAAAGTTTTGAGGTCCTTCCCAAGGAGCCTTCCTCCATTGTGGTGGGTCCTGAGTAAGGGTCTCCCAAGTGTTGATGTCAATGTTACAGCTCTTCATGTTTACCTTCAGGGTGTCTTTGAAGTGCTTCTTTGTCCTCTGCTACTTCACTGACCTTCTTTAACCTGTGAAAAAAAAGATTCTCTTTGGAAGGCAGGAGTCAGGCATGCGAACAACATGACCTGTCCAGTGTAGTTGGTTTTGGATGATCATGGCTTCAATGTTGTTGGAATTTGCTTCAGCTAAGACACTGATGTTTGTATGTCTATCCTTCCAGCTAATCCAAAGGAAATTGTGAAGGCACCTTTGGTGGTACTTTTCCAAGCTCTTGAGATGTCTTCTGTATGTGGTCCAAGTTTCCGAGCCATACAGCAGAGTTGGAATGACAATGGCTCAATAAACCAAGAGCTTCATTTCAGCAAGGATGTCATGATTTAAGACAACTCTCTTACTCAGGCATTCAAAGACTGTGCTCGCACATTTCAAGCCATGTTGTATTTCCATGTCGATGTCTGCCTTTGATGAAAGATGGCTTCCAAGATAGGCAAAGTAATCCACATTTTCCAATGATTCTCCATTGACTTGAAGCGGGGAGGGGAGTTGTTTCTCCATTTGGAGTAGGTTGGTGAAGGACTTGAGTTTTCCCGATGTTTAGAGTTAGGCAATACTCTTGTAAACTTCTGAGGATGAATTAACGATGGTTTGGAGATCCGTTTCAGATTGATCAATGACAGTATTGTCATCTGCATACTGGAGTTCCATTATAAATGTTATAATGGTCTTCGTTTCAGACTTAGTCTGTTGAGGTTGAAGAGTCTTCCGTCCATCCTATGCACAATTTCAATTCCAGGTGGGAGCTTTCTGTAGACAACATGCATTATCGTGGAGATGAAGAGGAAAACAGAGAGCAATGATGGAACCTTGCTTCACTCCAGTTTTCACCTCAAATGGTTCTGTTTGATTCCCATTGCTGAAAACCTTTGCTGACATATTATCATGGAGAAGTTTCAGAACACTAATGAACTTATTTGGGCAGCCAATTTTGGACAGGATTTTCCAGAGGGCTTTGCGGTTTACAGAGTTGAAGGGTTTAGAGAGGTCAATGATGGCCTAATAGAGAGGCTGATTTTGCTCACGACACTTCTCCTGAATTTGACGTGCTGTAAAGATGATGTCTGTAGTTCCTCAAGATGGTCTGAAGACACTTTGAGATTCTGGAAGAATTTCTTCCCCAAGTGCAAGAAGATGGTTAGCAAGGATACAGGTGATGACTTTCCCAGCAGTGGCCAACAATGAGATGCTTCGGTGGTTTCCACGATCAGCTCTGTCCCCATTCTTGAAGATGGTAACAATCAGCAATCACATACAGCAATACCGTGTTGGATCTACCTAGCAATTATTGTCAGATGTTTGGGGCTTTTTGCACTATGCTTAAAATGGCACTTAGAGGTGGGTACAGTGGATTAATTCCACATTTGTGCTGATCTTTGGGACCAGCTCTTTTTTCAGTATACTTTTAAAGAAATTTTAGGGAAACCGTAGCCATGTGTCAGATATTATGATATTCTAAGGGGCTTACACTTACCAGCATGCAGGATGTTCCAGGCATATACCCTCCTCTGTTTCTGATATGCCTTTTTCTCCTAGAAAATATGAATGATATAGAACAAATTATCCCACAAACATTGTATCTGAACAGATCCATAAGACTTACCAGGAGCTGGAATTTGCTGGGGGTGCTCCTAATTATTTCTAGAAGTTACTGGGTGCCACACCATTGGCTTTCATCTACCATAAATGATCTGTCTTTCAACTGAATAGACACTTCAACTCAGGGGGCTACTTTGCTAGTATGTTGCTGTAGAGTGACTTCCCTGCAACCTCCCATACCTTTGGCTATTATACCAACATGGCTATTTAAAAGGGAACAATCTGGAGGCTTCTACTGTCAGGCTTTGGCTGCTTTGGCTTTTGGGGGCAGGCAGCATACACATAACTTGGTAGAATTTTCTGAGCGCTCTCATAGGGAGTAACTGTGGAGTGATTATAGAGGACCAGAGATTGTAGAGTATCAGAGCACTTTATTAGGGAGGCAGTAAAAAAGAGTGGGCACCCTTGAAGTCGGGGAATATTACACAACTAAAAAGATAGCTACACGTGTCTCTGCTTCACTCAATGCCATCTGATGTCAGAAGTGCACCTAATCCCATTCTCTAGGAGAGAGAGAGAGAGAGAGAGAAAGGCCCTCAGACTGCTGGAGTGCAAATGGAGTCAGAGAGAGGTTATGTGCACTGCCACAGGGAAGAGACAGCCTGAAAGCCTCGTGAAGCTATGAAGGCTGTTCGCATGTCCGTGCAGGGTGCAGCTTGATCCCCTGGTTCTCACCTGCCATGACTTCGATCTTATTAAAGAAATGGGGAGGGAAGAGATGTTGTAATAATTAGTACCTGCAAAAGAACCACGCTTGGTATATTTCATAATCTAGGTGCTTTTTCTTTTTTGTTTTACAGAGAACCAGAGGGGAGGCAGCAGCTCATCTAGGCTGTTCAAGAGACAACCCCAGTGCTCCACAAATGATCCCCGGCACCTCAGTTGGTACAGTAAGTGTCAATAGGTGTCTCACCAGCTTGCGGCTGTATCCTCAATCAGTCCCTGCAGGGTCCCGTCTAAGTCCCCATACCCTGTGTAGGGTGTCTCCGGGCTCCTTCTTCTTATCCCGATTCCTTGCCCTAACCCTTGGTACTCAGAGTCATTGCCCACTCCCAATAATCAACAGTAAGTAAAAAGGGGAAGAAGAAAAAAAGGTTTTCTTTCTTTTCCCATGCCTCGGCTCCCTGCCACTAATTACCTCGTTAGTGGTTTGTTACGGGTGACACCTCAGCTCTCGTGCCACACGCTGTGCCCATGGTTCAGTCCACGGATCTCTGCCACAGCTTCTCTCTCCGCTCGAGTTTGGGGTGCTGGGCCCGGTCTCTTCGGGGCTGGGCTGGTGACCTCCACCCCCTTTGGCTTCTGAGCTGCTTCACTGTGTCCCGGCAGGAAGCCACAGCTTCTCTCCGTGCAGTGGCTCCATTCTCCTCAGACTCACTGCTGCCGCCATGTGTTCCTGATAGGTAGCAAGGGTGGGCTCCTGGTCCGGGGCCCCGGAGTCCCTCGGCTCGCATTGGCCTTGCATTGTGGATCCCTTCTTCGCATCCTTCTTAGTGAGAGTCCCCAGCAGCTCCTCTCTTCTCTGGTGGTTCCCGAAGGCAACTTTCCCTAGGCATCATCTTCTTCGTATTCCCGGGCGCCGAGCCCCATTGGCTCTCTGTGGGCATGGGGCATCTCCTTACTCCACCAGGCCGTAATCACTACCTGCTGCGAGATTTTTCAAATAACAGGGCTTCAGTCAGGAACCCTGTTACAAAGGCCATAACGAAAATGGCTCTGCTAGAAAAGTTTGACTATAGGAATGCAGGCAGCTGGCCTGGCTGGTTCAGAAAGACCCCCATTTTGTAGGTTAAAGAAATTAGAAATATACAAAGGGGCCATATTTAATATGAGATACCGTGAACCAAGGGAAACAGTTGAATCTTTTACTACTATAGTTCATGCTCCTGCTAAATACTGCAATTTTGGAATTTTGAAAGAAGAACTCAAAGAGACAGGACTGTTGTAGGCAGAGATGACATTTTCTCAGGTCCAGAACTCACATTAGAAAAAGCCATAAGAAAAGTTAAGGTTCAAGAAACAATAAAGAAAAAGCAGTATTGCCTAAAGGCTCACAGTGTACCTAAAACTTCATCAGATAACACTGTAGTAAGGAGACAGGATCTGAGAGGGGAAGATACCCTCACATCTAAGATACTTTATAAAAAATAAAGCAAATATGAAGCAAAAAACAATCAAGAAATTTTAATAGTGAAAGCAGTGAAAGCTGTGACACATGTGGCCAAGCACTAAACCACCATCTGCAATGCTGTGCGGTAATAATTCCAGACATGCCATGAGAAAGGACATTGTAAAGAACTGCAGGCTAGTAGAAATAATTCAGGAGTGGGGATTGGCATTACTTGATATACTAATATATATTTCAATTTTCAAATCATTATGTTTAAGATAGACACTGTAACTGTAGAGTTACAGCAAAAGATTGTGATTAATCCTAGGGTGGAGATCTGCAAAGGTCAGATAAATTTCTCAGAGGGCCAAATAATACAGTATTAGGAGTTGTGTGGCCCGTTCAAGGGGTAATTGGGGGGAGGGAGGGGAACACCTATATGGTACAAAAGTTGCCAGTTCCCTTACTGAGATTGCCACCAATACAAGGACTAAACCTAGTAGAGAATCTGTCCTCATTGAATAGTAAAATTTAAACCATGCCAGAGATGTATCTTCAGGTCTTCACAGGGTTGAGGAAACTGTCAGAGGAATATAACATGAAATTGGTGCCATTACCAATTCCATTTGCTTTAACAGCTCCTAAGTGCATCTCCATTCCTTTTCAACACAAAAGTCAAGGAAGACCTAAAGACGATGGAAACAATGGGAGTTATTTCCCAGATAGATGAACCCACAGACCAGTGAGTAGAAATAGTTGTACACAATGAAGCTCAGTGGAAACATCCACATTTGTGTGGACCTTACGCAACAAATATGTATACAGAAGATGACATATGCTTCCGGAAGCAGAACAGATATTCGCTCAGTTGTCTGAAGCTATGTGTTCTTAAAATTAGATGCTACAGCAGGGTTTTGGCAAATCTCTCTTGCTAAAGAATCTAGACTATTAACTACATTCATTACCCTGTTTGCAAGATACTGTTTCAACTGTTTTCCTTTTGGTATATCAGCAGCTCCAGAGAATTTGCGAAAATGAATCTCTCAGATTGTGATGTGGCTGTCTAGCATCCTTTGCCATGCAAATGATGTGTTAGTGTATGAAAAAAAAATAAAACAGTAACACGATGAATGCCTGCATGCTACCTTGTTATCCTACCAATGATCTGGTCTCACTTTTGTTGAAGCAAAATTTTAAGTATAGGTGCTGCCAATGCATGAACTCAGTTTGACTGAGAGTGGAAAATTCCATACAGGGCCTGGACTACCCTTTCTATGACCTCAGGAGCTGTCAATCAGCCCTGACCCACTTCCAGCTCTGAGCAGACTCAGTTGCTATGCAGATCTTATTGCAGAGCATGCCCAGTGTACGACTGGAATGAGGTAATACCTCTAGAAATTTCTCTTAGCCAAGCAGCCTGATTGGCTATAGGGCTGCTATAAAAGGTCTGAGGGCCCCTCCCTCTGGGGGGAGAAGATCGCGTCACTGGAGACAGAGGCTGGTGTTTCCAGGGACTGTCTGGCAGTCAGGCTCTTGGGCCTACTGGTCTCCTTCCCCAGATTGGCACTCTGTGCTGGTTAGAGCGATTGCGGTTTTGATCTCCTGGTTCCCGATTCAATTTGACCGATTGCTGACTACGATTTTGGACCATCCCACTACGACTTCACCTCAACATTCTGGCATCCCGACCTCGGCATTACTCTATGACTACTCGATCGTCCACCAATATTGGACTGGCGTCACATCTCGTTTTCATCATTCACCGCGTTACAGTTAGTTTGTTGTTTGTATTATCCACTCAATGAGCTGTTGACCAGCCCTGGGACTAGGTCTTTGACTAGGCCAACAGACCCCTTTGTTGTTCTTGTTATTCGTAAGTTTGTAAACTGTAACTGAAGACATCGTTCTCCTACGTACCTAAGCGTAAGTCAAATAAATTTCCAACTTGTTTAAGAAACCGCTACGTTTCCCATGCCTCAGTTCTCCATAGCCAATAGAACCCGGCCTGTTATTGTGTCTAATTGCCACCCCGGCCCACCGTGACTCTGAGGTTTAGTTCCCCACCCCGGGACAACTTTGAATGAGAAATGTGAATTTTGAAAGGGACAAATAAAACTTGTTGGATGTTTCATTACAAAAATGGAATTTAGCTACACTCACACAAAATAAAGGCAAATAAAGACATTACATCCATAAGACAGTGGCTGGATGTGGCAAAACAGTTTGGAATTTTTTTGCCAAATTTAGCACAACTAACAAAAAACACTTAACAGATCTTCATAATGGATTAAATGTGTGGGTCTTGGAAAATGCACAATAAAGGGCACAACCAAGAACAAAATCAAAGAGCAGTAACTGGCACTACTGTGCAGTAACACCAGCACATGGGGTTTTTACAGATGCTAAGTGCGCAGTAGCCTAATACTACTGTGCAGTAGTGTATTAGCACAGGTGTTTCCAAGAAGGCTAAAACACAGTTAGTATCTCATGTAGATGTACCCATTAAAACACAATCAGAAAGACACTAGAGGCCTATTGCATTTATATCAAGATGTTTTACAGACACTAAGGCCTGTTACAAACTAGTCAGAGGGGACCAGCAAGCATTGGGGGAGTCCCTGTTCCCCCGAATGCTACCAGGAGTGACTAAGTGGAAAAAAGAAATCTTGGCAGTCACTTGAGCCTGTGAACAGCTCATCTCTCACTTGCTTGGCCCAAATTTTAAAATAGAAACAGAACATAAACCCCTGGTTACCTTTCTGGGGTCCAAATTCTTGGTTAACTTTGCACCCAGAATATAGAGATTTTAACTATGACTAATGCCATTTTCTTTCACCATTGAGCATTTACCAGGTGACTATGAGCTGTGGGATACTGCTCATAGGTGCAGAGAGATTATCCAGAGCACTACTTTGGTAGCCACCAACAAAAGAAGAAGCAATTTTGGAAATTTTAGTAGAAGGTTGTGAGGAATTCAGCAAAAACAAAGGCTGACTTCTACAAAGATAGACCTTGATAGCAGGTCCTAAAAGATTATTTTTTCTGGAAAGCATAAACATATTTTAGTGTAGTTTATTATTTGCCCAGATATATTGACTTCACTTTACTTACACATACCTCATTGGCTCAAGTCATCCAAAAGCTAAAGCCTATATTTTCAAGGCATGGCATTCCTGGGATCCTCATATGAGACAGTGGACCTCAGTTTTCCTTTGAGTTACTCCTACAGTTTGCAAAATACTTTTTTCAGCATTACACTAGCAGACCCCACTATCTTCATAACAATGAAGCTGCTGACAGAGTAGTACAGATTCTGAAATGGCTCCTATACAAAATCCATATCTGGTGCTCCTGACACATTGATATACATGGCATCAGGACTCTATACAGCTAAACTGCTCAAGGGGCAATGCCTTAGGACACCATTACTTATGGTGCTGATACAGCTTAACCCTAGATGGCCCAACCTACAGGAATTTAAGAAACAAGATGCCAAACTAAAACTCTAGCTGCAAAGAAACTTAAATATTAGAGAGAGAAATCACTACCAGAGCTTCTGCCAGGTGGCAGAGTTTGGCTCAAAAGTCCCCTAATGTTTGGAGCTGTCCAAAATACAGGAGGCACCCCTAAATCATAATTCACGGGTACTCCAAAAGGCCTTTTTTTTTTCAGAAATAGGATTAATTGTCAGTATATTCCATTTCAGCATAATGAGGATCAACCACTAAAAGGAAAATGGTCAAAACATGAAATGAACCTTCTCAAAGAAGTCAGCAGGAAAGCTCTGTTAGAGATGGGAGCTCTACAGAGGTTAAAAACAAGGTCTGTAAGACTGAGCAGACCTCCACAGAGACTTGACTGTTAAATATCCATTTCTAGTTTTAGATGCATATAATGGTTTATTGGTAAAGCAGAGTAAATATTTTAAGGGTTTTAATTTGTTGTTAATCATTTATAGTGATTTGTAATTTATATTGTTTGTTATAAAGAAAGGGTGATGTGGAGTGATCATAGAGCCCTGGAATTCCAGGCCTACTAGAGAAAACCAGTGGGTTGCAATAGGCATGAAATAATAGAGTGGGCAGACTGGGAGGGGGACCAGATTGCAACACACACAAAATGTTTGCATGTGTTTGTTTCATACCACAGTAACCAGTCTGAAAAAAACTAATCATGGGGAAGTATGACAGTGAACATGTGTGTATAAGTGTGTGTGCATGTACACACACACACATGCGCAAACTAGCCCCCCAGTATGGTGCTCAGAATGAATATAGGACAACATCTTTGAAAGAGAGGCTCTAGGAAGCTTATCATATCCAGTGCAACAGCAGTTTATGAAAGATTATGTAATAATGAAAACTAGTTGTGAACATGCAGAAAAATGAAACTTGTTCTTTTGGAAATTAGCTGTATTTGTAGATATTAATACTTACTGTGATATCTTTACAGTGTTATCCACTTTTCTATGGTATAAAGACAGGGCCTTCCTTAATCATGGATGATCCTGCTTTAGACAGGGATGATCCTGATTTAAACAAGGAATTGGATTAGATGACCATTTGAGGTCCCATTCAGCCCTACTTTCCTATGATCACTAAAATCTCCCGGTATAGAAAAAATGAAGTATGTAAGATGTGTCTCTTTGGTGTAGAACCCATAGTAGAGCTATTTACAAATGCATAAATGATTGTTTTGCTTGTAAGTATAGGTAAATTTTTGTTTGCTTCACCTTTGCCTTTAGTGATGGTCTGCATATCTATGTAAATTTTTGGAATGAGAGCTGATCCATTTCAGGTCAATAGCAGTTTTGTTATTGACTTCAGTGTGGCTGAGATTTCACCTTTTATGTATATACAGTAAGGAAAGCAACTCACTCTCTCACTCATAAATGCATGTACTCTTTTTCTCTTTAGCACACATACCAGTCCTCCTGTTAACCCAGGCCACATCTATATGAGATGCTGACTGCACAGTAGCCCGTGACTACCGAGCAGTAGCGTCACTTGATAGAAAGTGTCACACAATGCTACTATGCAGTAGTCACAAACTACTGCGCAGTCAGCATTATGAAAGCCATTCAAGGGCAAGACTGTGCAGTAACTCCAGTTACTGTGCAGTCATTTAGTACTTGCTTATACAAGCACTAAATGACTGTGCAGTAACAATTTCACAGCATCTCACATAGACATAGCCCCAGATCCCTTGTTAACGGAAGGGTATAGAACTAGCCAGTTCCTTTTGTAGGCTTGTTCTAAGCTTATGTATTTGAGATCTTGAATTTACTTTTTTTTGCGTTGATTCCTGTTACTGGGTGGTCTATAATAGTGCTAGTTTCTGCTATGTTAAGAAGAAAGCTAACTTCATCTTTAAATTTATAACCCTATCATTTCAATTATGTCTGAAGACATTTCTTAGAATCAAATATAAAGATCTTTTGTTTTATGTATAGTATTTTTTTGTTTCATGAATTTTTTAGGTTTTTTTTTTTTTAATCTGTATATCTAATTAAATATGTATGTAACAGAGATATAAACCTTAACAAGAAAAGAAAATCATGAGAGCTTAGGCATAAGAGGTACCTCTACACATACATTAAGGCTGTAATTACAATGTGCCAGTGAAGACTGATTAATTGAGTCTGCTGGAGCATGGTAATTACTGTGCTCTAGTAGACTCCAGCATCATGTATATCCATGTCCCCATGTTGAAAAATTGCAGTAGGGGCTCTTTAACTAAAGCTTGTTCAACAAGCTTTAGTTAAATTGCCTCGCCCCCATTTTTCAGGGCAGAGACACTGATACATATGACCCTCCAGGTGCTTTAATTAAAGTGGCTCTAGGTTCCACTGTAATTAAAGCATCACCACCCTCCCTCACTTCCCAGAGCATGTGTATAAATGCCTAAAGTTCTTAGTGGGCCTACAGGACATTATTATTTAGGACACAAAAGAACTTGATTGTGGAAACATAATGTGGCTTTAATTTTCACCAGTAAGTAATTACTGGGTGTGTCTACACAAAATGAAAATTGTACAGTTGCCTAATAGCACTGTGGTAGCTTGCCGGGCCAAACCTGTGCTAACATGCTACTGCACAGTAGTATTAAGCTACTGCACAGTTAGTGCTTGTAGAAACCTGTGTGCCGGAACTACTGCACAGTAGCACTGGTTACTGCACATTGATTTAGTACTTGGTTATGCAAATACTAAACTTAATGTGCAGTAACTACAGCACAGTAATGAACATGTAGATGCATCAAAGATATCTTTGATTTTTTATTTTAACAAAAATTTTCTTCAATGAGAGCATGTCACATGCACTCATTTATCCGTATAAAGTTAGCAGGACTGATGTTGACTTTTCTAGTTTAGGTGTGTTTTACAATTAGATATTCTTGATGCCTTTAAAGCTGCTTTGTGTATACACAAGTGAGACAACAAAGCCCGTGGGTTTGGGTACTTTCTTGGAAATCTAGTTCAGAGTTCTAGTAATTTTTTATAAGCAATATTTTCACATAAATGTGTGCAATGCATCCAGTGCCTATTTCTATTCATGTTCTAGAAGCTTGGGGAACAGCAAATTTCTCAAATATCATCTTCAAAACAGGTCCTTCTTAGATTTTTTAAAATTTTCAGATGTTTTCCACAATTTAGCAGCTTCTCTTCATCATAAGAGATCACTGAAATCAATAACTAGTTGAATTAAAGCATTTATTTAAAAGCATTAATAGCTCTGTTAATACACAGCACCATATTCAACAGTGAAGGAAACTACAGGGAATGGGGACTTTATAGCTAATTTACATTCCCGTTGTTGGAAATGTAATGAAAGTCTCCAATGGAAAGAAAAAAAATGCATATTACATAATGAAATATAATCTTTGTTATTTTATTTTAAATTAAGGATATGTGTATTTGAATTCATAGCAGTAGTCTACAAGACAAAGTAAGTTACTAATGTTATTTTTTGTAAATGCTTTTTAAGGAAGAAGGGAAAAAATAAAACAAAGCTTAATAGCTTAAAACACAAAATCATCATGTGTTCAATGGACCTAACATAATAGTGTGAGTTAGAATTTACAATACTTAATAGTATGTGTGTGGATTTTTTCATTATCAAGGCTGAAAATTAAATGCTCCTTCTCTGTGAATTTTGAAACTCCTACTCTATTTGTATTTCAGACTACTATAATCTTCTTACCATGTAGGAGACTTTACATCAGACATTCAATGCATGAAGAATATTCCTAGCATGAGCAGAAAGACAACTAGCTTATCCAAACATAGGCAATCATTTTATGATTCTCTGATGGCACATCTATACATGCGCTATAATGCACAGTGGCCTATTTTACTGTGCATTAGAGCATCGTGGCAAAAAACATGCTAATAAAGTAAAATTAGGATACTGTGCATTAAGTATCAATAAAAAAGCATGCACTTTTCCAACTGAACATTAGGGCTGCCTAATGTGCATTTAGTCAGTACTTCACATTAGAGGTACTAAATTTAAAGCACATTAATGAATATGTAAATCCACCTTGTCACCCTGCGGTTCATCATAGCAGGGTTTTCAATCATTTATCCTAGGTGTAGTGATAGAAGTATAATTCAGAGTTTCTCCATAACAGGAGACTGAAGGATTTGGGAACTGGTAGATGGTTCCTCACTTAGACAGAAGCTAGTTTGTGATTTAGAGAGGGACAAATGAGTCTGCAGAAGTTGCCTACAGCTCCACAAATAAAGTTAATTATTTTGGTCTTTTCATCCACGTATGCACTCACAACCCACTGACTGCTACATGGTGCCAAAAGTTTCAAATGAGAAAGAACTTTAAAAAAAAATGGAATTTCAAATTGAAAAAGAAGTTGGAAACTGAGGAAAAGTGGAGCAATGACACCAAGTGGAAGGACAAGAGCCTCTTTAAGTAATCTTCCTGCATGTAACAAGGACAGATAAGAGCTATGGCTCAATCAGCCCCAGTCAGGGAATCAGGGCAATTAATTCCCTGAGGCCTGCAGGGCTTTGCCTTTGGCTCCTGGTTCCAGTTCTGGCTTGTGGCAAATCCTGACCCTAACTTTTGGGTCCTGATTCTGATTCTGGCTTTTGCTTCTGATTCTAGCACATCCTGATTCTGCCTTGGCTCCTTAGTTCTGACCCCAAGAACCCACCTTCAGACACCAACAATGCAGCCCCAAACTTCCTCCACATGTTTGTCCCTGACTGCCCACACCCCAACCCCTAACATAGCTATAACTTAAGTAAAGGATAGTCAGTCATAACATTTTTATAACCTCCACCTGCCCTTCTGATGTTGACCTACATAGCAGAGAAATGGAGGGCTTTCAGACACAGGTTTGCATAATACCTAACAGCCACAGGGGCAGAAGAGAAAACTGACACAGGCAACAATTTATCTTCTTGAACATTATAGAGGAGAAAGCACAGCTGCTTGTAACACTTTCACCTTTGAAAAGAGGTCAACATATGCAGTTAAGTGCAATATTGTCCATATCTGAGGAGTATGCATGCCAAAAAAGAGCAAGACCTGTGAAAGACAACAGAAGAAATTATAAATCAGCATGTTACTGAACTAAAAGACATTTTTACACTTGCACCCAGAGTGTGGGGAGGTGGGGGGAGGAGGCGAGGAGGAAGAACAGACATTTTAATTAAATTAGAGCAACTCCAAGAGTTAAACAGTCTGGAGTGTCTCCTGTATCAGTGTCCCCATGCTTCAAAATGGGGGCACTTTATCTAAAGCTCATTGAAGGAACTTTAGTTAAACCACCCACACAGTGATTCTGAGGTACGGGGACACTGATACACAAGGCACTGAGGCAGGATGGAGTGCAGTAATAACCACGCTCCAGCAGACTTGAGTCTTCTGTGTAGGGTAATTACAGTGTGTTGGAGCAGCCTCCCAGCTTGAGTACAGGTACCCAAAGAGACTGAATGAGACCTGTGTTTTTGTGAACTTAACAAAATCTCTAATTAAAGATAGGATTATTTGTGGTATTGCAGACAAGTGCTTTACAAGAAAGGCTACTGCATGAGGGAGACTTGTCTCTAGAACAGATTATCCCAATGTAGAGAGCAGCAGAAACTATGAAGGTCCAGGCTGCAGAGCTGAATACACCAAAAAATGTCCATACAGTAGGCATGAAAGAATGTGAGCAGAAAAATCCAGCTTACAAAGTGGAATTTTCCATTGGTGAGGAGAATGCTGAAGAAGAGAGAGAAAATAAGCAGATGTGGAGACCAGAATGACCCAAAGTGTTGTGATGAATTTGGAAATACTAGAGGACCCATATACAAAAACCTCAGAGAGGGATCATTCCAGAAGAACAAAATCAATTAGAGAGACTGAATTTAGCCAATAGAAATGCAAGGAGAAATGGTTTAATTTGCACTGAAGGCAAAAAGCAGGACACATTATAGATTAACTAAATAAGAGAATTACAACTGAAGCTTTCATAAGTGGAGGACCTACATCTTCAAACTAGCACGTGCTAATTTTAAGGAATGTTAGTTGATATTAAAGTTTCCATGTGCTTTAAGTAGTTGAACATTAAGAGTCAACATTTGTAACAGGCACTGCTCTAACTTGCTATAGTACTCCTGTTACATGTAACAGGCACTGCTCTTACCTGCCCTTGGAGTGCTGGAGGGCTGGGGTGTGGCTAAGAATCAAGCTGGCTCTGTTCCTGCCCAATTTGCCTGCCCTCAAGGCCAGTGTAGATGACCCAGTATGAAAGGTTCATGCCCCAGGGGTGGCCATGAAGCCTCCTGGTGGCTGTGTGACTCCTGCCCAGCTCAATCTTTATTACAGCCCTTCCTTAATTTCTCTCCCACCACACCTTGTTCTTACTAGAGGTTGAATAAGGGAGGCTACCCACAGGACTTAGAGTAAGCCTTAGCCCACTTGTAGTACCACTGGGTCTCTCCTGCACCGCAGCTGCTTTGATTTGACCCTTAAGCTCAATATACCTTCTTGGCTGGCCTGTGTCCCTGCCAGGCCCCTGTAGCTTTAAGGGTTACATGCATATCTACGCCCCTCAGGAGCACCTGCAGCCTTAAGAGCTCAATGCATGGCTCTGTTTCCTCCCCTACACAACACCCCAAGCCTCATAGATGGTACAGTATTATTGTTCCCTTGTTGGAGCTTTGGTCTTAGATTTCACAGATTTCATAGACATTAGGGCTGGAAGGGACCTCAGAAGATCAAGTCCAGCCCCCTATCCAAAGGGCAGGAAGTCAGCTGGGGTCATAGGATCCAAGATGCAAGATAAGCATCCAATTTGCTCTTGAAGGCATTCAATGTAGGTGCTTGAACCACCTCCGATGGCAGGCTGTTCCAGACCTTGGGGGCTCAGACAGTAAAGAAATTCTTCCTTATGTCCAGCCTGAAATGGTCTCACAGTAGTTTATGACCGTTTGACCTCATCATCCCTTGGGGCGCTCTGGTGAACAAATGTTCCCCCAGATACTGGTGGTCACCCCTGATAAACTTATAGGTGGTCATCAGATCACCCCTTGCTGGCCCCTGCTGCTTTACTCTCAGCTAGGCCTTCTAACCAGGGACCATGATGTCAGATCTGGCTTTAGGCATTAGTTCTGGTTAGTTCCCCTTGGGCGTCGGTCCTCTGCCTGGCTGTGATAATCTGTTCTAGAGCCTGGCCCCTGTCTGGCTCTGTGGCCAGACTCTCAGACCCCTGTTTCCACATGCAGTCCCTCCTCCAGACTCTTGGACCCCTGGTCCTGTATGCAACTCCTCCTCTGGGCTTTTGGACCCTTGGTCTAGCACACAGCTCCTTCTCTGGGATCTCAGACCCTCTAGTCCTGCTCATCCCACTCTGGGCTCATGGAACCTCTGGCCCAGCTCAGCCCTTCCCCATGGCTCTTGAAACTTCTGGTCTGGGTCCCAGCCTTTTTCTAGGCTCTGCCCCACCATCAGCCTGAGGGCTCCTGGGTTACCAGTTCTCTATATAGGCTTTGAACCTGCCACAGCAGTCCTCAAGGCTAAAACTTACTTAAGTAACTTTAAGTTACTTAAATAAACAAGAAGCACCTCTGCCCTCTGGTAGACACCTCTAACCCTTCAAGGGCTTAACATAAACATGAGTCACTTGCCCGTAAAACTCAATCTTTCTTAGCCCAGGAAACTTAGCTGTATTCCCAGGCCTGTAGAGCTGTTCAGAAAAATCCAGATCCCATCAGGAGCCCTGCTGTCTTGAAATCAAGACTGGGGAGAGACTCACAAGACTGACCAATGCAGGCTCTGAACTTATATAGCTCAATCCTGAGCCCTCTTCCAGTCAGGCGAGTTCCTCATTAACAGGGATCCTGGTTTTCTCTGATAAAAAAGTCAAAATTCTCTGATAGAAACCAAAAATCTGCAATTGAAATAAAGCACCACTATATATATATATATATTTTTTTTTTTTTTTACAGTTTTAAAGCAACCTGAAAGCCTACCAGTACCTCAGTCACTATAGTAAAATAAATTCTAAATACCTAAACATTTTGGCATTTGATTTTGTGTTTACCATGGAAAATAAGAGCTCCCCCTGCCTCCTTAGCTCACCTGGATGCAGGTCCAGGCCCCTCACTCCTCACCCACAGCCCCCTGGGCCCTAGAAGTGCCCTTTTCTCCCCACCGATAGCCTCCCAGCCCTGCCAGTGCTCCTTTCTCCCCAAGTACAGCCCCCCCGTGGCCCGATTAGTGCCCCTCACTCCATAACCACACACTCCTTCCAGTACCCCACAGTAGCACATAAGAACCAGCTGCTGTCCTGTGGCTGTTGTGGCCTGAGCAGGAAGCCTGGCTCCCCCTCCTCCATGATTGTCACGGCTGGAGCCAAGCCATTGGGGGTTGGGGGTGTCAGGCTAGTTTCCATTCCCTGCTTTTTCTTTAGAGCTGTGGGGCAGTGGGTAAGTGGGGATTTAGGATGCCAAGGGAGTGGTAGGCCTGATCTGAGGGTGCCCTGCCTACCACCCTCCTTCCACACACCCCATCTCCTTGCAGGCTGGAACTCTGCCAGAATACAGAGAGGTCTTTGCAAAATCCATGTGTTTCTCTGTTAAAATGAAAAATCTGCATTTTTGTCAGGTAACAGGGAAAGTCCACTCTTCCCCCATTGTTGTGGGAAATGGAAAACCCAAATCCCTGATCATTAGGCTCCCCCTGCCACCTGCAAGCAACCTCTCTGGCTGCTTGCTCTCTTAAAGGAGTAGGCACATCTCAGTGCCCTACTACACCCAGGTTGGGATCCCATCAACCACTGGCAGCCTGCACAAGGCTCTCTAGCTGCTGCATTCCCAGGCTGGGTTTCTGCTGCTCTCACTTCCCAGATCAGGCCCACTGCCCCCCCGCCCTCAGCTTTTCTGGATTGGACCTGCCTTTGTCCCTCACCCATCCAGATCCAGACTGCTACCCCCTCAGTTGTCCTCCACTGACCTGGATCAGGCCACCCCATCTACCCACCTCCAGTCATCACCCACTAGCTGGATCAGGTGCACTGCCATGCCCCCCCTGCCCCAGCTATCCCTTGCTAACCCAAATTAGACCAGCCATCTGCCACACCCCCACATGCCCTGATCATGCTGCTACCCACCCTGCACCCCCAGATCAGGCCTACCTCTCCCCTGGCATCCCATATTCCCACTTACCCTCTGCCCCACAGCTCCCAAGAACAAGCAGGGAACAGGAACCAGCCTGCCACAACCACTCTTTGGACTTGACCTGGAGGCAGTGGCTGGATAGGTGGGTTGCTCTTCCATGCCTGCTCCTCCAAGACAGTGCCATCAGCCATAGGTGAGCTAGAGGATACTGCGGGGAGGTGTGAGCCATAAGGGCTGAGAGAGAACAGGGGAGGCCAGAGAAGTGGGGGGAGACCCAGGGGTGGGGAAGCAGTAAATACCAAGGGCCAGGTGGGAGCCCTGGGGGCAGTGGGAGGAAGGGGTGGGGTAAGGGGAGGGAGTTTGGCATGGCAGTGGAGGGGAGTGGGGAGATTCTTATCTTTAGGGCTCCCAGATGCCCCATTGTCATTTTGGGATAAGATAGAGTGGCTGAACGCAGTGCTTCCTGGGATGCTGGATGACCCCTCCCAATAAATGCTTTCTATTTAGAAGCACTGCTTCCTGTAGTTCCTTCACAACATTTGATGAAGTAAATCCTCTGTTTGTGAAAACTAATTCACTATATCTCTGATTTAGTTAGTCTATGCATATATACCCTTCCTTCTGCCTGACTTCAGAACTACACAGGTAACAACCTCTCTCTTTATTTACATTAGATAATAGAGCTCAGGTTAATATTTTACCATAGAATGAACCAGAAATTTTAAATTGAGACCAAAAGTCAGTCTAACAAGTATCAATATACAAGGCTATTCAGGGGCATATATATTAATGCTAACATCCCTTTTAAAACTGAAGTGCACAAACTCCCATTCACTGTGGTATGTAAGAAGAGTTCGCCAATTTTGGGTCTGGCAGTTGGTGAGAAACTGAATCTACTGAAATGTATACTTGTAGTAGAGGAGGACATATTATTTATGCCTCTTGATAATCCTCCTGGCTTTCACAGCCCAGACCTAGACAATCTTCTTAGGAAGAAACCAATTGTTCCAGGACACTAGAAGCAACCATGTCCTTTTGGGAATAAATGTACCTAAAAATGCAAATATTATCATGCAGAAAGATAAAATAAGCCTCAGTGATTTGTAGCTAATGAACTTTGTAGTATGGGCAAATCAAGCTGGGAATTGCGAGACAGGCTCTCAGTTAGGCAGCAGCTAGCTACTGAGTTGGGGAGAGAGACAAAGGGCTGTGCACTGGTTGCCTAGGGTTACCATACATCCAGGTTTTCCCAGACATGTTCTCTTTTTTGTTTCCCTGTCTTCGTGTCCAGGTAGGTTTTAAAAATTTGAACAAATGTCTGGGTTTTTGCTCCTTCTCTGCTTTCCTGGGGACTAGCAGCTTGGGACTGCTTGGGGCTGGGAGCAGCAGGCAAGGTGATTGACTGTTGGGGGTTATGTGCTTTCCACATAGGCCCCAGCAAGTTCCCAGGTAAGAGACACAGAGTATGTGTGTGCATATGTGCATGTGGTCAAGCCTGGGGGCTGCATGGGGACCAGGGCTGGAGGGGCAGGGGCTGTGGGTCAAGTTTGAGGGGCACCTGCAGGATGGGGGGGGGCAGGGGCTTAGAAGATGGGCAGAGGCAAGGAATGGGCATACCACTGCCCTCCCCTGCCCCAGTCATATACCCCTTCCCCATCTCCACCCCTCCTCCTTCTCTTCTTCCCACCAGTTACACAAATTGCCAGTTGCTCAAATCACAAGTGAGACTTTATAAAGGGGGAAAAGGAAAGGTGCAATGTTTATTGATTACATGAGTTAGACATAGAGGTTCAGGCACACCATTCATACAAACACACACAAATCATCATATACATCATTACACACAGGCATACACATACACATACACAAAACAACCATTTCATCCACACATACACCAGATATAGTTACCAGCAATAGCCCAGGGTGGCCAACCTGGGCTTATTGAGTTGATGATGATGATGTGAAGATAGCAGATTTAAAGATAACAGCTGGAGCGGGGTGAACAGATGTATCTGTGCTCCAATGAAACAGCAGTAGAGAAAAAGATTCACCCAATTTGGCATTTTCAAAGTGGTTTTTTTAATAGGGATTGGCATCATTTGTTTCAGTGCTTTGGGGGTTTTCCCATACGCAGCTTTTGTTTTTGCGGTTGTTCTTCTTTTGTCTTCAGCTTATCTTAGCCTTTCTTGTTGCCTGTCTGGCAGAATTTCTTCTTCTGTTATCTCCTTTGTGCCCTCAAGCTTTAAAGGGATTCTTCAGCCATTCATTAATTAGTTTATTGACTAGTAACTTACATTTGGCACCTTGTTGCTTACATAAACAGTTAAATCTTCTCCCATCTCTATGCTATTCTTTCACCTTTCACCCTTTTACACATAGTCATACATAAAGACTATGCAGAGTTCATTCACTTATGTCAAGCAGAAGGATACAAAATGGAGTTTTCAAGTTGCTTACAGGGCAAGACTAACATGGTTACATTTCACTATTATTACACTCTATGTTAACATTAGCTACATTAGTTCAGTTCATTCTACACCCCGCCCCCCATAGGTGTCCTCTTTTTTCATACTGGAAATATGGTTACAGTTGCCTACTGCTTCACAAATAAAAGTTTATTGTTTACTTCTCATTTACATATGCCTGTGTTTATTGCATCGGGCAATAACTACACTAGGAATCCTCATAAAAATCCTGCTGTCCAAAAATCCATAATAATTCTTATGTGGAAGGAAAAGTCATAGGAAAGAACTGAAACCTGTGGGAAGGAGGGTAAGTGGAACAGTATCCTTTCTAACCGCAGACTCCTATATTCTGTTGCCTGGTATAGAATTGGTACCAGGAAGACAAGCTATTGGGGCTAAAGAAAGGACTGGGTTAAAGGTTTTCCTTTAACCCAGAGTGGAACAGATTTAGTAATGGATTAATGAGGCATTGCCTCCTTTGTTGAGCCTCCCACCTGATTTTTGTTTAATAGATAGGAGACCTTTGTTTGATATTGACATCTTGGAGATGTCAATATAAAATACTGACAAATAAAATTAATAAAATACTATGCTTCTATTACCAATTTTATTGCTGATTTGATGACAATGGTATCATCACCTGGGGTGCAGACAGAAGTTAATTTGGCAATTGAAGACATGCAATCAGCCCTTTGAAAGCACTCTACAGCCGTGCCCTTACAAAGTTGCCTGATCACAAAATAATCTGAACCCTCATTACATAAGGTTTCAGATGGAGGTGCTCCAAAGCAGAATGCCTTCATTAACCTCTGTCAGCAGGCACTAGGAGCAGGGCTGATCTAATACAGCCTAGCCCCACCCCTGGGGCTATTTTCAGAATGGGAGGGGGAGAAACAAGGGGAGGGAGTTACATTTGACTAGCCTGTGCAGAAGTGGGGGTTGGTTGGTCCAATCCCCCACCCTCCCCAGCATGAATGGCATGTGACCCCATCATCTGGGGGACACAGCAGTGGCAGGAGTTGCAGAAGCACAGTGGCATTAAGAGGGGGAGCTCCTACAGATGCTGCTGGTGCTGTTGATCATGTGGGTTGGTGGTGGTGGTGAGCACTGAACAAGGGGTGGTGACCACCTGCAGCTGCCACTGACATCATCAGCCACATCCAGCAGAGATCGTGGACCACCCCTGATGCTGCTTGTGGTGTTGGTGGTGGGGTGGTGGTGAGCAGTGACTGCCCGCAGGTGCTACCAACAGTGTTGGCAGCACCTTTTTGTAGGGGGTGCACCGCCACGCTCAGGGGGTTCACATGCACCTGCTTGCATCTCCTATGCATCGTTCCTGCTCCCCGGACCTCCCTTTCCTCCCTTTCCTGCCTCCCATTCTGAAGATAGCACCAGAGCTGGAGGTAAGGGGCAAGGCTTGGGGAGAGGGGCTGCAGGCATGCAGCCACTCCAAAGTGGATCAATCCCCAACTCTCTGGATCCAACAGTGAACGTCTGTTGGGTTGGGGAGAATGATGTAACTCATGATGCTTCCTACAAAGCACCATAAGTTACAGTAGGGAACTGCACATCTGTCAGTTAACCTATTGTACTTTTGCTGTCACTGAAAAGTAATCATGTTTGGAAGTTTAACAGTACAAACTGGATGCCTTAGGAGCTGAACCACCAGAAGGAAACTTCAACTATGGACTGGGCCTGGCACCCTGAGAACATGTGGCAAAGAGGTGGAGTAGAGGGCAATCCTTCTGATGTTGTTTGTGGCCCCTGGCCCACACCATAGCAAACTGTCTAGATCCACAAATCCCTGGATGACTTCCTCCTCTCCTGTTTGTACTGGGAGCCCTCCGTAGATGAGTAGGGATGGAGGGCTTCAAGTGCTATGCCCTTGTACCAAGCCATGTGTCTCTTGCAATGGGTTCCCCTGGCCCTGCATCATGGGCATTGCTGCCTGAAACCCAAGTTGCCCAGGCACTGTCCCCTTGCCCTCTCCCTAACCAGTCCCTCTCAGGGGCAAACACAGTGGCAGGGTGTGGGGAGAAGTGTTGAGAATAGGGTGACAAAATCTGGAAGGTGGGTTGAGGCCAGGGGGAGCAACACAGAACCTAAACTCAAACATGAAACCTTGGAAGGGAGGCATGGGGTAGGGGTTTTTTGATCCAACAACCTACTTTCAGGAGTCCAGAGTCAAGCCCAGAGATTTCTTCATGTAGGAGCTAGACAGCTTCATGATCCCAGACCCAAAGTCTGTCTGAGAGCTGCAGGCTGGGTGGCATCATTGCAGTGGGTGCCAAAGATTTGTGTCCCTTCCACAACACAGTGGGACCATAAGTGGGGCCATGGGGAGTGGAAGAACTCCCCTGTGGGCCTTCTGGTAGGGTGGTAGATGAGCTGGGGCCACCAGACTCTGCTGCCAGAAACTCTTCCAGTGACCATCTGGCCCACTGGGTTGGTGGGCCACCCTTTCCCTGCTTTCTGAATGCTCCTGCACCCCTTCAAGACTGGTCTGGAACTGCTTGAGAGGCCTGCACCTATGGGGTGACTGTCAGCAGTCCAGGACTGTGTGCATTAACTCCCTATCCTGGTTCTGAGAATCTCTCAGCTCCACTGTGCCATGTGTCCTCCAAATAATGGGTGGACATTTGGAGGCCCTGATCATGCAACTTGGCAGCATGAGTGTAAGCACCACCCAGCCTGTCCATTTCCCCATCCATGTCCTGATCTGTTTCTCCTGACAGTCTTGCTTCCACTGGTAATGGGAGTCTGCCGTGGCTTAGAGGCAGCAACAGGAGCTTGTAAAATCTCTTCTTCGTTTGTCCAGTACCCCATACATACATCTTTCATTTGCTCAGCAGGTGTTTGGCTGCCTGTCCTGGACTGACCACTGAGACCTAGCCTTCAACACATAGATGTGGAGCCTATAGACAAGGGGGAGGGGGTGCTTAGCTTTCAGCAGTTGGGAGGACTGGGGGACAGATTTGGGGCCAGGATGGGCCCCACAATCATAGGAGAGGGGTTATGGGTTGCCTTGAGTGGCCAATAAAGTAAGAGTCTGTGCCATAAGAATCAGAATCAGCCAGTGCCCATTGGACTTCCTCCATGGATTGGATTGGAAGTGGGGTGGGGAAAAGTGATGTTGGGCCACTTGCCAGCCTGTCCATGGTACAGAATCTGGGAGTCACTCTGATGATAAGAGCCAAGTGGCTCAGATAATGTTCCCCACATGGTAATCCTTCCATCACAATGAGCCCCTTTCCAGAAGTGGAACAGAAGTAGGGAGGGAGAAATGGAGGGAGAGATGTCTGAGGGCAGGGCTAGAAAGGGGGGATTTTTTTCTAATTCCTGCAGCAATTGTGATATATACCTGCATGGTACTTCCAGTCCCTGATCTGGGGGTGCTCTCTGCCAAAAATCCTGTTTACCTTTTTCCTGATGAGCTCAATAGTCAGTACATGCTATCAATGCCTTTATGTTATTTTTATGTGGAGAGGGGGAGCTATTTTTGTCCAAGTGCTTGAGGAATCTGTCCTTAGGTTCCAATCTCCCATGGAGCACAGCATGGCCCTAACAGAAATGGCAAGGATATATTGATTATGCAGATTTATCATCCTATTGAAAGGGACATGCTCTCTTAAGCACCCAAGAGCAGGGGGGTGGGACTGGCATCTTGCCTGGAATCCAGGTTTCAGCAAGGGTTGGGAGAAAGTAGGCAATTCACCCTTTCCCCATGCTCCAGCATTCCTGGCTTCCCCCTCTGACACCAACCTCTTTGTGGGCTTCTCAGCCATAAAGCCCTGAGATAGGGCTATGACCACAGGGGCTGGCCTGTGATGGTCTCCACTCCTCCTCCTTCTCCTTCCTTCCCCACACTTCCCCTTCTGAGGGCTCTGCATCTCTCCCTGTGCCTGGGTCCCAGTCATGGTCGCATGAAGCTGCCGTAAACCTTACACTTGACCTGACTCCTCCTTGCACTCAAGCTTGCATTTGACTTGAATCAGCAGGAGAAGTGTTGGGAGAACTCACCGTGGGTCCTGTGGGTCATGCCAGCATAGTGGCTGCTTTTCTGGTATGGGGGTGGGCAAGGAGGCAGGGCAGGGGGGCTGATATATATTCCATGACTCTGGGAGGGACACAGAAATGTGTAATGGGACTTAACCTGGAACAACTGGGGAAGGGTGTCTACCCTATTTGTGGTGAGGAAACAGGATAGGTCCTTGTAGAATGGCATGCTCTGCACTGCACCCAGTCTGTTGTGCCCCTTGCCTGCATTTCCTGGGTGACCTATATGGTGCCTTAAGATCATGGGGTATCTCATGCTCACCCCAGCTTGGAGATTCAGTACCTCCCCAGCCACATGTCCCCACACTGAACTACCTAGTTGATCATCTACTAGTTAGCTGATCAGTGAGGAAGAAGAGGTAGACTCTATCTGCATTGAATGAGAATGAAGTATGTCAGGAGCCTTCCCTCTTGGAAAAAAAGAAAAAAAGAAGGGATGGCAAATATTTTGTGTCCAACTCAGCCACCCCTACTTTACACCCTTATAACATGGAGGACTTTAGTGTAGTGGATTCTATTAGTGGCATGTTATGAATTTGAAACCCGGATAGTACTTGTCAAATTTTATTAGATTTCATTTTTTTCACTTTCACCTTTTCTCTCCCCATTCTTTACTGGCACTGTACAAAGTCCCTGTTTAGAAAAGATTTCAGTATAAATATAGATGTCACAAGTGAGGAGGCAGAAGGCAACACATTGTCAAGTGGTTGTTTTCTGTTACTATGAATTCATTTAGAAAAGGAAGGAGATTACAAAAGGACGTATGAGACAGAGATAAGGAGACATCATCTCCTCTTCTTGATTTCCATCACCCAGAGCTGTAACCCTTCAAGAACAGAGGCTGACTGCACAGTAGCCCATGACTACTGCACAGTAGCATTTCATAGCAGGAATCATGACAAGATGTTACTGCACAGTAGTTACGAGCTACTGCACAATCAGCATCACAAAAAAACCCTTTCTTTAACATGCCTGTGTAGTAGCTCTGGTTACTGTGCAGTCATTTAGTACTTGTTTATAAACAAGTACTTGTTTTTTCAATTAATCAAATCTGTTCTGATGTGCTGGATGTCCGTCGGAGCAGATGAAGGTACATGTATAAATGCCCCAAGATTCTAATGCAAAAATTCCCCTATGCACCTAAATTGAAATTTCATATTTAAAGCTTTATCCTTTATCTATGTGCAAGTGATTTTTGAATGAACTAGGCAAGTACAGAGCATTTTTGGTTTAGAGTTGAGAACTAACCTAAGTCTTAGGCAAACACAAACTTGGTTTGAACAAGACAGTGTTTGCATCAGGATATTACAAAATGCTTCTGATGGTGAATAGCTGCTTACTGCATCACATCCATATGACTTCACTTTGAAGAACACAAGATGGAGACAGTAGATATTATGGATTGTAGACACCAGAAACAAGAAATGCAGGTTACTATCTGGTATTTTTTTCCTCACAAAAGCCTTCAGATGAAGAAAGTGGAGTGCTATTAAAATATTTCAGGCAAGATTTTCCTTCCTAATTTACAGACACGCACATAACTGGCTTTTATTTCTATTTTCTTTACAGGTATATTAGAGCTCAGCAGCTTCACATGATCAACCTTAGTTGGCTTAATTCACCTCTGTTATTGCTGTCTCCCCTCCACCCGCCCCCTAACTGTAGCATTTTTAAATATTTGTAACTGCTCTTAATGATTATCCAGCTGGGGATGTGATTTTCCCTAGCCCAGGCAACTTCTTTAACTCATTGCTAAGAGAAAAAAACAAGGGCTGGTCAGAGATGTACCTTATAGACTAAACAGTACAGTAAAACAAACCCCAATCTTTCTCCAGTTGAAATCAAGGGGAAAAGTCTCCATTGCCTGGCCTGCAGACATGCAATGACTCCAGTTGTCTGGTAATGCTAGGGCACTAGCTAATTAGATATTTTATTAGACCAACTGAGTAATTTTTTATTACTGTGGTGTCTTTTATTAGACCCTACAGATTTAGGGGAATCTACTGGGTTCAGAAGGGAAAGTAAAATCACTGCTTCTTTTGCAGGCAGAAGATTGGGAAGGTGGGGAAAGAGTTTCTTCTCCTCTCATTGAAAAATGTGAGTTTCCTTAGGGGAACATCATAGATGCTGTGCTCCAGAGGGTTTTGTTTTTGTTTTTTTTAAGTAGGATTGCTCTAAGAAGGGAATGCTACATTGAGGCTAGCAAAACCATTGGATTTTATTATTCATATAGCCAGGAAAACTGGCAACTGAAAAATAGTAACTAATAAAACAAACAGTGTGGGAGCTTGACAAAACCAGAGTTCCTTGATCTAGCTGCCCTATCTATGTATCTCTGGGACTTCCAGAAGCATAGCTCAAACTCTGTAACAGACAGTCTGAACCAGCTTTCTATCCCATGCACGTGGTTCCAAACGATTACACAAGTGATGAGAATTATTAGAAATTGGCTTTAAGACACAAGAACAGAGAAAAAGTATCTGCATCTTTATGGGCTATGCATCCAAGATTTCTGGGACTTTGTGTCTGTGAGCTGGACTTACGAGTTTCTGGTCCTGAATCCTGCACTGGGCACAGGCACTACAAATGATTCCCACAATTTACATGTTACACGTTCATTTTTTCCCCCCAGACAAGATGGAAAGTAGTGATGCTACATATTAGTATGCACACGTGTGCTGATGTACATTTTGGGCATGTTCAAGTACATTTTTTACTTCTATTAGGGAATTTTACCATTGCCAGAAATCAGTAAAAAATTATCTGATTCTTAAGATAGGTTACCTGTGAACAGCCAAAATAACAGCAACCCCCCGCCAAGCAGTTGCTCACCTGCACCCTTGAAAATATGCAATAGGAGAAATTCAGCAATATCCTTTTTTGTGCGTGTGAATGGATAAATGCTGTGCAGAGTAAGGACATGAATGGGCCAGGGAACAGAGGCTTTGCTGACTCTTGTCAGTGACAATTTCAGGCTGGGGCTAACCCAGTGCTGAGGCAGAGGAGAAAACTCTGGCCTAGGCTAGACCACCGTGCCATGAGGGTACTGCAATGCTGCAGGGGATGTTGGCGGATTGCAACCTCCTATGTGTTGTGATGGAATCTGGTACAGATGTTCAGTACAGTGCTATAACGTACAGTGCTGATATATGACACCACATCAATCCAGGGTTATCTTAGCACAGCACTATATGTGCCTGGCCATTTGTTCAGTTATGGCTGTAGAGCGCTTTCGGTACACCTGCCATGAATAAGTGTAACTCTGTACCTGCTTTCCAGTCTTATTGAAAACTTTAACCAGTGGCTGTAAGATATCCATGCTGGCATAATTTTGTTGTCTAACTTTCCTTGGCTGTAACAACGATCTATCCAGTGTTACTGTTTAGTACTAAATTGATTTTATTTTTATGAGTTCTTTATGTTATATTGGGTTAGAATTGAACTATTTCTGTTTTCCAGATCTTTGCAAAATTCTACATTGCATTAAGCTAGCTCATTGGACACAATTTGAATCAATCAATCAATCAATCAATTCACTTTCATAAGGTAGATAGTTCTTTCTTTCCAATCAGTGTAAGCAGTTATCTTTATTTGGAATATTTTTAAAAGCCATAATATAGCTTTAAGCACTTTAAAAAAACAAAATAGGAGGAAGTTAATAGGATAAGATACTGTTGAATAGTGTGTAAAAGTATCAGAACCTTAAATTATGATAATTACACATAAAGGCATATGGAGTCATTTTTTTTCTAGAGGAAGAGCCATCTCCACCGTTATAGATTCTGTTAGCAATCATGGGAACTTTGCAGAAATAACCAAATCATAACAACTTTTTTGGAAAGGTAAATTTTTGTAAGAGTCAACAAATGATTTTCTCACAGTTACTAGGCAAAGATGAACCTCTTTCTGGTCTTCCTGAATGCATGCTAATAGGCATTATACTTTTATGTTTCCTGGGGTGGTATTTCACAGTTCTTTCATTCCCGGCTTACATTACTCTGTTTACCAACCATTCTTACCCTTTATGTCCAGCTGGGTTTGGCATCTGCAGCTCTTCTCTTCAACAATATGTAACTAGTGATACACAGTGACAAAACAGCCAGTTTTAAAATGAAAGTATTGTTTAATATACCAGTTTTATAATTTCACAGTTGTTAGGGGCTGGAAGTAACTTTACAGATGATCGGGTCCAGCCTGAAGCACTTGGGCAGGAAAGACTGCTGGCATCAGGTGACCCCAGCAAGATGGTCGTCAAGACACTTTATGAAGATCGCCACAGTGGATGATTGTACCACCTCATATGAGTATATTTTAGATTTTAAGAAAACATTTTAAAACATCCTACATTCTCCAGATACTGGTATTAGGTTCCCATGTTTCATAAAAAATAATTATTTGAGAAAAAACTTTTCTTTAAACCTTGCTATAATTCTTTGTTTTTTTTCCATGCTCCTCAGTATTGATCCTTTTCAGCAAATCTGTCCTGAAGGCTCATCAGACATTAAAGTAAAGTCCTCCGGATCCTTAGTTACTCTTACATACTAGTTGTTAGGTGACTATCTTAGCGATCTTCTCCTCCATGACTGACCAACTTCTAGAACAGGGGTAACCCCCTGCAGTAGTAGTACCACAAGTGGCCTTGGTAGCTTCTATGTTTGCATTGTAACAGATCAGGGAAGGTCAGGCACCACAGCAGTAGATAGGGCAGAAAACAGAAGGCAGAATGAGAGATCAGACAGGGAACACAGGGCAGGAAGCAGAAAGCGTAGAAGCAGATCTGGCAGAAGAAGGGGATTGGAGTAGCACTGGGGGAGGGTATGGGGCTAATTTGCGATGCACATGCCAGAAAGGTTGACTCTTCTAGAGAGTGATTATGATATAATAATATTAAAATATCTCAGTAATTAAGCTAACTTACAGGAAAAATAAATTATAGTATAGATCTAAATCTATCACAACTCCATAAACATATTCATTTCATAATGCGGAGTAAGATTGAAATGTCACATTTAACTGCCCAGTGGGTGCATCTACATGAGACATTATTGCAGAGTAGCCTAATTAGTTCTGCAGTAAATGTGTTCAGTGTCTACGTTTGCAGGGCTATTAGGCTGGAGTAAATTAATAAATTCCATAGCAGGGTAGTACTTGTAAATAGAAGTACTATGCTGTTGCAGTGTTTTTTACTCTGTAGCAGCACACATATAGATGCTGATCCATCTGGCTGGGACACATGGGTGCTGTAGTGTGGAGCTAGCCAACAGGCAGTCCCCACACCGGGGAACCCTCATGTCCCAACCAGTCCCTCTGCAGCATATTGAGCTGGTTCAGAGGAACCCCAGATTGGTAGGCTGCTCCACTCCCCCCCCAGATTGGTAGGCTGCCCCACTCCCCCCCCCCAGGCTCCCTGCATTGACCCCTGGGTCTCTCTGCCAGCCAGGGCTGTCCTAGCTCAGCTCAAAGTTCTGCAGTCCTAGAAACATGTGTAGATGTGGCACCCATGAATAATACATTCAAGCTTGATAAACACCAGAGTTTATTGCATTCATGTTAATATGTGCGTGTAGACGCACCCAGTATAAAGAAAAAGGGGGATCGGAAAAAGAAGTAGGTGAGTCATAACAGCTTCAGAAGGAGAAAGAAGTGTCAGCTGCAGCTCTCCCCCACCCTTGCAACAGCAAGAGTTCCCCAAAAGGGCAAGAGTAGAAATCTTATAACAGATAAGTACTTAATTACAAATGGCAGGCTCTAAAGGGAATACTCTACTCTTCTGCTCCTATTTGTATGAGGAGTAATTTTAAATGTGATAAATTGGAAAAAGGAAAAAGCCATAATGTGAGAAAATATATCTCCAGGGCAGTATTGGACAGAAGTGATGATTTAAGAACAAATGTCTGCTAAAAATGACATCAGTGTCTTCTTCTAGACTGCATAGTATTTGTCACAATTGCATGAAACCTAACGTTCCAGTGATTTGACTCTAACATCCCTTGCTTC